>NC_134096.1:149438849-150081349 GCF_000715075.1 Nicotiana tabacum | reverse complement strand
TACATCATTATTATATGGATCGGGGTTGCCCGCCTATAGCAGGCCTTATAGGCTTTACTATTATATGGATCGGGGCTGCCCACCTGTAGCAGGCCTTATTGGCTTTACTATTTTATGAATCGGGGCTGCCCGCCTGCAACAGGCCTTATTGGCTTTACTATTTTTTGGATCGAGGCTGCCCGCCTACAGCAGGCCTTATAAGCTTTACTATCATTTGGATTGGGGCTGCCCGTCTGCAGCAGGCCTTATATGCTTTACTATTTTATGGATCGGGACTGCCCGACCGCAGCAGGCCGTATAAGCTTTATTATTATACGGATCCGGACTGCTTGGCTGCAGTAGGCCATAAAGGCTTTATATCACGCTTGGGCTGAAAAAGCCTCTCCGAAGTCTGTACACACCCCCAGTGAGCGTAGATGATTATATATATTCGGGATGGATTTTTCTAGGGCATGTACTTTCCTTACTTATTTATATTGTGATGAATTTTCCTGGATTTGGATCTTGTTCGTATCGTTTACATTTAGGGATAAATTTTCCTGGGCTGGATTAGCCTTATACGGTACTGAGAGACTGACTATTAGTCGATGTGTGTGTGTATATATATATTAGTATTATTATATATATTACTACATTGAACGGGGCTGCCCGCCTGCAGCAGGCCATAATGACTTTATACATTATTATTATATGGATCGGGGCTGCCCGCCTGCAGCAGCCCTTATAGACTTTACTATCATTTGGATCGAGGTTGCCCGCCTGCAGCAGGCATTATAGGCTTTACTATTTTATGGATCGGGGTTGCCACCCTGCAACAGGCCTTATAGGTTTTATTATTATACGGATTGGGACTGTCCGGCTGCAGTAGGCCGTAAAGGCTTTATATCACGCTTGGGCTGAAGGAGCCCCTCTGGAGTCTGTACACACCCCCAGTGAGCGTAGATGATTATATATATTCGGGATGGATTTTTCCAGGGCATGGACTTGCCTAACTTATTTATATTGTGATGAATTTTCCTGGATTTAGATCTTGTCCGTATCATTTATATTTGGGAATAAATTTCTCTAGGTTGGATTAGCCTTATACGGTACTGAGAGACTGACTATTAGTCTGACTATTAGTCGATGTGTGTGTGTATATATATATTAGTATTATTATTATTATTATATGGATAGGGGCTGCCCGCCTGCAGCAGGCCATAATGACTTTATACATTATTATTATATGGATCGGGGCTGCCCGCCTCCTTATAGGCTTTACTATCATTTGGATCGAGGCTGCCCGCATTTAGTAAGCCTTATAGGCTTTACTATCATTTGGATTGGGACTGCCCACCTGCGGCAGGCCTTATAGGCTTTACTATTTTATGGATTGGGGCTGCCCACCTGCGGCAGGCCTTATAGGATTTACTATTTTATGGATAGGGGTTGCCCGCCTGCAGCAGGCATTATAGGCTTTATTATTATATGGATCGGGACTGCCCGGCTGTAGCAGGCCATAAAGGCTTTATATCCTGCTTGGGCTGAAGGAGCCCCTCCGGAGTCTGTACACACCCCCAGTGAGCGTAGATGATTATATATATTCGGGATGGATTTTTTCAGGGCATGTACTTACCTTACTTATTTATATTGTGATGAATTTGCCTGGATTTGGATCTTGTCCGTATCATTTACATTTGGGAATAAATTTCCCTGGGCTGGATTAGCCTTATACGGTACTGAGAGACTGACTATTAGTCGGTGTGTGTGTGTGTGTGTGTATGTGTGTGTGTGTGTGTGTGTGTGTGTGTGTGTGTGTGTATATATATATATATATATATATATATATATATATATATATATATATATATATATGTGTGGATAGGGGCTGCCCGCCTGCAGCAGGCCATAATGACTTTATACATTATTATTATATAGATCGGGGCTGCCCACCTGCAGCAGGCCTTATAGGCTTTACTATCATTTGGATCGAGGTTGCCCGCCTACAGCAGGCCTTATAGGCTTTACTATCATTTGGATTGGGGTTGCCCGCCTACAGCAGGCCTTATAGGCTTTATGTATATATATATTAGTCCATTATGAGGATATTTATGGGATTGAGCTGCGTAACGCAGTAGACCATAATGACTTTATACATTATTATTATATGGATCGGGGCTGCCCGCCTGCAGCATGCCTTATAGGCTTTGTTATTATACGGATCGGGACTGCCGGCATGCAGTAGGCCATATTGGCTTTACTATCATTTGGATCGAGGCTGCCCGCCTACAGCAGGCCTTATAGGCTTTACTATCATTTGGATTGGGGCTGCCCATCTGCAGCAGGCCTTATAGGCTTTACTATTTTATGGATCGGGACTGCCCGACCGCAGCAGGCCGTATAAGCTTTATTATTATACGGATCCGGACTGCTTGGCTGCAGTAGGCCATAAAGGCTTTATATCACGCTTGGGCTGAAAAAGCCTCTCCGGAGTCTGTACACACCCCCAGTGAGCGTAGATGATTATATATATTCGGGTTGGATTTTCCCAGGGCATGGACTTGCCTTACTTATTTATATTGTGATGAATTTTCCTGAATTTAGATCTTGTCCGTATCATTAACATTTGGGGATAAATTTACCTGGGCTGGATTAGCCTTATACGGTACTGAGATACTGACTATTAGTCGATGTGTGTGTGTATATATATATTAGTATTATTATTATTATTATATGGATAGGG
Source organism: Nicotiana tabacum (assembly GCF_000715075.1). Taxonomy (NCBI): domain Eukaryota; kingdom Viridiplantae; phylum Streptophyta; class Magnoliopsida; order Solanales; family Solanaceae; genus Nicotiana; species Nicotiana tabacum. Next base: position 150,078,627 of record NC_134096.1, on the reverse strand, counting down.
GCTGCCCGCCTGCAGCAGGCCATAATGACTTTATACATTATTATTATATAGATCGGGGATGCCCGCCTGCAGCAGGCCTTATAGGCTTTACTATCAATTGGATCGAGGCTGCCCGCCTACAACAGGCCGTATAGGCTTTACTATCATTTGGATTGGGGTTGCCCGCCTGCAGCAGGCCTTATATGCTTTACTAGTTTATGGATCGGGGCTGCCCGCCTGCAACAGGCCTTATAGGTTTTATTATTATACGGATCGGGACTGTCCGGCTGCAGTAGGCCATAAAGGCTTTATATCATGCTTGGGCTGAAAAAGCCTCTCCGGAGTCTGTACACACCCCCAGTGAGCGTAGATGATTATATATATTCGGGTTGGATTTTCCCAGGGAATGGACTTGCCTTACTTATTTATATTGTGATGAATTTTCCTGAATTTAGATCTTGTCCGTATCATTAACATTTGGGGATAAATTTACCTGGGCTGGATTAGCCTTATACGGTACTGAGATACTGACTATTAGTCGATGTGTGTGTGTATATATATATAACAATATATATATTATTATATGGATAGGGGCTGCCCGCTTGCAGCAGGCCATAATGACTTTATACATTATTATTATATAGATCGGGGATGCCCGCCTGCAGCAGGCCTTATAGGCTTTACTATCAATTGGATCGAGGCTGCCCGCCTACAACAGGCCGTATAGGCTTTACTATCATTTGGATTGGGGTTGCCCGCCTGCAGCAGGCCTTATATGCTTTACTAGTTTATGGATCGGGGCTGCCCGCCTGCAACAGGCCTTATAGGTTTTATTATTATACGGATCGGGACTGTCCGGCTGCAGTAGGCCATAAAGGCTTTATATCATGCTTGGGCTGAAGGAGCCCCTTCGGAGTCTATACACACCCTCTGTGAGCGTAGATGATTATATATATTCGGGATGGATTTTTCCAGGGCATGGACTTGCCTTACTTATTTATATTGTGATAAATTTGCCTGAATTTGGATCTTGTCCGTATCATTTACATTTGGGAATAAATTTCCCTGGGCTGGATTAGCCTTATACGGTACTGAGAGACTGACTATTAGTCGATGTGTGTGTGTGTATATATATATTAGTATTATTATTATTATTATATGGATAGGGGCTGCCCACCTACAGCAGGCCATAATGACTTTATACATTATTATTATTATATGGATCGGGGCTGCCCGCCTGCAGCAGGCCTTATAGGCTTTACTCTCATTTGGATCTAGGCTGCCCGCCTACAGCAGGCCTTATAGGCTTTACTATCATTTGGATTGGGGCTGCCCGCCTGCGGCAGGCCTTATAGGCTTTACTATTTTATGGATCGGGGTTGCCCGCCTGCAGCAGGCCTTATACGCTTTATTATTATATGGATCGTGACTGCCCGACTGCAGTGGGCCATAAAGGCTTTATATCATGCTTGGGCTGAAGGAGCCCCTCCGGAGTCTGTACACACCCCCAGTGAGCGTAGATGATTATATATATTCGGGATGGATTTTTCTAGGGCATGTACTTTCCTTAATTATTTATATTGTGATGAATTTTCCTGGATTTGGATCTTGTTCGTATCGTTTACATTTAGGGATAAATTTTCCTGGGCTGGATTAGCCTTATACGGTACTGAGAGACTGACTATTAGTCGATGTGTGTGTGTATATATATATTAGTATTATTATTATTATTATATGGATAGGGGCTGCCCGCCTGCAGCAGGCCATAATGACTTTATACATTATTATTATATAGATCGGGGCTGCCCACCTGCAGCAGGCCTTATAGGCTTTACTATCATTTGGATCGAGGTTGCCCGCCTACAGCAGGCCTTATAGGCTTTACTATCATTTGGATTGGGGTTGCCCGCCTACAGCAGGCCTTATAGGCTTTACTATTTTATGGATCGGGGCTGCCCACCTACAGCAGGCCTTATAGGCTTTACTATCATTTGGATGTGGGCTGCCCGTCTGCAACAGGCCTTATAGACTTTACTATTTTATGGATCGGGGTTACCCGACTGTAGCAGGCCTTATAGGCTTTATTATTATACGGATCGGGACTGCCCGGCTGCAGTAGGCCATAAAGGCTTTATATCACGCTTGGGCTGAAGGAGCCCCTCCGAATAATTTGTGACCAGTATTTACATGAAGTCTCTCTACTGAGATGTCATATTCCTTATATCATGAAGTATTGATCTATTTCGCTTGTACTAAGTTTAACTGTTGAACTTGGAACCATGCCTATATTTATGTACCATTATTTATACTGGACTGTATCTCCAGAGCTCATCACTACTTTCAGCCCGGAGGTTAGTCTTATTACTTATTGAGTTGGTTGTACTCATACTAACCTCTGCACCTTGTGTGCAGATCCAGGTGCTTCTAGACAAGGCTGTTGGTAGACCTCAGTGAGTTACCAGTTGGAGACTATCAAGGTAGTTGTCTGGCGTCCGCTGACCTTGTCTCTCTTTCCTTCAAGTATTGTATTGTTCTATACTTTCAGACAGTGGTTTTTATCAGTCAGGCATTGTATTCATATTAGATGCTCATGTTCTCTGTGACACCGGGTTTTGGGAGTGTTATATTTGAAATTGTGAGTTTCTTCCATTGAATTTAATTATTATGTTTTCAAATTTAAAAGATATGGTGGTTTATTGAGATTGTCGGCTTGCCTAGTATTGAGATAGGTGTCATCACGACAGGTGAAATTTTGGCTCGTGACATAAAGTACTTTAGTTCCATATGTTTGGCACCTTTGGAGTACTTATCGTTCTTGGAGAAGAATACTGCTGCAGAATTATCACTGTAAAATTTTTAGCAGCTTGGTAATGGTATCGACAACCCCAAGTCCTGAAATGAAGTTTTGCAGCCGTAATGCATGAATTGTGACTTCAAAATATGCCAGAAATTCTGCATCCATCGTGGATGTAGCAATGACAGACTGTTTGGCACTCTTCCGTGATATTGCTCCTTCAGCTAATTGGAACAAATAACCAAATGTGGACTTTCTAGTGTCAATACATCTGACGGAATCTGAATCCGAGTATCCAACAACTTCCAAATTCTTGGATCTCCTATATATGAGCATGTAATCCTTCGTTCCTTTCAGGTACCTCAAAACATTCTTTGCAGCTTTCCAGTGATCAATTGCTAGGTTACTCTGATATCTTCCTAGCATTCCGACCGCAAAACTAATATCCGGTCTTGTATAAGTCTGAGCATACATCAGACTACCAGCAATAGAAGAGTAAGGAATTTATTCCATTTCTTTTTGTTCTATATCATTCTTAGGGCTTTGCATGAGACTAAATTTGTCCCTTTTTTTTGAATTGGAACAATTATTGCTGAACAATTGTTCATGTTAAATCTCTCTAGAATATTTTCGATATAGCCTTTCTGAGACAATCCCAATAATCCTTGTGATCTATCACGGAATATTTCTATTCCTATCACATAGGATGCCTCACCCATATCTTTCATTTCAAAATTCTTTTAGAGAAAATCTTTAGTCTCACGTAATATGCCTAAATCATTAGCAGCAAGTAGAATATCATCAACATATAGGACTAAAAATATAAACTTGCTCCCACTGATATTTTGGTATATACATCGATCAACGGTATTTTTCACAAATCCAAAAGATGTTATGGTATCATTAAACTTTATATACCATTGTCGTGAGGCTTGTTTAAGTCCATATATTGACTTCTTTTGTTTACACACCATTTGACTTCCTTTAGTTTAGAAACCCTCTCGTTGGTCCATATAAACTTCTTCCTCGAGGTCTCCATTAAGAAAGGAAGTTTTCACATCCATTTGGTGTAACTCTAAATCATAATGAGCCACCAAAGCCAGAATAATTCTTAACGAGTCTTTCTTTGAGACCGGTGAAAAGGTCTCTTTATAATCAATGCCTCCTTTCTGAGTATAACTCGTGACAAAAGTCTGGCTTTATATCGTTCAATATTGCCATTTGAATCGTGTTTGGTCTTAAAGACCCATCTATACCCGATTCTTTTAGAACTTTCTGGAAATTCAACGAGATCCCAGATTTTATTGTATTCAACAGATTTTAACTCTTCCTTCATGGCATCAATCTATTTGTCAGACTCGTTACTTTCTACGGCTTGTGAAAACGAAACTGGATCCTTATTAAGACCAATTTCAAAATCTGACTCTTGCAAATAAACCACGTAATCATCCGAAATAGATGGTTTTCTAACTCTTTGAGATTTCTTTTAATGGAATTTCTTGTGGTTCATTTGTGTCAGATATTTGTGAGTTAGTTTCTTCATGAAGTGTTTCATCCAAATGTTGCTCGGTATTGTCAAAGTGTTCTTCAATAACTGGAATAATATTTGGTATTTGTATGGAAGTAGGCACATTCATGGGTAATGGAACATTGACCCTCACCTCTCTTATTTTCACACTTTGTTTTTCAACACTCCTACTAATTTCACCATTCTCAATAAATCTTGCATTACCAGTTTCAACAATTCTCGAACTATGGTTTGGACAGTAGAACGCATACCCTTTAGATTTCTATAGGTAACCAATAAAGTAACCACTTACTGTTCAAGAATCTAATTTCTTTTCTTATAGATTATAAACTCTAGCTTCCACTGGGCCACCCCAAACATGTAGGTGCCTTAAACTAGGTTTTCTTCCTGACCACGGTTCAAAATAGGTCTTTGGAACTGCCTTACTAGGAACCCTATTTAATAAATATATATCAATTTCAAGAGCATACATCCACAATAATTTGGGTAATGAGGAATTACTCATCATGCTCCTAACCATATTTATAAGTGTTCGATTACGCCTTTCTGCAACACCATTTTGTTGAGGTGTTCCTAGCATAGTATACTATGCACATATGCCATGTTCCTCGAGGAACTTTGCAAATGGACCTGGACATTGTCCTGATTCATTATATTCTCTATAATATTCACCACCTCTATCTGACCTAATGATTTTTACCCCTTTATCTAATTGTCTTTCAACCTCATTAACAAACACCTTGAGAGCATCTGTTGCTTGAGATTTTTCTTTCAGGAAATAGATGTATCCATAACGTAAAAAATCATTGATAAAAGTGATAAAATATTTTTCTCCACTAAAAGGTGTAACATCAAAGGGTCCACAAATATCGGTGTGTATAATTTCAAGAAGCTGGGTGCTTCTTATGGTACCTTTCTTACTATGCTTGGTTTGCTTTCTCTTAATGCAATCCAAACATATATTAAGATCAGTAAAATTTAGATTCGGAAGAATATCATTCTTTGCTAATCTTTCTAACCTTTCTTTGGATATATGACCCAAACGTCTATTCCACAAGTAGGTAGAACTTTCATCTAGTGAATTACGTTTAATTCTAACATTATGTTGAACAGTAAGAAGGGATTCAGAAAAATCAATATCGAGTATCAATTTATATAAACCATCAATAAGAAAACCAAAACCATAAAAAATAGCATTCTTATATAAATTGAAACATCCATTTCCAAACTTTAAATCAAATCCAGAAACATCAAGTCTTGAAAGAGAAATCAAATTCCTAGAAACTGAAGGTACATAAAGAGTCTGTAATAGATCAAGATGACGTTCAATCTCCATGATCAAACGATAAGTCCCTATGCCTTCAATTTGAGTCTTCATACGATTTCCCATGAACAAGAAATCCTTATTTGGATTTGTAGTTTGGATCGTAAGGAATCCCTGCAATGTAGTAGATACATGAGCAGTTGCACTAGAATCAAGCCACCAAGTATTATTAGGAACTTCTACTAAATTTGATTCGAAATATACGAAAGCACTAACTGTACCTTTCTTTTCGAACCAAGCTTTACGTTTCAGGCAATCTTTCTGATAGTGTCCTTCCTTTTTACAGAAACGACACGTATATGCCTTATGTTCCTTCTTAGCATCCTGCGGAGCTTTAGCAAGTGCTTTCTTCTTTTTGAACTTGTTGTCCTTCACTTTAAGTCCTTTACTAGCTCCTTGACCCATGGGGATAATTGAATGACTCCCTTGTTTCTTAAGTCTTGACTCCTCCTGAGTAAGCATACTGGACAATTCACTAACATTCCACTTATCCTTAATAGTGTTATAGTTAATTTGAAATGGTCCATACTCAGGAGGCAACGAGTTCAGAATAAACTGAACCAAGAAGGAGTCATCAACTTTCATCCCTAAGGTCTGAAGTCTTGCTGCAATGTTAATCATCTCGATGATATGATTTTGCATACTATGCGACCCATCAAACTTAATGGTCGTGAGTTCAGCCATTAGTGTACCAGCGAGAGACTTATCTGCAGATCGAAAATGTTCTTCCACAAACTTCAGGTATTCCCTGGCACTTTCTATTTGTGGAATAGTACTCTTAATGTTGTTGGCAATACTCATTCGCATAAACATAAGGCTCAGCCTGTTAAAGCGTTCCCATGCTTTATGGAAAGACTTGTCATCTGAACTGCTCGTATCAATAATGGCAGTGGGCTTATCATTCAGTAGAGCCAAGTCAAGATCCATTACACCTAAATGGAATTGGACTTGTTCATGTCATTCAGAGAAGTTCAATCCATTGAACACAGTAACAGACGAAGCATGCGAATGAAGAGGAATAACTGCAAAATAGATAATACATGCTCACAAATCAATATGGATTCAGCAAAACAGTTAAAGCATATCGTAATTCTCCTTTGGGTAAATACTACGACACACTATCATAATTTAAATATCATTTAGTCTTTAATAGGTAATTAAATATTTTTAACCAAATATATATGCCATCTTTGGACAGACAATATATATTTGATTAAAGAATATTAATTTTACCTCATCATATTCACTATTCATAGAATAATTGATTCACCTTTGGGTAAATCCTTAAGCTCTAGCAATAGTGAAAATTAATTTATCCACTAATTTTTTAATTATTGGTATTTCATTAATTTTATGAATAAATTATAATTTTATGTATGCATATTTTTCATGAACATATTAGTTTAGCCACTTTGGTGACTAACAAACTATATAAACATAAATGCACACAAAAAATAAATATTTGAAGATTTTATGCATGTGAATACTTTAAACAATCTAGTTTGATCACTTTGTTGACTAACAAACTATATAACTTTAAACACGTATATAAATAATCAATGGTCCTGATATTAAAATAGTAGCCTAAAGAAACAATCATAATTTCATGACCACAATTATAAAACAGGGACATAATGGGATAACTTAGTAACAACATCAATATAAATGCCTAATATTAATCCCTAGACGGCACTGCAAATTCATTATCGTGTGGCGCCGCTTTTTCAATCATCAAACTAATATGTTGATTCTTCATTATTCTTTGTATTTAACCATTCAATATGTAAATAAATTAATGGTTCATCTTGGTATTAGAGGATGAGAGGCAGAACTCATTAAATCAAAGATTTCCTCAAGTTTTTAGATTACAAGGTCACGGTCTGAGACCTCCTTAACTCTTGAAACATACAAAGAAGGAAAATACTTTTACCCTTCTTTTTAGAGCAATCACGGCTAGAGAACAATAAATCCCTTTTTTTTAAAATTCAATTATAGAGCAAATTAAAAAAAAACAGTAAGACTCCATGAACCCTTAACAAAGAATCAATGATGGACGTCTAATTACTTTCATAATCACAATGTAATCAATTACGTTAACACGGTTACACATAATCATAAGAATCATATATGTCAAAAGTTCATATTCACCAAAACGTTACTACATTCATTCGGCCATATTCTTTCTCTCGGTATGTTTTGAAATTAATCTCTTCAATCGAAGATTATCATTTCAAATATCCATGCTCATGATACCACAAGTAAGCGTAAATTTTAAATTCATACCAAGATCTTGAACATAACAATCTTACATATAATCATTATAGAAAATATACCTGAATCATAAGCCATTATCACGAAGCGGAAGCGTTAATTGGAATTGGTTTCTCGCCCCTTGCTTTAACTTTCGTTACCTCCGCCTTTAGTGATGGAAAGGAAGAATAAAATAGGTGGTAACCCTAATGGGTGAGGAGAGGACCAATTTATAGAAGTTTTCATTTAATCCGGTACGTCCATCAAATAATCGATCAGACGGATGAGATTTTCTTATTAAATAAATATTAATTATGGACCTTAAACCTATTGGGCCACACACGTAGGAAAACTTACATTTTAATCTCGGATTTTCTGATTTTTTCGGATATTTTTTCATAAAGTCTTCATAGCATAAAACATAAACTTTGTGCTCCAAATATTTCTTTAATCCTAATAAGACAGAACTATATAAAGTGTTTTTCAATAAAATAACATAAATATGAGATGAGTCATGACATTGTACTAAAATATTTAACAATAAAGATAATAAAATCGTATAAAATAAATATTATTAATAAGTCATAATGAAAACAAATATAATTTAAAATTATGACTAATAAGTACTATTATTTACATGACTAACCACTAAAAAAAAAATAAGTTATACATTTTATCTAAACCATGGAAAAACTAAAAAATAGATATCCAACACTATTTTCATTCATAGTACAATTGAATTGAATGTCTTTTATTAGCATTAGTTTTGATTTGATTTTGGTTTAGGATTTATTTGAGTTACTAATATTTATGGACTATAAAATTTATTGGAGCATCCAAAAATTATAAGTCCAAACTTGAAATAATACGTTAAAAGATAAAATTATGAAAAAGCTTAAGAAATATTTATAAACTACACTACCATAAATATTTTTATGTATTAAATATATTTAAAATTTCTATACATATAATGTCTGTTTGGTTTGGTTTCGGTTTGACATTTTTTAGTTAAAATCATACCAAACCAAATATGGTCGGGTTTTTTTTTCCAACACCAAACTAAATTATAGTCGGATTTTTTTTCCGGGTTGGTGCGATTTGTTGGTTTCATTTGTACACCCGTAGTTGCGATAGTTGGGTCAACACCGTCGCATGCTTTTTCCACCCAATTGGTGGTGCATTCATTAAAAATTATCAATAAATATGCTGAAATTTTACAAAATACCTTAATTTATTTTGGTTAATTATTACTTTCCTTTAATATATAGATTTCATTTTCTGAATGCATACTAGTCGCGTAGCAAACACTAATACTTGCTACTATTTATTCACTTCTATAACAAGAAAAAGAATACGTAATAAGTAATATAATATATTGACCCAAAATTAAACCCAGTGATGTCGTGAATACATCATATATATATATATATATATATATATATATATATATATATATATATATATATATATATATAACATATTGATCTCTCTCTGGCTGTTTCTACACTTTCAAATAAATGTTATAATTAATAGTGTATACGGGTAAAACCAAGCTTGTAGTATACCCTAACATCCGACATGATAGGCCGGGCTCGAAACATGGCAATAAAGGACTGAAGATCAGCCCCAAGCCCCACCAGGTTAGCAACCGGGGCCAAACACCTGCCTTCGGTAACACCTAGGTCGTGACTCCGGAATCGGTCCTGGTTCAAACGACCTCGAAGAAACATTGTTAGCATAACAGAAGATCGAAATATCCGTGACCGAGTATATTACGGCGGGAATCTCGGCACGTATCAATAAGGAACTGGCAATCAGCAAATCAAAAGATTTTTTACCTTTTATAGAGTTGTACCTAAAGTAGGACTCCCCTACTATATAAAAGGGGTTTGATTACTTGTAAAACACATTATAACACGCATTCCAAAGCAATACATTATTATTCTATTTAATCTCTTATTCTTCTATGTCTTGATAACGATCGAAGTACGTCCGACTCAAGGGTGGTTAACCTTCCAAAGCTGAGACTATTCAATTCGTGTGGTTTACATTTACTTTATCATTATTTATTTTAATTGTAATTTAATTTATCATTTTGTGTCAAGTTAATCCACGTATCCTTAAAATTACTTACAAATTCAATTGTTATTCGATTTTGAGGGTAAAGAGTTTGGCGCCCACCGTGGGGCTAAGGATAATAATGGATATTTGATACAAATCTCCATAACACACACTATTTTACACTTGTTCTTTGAAGTGTCTTTGATTTCAGGTTAAAACCCAAAATGTCGAACTCTCAATCAGCACCCCTACATGTTGACAATGAGTCCAGTCATCACGGTGAAAATAACATAGCGCCCGGTGACGAGGTACCACTCGTTGATCCCATCGAAATTCCGGTCGCAGACCCAATTAACGTTAATTCACATGTGGCTATCAACACAAACCTGTCTATCGACCCCGAGAATAGCGTCTGTGGTGGAACCCGATCGGCAGATCAAATTACACAAAACATTGAAGGAGACAGGATAAGTCTACGGGCGATCTTCAAAATATTGCAGGCTCAACAGGCGCCGATAGCTCAGTTACAGAACCAAAGCCGTGCACCGAGCAGAATTGAACTCGATCCGTCCTAGAAAGTCACCCGTAGGGATGAACCGATCGTAGAAAAGTCGAATAAAAACGAATCAGGGACTAAGCCCGAGATCATAAAGATGCTCGAGGAACTGACCAGACGGGTAGAATCAGGGAAGAAGAAAATTGAAGCTAATGACAAAAAGGTGGAAACCTACAATTCCAGGGTCGACCAAATCCCAAAAGCACCGCCGATATTGAAAGGCCTAGATTCCAAGAAGTTCGTGCAAAAACCTCTTCCTCAGTGTGCGGCTCCAAAGCCAATCCCTAAGAATTTCTGCATGCCGGAGATTCCTAAGTACAACGGAATGACCGATCCAAACGAGCATGTAACCTCCTACATATGTTCCATCAAAGGGAACGACTTGGAGGATGATGAGATCGAATCTGTCTTATTGAAGAAGTTCGGAGAGACCGGTCAAAAAGAGTTATGATATGGTACCACAACTTACCTCCTAATTCTATTGATTCATTTGTCATGCTTGCAGATTCCTTCGTAAAAGCATATGTCGGGGCTATCAAGGTCGAGACCAGGAAATAAGACATCTTCAAAGTAAAACAAAGGGATAATCAAATGCTCAAATAGTTCGTGTCCCGATTTCAAATGGAGAGAATGGACTTACCCCCGGTTGCAGACGATTAGGCCATTCAAGCTTTCACCCAAGGACTCAATGTTTGAAGCTCAGTGACTTCACAACAGTTGAAACAAAACCTGATAGAATATCCGGGTGTTACTTGGGCCGGCGTGCATAACCGGTATCAATCAAAAATCAAAGTCGAAGATGATCAACTTGGGGTCCCTTCAGGCTCCATCTATCCCGTTAGAGCCGTTGATAGAGCCAAGAGAGACATTGATCGTGAACCGAGACCAAGCAGGGATCATTATCAATCGTACAATGGGGATCGAAGAGGTAACAGATCCGGTATAAATCCCATAAGAAGTGAATTGAGAGGTGATCGAGGTCAAAGTAACTGGGGACTCAAGGGCAAGAATGGTTTTGAAAGGCCTATCGGACCTAAGGAAGCACCGAGGTTATCGGAATACAACTTTAAGGTCAATGTTGTCGCCATTGTATCAGCTATCGAACACATCAAGGACACCAAATGGCCTCGACCTCTACAATATGATCCAGCCCAAAGGGATCCTAACCAGATGTGTAAATATCACGGCACTCACAGCCATAAAACGGAGGATTGCCGACAGTTAAGATAGGAAGTATCCCAACTATTCAACAACGGGCATCTTCGAGAAATCCTGAGCGACCGAGCCAAGAACCATTTCAGGAATAGGGACTCTAAAAAATAGACCGAACAAGAAGAACCTAAACACACCATTAACATGATCATCGATGGGGTCGATGTCCCTCAGGGGCCGATGTTGAAGAGCACCAAAGTATCCATCACAAGGGAAAAAAGGACTCAAGATTACATACCGGAAGGAACCTTGTCTTTTAATGACGAAGACGCGGAAGGGATCGTGCCGCCCCACAATGATGCACTGGTAATATCTGTACTCGTAAGTAAATCTCGAGTTAAGCGTGTGTTAATTGACCTAGGTAGCTCGACCAACATCATTCGATCGAGGGTCGTGGAGAAGCTCGGTCTACAAGATTAAATCGAGCCTATAGTCCAGGTTCTAAATGGATTCAACATGGCATGTGAAACCACTAAGGGGGAGATAACATTACCGGTGAATACCGCCGGGACCATCCAGGAAACTAAGTTTTATGTAATCGAAGGAGACATGAGGTACAACGCTTTGTTAGGGAGGCCATGGATCCACAACATGAGGGCAGTGCCTTCGACTTTGCACCAAGTGTTAAAATTCCCAACACCAAGTGGGATTAAATCAATCTATGGAGAACAGCCAACCGCAAAGGAGATATTTGCGGTCGAAAAGGAGATTCTGATATCCGCACTTGAAATGACAAAGGGGCCGAGTTCGGTCACAAATCAAGAAGCTAAATATAAATTACCGACACCAGCACCGACCCAACCGGAGAAACAGGGGACTGATGAAGATGATGATTACGGGGTTCCCACGTCTTTTATAGCCCCCGATGATTCCGATGCCACTAAATCGATGGTCAAGGAGCTGGAACAGGTCATATTGATCGAGCATCTACCCAACCAGAAGGTATACCTGGGCACGGGGTTAAGTCCCGAACTCAGGAAAAAACTCATTCTGTTTCTTATAGCTAAAATAGACTATTTCGTTTGGTCTCACCTTGATATGACAGGGATCCCGCCGGAAATAACAACTCACAAGCTAAGCCTGGACCCGAAGTTCCATCCGGTTAAGCAGAAGAGGAGGCCCCAGTCCAAGGTCAAGCATGCTTTCATCAAGGACAAGGTATCTAAACTTCTTAAAATAGGATCCAGTCGGGAGGTTAAATACTCAGATTGGTTAGCGAACGTAGTGGTAGTCTCTAAAAAAGGAATAAATTAAAAATGTGTGTAAAGTATAAAGATTTGAATAAGGCATGTCCCAAGGACTCCTTCCCTTTGCCCAACATCGATCGCATGATCGATGCCACAGCCTGCCATGAGATCCTCAATTTTATTGATGCCTACTCTGGGTACAACCAAATACGGATGAACTCAGGTGATCGGGAAAAAACATCCTTCATTACTAAATATGGCACATACTGCTATAACGTGATGCAATTCGGATTAAAAAATGCCGAGGCCACTTACCAATGCCTAGTAAATCGGATGTTCGGACCATTTAAAATATTTGCAGGAAAACTTCAGCATATTGAAGAAAAACAATATGAAGTTGAACCCAGAGAAATGTGCGTTTGGAGTTGGGTCAGGTAAATTCCTCGGATTTATGGTATCCAACCGGGGAATCAAGTTCAATCTTGACAAGATCAAAGTCATCGAAGTTATCATGGTTGTGGACAATGTGAAGGTCGTGCAAAGATTAATCGGGCGCATAGCCACCTTGGGGCGATTCATCTCGAGGCCCTCCGATAAGAGCCACCGATTCTTCTCAATATTGAAGAAGAAGAAGAATAACTTCTCATGGACCCCGGAGTGCCAACAGGCCTTGGAGGAAATCAAGCGATATCTATCGAGCCCACCGCTGCTTCACACGCCTAAGATAGACGAACAACTATACATGTACTTGGAAGTATCGGATATAGCGGTAAGTAGAGTCCTGGTCCGGGAAGAGAAAGGCATGCAATTTCCAATTTACTATGTTAGCAGGACTCTAGGTGAGGTCGAAACTAGGTACCCTCACCTAGAAAAATTGGAGCTCGATTTGCTAAGCGCCTCTAGGAAGCTGAAACCATATTTTCAATGTCATCCTATATGTGTTGTGACTACTTACCCATTGCCAAATATAATGCATAAACCCGAGCTCGAACCACCATTAAATCTAAAATATTAGCGGACTTCGTGGCTGACTTTACGCCGGCCCTAATACCCGAGGTCGAAAGAGAGTTGTTGGTGAACTCACGGATATCTTCGAGGATGTGGACCCTCTTTACGGATGGCGCCTCAAACGCAAAAGGGTCCAAACTTGGCATCGTGTTGAATCCACCAACATGCAATGTAGTTAGACAATCTATTAGGACTGTGAAATTGACTAACAACGAGGCCGAATATGAGGCCATGATTGCAGGTCTCGAACTAGCTAGAAGCTTGGGGGCAGAGGTGATCGAAGCCAAGTGAGACTCCCTCCCCGGGATCAAAACAGTGAGGCCGATGCCCTTGCTAACTTAGGATCATCGGTCAAGGATGACGAGTTCAACTCGGGGGTCAGTCGTACAGCTTATGAGATCGGTAGTTGATAAGTGGGGATTTTGACTACTTATTAGCGCCTTTTAGCTTTTGTTTTAGTCCAAAAGCCTTTAATTGTATTCCCAAAAACTAATGAAATGTGCTTAATTATAGGAATATTGGAAGATGAACTCCCGAGATGAAATCCAGCTCAAAAAGGAGTAATCTGAACTCAAAGACATAAAAGGCACAGAAGCTCAGAAGTGCGGACTGTAGAATATCATCTGCGGCCGTAGGTTTTGAAGGAAAAGCCAACAGAGTTTGGTGCAAAGTGCGATCCGCACTTGAATTGTGCGGCCGCAAAAGCTAAGCCAGAGCAAAGTTCAGAGAAGGTGCATTCCAACTCCCCCAGAAGTGCGGACCGCACAATAATTGTGCGGTCACAAAAGAAGAGTTATGCCGCCGCACATGTAAAAGTGCAGACCGTAGAAGAGCAAGGTGCGGCCGCACATGTAAAAGTGCGGACCACAGAAAGAGTGCATTGTGGCCGCAAATCAGAATTATGCGGCTGCAGACTTTCAATCCTGACAAATTGAAAAAAAGTGACCGCACATGGAATTGTGCGACCACAGAACCTCCCAAAGGGCATTTTTGTCCAACATTTCCATCCGTGTATAAATAGACGAGTTTTATGTTTTTAGGTCAACGTTTGACATCAGCTGCTACAGTAGCCGTTTCCTTTTACTCTTTTTAGTAATTTTTCATATTTTGAGCTATTTTAACTTAGATTTTATCATTTTGATCTTGCAATATAAGTTTAATTATCATTTCTTCTTCTATTTCTTCCATTTCAAGCATGAGTAGCTAGATTTTTACTAGGGTTGTGATCCAACCCTAGTGTGTAAACTTAATGGATGTTTGATTTAATGCGTGTTTATGGTTGGGTATTTATTATTTAGCCATGTTCTTATTTTTATTTGTAGAATTAATGGTTGCAAACATTAGTTCATGCCTATTTGACTTGGTCTCTACTTGAGAAAGAGAGATTAATCTAGGAAAATTGGGAAACAAGAAATTAGGTCAATCGAGAGATTGATAATCCCAATTAAAGGGTTCAACCTAGAGATAGTAATAACCCGACTTGAGCTTTTATCAACCGTTTTGTTCAATACCCATTTGGACTTGAGAAAGCCAAATTGGGCAAAATCACTCTTTGACCGAGAGGAATTAAGTGGGTAATTGAGTGTTGATAGCTATAATACACCCCGATCAATAAAACAAGCATTAAGGTTTATATCCCATTAGGCAAACACCTAGGTGAAGGTTATAGCCCTAGGCTTTTTACAACATTTGAAAAACAACAAAAATAATCTCTTAGTTTTATTTCCCAACTTGAAATTGTAGTTTTAAATTAGACTTTAAAACAACCCCATTTTGTGTAAGAGTAAACTTAGATATTCAAACTCTCACGCTACGATATATACTACTAACTCCCATCTATAGCTCCCTAAGAAATTCGATCCCGACTTTTGTTGGATATTATTATTATATTGATCGTTTTCATAACCTTGAATTGAGGTGTGAAATTGGATGAGACCAATTTTTGGCGTTGTTACCGGGGAGCTAAAAACAGTGTTATCTAAATATTTAGGTGAGTTTTTGGGAATATCCTTTTTTCCTTCCGTGTTACTAACGTGTTGATAAATTGTAGGTGTAATCTTGGCAAACAATGAGCTTGGAAACTTACCTTTGGGGAATGTGGTCATTGAGGATGATCAAATGGATGAGGTCCCTCTTGAACCTCAAGCCAATAGACGAAGCTGACCGCCTCATGACAATGTGCCCGTTCCACCCCCACCTCCACCACAAGCGGCTCCACACCGGGTGTTACCGAATGAAGGGTATGCAAGTGCTATAGTCCCTCCCCGTATTAGGGCGGGCGACTTCCAAATAACCAACGTGATGCTCAACTTGCTCGAGCAATGAGGGTTCTTCACCGGTGCACCGGGTCAAAATACATATAAGCACTTGAAGGGGTTCGTACATACGTGTTGGGGGAGTAAACAAACAAATATCTCTGAGGATGCTTTGAGTCTAAGGCTTTTTCCCTTCTCTCTACGGGGGAAAGCTTTAGATTGGTTGGAAGGTTTGCCAAATTATTCCATTCATATGTGGGATGAATTAGCGGAGAAATTTATTTCTAAGTACTTCTCTCCCGAGCACATGGCTATTCTTCGGGATGAAATTCTAACATTCAAGCAAGAACCAAAGGAACCACTACATGAGATATGGAAAAGGTATAGAACAATGGTGAAAGAATGCCCCAACAATGAAATGATGGAGAACATGATTCAACAAACTTTCTACCGGGGATCAATACAACCAATCAATGTGTAGTGAATCAACTTGCCGGTGGGAACTTCATGACTACGCCTTATGCAGAGGCGTGTGATATCTAGGATGCGATAGCGGATACTTCATCGACGTGGCAATCTCAAGCTAATGTTCCACAAGGTGACCCCAATATGATTCACCTTCACCCCACAAGAGTTGCATGATCATGGACAAGTCGTAGCCGAGTTGACTACCACCATGAACCAATTGGCAAAGGCTCAACTTCAACAAGTGCAAAACCCGAGGCAAGTCAATGCAATGGAGAGAGTAGGTATGATGGTGAACAAGCAAAGAACAAAAAGTCCATAATTGCAACAAAGAGTGGACAATTTTATGCATGATGATAGTGGATTTGATCAAGATGAATCTTCCAATGACCAAAAAGAGGAGGTCCAATATGTGAACAACATTCAAGGGTAAATAAACAACTACCAAGGCCCTATCCAACAACAATGGAGACCTCAAAATAATCAAGGCAATTGGAATTCTCACAACCAAGGTAATTGGAGTGGTGGAAATAATCAAAGCAATTGGAATAACAACAACAGTCAAGGCAATTGGAGTGGAAGCAATAATCAAGAGAATTGGCATAACAACAATAACCAAGACAATGGGGGAGGCAACAATCAAGGCGGGTGGAGTAACAATCAAGGAAATCGGGGGTCGGGTTTTCAAAGGCTACCGATGTATCAACAACCGAGCAACCCACCTCATTATCCTTCCCATGGTCTTAGTTCTTCCAACAATGAAATGAGCCGTATTGAGAACATGTTCAAGCAAATAGTGGAGAAGAACGCCAATTCTGATGCCCAACTTGCTTCACACAACACATCAATCCGTAACTTGGAAGTGCAAATGGAACAAATCTCTCAAGCTTTAAATTCTCGTCCTAAGGGGGCACTAAAAAGTGAGACGGTGGTGAATCCAAGGGTGGGAATAACACGGGGCATGCCATGGTCGTTACTACAAGAAGTGGAAGAGGTAGGAATGCACCCACCTTAAGTCAAAGGCAACTTGTGGATGATGAGTAAGTGGTAGAAGAAGAGGAGATCCCGAACAATGTAGTGTAAGCAAATGATGAAGTGTGGATTGCTATTGATGACACTGTGGAAAAAACTCAAGAGGAAGTGAACCCGTCTAGGGTTCATGTTATTGATATACCGGAACCAATAGTGCAAAAGGCTAAGGCATCATTGCCTAAGCCACCTCCTACATATGTTCAAAGGCTCGCCAAGAAAAATGGCGAAAATCAATTCTAAAGGTTCATTGATATGATGAAGAATCTCATGAAAAATGTGCCATTAGTTGAAGCCTTGGAGCAAATGCCCGGTTATGCAAATTTTATGAAGGACTTGGTGACAAAGAAGCGGTCGATGAATTTCGAATGTATCAAAGTCACACATCAAGTGAGTGCAATTGTGCATTCGATGGCTCCTAAATTGGAAGATTCCGACGCTTTCACAATCCTTTGTACCATTGGAAGTGCCGAGTTTGCTAAAGCTCTTTGTGATCTTGGGGGAGTATAAATTTGATGCCCTAATCGGTTTTCAAGACCTTGGGAATTGGTCAACCAAGACCCATATCTATGAGATTACAAATGGCCGATCGTATAATGAAGAGACCGTTGGGGGTGATTGAAGATGTATTGGTTCGTGTTGATAAGTTCATTCTCCCGGCGGATTTTGTTATTCTTGATTGTGAAGTGAACTATAAGGTATCGATTATTCTTGGTAGACCTTTCCTTGCTACGGGGAAGGCTCTTGTTGATGTGGAAGCCGAAGAACTCACTTTACGGGTGGGTGATAAAAAGGTGGTGTTCCACGTGTGCAAATCTATGCGGCAACCAAATTGCAATGAAGTGTGTTCTTTCGTGGACTTGGTGACCGATGTGATTATTGATGATACAAGTGCTACGGTTAATGTGGGCGATATGTTGGAGGCCGTCTTGATCAGCTTTGACGATGACGAGATGGATGGCTTCATAGAATGTGTGAATTCTTTTCAAGGAATGGGGTCGTACAACTATGCACCCCGGAAACTTTTCTTGGATCTTGAGAATAGGAAAACTCCTCCCATAAAGCCGTCAATTGAAGAGCCTCCTACCTTGGAGTTGAAGCCATTGCCTTCACATCTTAGGTATGAATTTCTTGGCTCTTGTTCTACTTTACCGGTTATTCTTTCCTCTTGTTTGACTAACGTGCAGGTTGACTCTACATTGGCGGTGCTCCACAAGAGGAAGAAGGCTATTGGGTGGACTTTGGCGGATATTCGGGGAATAAGCCCCGCATTTTGCATGCACAAGATTAACTTGTAGGAAAATTCCAAACCATCCATTGAACATCAAAAGAGACTAAATAAAGCCATGCAAGACGTGGTAAAAAAGAAGATCATTGAGTGGTTAGATGCAGGGGTTGTCTACCCCATTTCCTATAGTTCGTGGACTTCTCCGGTGCAATGTGTCCCTCAGAAGGGGGGCATAACAGTGGTCACCAATGACAAGAACGAGTTGATTCCCACAAGAATGGTGACCGGGTGGAGAGTGTGTATAGACTATCGGAAGCTAAACAAAGTCACAAGGAAAGACCATTTTCCACTCCCCTTCCTTAACCAAATGCTTGATAGGTTGGCCGGTCGTGCTTTTTATTACTTTTTAGATGGATATTCGGGCTACAACCAAATCCTTATTGCCCCGGAAGATCAAGAGAAAATAACTTTCACTTGTCCCTATGGCACTTTCGCTTTCAAGCAGATGCCATTTGGCTTATGCAATGCATCGGCAACTTTTCAACGGTGTATGATAGCGATCTTTACGAATATGGTAGAAGACTACCTTGAAGTCTTCATGGATGATTTCTCAGTAGTCGGGGATTCTTTTGATGATTGCCTGAAAAATTTGGATAGAGTATTGGCAAGGTGTGAAGAAACAAACTTGGTGCTAAATTGGAAGAAATGCCATTTTATGGTTGAGGAAGGCATTGTCCTTGGCCACAGGATTTCAAAGAATGGTATAGAGGTCGACAAGGCAAAGATAGAGGTGATTTCTAAACTTTCACCTCCAACCTCTATGAAAGGCGTGAGAAGTTGCTTGGGTCACGCGGGGTTCTACCGGAGCTTCATAAAAGATTTTTCTAAAGTAGTGAACCATTGTGCAAACGCTTAGAGAAGGATGCTAAATTTCACTTCAATGATGATTGCATGAGAGCCTTTGAATTGCTAAAGTTCAAGTTGACAACCACTCCCATTATCACCGCTCCTAATTGGAGTCTTCCTTTTGAGCTCATGTGTGATGCTATTGATGTAGCAGTTGGAGTAATTTTGGGGCAACGTATCAACAATATTGTTCATTCGGTCTACTATGCTAGTAAGACCATGAATGATGCCCAAGTCAATTACATTGTTACAGAGAAAGAGCTCATTGCCATTTTGTTTGTAATTGAGAAGTTCCGCCCATACTTGATGGGTGCAAAGGTTATTGTTCACACGAATCATGCGGCACTTCGCTATCTTATGAGCAAGAAAGATTCAAAAGCTAGGTTAATGAGATAGGTGCTATTGTTGCAAGACTTTGATATTGACATCCAAGATCAAAAAGGGAGTGAAAATCAAGTGGCAGACCACTTGTCTCGTTTGGAGAAGGAGGAGAGGCCGCATGATGGCCTTGAAATCAATGACTCCTTCCCCGATGAGCAACTCTTGGCTATTTCGATGAAGGAGGTGCCATGGTTCGCGGATCTAGCAAACTTCCTTGTGTGTGGAATTATTCCGGTTGAGTTCTCTTTAAATCAAAGGAAGAAGCTCAAACGGGGTTGTCAAGATTATTATTGGGACGAGCCATACCTTTTTCGGATTTGCACGGATGGGGTAATTAGAAGATGTGTACCGGACGAAAAGCAAAATGTTATTCTTGAGGCTTTCCATTCTTCGCCTTATGGTGGTCACCATGTTGGAACAAGAACGGCGGCCAAAGTGCTAAGTTCTGATTTCTATTGGCCCACTATTTACAAATATGCAAGTGATATGGTGAAGCGACGTGATGAATGCCAACGGGCCGATGGAATCTCGAAGAAGAATGAAATGCCTCTTATTACTATTTTGGAGATTGATATCTATGATGTGTGGGTATTGACTTCACAGGTCCTTTTGTGAGTTCTTGTGAAAATACCTACATCTTGGTCGCGGTTGACTATGTGTCTAAATGGATTGAGGCCATTACTCTACCCAACAATGAAGCGAGGAGTGTGGTGGCGTTCTTGAAAAGAATATTTTTACAAGATTTGGTACTCCGCGGGATATCATAAGCGATGGGGTGTCGCATTTTTGCAACAAGACTTTTGACACTTTGCTTAGCAAGTATGGTGTCACTCACAAAGTTACGACTCCCTATCATCCTCAATCTAGCGGTCAAGTAAAAGTCTCCAACTGGGAGATAAAGAGTATCTTGTCCAAAATAGTGAATGCTAACCGGACATATTGGTCAAAAAAGCTTGATGAAGCACTATGGGCTAATCATACGACTTTCAAAACTCTTATCGGGATGTCTCCATACCGGTTGGTGTTTGGCAAAGCTTGTCATCTTCTGGTAGAGCTTGAGCACAAAGCCATGTGGGCTTTAAAGAAATTGAATCTTGATTGGGATGCAACCGCTAACTTGTGGGTTGCACATTTGAATCAATTGGATAAGTTCTGGTACCATGCCTATGGAAGTTCATCATTGTATAAAGAGAAGATGAAGTACCTTCATGACAAATACATCCGAAACAAAGAGTTCAAGGTGGGCGATCTTGTTTTGTTCTTCAACTCACAATCGAAAATGTTTCCCGGAAAGCTGAAGTCAATGGTCACCGGGTGAAACATTATTTGGTACAAGTTGATGATAGCCACGTGGTGGCAGTTATTCATTTGAAATGATGGTAATCTGCTTTGTGCCGCGACGTTAAATCAGGAGCTTCTTGGGAGGCAACTCATGTTTTCTTTTTCTTTCCTTTTCTTTTTTTGTAGATAGGTGTTATTTTTGTGCTAACTGGATTTGAAGTATGTTACCGAGATGAGTGTGCTTTACAGGAACTGTGCCCAAAAAATAGGCTAAGTGTGGATAAAAGTGTGGACCGTATGTGTATTGTGCGAACCACACAATTTAGGTTGTTACAGCAGAAGGGAACTGTGGCTGCACAATTGTAGTGCGGACCTCACAAAGTGTAAAGGGAAACTGCAAACTCTCTAAGGTTTGGTTTGTCAGAGAAATAGCCAAAGTGTGGCCGCACATAAAAATATGCGGTCCGCAACAAAAATCTGCGGTCACACCATAAATTCTGCGGACCGCAGATCAGCAGGTAACAAAGTGCTGACCGCAGAAGGAATTCTGCGGCCGCACTCATCATTTTGTCCCTCTTAGTCAGACCGTCTGTATAAATAGTGAACCTAGGGCCACTATACATTTTTTCCCTCTCTGAGCACTCAAAATTCTAAAATATTGAAATCGTTTGTTCAATCATCTGCAACACTTAATCCACATATGTGTTCACTCATTTGCACTACTTCATATCTGGTATGCTTCAATTACTCATAGAAGTTTTCAATTTTTAGTTTTATTTGCAATTTGTTAGGTAGCTTTAGGCCCTTTTATCAATAGATTTCAATTTTACAACCATGTGGGGTTTAAACTGTAGTGGGTCAACTGATAATTGCTCTATGGGGAATGGGTGAATTAATTTTCATGCTTAATTGTTAATACCATGTCGAATTTGTGCATAATTTGAACAACCCTAGAAAGTCTGCTCGTAATTATTTTTAAATCTGCGGTCGCACAAGAAATTGTGCGGTCCGCATAAGTTGAGATTAGGGTTCTTTAGTCAAGGTTGATTCTGCGGTCGCACTTGAAATTGTGCAGACCGTAGAAATCCTATCATGGCCGCAGAAAAGTGAGTGCGGCTGCAAAACAGCCTAGCTTGATGTTAATGAGTCTAATGTGCAGCCACAATGATAAAAATGCAGACCACACTCCAAATCTGCGGTCCCATTGATAATTGTGCGGACCGCAAATCCAGTTCTGCGGCCGCAAGATCAAATTGTTCGGTCCACACAGCCCAGCCTGCGGACGCACTTGTAATTATGCTGACTGCACTTCCCTACCCTACAAATATGTTTTACATTGTGTGTTCACTGTCTGTTGCACTTGACTTACAACTGACTCATGTTGTTACTTGTTATAGAAAATGGTAAGTTCTCGAGCCCGTGGAGATACGTCAAAGGGGAGGGGTGAACCTTCCAGAGGCCGAGGCAAAAGTACTTTACCCCTCGCCCTCCAAACGATAATCGCAAAGAAGGCTATAGTCGGCCGAGGAAGAAATGTGGAGCCCTCCGAATCCAGTTCTTATGCCCCATCTAGGGAAGCATCGGAGGGCAACTCAGCTCAAGAGCAGTCGGCTGCTAAGCCACCGGAGAGGTATCAACTCAGGGACGAGCCTTCCACGTCATATACCATCTCAGAGGGTTCGAAGAGTGCCAGTCAGGCTTCGGAGCCCTCCTCTACACTTGTCCCTGAGGCACCAATGACTACAGTTGATGATATTCTGGATTATGGCAGAGCGGGAGATACTACAGTTACCGGCCTTGAGAGGTCAAAGAAGAAAGAGGTCTGGAAGGACCGGTTCGTCAGTCTGGCTGCCTTCACTAGTTTTTGTGAGTTGTGGCCAATGCGATCGCTCACTCTTGAGCGACATTTCCAACTGAAAGAACTTGACAAGTATAATCCATCATTCTTGAGACAATTCCGATGGCGGAAGGGATGGATGTGGTTCACCCAGAGAATAGTGGATGCCAAGGAGTATCTGTTCCGGGAGTTCTACGCCAATGTGGCGCACATAAAGAAAGGGACCAAAGTGACAAAAGTGAGGAACCTGAAGGTGCGATTTGACCAGCACACACTGAACTCCTACTTGGGGTTTAAGGATATTGAGCCTGCACAGTACTTGGAGAAGCTGGCGATGGGTGATGCAGCTCACTCATGGCTAGCTGAGATTCTTGCAGCCCCGGGGCCACCACCACCATGGATCACAGCATGGGTTCCTATTCAGTGGAACACCCTAAACTTTGAGGCGGAGGGATGGAAGACCTTCATATGCAGCAGATTAGACACGTGCCAGAATGAAACAAACCTAACTATTCCACGGGTAATTCTAGTCGCCTCTATTATGGCCGAGTACCCGATCAATATGGGTGCCGTGATGTCGGCCAACATGTTTGTAGTCGCAAGGTAAGCTGGTACCTCTTACCCGTATCCCAATACCATCACTGAGTACCTTACAGATGCACGGGTAGAGCCGCAAAATTTTGACACGGAGGTTTCATCTAAGAAGCCTTTCTCATGGTATTCTCTGATGGATGCACACAACCCGAAGAGAAAGGGTCAGCCGACTACTACCGTAGGCCAGTCTGATGAACCATCGGTGGTAGCTGCAAAGTCAGTAGATATGCCTTCCACTTCAGTAGAGCCATCAGCCAATGCAGCTTCCATGTCTCCACCTTCAGCCTCAGTGCCTTCCATCTCGGCTTTGAAGCCAATGCCTATGCCCACTTCTCCACTTTCTGTGCTGTGAGTCTCCCAGACACTGGCGAGCCTCAATAACTAGATGCAGACAACTACTGCAATGTTGTCTGTCATATCCAGTCATATTGTAGCACATTCATCTATTTCGGCACCTCAAATTCCCCCAAAGTTGAAGAAATCCTGAAGAAGCTCTTGGAAAATCAGAATACAATAATGGCCACTCTAGTGCAGCATGGGACAGTGATAGAAGAGCTGGGAAAGGAAATGAAGAAGATGCGGAAGTCCCAGGCCTCCAAGAAGTCAGTGGACAAGATCTGGCGATAGGTTACCAAGATTGCAGTAGCCGGAGACATTCCATTTGATATGCTGATAGACCCGCACCACCCAGCCCCAGATCATACAGCACCTACAGCACCAGTTGGCTAGTTTGAGGAGCCAGACATTGCTACTGACACTATCAAGGCAGTCCTTCAGATGTTCACCAACCCAGCCACTCACGGACTTGAGGATGATGAAATCCAATTGGATGAGGCTGTGGTCGGTGCCACTGCTAGGGACACAGAGATGGCCACAAAGACATTTTGATAATTCTGTATTTTGATAACTATGAGACATTTGGCCTGTAATTAACTTATTACTATTTTTTTCATCTTTCTCATTATGTATATATTCTCTCTTATCTCTCATTATGTATATTCATTATGTATATTCATTATGCTTTCAATAGTTTCTTGATTTATAGCTTTTTTATCTTTATGGGTTTTTTTTTTGAATTAGTAGCTTCTTTTTATGTTTTAGTGGTTAATAAGCCTTTGGTTTTCTTAATGCTACGGTTCTTTCCAAAGGTGTTTTTTGTGTGAACCGAGTGACTCTACCCAACGATGGATTGCGTGATAACCTTCTTAAGGGACTGAGTCCGTTTTGGTGTTTAGGTAACAATAGTAGTAGTAATGAATAAAAAGACCTAATTGAGTCATGCTCGAAGAGTCAAACATGCTTCACTTGGTACCAACACACTTAACTACATTGTTATGGTTAAAAATAAGGTTTTTGGAAAGAAATAGCTCTAGTTAGTGACCTTGTGACTCTTGTGTTGACTTAGGCAATCATCGAGTGGTTTAATCGAACCATAGTGATTTTCAATATTGAATATGGTCATTCTGGGCCCTCGACTCTATCCTCTTTAACAATCCAGCTGTGTGAGAGGTGAGATGTTTGTGTTGCAAGTCCAAGTACCCGTGCAAATGGTCTAGAACTTGTCCCAAATGTGTTTCTAGGCGAAATTTTAAGTTTTTCTTGGCTTGAGAAGCGATTGTAGGCTCTCCTTGGCCCGCTTGAAATTTTTCATTGTTCACTAATGTTTTTATCCCTAGCCAACCCATTTGAGCCTAAAACCCTTCTCATTTGATAATCATGTTACAAGCCTCCCTCTCTTTGCACCCGAGCTTTCCTTAACACTCTTGTAAAATAATTGGCTAAGAATGCAAGTTTGGGGGAGAGACTAGGAACTTGAAAGAGGTATCAAGGCACAAAAAGAAAAGAAATGATGAGAAGGAAAGGCAAGAAAAGGAAAGAACAAAAAGAAAAGTGCAAAAAGAAAGTAAATAAGTTGAAGAGTTGATGGGATTCAAAGAAAAGTAATGATGCAAAGCATGGAGAAATCAAAAGAGGGAGGAAATGAATATCTTGATCAAGAAAGAGTGATGTTAAGTCTTTCTAGTTCCCCCAAGGAAAAGAAAATGCCTCAAAGAGTTGGCAAAGCATGAGCCTAGAAAAGAAAATGGAGTGCTTAAGGAAAGATGAACCTGTTCTATCATTGCATATCCAACCTTAGTCCAAAAGCCTTCATTGCAGTCCGAAAAAAGTCCTACATGATTTCAAGCCGAGTGAGCTTACATTAGTGGTAATGTACATGAGGGGCAAGCCTATGGTACTTAAAGTCGTGCTTGCGACATTATTTTGAGAGAGATGGGTGAACATTTAGCAAATCTTTGGATTGAGTGCTAAATTCTTAAGCGAGATAGGCAAACGGAGAGTAAACGAGGAGGAGTTTGGGATCCACAATGATCTACATAAAAGAGCGAGCTTCCTTGATGAATAAAGTCAACTCTTGATGCTCAAGTGTCACATTAGAACTATTTGTGCATGAAAGTTTATCTTGTTGCCTTGTTGATAATTCATAAGTGATGTGGATAATTGTTGGTCCCAATTGATGTGTGAATGACTCACTTTTGATTAGCTGGAATGGATCTTAACTTGTGGAGGTGGGAACTACTTTATTTACTTGAGGACAAGTAAAAACTTAAGTTTAGGGGAGTTGATAAGTGGGGATTTTGACTACTTATTAGCGCCTTTTAGCTTTTGTTTTAGTCCAAAAGCGTTTAATTGTGTTCCCGAAAACTAATAAAATGTGCTTAATTACAGGAATATTGGAAGATGAACTTCCGAGATGAAATCCAACTCAAAAAGGAGTAATCTGAACTCAAGAACATAAAAGGCACAGAAGCTCAGAAGTGCGGACCGCAGAATATCATCTGCGGCCGCAGGTTATGAAGGAAAAGTCATCAGAGTTTGGTGCAAAGTGTGGTCCGCACATGAATTGTGCGGCCGCAAAAGATAAGGCAGAGCAAAGTTCAGAGAAGGTGCATTCCAAGTCCCCCAGAAGTGCGGACCGCACAATAATTGTGCGGCCGCAGAAGAAGAGTTATGAGTCCGCAGATGTAAAAGTTCGGACCGCATAAGAGCAAGGTGCGGCCGCACATGTAAAAGTGAGGTCCGTAGAAAGAGTGCATTGCGGCCGCAGATCAGAATTATGCGGTCCCAGACTTTCAATCCTGACAAATTGAAAAAGAGTGCGGCCGAAGAAACTCCCGAAGGGTATTTTTGTCTGAAATTTCCAGCCCTGTATAAATGGACGAGTTTCACATTTTTAGGTCAACTTTTGATATCAGCTGCTATTGTAGCCGTTTTCTTTTATTTTTTTAGTAGTGTTTCATATTTTGAGCTATTTTAACTTAGATTTTATCATTTTGATCTTGCAATATGAGTTTAATTATCATTTCTTCTTCTATTTCTTCCATTTCAAGCATGAGCAGCTAGATTTTTACTAGGGTTGTAACCCAACCCTAGTGTGTAAACTTAATGGGTGTTTGATTTAATGCTTGTTTATGGTTGGGTGTTTATTATTTAGCCATATTCTTGCTTTTATCTGTGGAATTAATGGTTGCAAACATTAGTACATGCCTATTTGACTTGATATCTATTTCAGAAAGAGAGACTTAGTCTAGAAAAACTTGGCTAACAAGAAATTGGGTCAATCGAGAGATTGATAATCCCAATTAAAGGGTTCAACCTAGAGATAGTAATAACCCGACTTGAGCTTCAATACCCATTTGGTCTTGAGAAAGCCAAATTGGGCAAAATCACTCTCTGACCGAGAGGTATTGAGTGGGTAATTGAGTGTTGATAGCTATAATACACCCCGATCAATAAAACAAACATTGAGGTTTATATCCCATTAGGCAAACACCTAGGTGAAGGTTATAGCCCTAGGCTTTTTACCACATTTGAAAAACAACAAAAATAATCTCTTAGTTTTATTTCCCAACTTGCAATTGTAGTTTTAAATTAGACTTTAAAACAACCCCATTTTGTGGAAGAGTAAACTTAGATATTCAAACTCTCATGCTACGATATATACTACAAACTCCCATCTATAGCTCCCTGCGGAATTCGACCCCGACTCTTGCTAGGTATTATTATTGCATCGACCATTTTCATAACCTTGAATTGAGGTGTGAAATTGGACAAGATCAGTAGTGGAAGAAGGCCATGCTGAGATTAACTCAACGAGCTTAACTTGGGACTGGAGAAACAAACATATAGAATATCTGAAGACCGGAAAACTGCACTCATATCCGAAAGAATCGAGGGCCCTGCGTATGAAGGCAGCCCGATTTACTTTGTCCGAAGATAGAACCCTGTTCAGAAGAACATTCGATGGCCCGCTCGCGATATGTCTAGGACCGGGAGATATCGAATACGTTCTAAGGGAAATCCACTAAGGCACCTGTGGAAATCATTCCGCCACTGAATCATTGGTTCGAAAAGTAACCAGAGCCGGCCACTACTGAATCGATATGGAAAAAGATGCAAGGGAGTTTGTACGAAAATATGATGAATGTCAACGACATGCTCCGTTGATTCATCAACCCAGGGAGCTGTTGTATTCGGTTCTATCACCATGGTCGTTCATGAAGTGGGGAATAGACATCGTTGGCCCTCTTCCACGGGCACCCGGTAAGGCTCAATTTATATTGTTTATGACTGACTATTTTTCTAAGTGGGTAGAAGCCCAGGCATACGAGAAGGTCAGGGAGAAGGAGGTCATTGACTTCATTTGGGACCACATCATATGCCGGTTCGGAATGCCGGCCGAGATCGTATGCGACAACGGGAAACAATTCCTCGACAGCAAAGTAAGCAAGTTTCTCAAAGACCACAAGATCAAAAGGATCCTATCAACGCCCTATCACCCTAGTGGAAAAGGACAAGCAGAATCGACAAACAAAACCATACTTCTGAACCTCAAAAAGAGGTCAATTGATGCCAACAAAAAATGGAAAGAAATCCTGCCCGAAGTCTTACGGGCATACTGTACGACCTCGAAGTCCAGTACTAGGGCCACCCCATTTTCGCTGGTTAACGGCACCAAAGGACTAATACCGGTCGAAGTCGGACAACCAAGTCCCAGGTTTCGATATGCAACCAAGGAATCAAATGACGAGTCCATGAATACAAGCCTGGATCTATTAGATGAAAGGCGCAAAGCCGCCCTTGTTCGATTGGCTGCCCAAAAGCAGTGGATCGAGAGGTATTACAATCAAAGAGCTAACCTTCGACACTTCAATGCCGGGGACTTGATATTAAGGAAGGTTACACTAAATACAAGAAACCTAAATGAATGGAAGTTGGGGCCGAACTAGGAAGGTCCGTATCAAATTATCAAGATTACCGGAAAGGGGTTCTACAAACTCGGTGTAATGAACGTCGAGCAACTACCGAACAACTGGAATATAACTCACTTGAAACGATATTACTGCTAAGGTACGGCCCCATTCATTTCTTTTATTTTTGAACTAACACTTGTAGGTAACAAGCAAAGGACGACATAATTTTTTGGCCTGAAATCACGCGTTGCACTCTTTTTCCCTTGAACCAGGTTTGTCCCAAATAGGTTTTCCGGTAAGATTTTTAACTAGGTAACAGTAAATCGTGCTAACTTAGAATTGAAAGCGGTTACGAACCGGTATCGAAGATCATGACAACAGTATTCGAGGACTCTCTATGATCGGCCCCGAACACTGGGGAGCATTGCCCTCAGATAACGACTTTAGCAAGGAAAGAAACTTTATGATTGAATGGTCTCGGTTCGATCAATAGGATTCACTGTAAGGGCCAAACGGTCAAATGAACTGTGCCCGCATAGACTGCTCGATCCCTGACACAAAACTTGTATATGTGTGTAACTATTGCGCACAAGAATAAAAAGAAGTCTCTACCTTGGGTGTAAATATCTTGTCCCTTAAAAATTTCCCTTTTTTCTTTTCTCTTAAGGAATTTCCTACATTTGATTCCCTAAAGGTATCAAGCCCAAGGGCTGCCTTTATCCGGGTTCAAACAATCACTCCCAATCGGGGACTACCATCCAAAAACAAACTCAGACGACTCGGGCTAAGGGAGCCCAGGGGCACAATACCTATTAGGCAACGCCCGAACCTTAAATGCTACGGCCATCCCCATTCGGGGACTCTTATCTTAGGCAAGTCCGGATAGCTCGAGGTGACAAGCCCACTGAGCAACACCCGAACTAAAAAGGCTACAGCCATATTAAAATGGCCCTGAGACGTTTGTGACCCGTAATTAAAAAACAAGGCCTTAAAAAACTTCTAAACTGGTTCTAAAGTCTACCCTCGGCAAACTATAGTCTAAAATATTATAAGTACTTTGGGGGAAAATTCTGGTCATACCGAACTCCCACGATGCATTGAACTAAATAATGTCAAAGACAAGGCATGTTTGAACCACCGAACATGACCTAACTAGTTCATGCTAAGGCATTTCGATCTCTGCGAACATAAAGAATAAAGCAAAGAAAAAACAAAACTCAGAAACTGTCGAAGGAGAAAGGAAGCCTTGTATTATATATACATAAAGTCTTTACAAAGGCCAAACAGCCTTGACAAAAAATACAAAAGTACACAAGTACAAAACACAAAAAACAAAAGAGCAAAAACATCTACAAAGACGTCTAAATAGCCTGGTCTTCTCCACCCCCAGATCCACCGGAACCCTCAGAGTCTTCCTCTTCTTCCTCCTCAGGGTAAGCCAACTTCTTGGCCTCGGCCTCGAGCCCCTTAGTGGTTTTTATCTCGACCGACAAATCAAAACCCCGAGCATGAATCTCCTCGAGGGCCTCTCTCTGTGACTGTCGCTTCTCGTATTCAACAAAGTCTTTCAAGCGGTCCTAGGCCACCTCAGCATCGGCCTTATATTGGGCCACTATCTCATCGACTTCAGCTTTGACCACCAAGACCGCTGACTTGGCCGTTTCAAGCTCATTGGCCATAATTTCTCGACTAGAGGCGGCCGAACGTAGCTGAGACTGGAGGTCTTCAACCTTTTTGGTCTGGACCTTGGCCTTTTCCTTTATCGCTCGAAGCTGGACTTCAGTCGAAGTCAGTTGCGCCCAAGCGGCCTCTTTTTCCGAGGCCAGACGGTCCACTCTGACTATCCATTCTTTGGTCTCGGCCTTTATTACATCCATCTCGACTCGGAGCTGATCGATCCGATCGATCTTCTGTTGGACCTGCGGATTTCGACCATCAGTCACCGAACCTAGTTCATCGTCACTAACCTCAAATATTTTTACCTACTCGGTCATGTCGGCATGCTCCTTCCGAGCAACCTGTAGCTCAGCTCAGAGGCTCTTATCCTCCCCTTCAAACTGCTCACTAAGAAGTTTATAAGCATTTCTTTTCTCAGTGAGCCCTCGAATCTCGACTTCGAGCTGTTTCAGCTCAAACCAGTATCGGAGAAAAGTCTCATGGTGAAGCACCGAGGCCTACAAGCACAAAGAGAAAATGTTAGAAATATCTATAAAATAACCTAAGTACAAATTGAAAACCATCGAGGAATATCTGAAGATTACCCGATTTAACGCATGTTGTGCTTCATTGAATAGACAGGGTACATCCACCTCGGTCATCTTGGCCTGATCATCCTCAGTCACCAAACACCGAAGACAACTGGTCACCCCTACAAGGGCGGAGAGGACCTGTGTGTCCTCCGGAAGGGAGATAACGATGGATCACTTCCGTCCAGGATTCACACTCGGAGTATGGAATCAATCAACTAGTTTGGGGCTCGAGGAAGGTCCTCTTGCTCCCAAAGATGGGCTCTTCCTCAGTATCTCTAAGTCACCCAACCCGGTGACATCCCTCGTGGCCGTAGAGTCCACTTTGTCAAAAACCCACAGAAGGGGTCGTCCGCATTGGGGCATCCTTTAGCTGTTTGGGCCTCGTTGTACATGGACTCAGTAAACGAGTGTATCTCGGTGATCTATATCACACCGAGTGCTTCCTTCGGAGCATTGCCCACATCCCGGGAAGCTTCGGTCTCGGCCTCCTCCTCAACCTCCCAAACTTGATCCGTATTGCCTCCTACTGGTTCGGAGGCACCTTGCCCTTCGAGATGCGACGGCATGCTGGCCATCAGATCGAAGGCTTCTCCTTCTCCTTCAGATTTGTCCCTCAACCGATAGAGTGAATCCGGAGACGGTGCTCGACCATTGGTGCTTTCTTTGGATTTACGCACCAACCTTCTCCTTGGCTTCTTTTTCTCCGAGCTCGGAGAACTCGGGGCCCTTTTTCTTCTCTTCTCTTCACCCTGTCTCAGAGCAGGGGACTCGGTGGGGAAATCATCGCTATCGGATGGGGGCCTCATTTTGACATCCTTGGATAAACCTGCAAAAAGAAATAAAACAAGTAAGGACTTAATGATGCAAAAGGGAAACCAAATATTACTCATGAAAGAGATCTCACCGTGTGCGAACGGGCCTCCCATCGGCCCTTTGAAAGCTCGCATCACGAACGCTCGGAATAAGGCCTTTGCAATATGATGCCCTCGACCCACTCCTTGAGTCGAGGAACTGCATTTGGGATCCGGGCAACAGTTGCACCACCACAGAACACCGATAAGAAGAAAGGAAAAAAGCGATAAATTAAATCTTGGAAGTAAAATTATACTTACGTGACATGTTCCACTTCTCAGGGAATGGCATGTGCTCGGCCAGTATCAAGTCCAAGATCCTCCCTCAATGAAATAGCCTAGCCAACCTCTATCCCGATCTTCATCGATACTCGAGAACGGGGCTTTACTGGCCCGACGGGCTAGCTTGATCAGTCCCCCTAGTAGAGTCGGGGACTGTATAAACGTATGAGGTGGTCGATAGTGAAGGGGAACTCTTCGATCTTGCTTACAAAGAAACGGAGGAGGATTACGATCCTCCAAAAAGAAGGATGTATTTGACCAGGGTTACCTCGTATCTTTGGCAAAAGTTGATGATAACCGGGTCCAAGGGGCCCAGCGTGAAGAGATAAGTGTAAACACTTAAAAATCCCTCGACGTGGGTAGTGATGGCTTCATCGGGTTCGGGAATTACCACATGTTTGTCAACCCAGTTGCAATCCTTTTTGACTTCGGAGAGAATATCCTCGGTGATCCAACAGATGTACCTCGAGACCTCCTCACACTGGCCTGGTACAGAGGAGGGCTTTTCGACCTTAAAATCAACATTGACCGAGCACCCCCCGGGGATGAATATTTTCAGAGGAGCTT
Organism: Nicotiana tabacum; assembly: GCF_000715075.1. Classification (NCBI taxonomy): domain Eukaryota; kingdom Viridiplantae; phylum Streptophyta; class Magnoliopsida; order Solanales; family Solanaceae; genus Nicotiana; species Nicotiana tabacum. The sequence continues at coordinate 150,045,551 of NC_134096.1, read as the reverse complement.
CCGGTACCGATTCCTTGGAGTAGTACGCGAGACGGTTTCCTCGGTAGCCGGCCGCGAGATAGAAGGAGTTTCTTTTTGGGGAATGAATTTTGAAGTCTTCGCCATTTCTTTGAAAGATGGAGAAAAAATGAGGGAAAAGAAGAATTTAAAAGAGTACACTTGATGGTTTGAGATGAAGACGAATGAGAGTTCTTATAAAAAATCTCAAAGTAACCAAAATATGAGTGCTTAGAAGTATTGAAATTTCTTAGACACGAGGGCAGAAGGCTTGGATGTAAAGTTTGAATGAACAAATGGAGGGGTATTTATAGTTTTCCAACGACGGTTCACATTTGCGAGTGGCCGACCAGCAACTGACAAGCATTTAATGCTATTAAGACTAGACCGATAGGCCATTTCAACTATTTTGTCGTTTATGTCACGGTATATCGAAGTGAGAATCAGGAGCTCATATCGTTTCTCATCATCTACTCTCCGAAAAATGAGGGAACTATTTGTATACGGGTAAAATCGAGCTTGTAGTATACCCTAACATCCGACATGATAGGCCGGGCTCGAAACATGGCAATAAAGAACTGAAGATCGGCCCCAAGCCCCACCGGGTTAGCAACCGGGACCAAACACCTACCTTCGATAACACCGAGGCCGTGACTCCGGAATCAGTCCTGGTTCAAACGACTTCGAAGAAACACTGTTAGCATAACAGAAGACCGAAATATCCGTGACCGGTCGAATATTACGGCGGGAATCTCGGCACGTATCAATAAGGAACCGGCAATCAGCAAATCAAGAGATTTTTTACTTTTTATAGAGCTGTAACTAATGTAGGACTCCCTACTATGTAAAGGGTGTCTGATTACTTGTAAAATACATTGTAACACGCATTCCAAAGCAATACATTATTATTCTCTTTAATCTCTTATTCTTCTGTGTCTTGATACCGATTGAAGTACGTCCGGCTCAAGGGTGGTTAATCTTCCAAGGCTGATACTGTTCAATTCGTGTGGTTTGTATTTACTTTATCATTATTTATTTCAATTATAATTTAATTTATCGCTTTGTGTCAAGTTAATCCACGTATCCTTAAAACCATTTATAAATTCAATTGTTATCCGATTTTGAGGGTAAACGGTTTGGCGCCAGTGAGTATTGAGCAACTTTTGCTTTTAGCGATATTTGAGAAGGAAAAAGGGTGTGTATGTAATGTTGAATGCTTTAAAGTTTGTAGCCAACTTTTCTTGAGCTCATCGAGTTAAAGGAAACATGTCTGAGTATTTGCACCCGCACCTATCATCATCTCCAATAATTACTGCAGAAACTACCTATCCAATCATTGATTAGAGCTTTATTTAAATACTAATGACATCTATCGTGAAAGTCAAAGTACAACCACCGCGACAAATGGCATGCGTTCTTTAATCAAATATTGTGGATTATGAATTAACTAATCTCAATCATTTAGCATCCTAAATCCAATTTGTTTAACTAAACTTTAATGTTATAAATAACTAATTTTGGGGAAATTCTTTTGGCCCCTCCTCTGGAGTTCCACAAATACGTGGGAACAATCCCAAATACAACTGATGCTTATTATATGTGTATGATCACATGTGATAAGTCACGCGATCACGTGTATGAACTTGCTCTACAATGCATGACTTAAGTAGATATGGGAGTGTCAGCATACATACTAAATAATGCATATGAAAATGAAAGGAGAATCGAACTGATATGTAAATAATACAAGAATTGTGAACTTTCGGAAAAACTGAAAAAAAATTCAAGTGAAAATGGTATTTGAAAATTAGAGTTGTGTTTGGACATGAATATAATTTGGTGTTGTTTTTGAATTTTTGTGAGTGACTTGAAATGAAAATTTTGAAAAATAGATTTTTGGAGTTTTCAAATTCCGAAATTCAACTTCAAGTGAAATTTAGCTAGCGTTTGGCCATAGATTCCAAAATTTGTTCTGAAAAATCTAATTTGGGTGAGATTTGGTTTGAAGATGAAAATTTATTTGGACATCAGTTTTTAAAACATATTTCTCAATTTTATTTTAGAAAAACATGAACCATGACTTATACCCACAAGTTCTAAAAACTATCATAAATACCCAACAGTACCATTATCAATAACATTCATTATATTATCGCAAACCATAGTCATGAACATAAATAAATTTGATACAAAATTATTATTTTTATAATGAACTACATGATACACTATCAGGTGACCGAGAAGACGAAGCAACATTATTACAAAATAATAAATAGTGGGCTCTTGTACTATACGAAATTGAGTACATTTGCCCTTCGTTAATACTTTAGCTCAAATATGCCCTTACCGTCACATAGTTGGTCCATACATGTCCTTAGAGTTACACAGTTGGCTCATATATGCCCTTTTCGAAACGGAATTCACCCAAACTAATTAGTTCTTTCGTTAATTGTATTAAAGTGTATTACAAACACTATTTCCTTTTTATTAGTATTTTTTTCTTTACATTTCTCTTTTCTTTCTTCTTTTTTCTTTTCTTCTCTTTTTTTTCCTTTTTCTTTCTCCCTTAGCCGTTTCCTCCATTACTGATGTCTTCTCCATTTTCGTCACTAATTTCACTTGACAAAACTCATGAATTCCAATTACTAAGAAAATTCTCCCATAAGGTAATCAAATTCCAATTTCACTAGCCCTCTAAATAAATGAAATTAAATTGTTCCAAAAATTATGGTTTAAACTTTAAAATAATAAAAATATCTCAAGATTTAACAATACTCAAAAGTCTCAAAAAATTTAAATTGTTTCCAGAAAGATAATTTAATGATTAAAAGCCTAGAGTTCAAGTTGTAGTGTTATAAATTTGAGTTGTTAGTCTTTTTTCATCTTTTTCAGCTCGTCATTTTCTATTTTTTTTATTAACTGTGTAAATTAGGAGTGTACTGTGACGACCCGACTTGTCGTTTTAAGAATTAACGCCCCATTCAGTGACTTAAGGTCTCGAGCAGTTTCGCAATATGTATTATGACCCGCGGGTGTGGTCGAGTTTGATTTACTAAATATTCGGAATTAAATTAAAAGAACAATATTTAGTTTGATGCTTAAATGGAAAGAGTTGACCGGAGAGTTGACTTCTAAGCAAACGACTCTGGAATGGAATTTTGATGATGTCAATAGCTCCGTATGGTAATTTTGGACTTAGCAGCGTGTCCGAAAAATTATTTGGAGGTCCGTAGAGGAATTAAACTTGAAATGCTGAAAGTTGAATTTTTGGAAAGTTTGACTGGGGGGTTGACTTTTTGATATTGGGGTCGGAATCCTATTCCGGAAGTGGGAGTAGGTCTGTAATGTCGAATGTGACTTGTGTGCAAAATTTGAGGTCAATCGGACGTAATTTAATAGGTTTCGGCATCAATGGTAGAAATTGAAGTTTTAAAGTTCATTACATTTGAATTAGGGTGCGATTCATGATTTCAATGTTGTTTGATGTGATTTGAGGCTTCGAGGAGGTCCATATTATCTTATGGGACAGGTTGGTATGATTGGACGGGGTCCCGAGGGGCTCGGGTGTATTTCGGGGTAGTTTTGGACCAAATTGGAGTTGTTTGGACTGCTGTTGCTGAAGTTTGGTTTCCTTCTTCGCGAATGCGAAGAGGAATTTGAAGGACTGATGGTTTACCCTTCGCGAACGCAAAGCTGTGGACGCGAACACGAAGAAGGAGCAGGGCAAGCATTCACGATCGCGGCCCAGGCAACGCGAACGCGAAGAAGAAAGGAAGATTTGGGGCTTGGGGTCGTTTGGCCTTCGCGAACGCGAAGAGTGGAATGTGAACACGAAGGAGTTGGTCAGCTGGTCATCGCGAACGTGACGAGGGGTTCGCGAACGCGAAGAGGAAATGATGGGGCAGAAACAATTGACCTTTGCGAATGCGATGAGGAGGTCGCGAACGCGATGAAGAATTTGGGGCAGTTGGGTTTTGGCCTTCGCGAACGTGAAGTAGTGGTCGCGAACGCGAAGAAGGCCTATCTGGGAAAAATTAAAAGTCCCAAAAATGGGGGTTTGAGTTCATAACTCAAAATCAAATTTGGAGCTCGGTAGAAGGCGATTTTTAGAGAGATTCTTGCGTGGGTGTTTGGGGTAAGTGATTCTTATCCAGTTTTGATTAATTTCCACGATTATGTCTTTGAATCCATCATTTAATTCGGATTTAATGGAGGAAACATCAAGATTTTTGTAAAATCTTCTAAAAACGAAAATTTAAGATTTGGAAGTCGAGTTGTTATTGGAATTCGATAAAATTGGTATGGTTGAACTCGTATCGGAATGGGTGTTCGGATTTAATGAAAATTTTACCGGGTTCCGAGGAGCGGGTCCCGCGTTGACTTTTTAGAATAAAATTTTAAGTCGACGTATTATTATCCGGAATTATTTTAGATGAATTTTAATGAAGTTATACAATTAATTTGGATAGATTTGAGCTATCCGGAGGTCAATTCAAGCAAGAAGGCTATTTTGGTGTATCAGCCTAACTTCAAAAAGGTAAGTGTCTTGCTTAACCTCGGGTGGGGGAATTACCCCTTAGGTATCGAGTCTTATGTGCTAAATTGTGTAATTAAAAACCATGTACGCGAGGTGACGAGTACGTACTTGGTTTATATGTGCAAATTTCATGGATTAAAAATTCTTAGACGCCCTTATGTATTAAATTGAAAATTATTGATAATTATTAAATCCTCTATTTATCATGCCTAGATTCTTATTTGTTGAAATTGCTTTTACATGATGATTTGGTGTGATTGCTACTTTGATTTTTATGTGAAATATTATTTTGTTGAGTTGTTCACTTCCGGATATTTTTGTTCAGATTTTTGTGCACATTATGGTCGAGCCATGGGCTCCTTATTGTAGAAAATAATGTATTGTTGATTTCTGTGGCAAGTTGTAATATTTGAGCACCTGATGTGCAATTTGTGATATGTTGTAAGATTTGAGCACCTGATGTGAAATTTGTGATATGTTGTAAGATTTGAGCACTTGATGTGCAATCTGTGATATGTTGTAAGATTTGAGCACTTGATGTGCAATTTGTGAAATACTGTAATATTTGGGCACTTGAGGTGCAAGTTATATTATGCTGTGATATTTGGGCACTTGAGGTGCAAGTTATATTATGCTGTGATATTTGGGCACTTGAGGTGCAAGTTATATTATGTTATTATATTTGGGCACTTGAGGTGCAAGTTATATTATGCTGTGATATTTGGGCACTTGAGGTGCGATTTGTAAAATATTGTGATATTGATACGCATGCGGTGAGATTAGGGTGGCTTGAAACGCGTGGCTAGTAGGGAAATTACTAGAAGTCATGCGGTTATATAAGGTCACGGTGTTGAAACGCATGCGGTGAGATAAGGGTGGCTTGAAAAGCGTGGCTAGTAGGGGAACTACTAGAAGCCATCCGGTGTGATAAGGGTGGCTAAAACGCGGGATGCTATTTCGAAAAAATGATTTCTTTAAAAATTTAATGTGAAGGCTCCCGCGGTGATATAAGTAAATGAGATATTGTGAATTTATTTATGATTTAGGACTACGAGGCGGTACCTCGGGAGTGCCCTGTTGATATTTCTTTATTCATGTTCTTGCCTTGGGTGATTTTGTTTCATTTAATATGTAAATTCTTGTCTTCTTCCGTGATGTACTAGTTGACTTTATTATTATGTGTTTTGTGCTCCTAGTTGTATTGTGTTGACTTTGGCTTTTTAGCACGAGACTCTGAAGACGTATATTTCTGGTTTTTCTTACTGATTTTCGATGATTGAGTTGATTTAAATAAAAAAAATTATTATTATATTTTAAATTAAATAATTTTACAACCAAACCAGTAGTTTATCTGATGCTTTGATATAAGTGCAAAGTTATTTTCTTCACCCAAATGATTTCTAAAAATAAATTCAATTCTATGTTGATTTCTTACTTGATTTAAAAACTTTTAAACTCACTTTAGTGGAAATAAATTGATCATGTGGATCTTATATACATTAAGGATATTAACATGTGAATTGTCCGTGTGGTTGTGATATGAAATGTGGGCACGAGGTGTTGTGATTAAATGATAATGATATTTGGCACGTGAGTTGTCCGTACAGTTGAGATATGAAATGAGGGCACGATGTGCCTGGGAAATATCATGATTTAATAATGGGTTGAGACCCGTGTTTATGAAAAATATGAAAATGGGCTGAGACCCGTATTTTTATGATTATGAAATGAGGTGTCACATGGTGACTTTTTAATTGAAGAATTATATGCGAAGGACATTATTTGAAGAATTTGATTTAATTAGGTGTACTTGTATTATTATTTGTTGAGCGATATTAAATGGTGTTGTGTTGTCTTGCTGTGCATATCACTGGTTGTTTTATGATATTTTTATTGTTATCTGTTTCCTACTATCTTGTACATTATACTGCACAGGCTATTAGACTAGTGAGTATCTTGACTGTACCTCGTCTCTACTCCATTGAGGTTAGTCTTGATACTTACTGGGTACCGACCGTGGTGTACTCATACTACACTTCTGTATATTTTTGTGTAGAGCCAGGTATTGAAAATATCGGACTTGAGCAGAGTTAAAGCGGGATCGTAAGGATTCAAGGTAGAGCTGTTTGGTCGTCGCAGTCCCTTGGAGTCTTTTCATTTCATTGTACTGTTAATTTTAATAAAATAGTATTGTATATTCGGTCCTCGTGATCATTCCATGTATTTAGTTAGAGTTCGTGACTCAGTACTACTAGTCTTGGGAGGTTGTGTATTCATATTTATTCCGCTTTTAGTTTTGATTATTTATTTAATTCAAAAAAGAATGGCTTCAAAATGTAATAGAAATGAGCTTACCTAGTCTTAAAGACTAGGTGTCATCACGACGCCTGCGGTGGAATTTTGGGTCGTAACAAGTTGGTATCAGAGCTCTAGGTTCATAAGTTCTACGAGTCACGAACGAGTCTAGTAGAGTTTTGCGGATCGGTACGGAGACGTCTGTACCTATCTTCGAGAGGCTACAGAACTGTTAGGAAATTTCCATTTCTTTCATTCCTGTCGTACGAAATTTATTAAATTTGGAATTTTAACCTTTGTATCTCCATTCTCTCACAGATGGTGAGGACACGTGCTACTGGGTTAGCTAAGCAGGCATCCGTACATACTATTAGGGCTGCAAGAGGTCAGAGCCGAGGTAGAGGCCGAGGTAAAGGCCGAGGAAGGGCACGTGCTACGACTAGAGCACCTGTCAGAATGACAGTTGAGAATCCACCAGTAGTTCCAGTTGGGGGACAGGTACCAGAAGCACATGTTGTTACCCCCGGACTTCAGAAGACTTTGGCACAGTTCCTAAGTATGTTTGGTACATTAACTCAGGCGGGATTGATCTTTGTTGCACCAAATATTCTGCAGATTGGGGGAGTAGCTCAGACTCCTACCACAACTCCAGAGCAGCAGGTTCACGTTGGTCAGGTTCCGGGTGTAGTACCGAAACAACCTGTTATTCCGGTTAGGCCTGAGGTCAGGCCCGAGGCATCAACTTGAAAGGTTTAAGAAATACAATCCACCAACTTTCAGTGGCGCATCAACTTGTCACTGTATTCTCCGCACCATGGGTAATTGTGGAGGTGAGCGGAGTTACCTTTACTACATTTCAACTGTCAGGCACAGCATATCGGTGGTGGCAAATCTATGAAGAAGGTGGACCAGCTGATGCCACACCACCAACTTGGGCTCAATTTTCAAAAATGTTCTTGAAAGAGTTTGTTCCCTAGACTCTCAGAGATGCGTGGCGCACAGAGTTTGAACGGTTGCGTCAGGGCACTATGACAGTGTCAGAATATGCTATCAGGTTCAGTGAGTTAGCCCGTCATGCACCTATCTTAGTTCCTACAATCAGAGAATGGGTCCGCAGATTCATTGAGGGGCTCGATTATGATATTAAAATATACATGGCTCGAGAGTTACAAACTGATACTCCATTTCAATAAGTAGTGGAGATTACAAGGAAGATTGAGGGTGTTTTAGGCGAGGAAAGGGAGTCTAAGGAGGCCAAAAGGTCTTGAAGATCTGGAGGGTTCAATGGATTTTACTCTTCAGCTAGAACCCATTATAGCGGAGACTCGAGCAGTCGGTCAGCTCAGTCCGCACATCATATTACTCGGAGTGCTCCAGTCAGTGCACCACCGACACGAGATTCTTACAATGGTTATTCCAGTTATCCGACACATACTCAGTACGAGCAGCCGCGACCTCAGAGGGGTCGTTATGAGTGTGGTGATACTAGGTATATCATGAGAGATTGTCCCAGACTTAGGAGGGCTGGATTTCATCAGAACACTCCAGCTATAAGCTTTACTCCAATTAATACTCCACATGCACCGTCAGCAAGAGGTGGAGGACAGGCGGATAGTGGGCATCTAAGAGGTGGAGGTTTGACCCGTAGATATTATCACTATGATTTGGCTGAGGCCGATACACCAGATGGTGTCGTTATAGGTACGATCCTGATTTTGTTATAAAAGGATATTTTCCTTTAATTTGGTTCGGCTCCTAATATTGAGGTGAGTCCTCCTATTATGCTTCGCTTATGGGTGAGCTTTGTAAATTTGTGAGCCACTTATATGTTTATCCCTGTTGGGAGATTTGAAGATGTGAGCCCGTGTCTGTTATTTTATTTTTTTGCACCTTTGAGGACTATAAGTCCAAAAGCAAAATTTTATTATTCAATACAGTGAGTTTAATGTGTTTCGGAATAATTAATTCCAATTTTTACGAATCATACGCCCTACCGGTATAAGGGTTCATTATATGTTGTGAAAATTGTTTATGAAATATATTGAAAAGAAGAAATAAAGAAAATTGGAAATTTCAGTTGGCACAATGTGCAACAAAATTGTGATTCGGATTTGAGGACGAGATCCTCGCATTTTTATATGATGTAAAATATTTAAATTGGGTTGCAAGCCGCGGTGAAAGTTATGTAAGGACGAGGTCCTTGTGGTAAAATATTTATGAGTTTAAAATTATCCCTTTGTGAATTAATTTGTATAATAATATTAATAGGGAGTCATGCATGTTAGGCTTATTTGATAATTCTTGTGTATTTTTTTGTTTATATTCAGCCATTTTCGTACTGTAAACATTGAGTTTTAGCCTATGAGGTGAGTGCCCAGGTGGCGTTAAATGTGACTCATTAATCCGAGTAAGTAATCATGAGGTCTTCATGCCTCACATTCTGTTGTCAGTATTGTGAAAATTCGAAATGAGGTGGTGATCAATATGAGATTAATTGGTGATGCTGGAATTAATTATGAACAGCTTTTAAGACCAGAGATGTGGTGATGAGCATACATATGATGTGCTTCATGTCCTGATATCATTATGATAAGGCAAGGTTGAGATTAATGTTATTGATATATATATATACCCTGTGGTATTTTGTTCGGTTGTGGATATATTGTTAGGAGTTGTTTGGATATTACTCTGGCAGGTGGACAGGCCTAATTACAGGGGAGACTCTGCCGAAAATTTCTGAAAAATTTGGGAGTTAGTAAAATTTGGAGGATTGAGAATTTGCAAAAGAAGAGATAAATATGTTATGTGTTTGAGGGCGAATGATCCTAAGCGGGAAATAATATAACACCACAGAGAAAGTTTTGAGTTACTTCAACACTATTGAGGAAATTTATATGTGCATAGGCACGAGTTGCTATAGCCAGTTGAGACTAATGTTGTGCGTTGTTGTGAGAATTCAGGCATTTTTGGAAATGATTGGAGAATTAGGGATGTTGCTTTAAAGCTTATAAGAATGGAGAAAAGAAATAATCTCAATTGAGATGGTGTAGTCGGACCCGTGTTAAATTGTGGGAATATAAAATCACCCACAAGTATGTGTGCGAGAATATACTCAATAATTTATATGTGAAGGACATTATTTGAAGAATTTGATTTAATTGGGTGTACTTGTATTATTATTTATTGAGCGATATTAAATGGTGTTGTGTTGTCTTGCTGTGCATATGACTGGTTGTTTTATGATAGTCCTTATTGTTATCTGTTTCCTACTATTTTGTATATTATATTACACGGGCTATTAGACTAGTGAGTGTCTTGACTGTACCTCGTCTCTACTCCATTGAGGTTAGTCTTGATACTTACTGGGTACCGACCGTGGTGTACTAATACTACACTTCTGCACATTTTTGTGCAGAGCCAGGTATTGGAAATATCAGACTTGAGCAGAGTTAAAGCGGGATCGTAAGGATTCAAGGTAGAGCTGCTTGGTCATCGCAGTCCCTTGGAGTCTTTTCATTTCATTGTACTGTTAATTTGTAATCAAACAGTATTGTATATTCGGTCCTCGTGATCATTCTATGTATTCAGTTAGAGTTCGTGACTCAGTACTACCAGTCTTGGGAGGTTGTGTATTCATATTTATTCCGCTGTTAGTTTTGATTATTTATTTAATTCAAAAAAAAAAACTTCAAAATGTAATAGTAATCGACTTACTTAATCTTAAAAACTAGGTGCCAAATAATGCAAGAAATGTGATGAGGAACTACTAACACCTCACCTATGTAGCAGTAGCACATGCATTTATCACGTAGAGGGCCAAATGAGGAATGCGGTAATTTCCACTCCAAATAATGATATTAGCAAGAAAACTGAATAAAAGGAAAGAATAAAAATAGGAGAAAGGATATGTCCATGTCAAAGACTGTTAAGGCTAGAGTATGAAGTGAAACAAATACTAACAAAACTAGGAAAGCGCGCCCCTCTTCTTCCCACAGTCCCCTGCAGTCCTCTCATCACTGTCTTCACTTTATAAGACTCTATTCTCTAACTTTCTTCACGAAAAGCTTATTGTGATTCTTTTTTCCTCGAGCAAAAGCGATTCCTTAACTTAATAACTTATTCGGTCACATCGAAATTTTTGTATGGAAATTTCCCCTCCCACTCTAACCATGATTAGTCTTACTGTGGTTCACAACTCCACATCAACGTGCCATAATGACCACCCAAGTTTATTATTACGTTCTCTGATTTATAAAAAAATTAAACTGTTAACTTTTATGATTTATACTACTTTTGATGTAATTTTAACATATATAAATTTTATTTTAATAAACTTAAAAGAATTTATTTTCAAATTTACTGCAAAAAATTCAAACAAATTGAAGACTTTGCACAAACAGGCGTGCCCAGTTAAAATGAATGGAAGTAATCAGACACTCGAGAGTAGAGGCAAAATTATCAGATAAGAAATCGAGTACCTATGCCAGTAGAAGATAACATGCATCCAGTAAAATAATTAATGTGCACACAAATTGAGTCCAGTATAACTGATATTGAAGAAAACAGAAAATAAATTGTGCAAAACCAAGTCGTTAGGATTAGGCAAATGCTTACGCCTCACGCCATGAATATTTTGGAAATTGGATGTTGTCCCGTGCCTAACCCTAAGCTCATATACTTCTCACTTTTCAACGGCCTGCTTACTAAAGGTTGAAACGTTCCAAACGCACTTGTCATCTTTGCTTTTTCCCTCCTATTTTTTGCACAATAATACAAACACCAAAAAACAAAGAATTAAAACAAGGGTATGCAATAAGCAGATTGTTTTTCAAAAGTCTGTTCTTTTCCTTCATTTTATCTGGTAAAGTACATTAAAGACTCCTCCATCCGTTACACTAACCTTTGAAACCTACCTCACCAAATCATGGGTCCATGTTAGCAATGTACATCTAAACCGGGCCTAGCTCACTCACTAAACCTGCTCTATTTTTTCCCTCCACTCCGGTTCTCTTTTTTTTCCTTCATCTAAAATACCTTTCTTTCCTAACTAAAAATAAAATTCCCTACACTGCAAACACCTTTAATAATTAAAATATCTTCAAAAACTCTGAACCGGCTGATCTGAACCGCTTTCTTCAAATTCCTTCTTCCGCCGCATCTCCAAAACTTTCCGGTGGTTGTTCGAGTGCAACTCGGTTGAAAACGTTGGGCTGCAAGCCGGCCGATATTCAGGAAGCAGCCGACCAGACTTGTAGCGAACCCCACAAGCGTTACAAAGCGTTTTCGCACCCATTGGACCGGCCCGCCACTGTGGAGTTTTCTGAACCCCACAATGGCTGCACCGCCGCGGTTGCTGAGGCCCATTTCCACCTTGAACCGCCGGTTTCCTCTTCGGTTTCTTAGCTAGAGGTTTACCTGGTGACTCAGCAGTGTGAACCGGAATTTGGTAAAGGACCCAATTGGAAGGAGATGAGGACAAGGATGTGGTGGAGGAAGACGAAGATGAAGAGGAAGATGACTCGCTCAATGAACCTGAACCGACTGGCCAAATTCGAACGCTAGTCCTCCCACGCTTGGTTCTGGCTTTGGTTTGAACCGGAGTGGTGAAACATGACTTCTCTTGAACCGGAATTTCACCGTCCTCCAACTGGTTCACGACCGGCTTGACCGGTAGTTTTCCGGCAGGATAAGTGAGTGAGTATTCAGAAAACGAGTCTTCAACAAAATGAGACAGCCATTCAAGGCTATCCAAGTCATCCGCCTGTTAAAAAACCGTTCTTTACACTTCAGTTGGAAAAACACTTCAAATTTTTTAAAAAATCGTTCTTTTTTATTTAAAAAACGAAACGTTTCAACAGAAACGCAAGAGGCGTGGAAAGGACTTACCGGAACAATGAGTTCACTCCCAGGAAGAGAATCAAAATCTTCTTTTGCAGGGGGGAAAACGGTGCCGTTTTCCTTCTCAGCTTCTTTGTCCTCAAGTTGTTTTTGGGGCGAAACAGAAACTGAAACCGAACAAATTTTGTGAACAGCGTTATCTTCTCCCTTTTCTTCTTCTCCTTGCTCTTCAACGAAGCCATTGGAAAAGTCAAGGAGGTCGTCAACGAAGAAATCGTCGCCGGAGACAACATTTTGACCGTTGCCGTTGGCCCACAAGTCATCCCCATAGGCTTGTTGGTGGGTCGTTTTCAACGCTGCCTCAGACATAAAACTGCTTTTCAACGCCCCTTCCACACAGTCCATTCCCTATTTTTAAAAAACATAACAGTTACAAAATTAAATTCACAATAAAAAATAGAGAAAAAAATAAGAACTTTGGGGTTTAAGGAAGAAGAAAGGTTACCTGGTCAGAAGGCGAATGAGAAAGAGGTGAAGGAGAGGAAGAAGAAGACGGAGGAAAAGGATGAGGAGATAGGGAAGAAGAGAAGGTAAAAGGGTTGAAAGGGGAGAAAAAAGAGTGGTGTTGAGTTCGGTAAAGCATTGAATAAGAGACAGATAGGGGGAAACACACACACAAATATTTTTTGCTTTCTTCCTTTAAACTTCTCCCTAATAATTTTCTTCCAAACCAAAACCCCTTTATCTTTTTATTTTGCTTTTTCTTTTCTTGTACTTTTCTGTGGGGGGTTTCATTTCAATACTACTTGAGTATTTATAAGTCAGTTTCTAATGGCAAATTTAATACATTGACTTATTTTGTAAGATTACACAGATTACATAATAACAATTCAATTTTCCTATCCATAATATTTTATGTAATTTGGGGCCACCGCAAGATTTATACCTTTTGTTGGTGGGAAGTTCAAAATTTAAACAAATTTGCTTTTCTAATTCTTACTTTAAGTACGCAAGTTTACTAAAATGACAAAAGCGACCGAACTCCCACAGAAAATTCCTAATTCAAAATTACATCTAGTTGGTAACATTTCTCTTTTTTTGATTGATGTGCTTATTATTATATTTGCCTTGCAATTTAGGTTAGAAGGGTTCTTACTATGTGAAAATACTCCTTAGTCATATTAATGAGTTTGCTTTTTTGGTTTTTTAACTTCACACGAGAATAGGTTCATTGTTACTAATTAACGTGGTAATCTTCTATTTCTTGCGAACAGTTCTATTAACGTAACTCCATACTTTAATGTAGTTGTTCGAAGATTTTTAACCAAAGGATGAGTTAATGTACACCTCCTGCTATGTACGGAGTTCGAGAAAAGACCGAACTTTAAGGGTTTATTGTACGCAGCGTTACCATAAACCCACAATATCATAAACTCTCTATTTGTTTACATTTCCTACATGGATGGAGTGTAGTCCAACCAACCAAAGACCTAACAAATTTTGAAAAAAAGAAGGCCATGCAACGAAACGAAACGAAACTGCTACTAAAAAATTGTTCTTTTCTTTTAGGGGGTGAAACTTTTCTTCTTTTGGAAGAATGGCCCCATCTCTTTTGACTAATTACGTAAGCTTATCTTAGATACCGCTCTATTCGGCACTCTTAATGGCAATTTACCATTCGATTTGCTTTCCCGCTCTTTACACTTTTCTAATTTGGTACGGAAAACCTCATAAATTTCTTTCCATCTAAAGGAGAAAATGCTCAATAATTACCTTCAAATCTTCTTGCAAATCACTATAGATTTACTAATATAATAATCTGATTTCCAACTAAAATTAGTTACACTGATCCAGCTTGTTTTTTGAAATAAAAGGTCCAGGTAGATTTAATACTAATTATTTAATAAATGTTAATTGTTGCCATTTAAAATATAAATTTAGATCGCAATTTTAGTGATTCTTTTTTCTTGCAATTTAAGAGGCAAAAGCCATTACAACTTTGAGTTTGAGATGAGGAAGATATATGAGTGAAATCACTTTGCATGCATGTATTGCCCATGAAAGATGGTTGTTATTTGCACGTAAAGTATAGCACTGACCTAATTAGCGACTTTGAGAGGCTCGTGTAATGCAAGATTTCAATTGCTGATGTTCATTGCATAGTGGGAAATTAAAGTTACAATAAAATCCAAACAATGTGACCTAAATTATACGTTGTCGGTTTCCTTTTTCTTTTCCGTTATATTTTAGGTGCCAAGGGAATTTATACTTCTATGTGCAACAATTTTTGGTAAATTACCACGGAGTCTAAAATAGTGCAATTCCTGCTTGAACATCACTTTCTTCACTCCTCCTGTAGCATATTTTCTTTGTTAAAATATGAGTGCTTTTCAAATTTTAGTGGGTAGCATAGCAAAGAGACCAAGGAATGAAAGAAAGCATAATGTGTTTGGCACTTTTAAGAACTTAAAATTTTAAAAAAAAATTGTTACTTTGATCAATAGGCTTATATATATGGGATAACATGTACACATTTTAGATATTGCCAATTCCTTAATGCGCTTAATTCGCTAGCCAGTAATATTGTAGAATTTTCTTGACCCTGAATACCAAAAACACATTTGACATTTGACATTTGACTTTGAAAATTCTTTTACGAATTCAATGAACAATTAAAACATATTTGAACCATTGTATATGTAGCTTTTTCCCCTTCATGGGATTTATCTTGATTTAGCTTTTTCTCACCTCTCTCGATCGCTACTTCTTCTGATGAGTCATTAAGTTCCAACAATTACTAGCATTGCATGTTGATTCTTATGCTATTCTTTGTTGGTGTTGTTGTTGTACTGATGCATCAATGTTGTTAAAGTAATTGATGTTATCGTGTTATTGTATAATGACTTATGAAATGATGATCTGAGTCAGGAGCAGATGTAAACTTTCACCTACGAGTTCAATTAAACACATAATTTTTGATACATAGTACGTATTTTTATATTAAAACCTATTAAAATCTCAACATGTATTTTATTTGAACCTAAGAATTTAATAATATAATAAGTTCAATACTAAAAATCTTAACAGCTAAACCGATTAAATATAAATCCTAAATCCGCCTATGATCTGACAACATAAAGAAATTGCACGACTCAATCGATCAAAGCCGAAAGCATCCAAGCAATTGAAAACATAAAAAAGGAAGATCAAGAAGCTAAGCACCGCAAAAGAAAATCATAATTTGCTATTCATTGATATCTAACACCTTTGTAACAATTCGGTCGGTCGTTTTGAGTGTATTAGCCTCGACCCCTTATTTATTGCCTTCTCTGTGTTATACTATAGTTACATGACTTGCCGTGAGGTTTGTTTTTTGGTTTCGCAGTGAAATGAGACACATAATCCCTAAATTGGATGTTTAAGTCGTAGGAGTTGACCGTAGCTTGACTTGTGTGAAGACGACTCCGGAATGGAGTTTTGGCGGTTCCAATAGCTTTGTATGGTAATTTGAGTCTTGGGAGCGTGTCTGGATGTTGATTTGGAGGTCTGTAGGTCACTTCGGCATTATTTGGCGAAAGTTGGAAAGTTGGAAGATTTTTGAAAAGTTTGACCGGGAGTGGACTTTTTGATATCTGGGCCGGATTCAGATTCCGAAAGTTGGAGTAGGTCTGTGGTGTCATTTGTGACTTGTGTACAAAATTTACGGTCAATCAGGCGTGATTTGATAGGTTTCGGCATCGAATGTAGAAGTTAGAAGTTCAAAAGTTTATTAGGCTTGAATCGATGCGTGATTCGTGGTTTTAGCATTGTTTGATGTGATTTGAAGGTTCGACTAAATTCGCATGATATTTTGGGACTTGTTGGTATGTTTGGTTGAGGTCCCGGGGAACCTCGGGTGAGTTTCAGATGGTTAACGGATCAATTTTGGAATTAGAGGTTGGTTGAAGTTTTCTAATGTCTAGGTATCTGGTTTCCTCTTTCGCGATTGCAAAGAAAGGGATGCGATCGCGAAGAGTTATTGCTGGCATGTGGTGATTTATTCTTCGTGTTCATGATATTAGGCCCGCGTTCGCGTAGCTTTGAGAGTCTCAGGTCATTGCGGAGCGAGAAGGTTCACTCTTTCGCGTAGAGGAATTGGGCACAGCAGGTTTACGCGCAATTGTGCTTCGCGATCGCGTAGGTTGAGGAGTCAGTCCTTCGCGTTCACGTAGTGATTAATGCGTTCACGTGATGATTAACGTGTTCGCGTAAGGTTAAAATTATGGGCAACAGAGTTGTGCTTCGCGATCGCAAGGAAATTTTTGGGATCGCAATTAAGGATAACTAGGCAGCGGAAACTTAAATTTCAAAACGAGGGTTCATTCTCTTATTTCAAATTTGGCTTTTGAGAGTTCGGATTAAGGCGAGATTTTGAGGGATTTTCAGAGGAAGTGTTGGGGTAAGAGTTCTTAACTCATTTTTGATTAAATTTCCTTAATTTATTATTGATTTTATCATTTGATTAAAGATTTGGGTTAAAAATTAGAGAAAATTGGAGGAAACTTCTTAGGCCGAATTTTGGGGATTTGAGCGAGATTTTGGTATCGTATTTGCGAATTTTTTATATGGTTGGACTCGATATGGAATGCGTGTTCGGTTTTTATTATTTTGGTCGGATTCCGAGACGGGTCGACTTTTTGGAGTGATTTTTCAATTCTTAGCTAAAATCATTATTTCATTATTTAAACTAGTTTCCTATAGTTATATTCATAGTATGAAATTGTTTTGGCTAAATTCGAGTCGTTCGGATTTGTAAAATCGAGGGGAAGGCCTTCTAATTGATTGATTGAGCGTGGTTTGAGGTAAGTGACTTGTCTAACCTTGTGTAGGGAAAATTCCCCTTAGGATTTGGTATTTTGTTGATAATTGTAATATGTGAAGGCCGTGTACGCAAGGTGACAAGTGCGTACACGGGCTAAATATTGAAATTACGATCTTTGCTACGTAGTTTCTTTTTCATGCCTTAATTGAGTTACTTTAGCACGTTATAGTCATCATGTTTAGCCTAATTTCACATGTCTACTTGTCGTATCTCCTATTTGCAACTTGTATAACATGTTTAGTTGAATTACTTGCTTTTTCTCAATTTTTGTATTCATTACTTAACTGTGAAAATTCATTACTTGAAATTGCTATCCTTGCAATATTATTTATTCAGTTGTCGTGTTTTGGCTTTCGTTTTATTGTTGAGGTGATTATTTGGTTGTTGCACGAGGTTTCTGTCGTACTGTTGTTATTGTTACACGAAGTTTCTGCCGTGCGGTTGTTATTATTTGCACGAAGTTTCTATCGTGCGGTTGTTATTGTTGCACGAGGTTTCTGCTGTGCTATTGTGATATTGATACGTATGCGGTAGTATAAGGTCTGGGTGTTGAAACGCATGCGGTGAGATAAGGTAGGCTTGATACGCGTGGCTAGTAGGAGAACCACTAGAAGCCATGCAGTGTGATAAGGTAGGCTAAAACGCAGGATGCTATTTCGGGAAAATAATTTTTAAAAAGCAAATATAAAGGCCTCCGCGGTGATATAAGGAAAGACTATGATTTATTTTTACGATTTGGGACTACGAGGTGGTACCTTGGGAGTGCCTTTGTTGATATTCTTTATTTGCTGTATTGTTTGGTTCTTGTTTTCCTTAACATGTAAAATTCATGTTTTCTTTTCGTATTGTATTACCTTTCCTTGATTTCGTATTATTATTTTCTGTAATTCTTTATTGTTTACTTCCCTGTCATTCTCATTATATCATATTATCTCTGTCTTGTTTCTTAGTATCTCAATTAGGGCCTTGACCCCATCTCGTCACTACTCTACCAAGGTTAGGCTTGGCACTTATTGGGTACGGTTGTGGTATACTCATACTACATTTCTGCACATATTTTGTGCAGATCCAGGTACATCCTATCATCCTCGGTGTTAGAGCGTTGTGTGACTTGCTTATTGGAGACTTCAAGGTACACCTGCCCGCACTCGCAGGCCTCGAAGTCCCCTTCTATCCCGTTCTTTTCTTATTTTTTTACATTTGGTAGATAGTGATGTATAGGATTATTCGGTACTATATCTAGAGCTTGTGACTTATATCTCACCAGGTTTTGGGATTGTACGTATTGAGTTTTGGCGGATTCTATTTATGAAAATGTTGGGATGCTCAAGTTTTAATCTCTTATTTAATATTTCTGCATATTGTTAGACTTACCTAATCTTAAAAATTAGGTGTCATCACGATATCCTACGGAGAGAATTTGGGATCGTGACAACCTTTAAATAGTTGGAAAAAAATAACGTCCAATTTGTGGAGCGCCAACCAAATTACAAGACGTTAGGATCATGGGTGAAGCTAGCATACGAAATACGGGTTCGGCCAAATCTATTAACTTTAAAAATATCAAAATTTTGAACCCATAAATTTCAAATTCTAACTTTCGTATAGTTCGATCGATTTGCTCCTTCCACACCTACGATATATTATTTTTATTTCATATAAAATATTTGCAGTATGATTCTTATGCTTGGTTATTTTATCATAGAGAGTGCATACTCTATGTTCCTTTTTATGAACGTATTCATATAATAAAAATTAACGTAGGCTTTTCCGTACAAAGGCTCATTTTCATTCTCTTTACATTCCTCGACCAGCTGCGAGCACATTCAAAGTCTAATAGCAAAAAAAATAACAAAAACCACTAAAATCGAAAGAGAAATAATATAGAAAACCACTCAAATCGAAAGAGAAATAATACATTTTAATTTAGTTTAACTTAACTACACTTCACTTTAAAAAAATTTGATCATCAATTAGCGAAGAGCGTTGGAAAAATTGTGATAGAAGAGTGCTTATAAAGCATGAATATGGCAACGTAAAATAGATAATTATTGTATATTGGGCATGTATATAGTGTGTAGTTGGGAGTGATTAATTAAGGAAAGCATATATAGACAATTACTGTTTATTCAGCATAATATTGTTTAGGGAGTGATAAGCAATGATGAAAATGTAGTGCATGCAATGATAAGGAAGAAGGCGTAATGCCATAATTCCTTGGAAGCAAAGAGTGCTAAAAGTAGATGAAAGAGTCAATTGCTCCCCACCTGCTTTTGTCTCCTCCTCCTCCAACTCGAATGATTCCTTGCAAATTCCAACTGCTGTTTCTCTTTGTTCGTCTCCTCACATCCTTTGTTTTCTTTTTTAAAAAAAGAAGGGAATATAGGATTAACAAATAAGGAGGACATTTTAGTAACTCCACCGATAATCTGTTTCTTTTGGAATATTACATACAACCCTTCTTAATTTTGGTTCTATTTGTAACTTTCATATCTAAACTATGATGTACTGTAATTAACACTAAAAAGGGTCAACGAAATAATACAAACAAAGTGTAGTTTAGATGTGCAAATCAAAATTCAAAAAGTTTAGAGATCTTTTTATGTATTATTCGTTTTCTTTTTGCTTTTTCTTTTTTATAGCAAGTTTGCTTTCAACTTGTTTTTCTTTCTTTCTCTTTTATTTCAAAAATGAGTAAAAGCTTCCAATTTTTCTTGGGGTTAACAATTGGGTGGCCGTTTATATAATTGATATTACATAATCATTATATCTTCTTTTTATAATTGTACAAGCAAAAGCATATACTCTTGTTTCCCCAAAAAACAAAAAACAATTAAATTTATTAGTAGTTTTAAGAATTCAATACAAACGATAAATATTACTAGATTGAACAGATAAAATATGTAATAAATTGTCAAACCACTCGAAAACAAAGGAAAATGGATGATTCTGGATTCAACGGCAACCTCAATAAGATATCCGTCCTCGATCCGACACTTATAGAAATGGAACAATGACTAATAAGTGTAAGAACTTTGACTAACAGAAAAATAATATTATATTGCCTTGTTATGCGTGTTATAATCTGCTGAATGAATAATCAGACCCCCCTTTATATAGTAGGAGAGTCCTACTCTAGGTACAATTCCATAAAAGGTAAAAAAATATTCCATTTAACTAATCATCGGATTTCCACCGGTACGTTCCGAGATCTGCGCCGTGATACCCGGCTGGTCACGGATATCACGACCCTCTGTTAATCGTGTTCGATTTTCCGATAATGCTCTCTAAAGTCTTATGGGATTTGCACCAATCCCGGAGTCATGGCCCTGATACTCCCGAAGGCAGGCGTCGTGCCCCCGGACCTTGTCTCGACAAGATCCTTGCCTCGATTCTGGATCCTTCTCATCACGTCCCTTGCTTGATTCACCTTATCGGAAACTGAGGCATCCTGGAGGTTCGATTTTACCCGTATACAGATAGTCCCCTTGTTTCTCGGATAGTAAGTTTTACGGAAATGACATGAGCTCTTCGATCCCTTCTTTAACACGCTGTGATACAAAACGACAAAGAAACCGAAATGTCCCGTCAATCGCGTCATAATGACCCCAAACGCGTGTCAGCCATCGGCAGGTCGTTCCTGGATGCGAAACGGCGCAAAGCCTCTATAAATACTCCTTCCTTAGTTTATTTTTTACTTTTGATCAAGCTTCTACCTTCGATCCTTCAAGATATCACTGTCTTCCTTCATCTTTCAACATTGTTACCTTCGTTCTTCAAATTGTAATCTTTCTTTTACCCTTCATTTAAGTTAGTGTGCTTGATTTTCTCAGCAAGTTTCTATTCTTCATCTCCTCATCTTCCTTCACACTTTCAAACCTTTTACCTAAATAAAAATGGCAAAGACTTCCAAAATTATTCCCAGAAAGGTGTTTCTTCTGCCTCGCAGCTGACCAATGAGGTCGAGGAGACCGCCCTGATGTGGTCGTCCTCGAGAGGTCTGCTCCGGGCACGGCCATTGATGAACCAGCGGTCAAACCCCCTTGAAAATGTTCGTCCCTGGGGGATGTTCGATTAATGCCGATTTCAAGGTCGAAAATCCCTTTTCGGTTCAAGGCCGATGTGAGGCGGTGTCACGGTACATATGCTCCATTACTAAGGCCGTTCTTCCTGTGGTTCGAAAGGACTGCGGCTGGACAGATAAGGACGTAGTGATTCTCGGGCCTGATGACGACATTACTACTTATGTTGAGGGATATCTGAGTGTTTACACCTATCCATTTACATTGGGCCCGGTGGACCCAGTCATCTTGGACTTCTGTAGGGGGTATGAAGTATGGCTCGGCCAGATCCAGCCATCGCTATGGAGGATCTTGATTCTCCTCTGATTCTTTGTGAACAAAATCGACTCCTGCACGTTCACCATCGATTATCTACTTCGCTTATATAGTCCCCGAATCTTCTGGGGGGGCTGATAAAGGTTGTACGACGGGCCAACAAAGCCCCATTTTCAAGTATCGACGAGGACCGGAACTGGGGCTAGCAGGGACACTTTGTCCGGGTGAGGACCGCAGACTTAATCCCTGCCGAGTGGAGGCCATTCCCCGAGAAGTGGAACGTATCATGTAAGTATAACTCCCCTTTAAATGACAATTTTATGTTTTATCTTCCTTTTTCTCATCGGTATTTGCTGTAGTGCATCCCTCGCTAGAGTCCTGAACGCCATTCCTCGGCTCAAGGAGTGGATTAAGGGCATTTGTTCGCACATGCTTTATGTCAAGCGCTCGTGGCGAGAGCTCTCGAAGGGCCGCTGGGAGGCCCGTTCTCACGGTAAGATTCCTTTTCCTGAATAAGTAGCACTAGACTTTCTTTTTCAACACTATGCCTTTATTGATTCTCTTCTCTTTTTTGCAGGCTTGCCTAAGACCATTGAGCTTAGGCCCTTGGCAGTGGGTGAAGATCTGCCCGCTTATCCTTCTACTTCGGGGTAGCCCGGAGCCACAGCAGGAGAGAAGAAAAGGAGGAGGGCTCCGAGTTCCCCGAGATTGGAGAAAAAGAAATCGAGGATAAGGTTGGCTCGTAAGCCAAATGAAAGATCCAGCTCCCGAGTGTTTGACTCGGACTAACTCTACCGGCTCAGGGACGAGCCCGAGGAGAATGACCTTTTTGTGGCCCGTGAGCCGTCTGTCCCCGAGGAACGGGTGACAGCTGAGGGGAAACAACTGAGGCTAATCCCCCTCAAGTTCATGAGGCTGGTGCAGAAGTGAGGGTCGAGACCTCTCGAGACGCCGGCTCCGCCCTGCCCGGTGTTATAGAAATTTCGGGATCGCCCTTGTTTACAGAGTCCATGTTTGATGTATCCTGAGTGACGAAGAAGTGATCCAACGAAGGGGTTCATGGAGCAAACGATCCCCTCCGGTGCTTCTTTGATGGTGTGGACTCAACCGCCCTGGAAGACTTATCTGAGTTGGGCAACTTAGAGGTGCCGAGGAAAAGTTCATCCTCGGAGGTCGGTGGGCGAAACCCGAGCCCAAGGTTGATCAATCGGTTCCCTGATCCGAGCATGGATCCTGGCCAGAAGCGATCAGTTGTTATCACCATCCCGGAGGATGCTCGGGTTCTTTCCGCCCCTGTCGGAGTAGCTATGTCACGACCCAATTTCACTTATAGGTCATGATGGCACCCAACACTACAGCTAGGCAAGCCAACAAATAAATTAAACATATATCAATTATTTTCAGAGAAGTTTTCTAAGAAATTTTATTATTTTACTAGCAATGTTCAAGAAATTAGAAAAGATATCGATTTAACTTAAATCCAAATTCTACCAACGTATGTGCCAAGATCTGGTGTCACAAGTGTATGGGCATCTAGTAGATTATACAAAACTCCAAATACTGTCTGAAATAAAATAGACAAAATATAAATACAATAAGAGGCACCGGTAGCTGCAGAACGGCTCAGAAAGGCAGCTCACCACTACGTCCCTAGATAACGTGGGTGAAAGACGATAGGTGACTAGTACTTGTCTCAAGTCCTGCACAAAAAGTGCAGCAAGTGTAGTATGAGTACGTAAACAACGTATACCCAGTAAGTATCAAACCTAATCTCGAAGTGGTAGAGACGAGATGACCGACTTTGACACTCACTATGGGTCAATAATAATAATTGAAATAAAACTAGAATATCTAAATTAACATGATTCACAAAGTTAACAATAATTTATTTAACCATCAGAAATAATTAAATTCCTTCAAATGCAATAATTTTACATCTATTAATTAGCCCCATTTACAGGGATAACAATAATTTCTTAACAAGCAGAGATAATTAATTCTTTAAATTTCAAAGATTTTCAATTTATCAGTTAGCTTCACAAGCTGCAATAAACTATCAAAATATCATGTAATTATTATTATTAGGCACGATTTCTGCTGAGGTCGTATGGCCCGATTCAGAGTATCGTGTACACTGCCGAGGGACGTGCGGTACGATCCATAGATGCATCTATCCTGCCTAAGCGTTCGGCCCGCTCCACAAGAAAGGAGGACATTTTCTTATGTACCTCCGGAATGAGAGTATATTTATTATAAGATAAATTCGGGAGAAAGAATAATTTCTTTTAACAATTAATTAATTTAAACAGAAAATTAAGCATATGAGATTTTCATCTTTAATATTATTCCCTAACAATTCACACCATATATATATATATATATATATATATATATATATATATATATATATATATATATATATATATATATATTTAATTAAACATAGAATACAATTTGCACAAGTAATTCATGTTGTGAGTCCTAAACTACATAGACTTTAGCATTAATAGTAGCTACGCACGGACTCTCGTCACCTCGTGCATAGGTAGCCCCCACAATTAGCAACAATTATTACTTTAATTGCCTATGGTGTAAATTTTCCCTCACAAGATTAGACAAGAGACTTGCCTTGTCTCGAAGTCCACTTTCCGATCAAAATGTCACGTAAAAAACTCAATTTGATGCCGAATAATCCGAAACTATCCAAAAGTTATATAAAATAATTAATACATGTTCATTAAATTTGAAATTCATCTATTAAATAAATTACCCTATCCAAAATGGTAAAATTCCTAAAATTCACTCCGAGTCCACGTGCTTGGATTCCGAAAATTTTCGGATGAAAACGTTACACATAATCTCTAAAACTCAAATATATAATTTCTATCCAATTCCATAACCATTTTCGTGGTTAAAAACTCATTTTTATAAAAATCAAGGTTTCTCATCTAAACCTTTGATTTCTAAGATTTACTAGTTATAATCTACCCATAATCTATGTATTTAACTCAAGGTGTGTAGAATTAACTTATCTCCAAGTTGCTAGTTGAAATCCCCTCTCAAAAGCTCTGAAATCGCCCAACAATGGAAGAAAAAGGACTAAAAATGGACTGAGTTTCGTCCATTTTAAGGTTCTGCCCAACAGTGATTTCCGCACCTCGCAGGTGCGAGATTTCCCTCTCAGAGTGGCTCTGCACCTGCGCCCAAAGGACCGCACCTGCACATCCGCTTCTGCACGCAAATCCTTCGCACCTGCGGAAATTGTCTACTTCTGCGAGCTACTGCCTCACCTGCGAGTGTCGCACATGTAGCTGGCCAAGCGCAGATGCGATTCCGACAGTAGCTGGGAGCTTCAGTTTTGGCTCCCAATTTCCAACTTGGTGCGAGCCTCGTCTGATTGACATTCGGGGCCCTCGGGACCCCGCCCGAACATACCAACAAGTTTGAAATCATGAAACGGACTCGCTCGAATCCTCGGAACGCGTAAAAGAACATCAAAACTAAGAATCACACATCAAACCAAATTGATTCAACTTAGAAATTTCAGATTCTTCAAACTTACTCCAAATGCGCCGAAATATACTTATACTACTCGGAATGACACCAAATTTTGCGTGCAAGTTTTAAATCACTATACGGAGCTATTCCCAGACTCGGAATTCAAAACGGACCTCAATTACTCCAAAACCTATTCCAAACCAAATTTAAAGAACTTTAAACCTTCAAATAGTTGATTTTTCACTATTAAGCACTAAAACGCTCCCGGGTTATCCAAAACCCGATTCAAACATACGTCCAAGTCCAAAATCATCATACAAATCTATTCGATCTGTCAAATACCGATTCCGGGGTCGTTTTTCTCAAAATATTGATCGAAGTCAAACTTGACCTTTTAAGGCCAACTTAAGGAACCAAGTGTTCCGATTTCAACCCTAACACTTCCAAATGCCGAACCAACCATCCCCACAAGTCATAAATCATTAAAAACACATATGAAAAATTTAATTTTTAGGGAACAGGGTTCTAAAATTCAAAATAACCGGTTGGGTCATTACAAGCTAGCTACCTCCGGTGCCTGGTAACCGAAGAAGACCAGGTGAAAATGAACGAGGTGGATGTGCCGTGTTTGTTCAACGAAGCACAACAGGCGCTGAACCGGGTAAGGCGTCATTACACTCTTTTGTCTTTGAATTTAATTTTTGGTAGCTCTCATGCCTTTTCCTGTTCATATTTTTGCAGGCCTCGGTACTCCATTATGAAGTCTTTCTCCGGTACAGGGCTGAGGTTAACAGTTCGAGGTTGAGGTCAAGGAACTTGCTGAGAAGAGGGACATGTATAAGCTTCTCAGCGAGCAACGCGAAGAAGCAACCAAGAATCTTCAGGCTGAGTTGGACGCGGCTCGGAAGGAATATGCCGACCTGGTGGAACGGGTAAAGATCTTGGAAGTTAGCGATGATGAGTTAGACATGGCGACTAACGATTAAAACCCACAGGTTCAATAGAAGGTTGACAGGATCGACCACCTTCAAGCCGAGATGGACGAGGTCAGGGCCATGGCCGAAGAGTGAAGGGGAAAAATAGACCGATTGGCTTCGGAAAAGGAGACTTCCCGGGAGCAGCTGGCCTCGCTGGAGGCCCAACTTCGAGTGGCGAGGGAGAAAGCCGAGGCCCGGGCCCAAAAAATTGAAAGCCTCTAGTCTCAACTGGACTAGACTATCGTTGAACGGGATGCCCTTGGCAAGGAGCTGGAAATAGCCAAGTTAGTGACGGAAACAACTAGGGCCGATGCTAAAGAGATGGTGGCTCAATACAGAGCTGACGATGAGTCAGCCCAGGACCACCTGAAAGTCACTCTCGAGTACGTGAAGTGGAAATACCGAAGAGAGGCTCTCGAGGAGGTTTATGTCGGGGGTTTTGACCTATCGGCAGAGATTGAAAACGCTAAGAGGCTCGAGGCCGAGGTCGAGGCCAAGAAGTTGGCCGATCCCAAGGACGAGGAAGGCTCTGTCGAATTCGAGTTTATTTCTTTTGATTTTCTCTTTATGATTGCAAAGATTGTCAATGCCTTTGCACGAAATAAAACGTAATAATAGGGTCGTGTTTGGAGGTTTGAAACTTATGGGGGCTTGGTATGATTGGAAGCTTTCCTCGAAGTGCGCACTTAAATATTTTTAGATTATAGTTTTGCCGAGGGTAACCTTTGAACTGGTTTGGAATTTTTGAAGGCCTTATGTTTTGATTGCGGGCCTTGAACGTCTCCGAGCCGTTTCTAGGATGGTCGTAGCCTTTTAAGTTAGGGTATTGCCTAATAGGCTTTGTACCCCCGGGCTTCGATACCTGAGCTGTCCGGGCTGGCCTAGGATGACAATCCCCAGGTGGGGGTGATCTCTTGGATCCAGATAGAGGCGGCCCTTAGACTAAATATCCATCCTTAGGGAATAAAATATAATAGTCTTAAGGGACAAAATATGTATCTGCAAGGTAGAAACTTTCTCTTATTTCTATACGCAATATACAAGATCGCAAATATGTACAAGCTTCGGGTTATGGCTTAAGTAGTTTATGTGGGCATAGTTTATTTTACCGTTTGGCCATTACAATAAATCCTATCCACTTAGCCTAGACTGTTGAAGCGCAAAGTTTCCTTCCTTGATAAAATCATTATCCGAAGGTGATTGACCCGAGTATTCGAGGTCGATCGTTGAGAGGACTCGGGTACGTTGATGAGACCCTCGACTCCGGTTTGCAACCGGTCTTCAATTCTAAGTTAGCACGAACTATTGTTGCCTCGTTAAAAACCTTGCCGAAAAACCCATTTGGGACAAAATCGGTTCAAGGAAAAAAGAGTGCAATGCGTACTTTCGGGCCTAATAGCTGCATCATTCTTTGATCGTTGCCTGCAAGTGTTAATCCAATTCTTAATATATGTAAAGAAAAGAATGGATGGGGTCATACCTTAGCAATAGTATCGTATTATGTGGGTTACATTCTAGTTGTTTGGTAGTCGCTCACCATTCCCTGCTTCGAGTTTCTTTGATCCTTTGCCGGTAATCTCGATAATCTGATATGGACCTTCCCAAATTGGTCCCAATTAACCCTCGTTCGGGTTCCGGGTGTTCAGTGTCATCTTTCTTAACACCAAATCCCCGATATTAAAGTATTGGAGGTTGGCTCTCCGGTTGTAATACCTTTTAATCTGTTGTTTTTGGGCGGCCAACCAGACGAGGGCGGCCTCACGCCTCTCGTCTAATAATTCCAGGCTCATGCTCATAGCCTCATCATTTGATTCTTCGATCGCATATTGGTACCTGAAACTTGGCTCTCCTACTTCGACTAGTATTAGCACTTCGGCACCATAGACTAGCGAGAACGGGGTGGCCCCGGTACTAGATTTTGAGGTCATACGATACGTCCACAGGACTTCGGGCAAAATTTCCTTCCATTTACCTTTGGTGTCGGTCAATCTCTTCTTAAGGTTCTGGAGTATGGTCTTGTTAGTAGACTCTGCCTTCCCGTTCCCACTAGGGTGTTGATAAGTTTCTCTTGATCTTATGGTCCTCGAAACATTTGCTCAACTTACTGCCGATGAACTACTTCCCGTTATCGCATACGATCTCGGTCGGCATTTTGAACCGGCATATTATGTGGTCCAATATAAAATTCACAACTTCTTTCTCCATGACTTTCTCGAATGCCTGGGCTTTGATCCATTTAGAAATATAGTCAGTCATAAATAATATAAATTGAGCCTTACCGGGGTCCCATGGCAGGGGACCGACGATATCCATCCCACATTTCATGAATGGCCAAGGTGATAGGACTGAATATAGTAGCTCCCCAGGCTGATGGATCATCGGTGCCTGCCTCTGACCTCCGTTGTACTTTCGTACGAACTCCTTCGCATCATTTTCCATATCAATCCAGTAGTAGCCAGCTCTTATTATCTTACGAACCAGCGATTCGGCACCCGAATGGTTCCCGCAGGTGCCCTCGTGAACTTCCCTCAAGACATATTCGGTATCTCCCGGTCCCAGGCATATGACGAGTGGGCCATCGAACGTTCTCCTGAATAAGGTGTTATTTTTTGACAAACTGAAAGTGGCCGCCTTTGTGCGCATCGCTCTCGATTCTTTAGGATCCGAGGGTAGCTTTTCGGTCTTCAGGTAATCTATGTACTTGTTTCTCCAGTCCCAGGTTAAACTTGTCGAGTTTATCTCGGTGTTGCCCTCTTCCACTACCAATTTCATGAGTTGTACAACTGTTCCCGAGGTGAATTCATCATCATCAACCGATGATCCCAAGTTAGCAAGAGCATCGGCTTCACTGTTTTGGTGCCGAGGTATATGTTGCAAGGTCCATTCCTTGAACCGATGTAGCGTTACATGTAGTTTATCGAGGTACCTTCGCATTCGTTCCTCTTTGACTTCGAACATCCCATTGACTTTGTTTACCACAAGGAGGTAATCACACTTTGCTTCGGTCATATCTTGCTTACCACAAGGAGGTAATCACACTTTGCTTCGGTCACCTCGGCCGCCAAGCTTTTAGTCAGTTCGAGATCTGTAATCATGGCATCATACTCGGCCTCATTATTATTCAATTTTACAGTTCTAATAGATTGCCTAACTACATTACCCGTCGGTGGTTTCAACATGATGCAAAGTCCAGACCCCTTTGCATTCGAGGCACCGTCCGTAAAGAGGGTCCATATTCTGGAGATAGTCCCCGAGTTCAACACAATTCCCTTTCGACCTCGGGTATTAGGGCCAGCGTGAAGTCGGCCACGAAGTCCGCCAAAATTTGAGATTTGAGGGCGGTTCGGGATCTATATTCGACATCGTACCCACTAATTTCCACGACCCATATAGCCAATCGTCCCGAGATCTCGGGTTTATGCATTATGTTCCTCAACGGGTAAGTAGTCACGACACATATGGAATGGCATTGAAAATTGTGATGACCTAAAATGTCATCTTTAAAGTTAATAATTAATTATGTATTCTAAGACCTCGAAAAGTACTATTTATCATTACTCGACTTGCGTGCGCGGTCCGTAAAATTTTCCGGAAAGTTTTTATGTGAAAAATGGATTAAAATGTCAATTAAAGCTTTAAAACCCAACTGAGTTGACTTTGGTTAACATTTTTAGCAAACGGACTCGGATCAGTGTTTTGACAATTCCGGTAGGTCTGTATCGTGGTTTGGAACTTGGGCGTATGTCCGGAATCAAATTTCGAGGTCCCTAGCCCGAGATATGGAATTTTGATGAAACATTAAAAGTTTAAGTTCAAATAGTGACCGGATATCGAATTTTGTGCAAACGACCCCGTAATACAATTTTAATGATTCCAATAGCTCCGTATGGAGATTGTTGACTTAGTAACGTGATCGAAATTTTATTTGGAAGTCCGTAGTGAAATTAGGCTTGAAATGGCTAAAAATAGGAATTTCTAGGAATTTAAATTTTGGAAGTTTGACCAGGGAGTTAACTTTTTGATATCGGGATCGGAATCCAGTTCCGAAAATTTTTATAGCTCCGCTATATCATTTATGACTTGCGTGCAAAATTTGAGGTCAATCGGACTTGATTTGATAGGTTTCGACATTGAATGTAGAAGTTGGAAATTCTAAGTTTCATTAAGCTTGAATTGGAGCATGATTCGTGATTTTAGCGTTGTTTGATGTGATTTGAGATTTCAAATAAGTTCGTATGATGTTTTAGAACTTGTTGGTGTATTTGGTTGAGGTCCCGAGGGCCTCGGGTGAGTTTCGAATGGTTAACGGATAAACAATGGGACTTAAACAGCTGCTGCAAAAAGCTGCTGCAATTTTTCTTCTGCTGAGCAATCGAGCCCAGAAGTCGAGCCCAAAAATATCAAAGGCCAGAAATCGAGCCCAGAAATCGAGCCGAAGATCGAAGGCAGGCTCGAGATCCATGATCGAAGACAGGCTCGAGGGGCATGATCGACGCCATGATCGAAGGCCCAGGCTCGATGCCATGATCGATGCCATGACCGAAGGCCCCGGCTCTAGCTTGTGATCGAATCCACGATCGAGGCCTAGACTCTAGGGCCATGATCGAAGCCACGATCGAGGCCCAGTTCCGAAGGCTGCCTGGGCAGATTTATAAAAGAGGGGATTTCGTCTCATTTGCCATTTTTGACGAATTTGAGCTTGAGTAGAAGCGATGTTTGACAGATTTTCAAGGAAATATATTTGGGTAAGTGATTCTAACTCAGATTTGGTCTATTTACATGAATATATCATTGTTTTCACCATTTAATTAGTGTATTGAGATGAAAATTTGGGAAAAATTTAGAAATCTCATAAAAATAAATTTTTGAGATTTCTGTGTCGATTCGGAGTCGGATTTGAGTGAAACTGATATGGTTGGACTCGTAATTGAATGGGTAGTCGGATTTTATAAGTTTTGCCGCATTCCGAAACGTGGGCCCCACGGGCAATGTTTGAGCTAATTTCGTGATTTTATTGAAAATGTAGTATATAATTATGAAATTGATTTCTATAATTTTTGTTGACTGTATCGAATTAATTATGACTAGATACGAGTCGATCGGAGTCAAAAAATTGAGAAAAAGGCATACTACTTGGTTAAATTGGAGCAAGTCGAGGTAAGTGACTTGTCTAACCTTGTGTGGAAAAAATTTCCCTTAGGATTGGTATTGATGTGATTATTGAAATATTTTGAAAGTCGTATACACGAGGTGACGAGTGTGTACACGGGCTAAATGCGAAAGATTG
Organism: Nicotiana tabacum; assembly: GCF_000715075.1. Classification (NCBI taxonomy): domain Eukaryota; kingdom Viridiplantae; phylum Streptophyta; class Magnoliopsida; order Solanales; family Solanaceae; genus Nicotiana; species Nicotiana tabacum. The sequence goes on along the minus strand of NC_134096.1, from coordinate 150,013,924 downwards.
TATTTTTAAATTATGTAGATCACTGTTGCGCATTTATTAATTTATTTTATCTTGTTATATTCTTCATTATTGATCCGAAATATATACCTTAAATTTGTTTGACCTTTTCCTGCTAATTGTTTTACCTGTTTAGTTGAAACTTGGTTTCTTTTATTCCGTGCATTACTTGAAGGTTGATTTTCTTTAAATTAAATATTATTAATATGAAGTATTTGACATTTTTAAATTTGATATTTAAGCAACGTATTAAAGATTTTTAAATATTATTTTCCTGAATTATTTATTCCTGAATATTTTTGTAAGATTTTCGTACTCATTGTGATGGAGCCGTGAGCTCTTTATTGTGAAAAAATATTATTGATGATTTATTTTGGCATGAGCCGTGAGATCTTTATTGTGAAAAAATATTGTTGTTGAATTATTTTGGCAAGTTAAATCATTTGAGCACTAGAGGTGCAAATTATGATATATATTGTGATATTTATACGCATGCGGTGGTATAAGGCCTGGGTATTGAAACGCATGCGGTGAGATAAGGGTGGCTTGATACACGTGGCTAGTAGGGAGAACTACTAGAAGTCATGCAGTGTGATAAGGATGGCTAAAACGCAGGATGCTATTTCGGAAAAAAATATTTTCTTTCAAATAAATTGTGAAGGCTCCCGCGGTGAGATAAGGAAATGAGATATTGTGAATTTATTTATGATTTGGGACTACGAGGCGGTACCTCGGGAGTGCCCTTGTTGATATTGATTTATGGCCGCAATTGCCTTGATTATTTGTTGTGATTTTTTTGAAGTTGAAAGGAAATTTTGCTTTGTTTCCACGAGATATTGATTGCCATTATTTGGTGTAATTAAATGTGACATACTACTTGATTCAATTTCTATTGTCACTTTATTTTATTATATTGTGAAACATTTTACCATGCCATTTATTAATATTTTTCAGTAGGGCCTGACCTGACCTCGTCACTACTCTACTGAGGTTAGGCTTGGCACTTACTGGGTACCGCTATGGTGTACTCATACTACGCTTTTGTACATCTTTTTGTTCAGATCCAGGTACATCTTATCATACCAGGCATCAGTAAACTAGCTGTACAAGAAGACTTCGAGGTATATCTGCCAGCGTCTGCAGACTCCGGAGTCCATTTCTATCTTATTATGTTGCTTCCTTATTTTTCTTTAGACCTTGATATATAGAGACATTTAGGATAAAATGTTTTAGAAACTTGTGACTTATTTCTACCGGGTTTTGGGAGTTGTAATTATGTAAAATTTTAGATTTCTATTTTTATTCTGCATTGATAGGCTTACCTAGTCTTAGAAACTAGGTGCCATCACGACATCCTACGGAGGAAATTTGGGGTCGTGACAAAAATATGGTTTTAACTTCCTAGAGGCTCTTAGCAAAGCGAGCGCCAATTTTTCCAGGTGAGGATATCTAGTTTCGGCCTCGCCTAGAGTCCTGCTAACATAATAGATAGAAAATTGCGTACCTTCCTCTTCCCGGACTAGGATTTCACTTACCGCTATCTAGGATACCGCTAAGTACAGGTACAACTGCTCGTCTGCCTTCGGATTATGAAGCAAAGGAGGGCTCGAAAAGTATCGCTTGAGTTTTTCCAAGGCTTGTTGGCACTCTGGGGTCCATGAGAAGTTATTATTCTTCTTCAGTAATAAGAGAAACCGGTGGCTCTTGTCGGAGGACCTTGAAATGAATCGACCCAAGATGGTTATGTGCTCGGTTAACCTTTAAACGACCTTGACATTGTCCACCACAGTAATGTCCTCTATGGCCTTGATTTTATCGGTATTGATCTCGATTCCCCGATTAGACACCATGAATCCGGGAAATTTCCCGGACCTGACTCCGAATGTGCATTTCTCCGAGTTCAGCTTCATATTGTATTTCTTCAATATGTTGAAGGTTTCCTGCAAATGTTTCAACTGGTCCTACGCTCGCAGGGACTTAACTAATATATCGTCAATGTAAACCTCCATTGATTTTCATATTTTCTCTTCGAACATCCGATTTACTAAGTGTTGATAAGTGGCACCAATGTTTTTAGTCCGAATGGCATTACGTTATAATAGTAGGTATCGTATTTAGTGATGCAGAATATTTTTTTCCTGGTCGCCCGGGCCCATTCGAATTTGGTTGTACCCGGAATAGGCATCGAGAAAGCTGACGATCTCGTGGCCGGTCGCCGTGTCGATCATGCGATCGATGTTGGGCAAAGGAAAAGAGTCCTTGGGGCATGCCTTGTTCAAGTATTTGTAGTCAACACACATTCTTAACTTATTCCCCTTTTTAGGGACTACTACTACATTTGCTAACTAATCCGGGTACTTAACTTCCCGAATAGATCCTATTCTAAGGAGTTTAGATACCTCGTCCTTTATGAATGTATTCTTGACTTTGGACTGGGGCCTCCTTTTCTATTTGATCGGGTGGAACGTCGGATCCAAGCTCAGCTTATGAGTAGTTATTTCCGGCGGGATCCCTGTCATGTCAAAGTAGGACTAAGTGAAACAATCTATGTTAGCTATAAGGAATTTAATGCATTTTTTTCCTGAGCTCGGGACTTAACCCTGTGCCCCGGTATACCTTACTATCGGGCAGGTGTTCGATCAATATGTCTTGCTCCAGTTCTTCGATCGCTGATTTGGTGTCATCGTAATCGTTGGAGGCTATGAAAGGCCTAGAAACTCCGTAGTCGTCGTCCTCACTTGTCCCCTGCTTTTCTGGTTCGGCTGGGGCTGGTGTCGGTGATTGCTATTTGGTCTCTTCCTTGGTGACCGAGCTCAAATCCTTTGGTGTCGAAAGTGCAGATATCGGGACCACCTCGTCGACCGCGAATATCTCCTTTGCGGCCGGTTGTTCTCCGTAAATTGTTTAAATCCCTCATGGCATTGGGAATTTTAATACCTGATGCAGTGTCGATGGTACTGCCCTCATGTTGTGAATCCATGGCCTCCCAAAACAGAGCATTGTATCTCATATCTCCTTCGATCACGTAGAACTTTGTTTTCTGAATGGTTCCGACGGTGTTCACCGGTAGTGTTATCTCCCCTTTAGTGGTCTCACATGCCATGTTGAATCCGTTTAGAATTTGGATTGCAGGCACAATTTGGTCTTGTATACCCAACTATTTTATGACCCTCGATCTGATGATATTGGTCGAGCTACTTAGATCAATTAACACACGCTTAACTCGAAATTTATTTATGAGTACAGATTATACCAGTGCATTATTGTACGGTTGTATAATGCCTTCAGCGTCTTCGTCATTGAAAGATAAGGTTCTTTCTGGCATATAATCCAGAATCTGTTTTTCCCTTGTGATGGACACTTTGATGCGTTTTAGTATCGGTCCCTGGGGGATGTCGACCCCACCAATGATCATATTGATGATGTGCTGGGGTTCCTCTTTCTTGATATGCTTATTGGAGTCCCTATTCCTAAAGTGATTTTTGGCTCGATCGCTCAGGAACTCCTGGAGGTGTCCGTTGTTGAATAATCGGGCTACTTCCACTCTTAGTTGTCGGCAATCGTTAGTTCTGTGGCCGTGAGTGCCATGATACTTGCATATTAGGTTGGGGTGCCTTGGAGCAGGGTCGAACTGTAGAGGTCGAGGCCACTTCTTGTCTTTGATGCGTCTGATGGCAGATACGATGGCAGCAACATCGACATTGAAGTTGTACTCTTTTAGCCTTGGCGCTTCCTTAGGCCCAACAGGCCTGTCAAAACCGCTTTTGCTCATGAGACCCCGGCTATTTTGACTTCGGTCGCTTCTCCTTTCATTTCTCACAGGGTTTCATCCAGGCCTATTACCTCTTTGATCTCCATTGTATGGTTGACACCGGTCCCTCTTCGATCTTGGTTCATGATCAATGTCTCTTTTGGATCTGTCACCAGCTCTGACGGGGTAAACGGACCCAGAAGGGGCCCCAAGCTGATCATCTTCGACCCTGCTTTTTGATTGGTACCGATAATGGACGTTGGCCCAAGTTACCGCCGGATATTCTATCAGATTTTGCTTTAACTATTTTGAAGCTAATGAGCTTCGAGTATTGAGTCCTTGGGTGAAGGCATGAATGACCCAATCATCCACGACCAGAGGCAATTCCATTCGTTCCATTTGAAACCGGGACACGAATTTCCTGAGCATCTCATTATCTCTCTGTTTCACTTTGAAAAGGTCTAACTTCCTGGTCTCGGCCTTGATAGCCCCGGCGTGTGCTTTCACGAAGGAGTCTGCAAGCATAGCAAACGAGTCAATAGAATTAGGAGATAAGTTGTGATACCATACCATAGCTCCCTTTGACAAAGTTTCCCCGAACTATTTCAGCAGGACGAACTCGATCTCATCATCCTCCAAGTCGTTCCCTTTGATGGCGCACGTGTAGGAGGTCACATACTTATTTGGGTCAGTTGTTCTGTTGTACTTAGGAATCTCGGACATGCAGAACTTCTTTGGGATTGGCTTCGGAGCTGCGCTTGGAGGAAAATATTTTTTAACAAACTTCTTGGAATCGAGGCCCTTCAATATCGGTGGTGCTCCTGGGATTTGGTCGACCCTGGAATTGTAGATTTTCACTTTTTTGTCATTGGCTTTGATTTTCTTTTCTCCCGATTCTACCTGCTTTGTCAGTTCCTCAAGCAACTTTATGATCTCGGGGTTGGTCCTGGGTTCGGCTTCACTCGGCCTTTCTACGATCGGTTTATTTCTACGGGCGTTCTCTTGGGATAGTTCGGGCTCGACTCTGCTGGGGGTGCAGCTCTGGTTCTGCAACTAGGCTATCGCTGCTTGTTGAGACTGCAACATTTTGAAGATTACTCGCAAGTAGATTCCGTCACCTTCACCGTCGTGCGGACTCCCCCCGCGGATGTTGTTCTTAGGATCGGTAGGCAAATTTGCATTGATGGCCACATGTGAGTTAGAGTCGATCGGGTCCGTGGCCAGAACTCCATTGGGGTTGACATGGGGCACATTGTTACTGAGTGCCATATTGTTGTTCTGGCCATGGTGGCTAGACTTAGCATCCATGTTTAAAGGAGCAGATTGGGAATTCGACATTTTAAACTTTGACGTGAAATTAAAAACATTTTAAAAAATAAGTGTAAAATAGCGTGTGTTAAGGAGATTTGTAAAGTGGGCGCCAAACTGTTTACCCTAAAAAACGGATAACAATTAAATTTGTTAGTGGTTTTAAGGATACATGGATTAATTCAATACAAACAGTAAATATTGCTAGATTGAACAGATAAAAGATGTAATAAATTGTCAAACCACTCGAAAACAAGGGGAAAGGGATGATTCTGGACTCGACGGTAACCTCAATGAGATATTCGTCCTCGATCCCAGACTTATAGAAATAGAACACTGATCAATAAGTGTAAGAACTTTGAATAGAAGAAAAATAATAATATATTGCCTTGGTATGCGTGTTATAATGTCTTTAATGAACAATCAGACCCTTCCCCCTTCCCGATATAATAGGGGAGTCCTACTCTAGGTACAATTTCATAAAAGATAAAAAACCTTCCGTTTAACTAATCACCGGATTTCCGCCGGTACGTGCCGAGATCTGCGCCGTGATACGCGGCTGATCACGGATATCACGACCCTCTGTTAATCGTGTTCGATTGCCCGATAATGCTCTCTGAAGTCTTTTGGGATTTGGACAGATCTCGAGGTCATGGCCCCGATATTCCCGAAGGCGGGCGTCGTGCCCCCGGACCCTGTCTCGATGAGACCCTTGGCTCGATTCTAGCTCCTTCTCATCACGTCTCTTGCTTGATTCACTTTATCGAAAAGCGGGGCGTCCTATAGACCCGATTTCACAGGTATACAACTCTTACAGTAGAAAGCAAGAAACATATAAATCAGAAGGACCAACTTCTAAATTGAAAGTTATTTACTCTTTAACGCGCTACATGACAAAGAAAGTAACTTCAAATGAGTTTGAGCGAGTAAAAGTGCCATTTAATTGCTACATCAATCTAAAATTACCATTTTTGTTAACTGTTATTCTATCTCAAACTATAATCAATTTTTTAGAAGAAAATAAAACTAGTAGTCTGTACACAAAAAGGTATCTCCAAGAGAGATGCCAAACTGCGACATTTTCACATTGTAGTGTAGACAATTTAAACCGCCGGTTCAAGGTCGATCTTAGGCAGGACGGTGCACGTGTAAGTTTCTGATAGGACAAAGAAAATGAAGCCAGTTGACTGCCATCAAGGAAAATTTCTACGATTTCGAGGTTAATGTCTTATTAGTATCCTTGACTATCAAATTTTGAAACTTTGAATTGAATAGAATAACCTAAAACGAAAAATAAAAAGAATAACTCAGTTATTGCACATTATTTGCGCTCACTTTTATTATCCTCGGCGTTACACATGCAGTCTCCTCGCAATGTGCAGCCTACCAAAACTCAGAATATCCAAATCAGGATAAGCTGCTTTCGCCAAATCTACGCTATTGCCCTTTACATAAATTTTTGCAAGTTTTACGCTTGATAAAGAGGTTGCAAATTAGAATCTTTCGAATAAAAAAATCGGAAAAGGGTCAACAATGACCTTAACATATTGAAAATGGTTCAAATATGTCCTTCTTTCACCTATTGAACCATAAATGCTCTTAACGTTAATTTTCGAACTATAAATGCCCCTCCTAACAGAACTATGACATGACATATGTGAGGCTTTGCATTAAATACGTGGCACTGGTTTATTGGTACACATAAAGCTATCAGACCCAGCACAAATAACCCGACCCATTTAGACTAACCTTAAACCCGGAACCTTTTATCTCAAGCCTACTTTCCATCTGAAGATTGAAAGTCATTGTCACAGAAGGTTGGAATTCTCTTGCACGATAAAAGAGAGAAAAAAATGGTTTAAGAAATATTTAGAGTTACACCCTTTTAAATTTTTATATTTTTCTTGTCTTTCCTTTTTATCTTTTGTTTGAAGTGATTGCATTTGCATTTTCTGTTGTTGTAAATTATAGATACTTCAACTTGATTTCTAATTCTTATAGCGACGTATCTTTTAATTATTGGAGTCTCCAAAAAGAATAGTGAGAGGCTAACATCCCTTAATATATAGACCCTCTCACTAGATGAGTAAAAATCAAGTGTAAGTTCAATTCAATAATTTATTTACTCATTTATAGTATTAAACATTTGATCTCTCACGTCTATTCATGAATTTTTCTCTGGTATGTGTATTCATGAATTGTAAAAATGGGGGAAAACATTGCTTGGAAGCCACAAAAATGGATAAGGATTCACCATTAATAGCAATAAAAAATCTTTATCGTCTCCTTAAAACCAAGTTCCCCTTGAACCCATTGACAAATGAAAATCATAAAAAGTCTCCATCACCTTTTGAGTGTTGTTTTCTAGAGAGAGAAAGAGGATTTGGTTTTGAGAAAGATGAATTATTTCTCGAGAGGGTTTGGTTTTTGGATTAGTCTTGGGTTATTTATGTTGGGTCTAATATCTCCATGTGTACCAATAAACCAGTGCCACCTATTTGATAAAAGTCTCACATATGCCCTGCCATAGTTCTGTTAGAAGAAGGGGCATTTGTAGTCCGAAAATTAAAGTTAAGGGCATTTATGATCCAATAAGTGGCAGGGGGCAAATTTGAGTCATTTTCAATACATTAAAGGTATTTTTAATCTTTTTCCGTAAAAAAATTGCCGATAAAAAACACTCTCCTCTTAAATGAACTTTATACAACCTTAATCTTAATTAGTGATCGAGATCAATGAATTTCAATATCAAATTAAACGATTGAATAAAAAAATAGCATTTTGTGATTTTAAATTAAAAACTCCTAATTCATTGAAAGATTGGAAGTACGAATAATTTTACATTATAAATATAATTTAACTAATTATAACGGGTGTTGTCATACTTTTCTGGTTACAACAGTTCTTTGTATTGGAATTTTAAATAGCTTAGCTCATAATATAAAATTTACTTTTCCAATGCATAAAAGTAAACTCACTTGGATCTTATCTTCATTTACGAAGTGCTATACTCATAAAAGTAAACTTTCTAATAATTTATATGTCGAGAGTCATGCAAATTAAGTTACGGGTACTTTTTCTTATATCATTTGAACGTTTGAGATGCAAACTATTATCACCATAAAATATATTTTTGGCATAGCTTTCGAATAAGTATCTATTCCTTTGAAAATAAATGAAATCAGTGTCCTTTTTGTATTTGTTGGTATTACTCTTAGGCAGTGAAAAACAACCACATAAATTGCAAAGAAACCTAGTACATAGGACAAGTTGATGATGTGCATTTATTCAAAACAAAGAAAATCTAAACAAATAAGGACTCAATAATTGAGGGGAAATGGCATGTATTTAACACTTGAAGGACTATGCACTAATGGCGGATTGATGGTTTTCAACGAACGGTGTTAAAATATAAAAATTAAAGATACGAAAAAATCAGAGGATTGAATATATAAGGGATTGAATATATAGTACATAACTATATACACAATATAATTATCCGACAAAGAGATGACACCCTTGCTATGAACTAACTCAAAAGGATCGGTCTAGCGCATATGTGTTTGAGTACGTTCACTCTCCGTGTTCATATTTTCATGCGAAAACAGGAAGGAAAAAAAAAGAGCCTGTGTGTCCTCTTAATTAACAAATTTTTTATTAATTGATTCTTTAACTCTGAATCTTAATTCTTATGTAAACTATTCCTATTTCGGTGAAGTGACAAACTAGAAGAGCTCAAGAAAGCAAAACCTAGGCTGCGCAAGATTGGAGTTAGAGGTTGCAGTACTCCATTCTTGTCGTTTAGGGTTCAAATCTCACATGTAATTAACTTCTCCTATTGTCGCATGGGGCAGTGCATAATTTAGTAAATATCGAATTACCGTATCGAAATCAAAAATTTTGGTATTCGATATTTTGGTATTTGATATAGTATTTGATTTAAGTTTTTAAAAAAAATGGTATTATGTATGGTATTTGGTATTTTAAAATAAAATATCGAAATACTGTAACCGTTACCGTACCGAAATATATATTATATTACACAAAACACATATTATCAATTACAACATAAATATAAAAAATCTAAAATTTTACTTTCCTTTATTCTCTAAGTTCATCAATTAGCTCTAAACAAGTAACAAGACATTTCTAGTGATCAAATTTATTCTTTTATGTACAGTTTTCTCTTTATGGGTCGATATTTGCTGGTTTTGGACAAAACTTTTGTCAAGAAATATTTTCAGTTTTGTATTTTTGAGTACTTTAATTAAGAGTATTACAGTCTATGTCTCTATGTATTAGTTAGTATTCAAACCGAATAAACCGAAATCGAAAGGAAAAAAATCGAATCATATCGAATTTAATTAGGTACGGTATTGATATAGGATTTTAAGAAACCGAATACCAAAAGTATCGAACCGAAATATCTAAATATCGTATCGTACCGACGATAATGTCGCCTATACACCATTCTACACTCTGAAAAGAAATTATTTAGAATGGTACGAACTACGGAGTCTGCGAAGGAAAGAAGGAAGGAGGTTTCCTAAGACGTCCTTATGTACCGTACAATTTTTGCTTCATTACTTGGAAGCCCAACTTAACTAATTAAAGAGTTTGAGACATGATTTATTTTTTAGGTTACTAACTTCACTTTTATTATTATAAATAATTATATATATAATTATTTTTTAGATGATCCAATATAAAACAAACTTCATTTATGTTTGTTCATGTAACTATATTATATTAGGAGGGTAGTATGCATGGTGGTTAAGTCAAGTGGCAAGATAAAATGAAGCCACTCGACAATTTTAGGACAATATTAATAATTAAAATTATAAATAGAAACATAATTATTGGAAGTAGTTTAATGAATCTTATACATATAATCTAAATAGATCTTAGACAAATCTAATCTATATATCTATATTTATATTTATATGTATATTTTTATCTATATCTATAACTATATCTATTTCTATATCTATATCTATATCTATATATTGATCCACTCATAGATTTTCTTCTATATTAGCTAGAAATATGGAGGTAAAAAATTAATTAAAAAATTATAATAGAAAAAAATAAAAAATATATAATGACGTAAATTGAGATAACCTATGGCTATTTATACTTTGGACTAAGTCAAAATAAAAAATAAAAAAATTTACTTATGATATTAAAGATTTATTGAGTTTAAAAATTAAATAAATTCAAGCAGCAAAATAAGATCTTACATAAAGTATACAAATTATTTATAAGGTAAGAAAAAAATTAAATAATTAGTAAAAGATATTTTAATAACAAGAATAATGAAGTCATATTAATATTGATAAATCGTGCAAACGAATATTTTATACGTAAATATTACTATAACATTTAGATATAAAGTGTTCAAACAATTAAAAAAAATATTTTTTTATGATTAATATTTGAATTGAGTGCAGTTAGTTTAAGTTTGAAAGCATAATATAATTTTTTTTAAATACGGTCCAATTAAGAAAATAGAATGATAAAAATTATTTGAATTTGAGATGAGAAAGTTTTTAAATTTTTATCTATCTTATATTAGAATAAGTGTGGTAGAAATAGATATTAAATTTAGACAAGCTAATAAAATTTCACATGACAATGTAATAATATTAGGTATTGAATCATATAAAATCAAAAATAAAGAATAATAGAGAAAACATAAAAATTCAGATTTTTTATCTTAGAGAAAAAGGGTAAAACTTATTTAAATTTGAGATGAGAATTTTTTTTATATCATGATAAGAAAAGTCATAATATAAGTCCACATAACTCAAGTCTAATAGATAAAATCAAAAACTAAAAATATTGAATAAAAGAATAAATAAGAGATAATGTAAGGACATTTATAAATCATAAGTTTAGAAAATAAAATAAAGTAAATATACAATACTTAAAAATATTATTAAATTTTAAATAATTTACAATTTTCGAGCATTATTTTTAAAACAAAATAAATATTTATTTTATAATTAAAAAAATTATATATTTATCTAAATTTTATTAAAGAAAAGTAGTTGATAATGATATTAAATAAAGTTACAAGTTAATGAAAAGCCACATAAAACGTAATAAGATTATATATTAGATTAAAAAAATAGCAAAATTATTAAAAAATTACTATTAGATAATGAAAGGAAAAGACTTTTGAATTTGAGATTAGAAAGTTCTTAAAACTATGATGAGAATGCTCAAATTATGGATAATACCACGAAATTGAAGTCTTATTTATGAAAAATAAAAATAAAAAATAAAAAATTGAAAATACAAAATAAATTTCTAATATAGGTAATTTTACTAATAAAAATTAAAAATTAAATTTGTATCTTAAAACTAAAAAGGAAAGAAATTTTATATAAAGAAATAAAATGACAGTGAATATATTACTACAACATTTAGATATAATATGTTCAAAAAATTAAGAAAATATTTTTCTATGATTAATATTTGAATTGAGTGCAGTTAGTTTAAGTCTGAAAGCATAGCATAATTTTTTGAAAATTCGGTCCAATTTAGAAAATAGGAGTAAAAATGTTACTACAATATTAAGATATAATGTGTTCAAATAATTAAGAAAATAGTTTTTATGATTAAATAAAATTTCAAAAATACAAAATAAATTTCTAATATTGGTAATTTTACTAATGAAAATAAAAAATTAAATTGTATCTTATAGCTAAAAAAGAAATAAAATTTAACTGCATCTAATACAAAATTAATTATAAGAGAACTCAATACGTTTGGAACATGATAATCAAATAACTTATGTATTAATATTTTAGATTAATTAAAAGTTATAATTTAAAATAAAATATGATATTATTTTGGTTATAGGTAAACCATTAATATAAAAACTAATTTAAATTTATAGTAGGGAAGAGAATGTATAAAAAACAATAGAGGTAGTGTGAGGATAAAGGTAGTGTGATTTATACTTAAAATTAATTGAAAAATAAATAAATTAAATAATTAAATTATATTTAAAAATATTGCTGATAAATTTAAATGATTAAAAAATTCCGAATAAGAGGATACAAGCATAAAAATATACCAAATTTCAAGAATAAAATATTTATATTTATTAAAGACTATTAAAAAGGATAATAAGCAAGACATTAATTTAATTATTAAGCTAATAAAAAAATTATATGTTAGTATAATAATATTAAATAATAAATAACACAATAACTATAAGAAAAGAATAAAAAGAAAAGAATTTGCGTAAAAATGACGTGATGAATCAGACATATTTGACTTTCAGATAAAAATAAAATGATAGTAAGAATTTTGTTAAAATAATATGATCTAATGTGCTCAAACAAGATAGATCACAAAAGGGCATGTTTAGTATTCTTTAATATTGACAGAAAAATGAAATGCAAGTACTAAAATCAAGGGGTTAGGTTAGTACAAATAAAAATAAAATAGGTTGTCCACTACGATTTGAACAATAATTTAATATCTTGCTTCATAATTAATATCTAATGTTATATAATTTTCATCTGAGAGGTTTATATTTTAAGGTTATTTGCACATGATTCAAACAACCTACATCGCAATTTGACATGATCTGTTCGCGCATCGCGCGAATACTAATACTAGTAGAATTTAAAAGTTTGCGCCAATATATACTTCATTCACGATGTAATGTTATTAATCAACAACTTATGCAATGCATTGACTTATGAAGGTTCTTCCTTTTTTATTTTGGTCTTTTCCTTTTCTCTTCCTTTATTTATTTTTAGTTTCTTTTTTCTTAAAAGTTTTTGAATTATGGACGGGGTCGTACGTGAATAAGTGAAGAGAAGGGAAAACAAGAGAAGGAAGGAAGTTTAAAACTCTATATCTAACTAATGTAGAGCGGAGATCCAACCAAATTACCATAACAGCAAGTCAGCAACTTCAATAGTATGAATTAATTATCTTAATTTTTTCTTTCTTTTTCAATTTGGTATTTTAAACAAACATATTAAGTACTTTTTTGATGGAAGAAAGTAGGGGTGTACATAGGTCGGGTTGGTTCGAATTTTTTAATTACCAAACCAAACCAATGGTGTCGGGTTTTTAAATTTATAAACCAAACCAAACCAATAAAGTCGGGTTTTTCAATCTCAAGTTTTTCGATTTTTTTCGGGTTTTCGAATTTTTTTCCGGTAAAGACTTAATAGCACAAAATATGTAACTTGTGCTCCAAATATTTATTTTAGTCCTAGTAGAATACAACTATATAATGTATTTTTCAAGAAAATAAAATAATAATATGAGATGGGTCATAACATTGTACTAAAATATTCAATAACATAAATAATAAAATCGCACAAAGAAAATATTACTACTTAATACACCATAATAAAAATTAACATAATCTAAAAATACTATCTAGGTTGTGCTAAAATAAGTATAACTAATAAGTACTATTAATTACACAATTAAGTATAAAAAAAAAGATAAACTAGGTTATACATTTTCATTATAAATCAATTCAAAACTAAAAATAGATATCCAACACTATTGTCATTCCTAGTGTTGAATTGAATTTCCTTTATTAGCATTAGTATTGATTTGAACTTTATTTGACTTACTACCTTTATGGACTATAAAGTTTATTGGTTTCGGTTTGACTCTTTTTAGTTAAAACCAAACCAAACCAATTCTGGTCAGGTTTTTTTTTTCCAATACCAAACCAAATCAAACCAAACTACAATCGGATTTTTTTTTCGATTTGACTCGAATTATCGGGTTGGTATAGTTTATCATTTTTCTTTGTACACCTCTAGAAAAAAGAAATAAGTAAGGAGAATTCAGAAGTGGAGGGATATATTATTGGAGTTGTGTTTGTGTTTGAATTTTAGACAAATGTCTAAAAAGTTTTTAGGAAGTAAAGGGAAAGCAGCTACTACGTACGCACATTGCTCCAAATTGGACCACTACTCCACAGTCCGCATGCTTGGCCAAAAGTTTGTAGAAAAATTCAAATGCTGGTGCTTGAGAGAAAAGGTGAAATACTTTTTGCACTAATTTACCACTATAAAAGTGAAATACACTCATTTCATTCATATATACCATTTTTGTAAATATCACATCTTTAAAGAACACAAAAACAATTAATTAAATATACTTTAATATCAAACAAATTGAGGTTCACTATGTAAAATTATTGTCACCGTTCCATTTCATTTAGGGGTCGTTTGGTAAAAAAATGTAACATGATTATTTCCTTACATGCTAAAAAGATGAAAATTCTCGACTAAATCGGACATGAAAATTCAAATCTAACCTCTCACGAAAATTCTTACTATTTCCTTGCATTTGCTAATTCACATTCCAACATAGCCTCAAATCTTTTTGGTAGATAGGACTGCTAACTTACTGTCAATTGATTACTCTTTGCTGATAAATTGCACTGTGTATATAAGTGTATTAAATTTTAAATGTCCATAACATATAATGAACACGTTTTGCCGGAGAATGTTTTTCACTTTTTGCAAGTTTGAACGCACTTAAATCTTCTTATAATCCCTGTAGTTAATAGAGAAGCTTGCAAGGATTGAAAATCCACCAAAAAATTATGTTAAACGAAAAGCATGTGAAAATCATTTTCCTAATAGATAAAACGTTGAAGCACTCACATTGGAAAAATTCGTCTTTAGCACAAAATTAAATGCTCTATTGGATAATTGAGTTTTGACGGATATCACACCATTGCTCTAATAAGAGTAAAAGTTTTATTTGGACTAAAAATATTTTTTATTTTAGATTCACAAACACTAGCAGTTTAACCTTTTTACACTACCTGTATATTTTAATATATTGTAACAAGTAATTTAATTCTCTAGATTACAACTGTCACTTTTTATGGAACTTGTTGTAGCAGTTACCTTATTTTATAGGTTACTCATCCTATTTTCTATGTATAATTACTTGTAATTACTTGTTAGGTGAACTGATAGTGTATAAAATTAATTTTTGCATAATGAATACATTGAAGTTAAATTCTAAATTTTATAGCTGCGCTTTCTCCATATAATATACTTTCTCCGTTTCAATTTATGTGAACTTATTTCCTTTTTAGTCCGTGCCAAAAAGAATGACCTATTTCCCTATTTGGAAATAATTTACCTTTATGCAATGATTTATAGTCACACAAAATATATGTGTCTCATTTTACACCACAAGCTCAAAAGTCTTCTCTCTTTTCTTAAACTCCATGTCCAATCAAATGTGTTCATATAAATTGAAACGGAGGGAGTATAAGATATGCTGTAAATGCTTTACCTTTCTTTTCCATATGCCTATTTAATTACGTGTTATTGTATGGTTTTGAGTACCAATGCAGATTAAACTTTGGACCTAGGTTTTCCCTCATCTTCAGCTCTAAGTTGTGTGATTAACGTGAAATTCTAAATTCTGAGACGTAGGACACTCTTCTCCTGTCAACATTCACATGTAGTAAGACATTGATGACTAAATTGACTACTATTACTCCTCCATATACTGACTCCCATACCATCCTTTTGCTTCTTTCTCAAAGTTGTCCCCTATATAAACATCTTCTCATCCACACGTATTATGCAAGAGGTTACAATTTATGCCTTGCAAAGATTTTTTATCGTATTTGGTTAAGTTGAGTTGCAATAACTTTTTATGATATGTGAACTGAAAAAATTAAATAACAACCTGCTAAATTACATTAGTTAGTTTTGATAGTGTAAAGTTATTTGTATAATTACCAGTACTTATTTCATAAATAATCCGTTAATTAGGTGATTGACCTCTTGCTAGTCCGTCGTGTTATTAGACGGATATTTAGAAAGAATCGATTCTACACTGGCAGGTTAATATTAAACGTAATATTGTGAGTTTTAAATATTAACATTAAGTAATTTATACATTCAACAGCATAACTAGTTGGAGTATACAATTTTTGGGAAAATATTGAATAGTTTGTGGTAAAGACTTTTACTTGCTTAAACGGATTAACTCTGCTCTAGGTATGCAAAGTAATTAAAGAGAGATTTGATTAATTCATTTGAGATGATAACGGTTTACATAAAAATGAAAGAAAATTCACTTTTTTCATTGAACGGAGAAGAACCTCAATTCAATGTGATAGTTCATCAGCATCCCGCCACTGCATGTTGACCCATCTTACGTTTGAAAATTGAAGTATCAAAGTAAGGCGGTTTAGATTTAAAACAATTGCTGCATTTGAAAATAAGTCTCATATTTTTCTAGAATACTACTAAATTTCAAGAAATAAACCAAAACTTTTTGAAAGCCAAAAAAAATCAAAAAAATATGCCGTAGGCAGCCTACCGTATCGTTTTGAAAGAGAAGGAAACAAATATACTTCCAAAAAGTTATATTCCTTCTATATTCTCAAAGCCTTGGGCTAACTAAGAGCCCAATGAAAGGGCCTTCTCAAGTCATCCAAATAATTGCGCCGGTTGTCCGCCTACGGGATTGGTCTTCAAATAATATTTTTATTTTTTATTTAGTTGTAAAAAAGGCTTCTTCCTCACCAAGAACATCATAGTTCTTCAATAGTGAACATTTGAAATTCTTGTTTGGGGTGAAAACTGAAAGTCAATGACCGATTATTGTTAAAATTAATTAAATGTTGATAATTTTTGCTTAAATTTTTAGCTGAACTAATCTAATGATTTACTTTAAAAATCTCAAAACTCTATTATGGTTCTTAAAAAGTATTAAATCAGACAAAGTCAATCTTCTTGACTTGATGTTATTTGACTAAAATT
Organism: Nicotiana tabacum; assembly: GCF_000715075.1. Classification (NCBI taxonomy): domain Eukaryota; kingdom Viridiplantae; phylum Streptophyta; class Magnoliopsida; order Solanales; family Solanaceae; genus Nicotiana; species Nicotiana tabacum. Next base: position 149,997,076 of record NC_134096.1, on the reverse strand, counting down.
GTGATGGGGGATTGTTGGCATTGGTATTTGAAAGTTTTGTTTCAAATTCGAATTCATTTGAAGTAAATTTTGGGTGGTTTGATCGAAACTGGAATTACAAATTCGAAGAACACTTTGTTTAACAACACAAAAAATTATGCCATTGGGGTAGACTTCGAGGAACAATTTAATAGATAGGTCAATTGCAGATAACACAAAATCATGCCAATCTGGTAGAGTTTGGTGAACAATTGAATAAGAACAAAATCATGTCAATTGGGGAGAGTTTGTAAGCAATCTAACAAATAAGTCGAATGAAGATAACACAAAGCCATACTAAAATCGTAGAGTTCGGTGAATAATTGAACAATCACAAATTTATGTCAACAAGTTAGAGTTTGTGAATAATTAACAATATAGGTAAAGTAAATATAGCATAATGTCACTGGCCGACTCCCTTACGCTCGCCAGCGGCACCGAATTGCCCGTGCGGCGCCTGCAGTTCCCCTCGCTGCAGGCCAGCCTTCTCGTTTCCCAGGTTTTCAAGCATGATCCTGTATCTGTTGGTGAAATTCGCCCATGAGGCTCCCCCCAACTTGTGCAGCCCGTATGATGTCTAGGCCCTTGGCCCTAGCGTGTCGTGGCGCATCTCGTCTTAGGATCATAATCCATGCGCGCCCTGGGGTTGGCTTAGGACATGTATTATCCCTCGCCAAATACTGAGCATCGCTCTCGCGTGCACAGCCCAATCCTCAAGCTTGACACTCGCCTAGTGCATCCGCAACTAGCTCGTGCTTCGCCCGCTTCGCCCGAGTAAGGCAACATTTAGTCCTTGGCCATTGTCACACGCGTTTTTCGTGCCGTGCCCATACATAGCCCTCGCGACACACTTTCACCCCGAATAGTGCAGTGTCGCCTCACAACTGCATGTGTTAGGCCAATGGACCCTTGCTCGTATGGTTGAACCCAAGCCATGCTCACAAGTTGACACATGACGCCCCTAAGATAGGTGCATCAAGTATCCAATCGGCATAGAGGTCTCTTCCAATATTTCGACAGCCCGTGGGGCTTAGCCGACCCACATATCAACCTCCAGCACCACTTTGGTGCCCAACGCTAGCCCGAAGGCGTTGCGCCATCCATAGAGTTTCCTAACTCGTATGGATACCTAGGACACTCCTTTGAGTCATCCAGGCAGGCCCTTGAGGTTGCCCCCAATGTATCTCTTTCAATACGGCTTGGTGGCAGCACGTATGAGGGAGGAAGGTCGGAGCTTTCATCACATATACCTCCTTATATATGCTTTAAATTAAAAGGCCCAAATTACCTGAGTGGACGGATCTACGTCAGACAATCAGAAGAGCCTTTTCTCACCAGTTCTTGGCCGAAGTCACAACCCCAAAGTGCGGGTTGTGACATCCTCCCACACTCATTCTGCCAGCGTCCCCGATGACATATCATGGCCTACGACATCCCGGAGTCTGCCCCCTCAGGTATGTACTTCGCGGCTCCCTTGGTCCTGTGGGTTGGACTTCCTCGAAGTCCTTTCTCAAAAGGAGTCGTGCCCCATGCACTTCTCCCCCAAGTATCTTCCAAGCGTGCCTCTGCACTTCACCTCCTTTTGGTGTTCACTTGGAAAGTGCCTCCGCACTTGCACCCTCTAGTGTCTAACTTTATGATTGACCCACACTAGTCAATCACACCATGACCCTCGCGGCCTTCATGTCCGTTTGAAGCTTTCCCTTCACAAGTTAGCACATCAACGTGCTCTTTGGCATGGCTCTAGTAGCTCAATCGCTCACATAGCCTCCAACGCCCTCCGGCATAGCTCTCGTAGCCTTCCGCTCCCATAGCTTTTTCTTGCCCTCATTACCTTGAAGATGTGTTCGCTTCCGGACTCACAACTTCGCCCTTATGCCTCTTGCATAGGTGGATCCTCCCACACTCAATGTGGAGGATACTTCGTAGCGTTGTCGTCCCACTTGGCATTCAGCCAGCTCTTGGGACGACTCTTGGTAAGTACTACATTCTCAAAGTCATAGCATCGCTGCATTCCCGAACAAAGTTCTTTGTTTTCCAACTGTCACTTCTTCAACAAGTACCCAATGCTCCCGATAGTACTTCAATACTCGCCCTATAGACAGGTACTCTCTTGGTCCTACTAGCACGGCTTCCCGGTTCGGTTTTACCTCGCACTTGGACTCTCAACGGTCCCCGATCATTCGGCGAACTCCTTTCCAGAATGATGACATCTTCCAACTTGGAAATCCGCCCAATTCTGAAGCTTCGCTATTTCCTCGACTTCGTCTCCTCACCTTGGCAATGCCCTCAGGCAGTCCAAAAGTCTATCCCATAGGAAAGACACTCAAATGATGCGTTGTATGCATCTTTGGCAAGATCTCCACTATGATCATGCCGTATGTTTATAGTCCATAGCTCCCACACTTTGCAATATGGTTGCACGACCTGGCAAACATGGCCTTCTCTTGACCATCCGACTCATCGGCATATTACCACATTCAGTAACACCCTAGACTTTCGAAAGAAAATAGAATCACCCATTTCTTTCTTCGACCAGCAGTATCGGACTCGATCTCTGGTGGCATATGAACATCAATCTCTTCTTTGATATGATCTCTGCACTGACATCCAAAATTCACTCGCCATCTCCACCATTGCCTTGACATTGTGCCATGGCATAGTATGGCCTTAATCATCTCTGATACCACGTGTCACGGGCCGACTCCCTTACGCTCGCCAACGGCACCGAATTGCCCGTGCGGCGCCTGCAGTTCCCCTCGCTGCAGGCTAGCCTTCTCGTTTCCTAGGTTTTCAAGCATGATCCTGTGCATGTTGGTGGAACTCGCCCATAAGACTTGCCCCAACTTGTGCTGCCTGTAAGATGTCTTGGCCCTTGGCCCTAGACATGTTGTGGCACATCTCGTCTTAGGATCATAATCCATGCGCGCCCTAGGGGTTGGCTTAGGATATGTCTTGTCCCTCGCCAAAGACTGAGCATCGCTCTCGCGTGCACAACCCAATCCTCAAGCTTAACACTCGCCTAGTGCATCCGCAACTAGTTCGTGCTTTGCCCGAGTAAGGCAACCTTTAGTCCTTGGCTATTGTCACGAGCGTCTTTCGTGCCATGCACATACATAGCCCTCGCGATACACTTCCATCCCGAATAGTGCAGTGTCGCCCCACAACTGCACGTTTAGGCCAATAGACCCTTGCTCGTCGTTGAACCCAAGACATGCTCACAAGTCGACACATGATGCCCCTAAGATAGGTGCATCAAGTATCCAATCGGCACGTAGGTCTCTTCCAATATTTCGGCAGCCTGCGGGGCTTAGCCGTCCCACATATCAACCTCCAGAACCACATTGGTGCCCAACGCTAGCCCGAAGGCGTTGCACCGTGCATAGAGTTCCCTAACTCGTATGGATACCTAGGACACTTCTTTGAGTCATTCAGGCAGGCCTTTGAGGTTGCCTCCAAGGTAGCTCTTTCAATACGGCTTGGGGGCAGCACGTATGGAAGAGGCAGGTGAGAGCTTTCGTCACCTATACCCCTTATATATGCTTAAAATTAAAAAGTCCAAGTTACCTGAATGGACGGATCTACATCAGACAATCAGAAGAGAATTTTCTCACTAGTTCTTGGCCGAAGTCACAACCCCAAAGTGCGGGTTGTGACAATAAACTCTACTAAATGGATAGAGAAATTTCTAACAAGCAATAAGTGTAGGTCAATCTTGTAAATCATACTAAGTTATCAGTCGTGTCGAGTTTAAAGAATGTAGGCCCAGGGTGAAGTCCTAAAATGTCATTTAACTTAATTAACTTAGACCTCCCCGTGCAACTTAGCCAAATCTGCAAGAATCTCATACTGATTTGTTACATTCAACAAAATGTGCGCATTGAAAGATGCTTTCTTTTAACATCAACTAAAAATACTTTGTTACACCAACCTAAATTAGTTGTAAAGGGGAGTTAGTGGCGGAGCCACATGCACCCAAGGGGTGTCAGCCTGACACCCTTTGTCAGAAAACTATATTGTTTAGTTCGTAATTTTTAAAAAATATGTATATATACTATATAATGACACCCTTGATTTCTTGGTGAATTTGTTTCTTTATATTTTGATTCACTTTAATAAAAATCTTGCCTCCACCACTGGGGGAGTGCATAATAGCAGAAACCTAAGGTATCCAACTCCTACAGTCCACTTCAACCTTGAACCCTCAGACCATCGTGTAGTTGCAGAAACGAACATTGAATGGTATCAACGGATAGGAATATATGTTGGTAATTACAAACAAAGTTATTAGTGTGTCCCAACTGGGTGTTTGGTCTAGTGGAATGATTCGCTTCGGGTGCGGGTGGATGTGAGTTCGATTCTCGCAACATCCTTGGAGATTATTTTAATTTCCAAAAATAATTTCTCTATGTGAATTAAAAAATGCTGTTGCACCAGCCGGGAATCGAACCCGGGTCTGTACCGTGGCAGGGTACTATTCTACCACTAGACCACTGGTGCTTTTGCTTTATTTAATTGTAAATACAATTTATAATATATGCGATTAACAGTTGGGCTACATGCATGATGCATATTGGCTATTGCATAGTAGCATCCAAATTCTTATAAAAGGCAACGCCGCTAGGGCTATAGGATTCATCATCTATGCGTATTTTTTGTCGCTGAGATGGCCCAACGTATGGATGCTGTTCCCTGTTTAGATAAGAAAAAACAATTAAGAACTAATTGGAAGAGGGTGAGTATTACTATCATATATGGATCTTTAATTGCCTGCGTTATTGCAATTTTGACGAACAACCCTATTTTAGTAGCCAAGTTTAAACCTAAACCTGAAGAAAAGCTTGTCAAAGCAAACTACTCTGTTGATTTATCAGATATTTCAACTCAAGATTGTGAATTTGCCTCGATCCAAGGAAGAAGGAAATACCAGGAAGATCGAGTAACATGCAACCTTGATCTTAGTATTCCTTTCTTTAAGCCCGATGATGGCGGCCTTGATGTAGTAGGCGTTGGCGTGGTCGCCGTATTTGATGGTCATATTGGATCGGCTGCTAGTGACATGGCGTCAAAGCTCTTTTTGGAAAAGTTTATCCTTAAGAGTTACGCTGAACAATCTTCTAACTATAGGGAATTCCTAAATTCATCATTAGTACAAACCATTGAGGAAATTGATGCAGAATTCTCTAAGGTAGCTCTTGAACATGAACTTTATTCGGGATCTACTGCTGTTGTTGCTGTTATATATAACAATAGTCATGTTTTAGTTGCAAATGTTGGCGATTCGAAGGCGTTTATTTGCTCTGGTTCTTCGGCTAAGGAGTTGACGAGAGATCATAATGCATATAGGTTGGAGGAGAGGGCTAGGGTTGAAGCTTCTGGAGGAGTATTTACTCATAGTTATAATAATAATGTTCCTGATCTGCTAATGGGACACTTCCCTATGACTCGAGCTATAGGTGATGTTTCTTTGAAAAAATATGGCATTATTGCTACTCCTGAGGTGACTGATTGGCTACATTTAACTTCAGAGGATGAGTATTTGGTGGTGGCTTCTGATGGAATATTTGAAAGCTTAAGTCCCCAAAAAGTCTGTGACTTTATAAATCAAGCAGAGGACAATTCAGATACATCATTATTGGCTCAACAACTTGTTCAGAAAGCATTTTTAGAAGGCAGCAGCGATAATTTATCTGTTGTTTTGGTTCAATTAGGAGTAGAGAGGGTTTCTCCTGTAGTTGATTATTTTTGAGCTGTTTTTGGTTCCATTGATATCTAGAGGTTTTAGAAAAATCTTAGTGCTGTCTGGGCAAAAGTTGGCCTTGATGGGTCTAAGAAGATGTAAAGGTAGACCAAAAAAGTAGTGAGGATAGGTGATTAGGCAGGATATGGCGACATGACCCTTGATAGGAGGGTGTGGAGGTCGAGAATTAGGGTAGAAGGTTAGTGGGTAGTCGTGAGTGTTCCTTGTCCATACCAATAGTATTAGTGTTAGTCTTGTACTTTCTTATTTTTAGATTTCTATTACTACCTGCTTTTTCTTCCGTTTCAACTTTCTTGCTATCTTGTTGTTATTATTGTCTGTTGCTACTGCTTGTTTTTCATCTTTCCTTGAACCGAGGGGTCTATCGGAAACAGGATCTCTACCTGCTCAGGGTAGGTGTAAGGTCTGTGTACACACTATCCTCCCCAGACTCCACTTATGGGATTACATTGGGTTTGCTGATGTTGTTGTTGTTGTCGGAAAAAAGTTGGTTTGCATTCATTGAATACCAGCATAGAATTGTAGTTGCAACTCTAATCTTGTTGGGTAGTAAACGTATTTCCACAGCAAGTGAGAATCTGACATTCATTTTCTGTCTGTACATTCTAGTATGCTTGCTCTTAAAAAATAGTACTAGTAAAACTACTTAAAAGGAACTGGATGTTATCTGAAAAGTCATATAGACAAAAGGTAACTCTAATTTGGTAACCAAAGAGAATAACAACACTGTTTCATATTTTATACAATACCCTGTTAACAAAATACCAACTGGGAAAGGACAGTAGCATCTGTCCACTTGTTTTATAGGCTCCTAATGCCAGATTAGAATCTGTCCTAAAAAACAAAAGGAAGAAAACATACTCGGGTGGTCAGAATAACATTTAATTCTCATGTATTGAGTGACTACAATTGAAATACAATGCATACAGGTGAACTATCAAATGATGAAAATGTAAAACAAATAAAGAAGAGGAAAATATTGTCTTTGAAGGTTTCCCCTTAGCAGATACTATGAGTGTTTACAAGGAGGAAGAGGAGCTCCACACAAGCCACGATTTCCAAAAAATGCAGACTTTGGAATATTGGCTTTATGGGGAGGGATTTTACCACTTAGTTTATTTCTTGATACATCAAATTCTTGAAGCTCCTTCAAATTCAGAACTTCTTCTGGTATTGCACCTCCCAAATCATTATTTGAAAGTAAAATTATTTTCAATTCCTTGGCATTCCCAAGCTCTTTTGGAATCCCACCTGATAGTCCATTTTCTGCTAATTTAATCTCCTGCAAGCTTGTCAAGTTTCCAAATGATTTCGGCATGTGCCCTGTCAATGGATTGTGTGACAAACTAAGTGACACAATAGATGTCATTACTGGTTCATTTCCACTGTTTTCATCTAATGGTCCCTTGAACATGTTGTATGCAAGATTAATAGAATTGTAGCAGCCGAGAGGATCCTGAAATTCCTTTGAGAAAATTGCTCTCAAGTTGCCTGAAAATTTATTGGAGTGAAGATCAAGATCCATCAGCAGTGACAGGTTCCTGAATTCATCAGGGATTGATGAATGGAAGGCGTTATTCGACAAATTCAAGAATGAAAGGCTGGTCATATTTCCAATCCATTTAGGTAATTGTCCTGTCAAACCATTGCTTGACAAATCAAGTGTTGAGAATGATGATGAAGCCAACCAACTAGGGAGTTGCCCTCTGATTCCAGTCTTTGCTAAAATTAGCCGAAACACTTTTAGTTTCTTGAACCAATTTGGTATTCTTGAAAGCCCCAGAGGATTAAATGACAGATCCAAAGTCTGTAACCTCACTAGTTTTACAAGCTGATGAGGAATTTCTCCACTTAGCTTATTTCTTGACAAGTCTAGTGTTTGGAGGCTTTGTAGATTGCCAAAACTTGATGGGATTTTGCCAGTAAAAAGATTATTGGAAAAGAACATGTCAGTGAGAGTTGCAAGATGTCCAAGAGCTGCAGGAAGTTTCCCACTGAACTTATTGTTCTCAAATATTAGCCTTTGGATTTTTGGAAGATTGCCAATTGAAGGTGGGATACTGCCACTCAGCTGGTTTTCTGATAAACGGCAGAATACCAATGAGCTAAGACCAGATATTGATGAAGGAATTTTTCCTGTAAGTTGGTTTTGATTCAGATACATCAGGACTAATTTGGAAAGATTTCCAATTGAGTTTGGAATCTTTCCAGATAACTGATTTTCAGACAAATCAACATATTCAAGATTCTTGAGCTTTCCTGTACTGTCTGGAATGCTTCTAGAAAACTTATTGTGACTCATATCAAGCTTGGTTAATGATAATAAATTCCCAATTGAAGATGGTGTTGGACCTGAAAATTGATTTCCTGAAAGACCAAGTTCAGATAGTGAAAGGAAACCATCAAAAATATTTGAAGGAATAGTACCAGAAATATTATTATCACTAAGATAGAGCTTCTTCAGCTGGTGTAGATATTTAAATGTGGCAGGTATAGAACCGGAAAGCTTGTTTGTATCAAGAAAGAGGCAACTCAAGCGCGATAGCTTGCCAAATTCAGGTGGAATTGGCCCTGTCAAGTCCTTGAGATTACTAAGGTCAAGCCTTTCAAGAAAAGAGAGTTTAGCAAGAGAAGGAGAAAGAGTTCCAGAAATTGAAGTATCGATAATGAAGTCGTCGCCTGAAGAAAGGCCAGGGCGAGAGACATTGACAACCCTGCCAGAGGAATCACAAGCAATACCTTCCCAAGATTTGCAGCAATCAGTTGTAGATGTCCATGTATGAAACAATTTTGAAGGATCAAAGGTAATCTTTTGCTTGAATTCTAACAACGCTATTTTATCTACCAGATGACAAGCTTCTAACTGACATGGAACCAAAAGAATGTAAAAGAAGATGAACAAGAAAGTTTTTCTCCGACCCCAGATGCCCATAAGTGTTCTATGATTACTGGACTTGAAAATAATGTACATGATTGAGGTTAGGAAACTGGATGTGTATTGAATTAAGGGTAGCTGTAAACAGTTGCCTCATGCGGTTTGAGTAGATTACACTGGTAGAATAGATTAGATAGGTCTTGCACTTAATAAGAATATGTTGCTCCTATTGTTTAATTGAAATCTTTTAACTTAAAACACTATCTCTCTTACTTTGAGTTGGCATGAGATGAATTTACGTATGTCACTCGGTCACTCGTTAGGATTTATATAGCTGGTATAGTCATCGAACTTTAACCACTATAATAGTAAAGTTACAATATTATTATTGTCACATTAAAATAAGTGATTGAGATCAAACTTTTTATCACTTTAACGTAACTGAGTTATGTGTGAATTGCTGAGAAAATTAAATGACCGAGGATTTGATATTACATGAAATTAATCGGAAATTACTGGCTAAAAAATTGAAAAAGTACAGAAATTACTTCAAGGTTTTCCTCCCTGCCCCGACCACTTTTTCTTTTCTATTCTTTTTCTGCATTTTGTCTGGTGCTTCTAGTGGAATCTAACTACGATCAGTACTATCCTCCAAGTAAACGAGTTATTATCTAGCCAATGACAAACGAACCCGGTTAACCCATATGCTTCTCCTTACAAAAGTCCAAATGGGAAACCACTTTACCGCAAATCTTGAAAACCACGGCCGTTCAAAGGCGGATCCAGGATTTCAAAATGATGAGTGCACTGTTATGAAGAGGTAGATTTAGAATTTATACTTGACGGGTTTAACTTTTATCTATTACCATGAATTCACTACACTTTTGAAATTAAAGATTCAAAATTATATTCTTTTTAAAATTTTAGTAAGTTTCACATATATATCTATACTCCGTATCGAAAACAAGACCGTTTGGAGTGGGATTTGAACTGTCAATATCACTTGTAGAGGTGCACCCAATAATAATTGCATCATAGGAGTCTTTGAGCATGAGTGCGCACACATATATTTAAATAATTTTGAAGAAATATGACATTATTATACATGATTTAGGAAGAGGAGTATGAGTTTAAGTGAACTCATACCCCAGATACGCCTCTGCGGCTGTTAGTAACATATTTAGCATTACTGTGTGAAATATTTTAGATTTTCTTACTGCTTTGTAGGATATAGTACTGTTTATTTCACTCATCCACACAAGAAATGTATGGTATCGTTATTGAGTCTTGGAAGCAAGTGGGAGATGACTCATATTGCCCGAAATGGTATATCAGGGATCATGTAAATTATAGGATAACCAGCAATCAACTTGCAGTTGAAAATGAGGTGGGGAATGGAAATGGTGGATCATGACCAAATGCGGATCCAGGATTTGAAAATGGCAGGGAATCACTATCTAATAAAAATTTGAACAAATACTGGAGCGAGAATTGAACTCGGACAGCATATTAAAAGTTAAGTTGTACCCTCCCAAATCAATCAATGCAGCTGCCTAAACTTTAAGTTTTAGGGTGCTAATCAAATTATACCTATTATTTAATATATATATATATACACATATATACATATATTGTTTCTGAAATTACCGATAATCGATGATCCCCTACCTAAGGGTAGGTCCGTCTCAGGATTCATGACCCTTAGTCCCAGTGGAGTAAGCAAGAGTTTGTTCTGTCTCGTGTGTGCCTATTATCGCAACTTATGTTTGTATTTAGTGTTTGGTGTGGAGCAGTAGAGGTTCTAAAACTATATTAATTGTCTCATATTAATATTTTTTTTTTTTTGGAACCCCATAAAAATTCGCAGCCTTTATCACGGCCTCTATCCTTCGGATGAATATCATATGGTGAGCACGTTGTACGCATCGGGTAAACCCTCAATGTGTAATAGTTTGTAAACTACACGGGGATATTGATATTTACTTTGCATTATTTTTAAGTAGTGCTAATATTTCGCGTGACGCCTTTGTTGAAGGGTGTCTACTTAGGCCTACACGTAGCTGTAATTACACTCTTTTCATTAGAAAATCAATTCAATGCTATCATATGATTTGCAAGCATAGTCCGAACCAGACTACCAATTTAATTTATGCAGCAAATAGCATGTGCCACCAGTTGCGGAAAGAAAGGGCATTTATGATTATAATGAGTGATTATTGGTCCCATTCATCTGGATAGTGCAAATAACCAGGACTAGAACAGTTGAGGATATGATCATAATTGCTTATGGTGGAGTTTCTTGAGCTTAGCAACTTTACCAGAAAGGGAGGAATGAAAACCATTCCTCCTTGATTCAAGGACCTCTTTCTCGTGAACGATTTTCTGGATTTTCTTAACACTAGTAGTGCAGTTGCCTTAGATAATAAATGTTGACGGTATTGAAATGTATTATTTTGACTTCTGTAATGCAGCTTCATTTCAAGATTGGAGGCTTCACTATTCTAACGTAACCCATGATATAAAATACTGCTACTAGAAAGTTTTATTTGAAGGGTGATAATTCAAAGCAGTCCATTACAAGAAAGCTAAATAATAGCTTAGGTTCTACGTTTTCATATTAATTAAGATTTCCCCTGTCGTAAATATAGATTTTATTCCCTCCCCTATTGCGCACTATAATAAACAAACATTACTTATTTCCAAAGAAAAGTTTACTCATTACTCAATGGGTTAATTTCACTAATGGTCATTGAACTTTCTTTCAATTTCACTAAAGTCATATAACTATTTTTTGTCACTTAAAAGTAACTAAATTTTATCATTGTCACTTAAAAGTCATTTTGCCTCAAACTCCTACCATAAATATGACATGGCATTAAATTTTATGATAAAAATCCAAAAATAAATGCCACATAAGCTAATATGGGTCATACCCATTTTAGATCCATTTATCCTTTAATGTGATTTGATCCATAATCCAAATGAGTTTCGATAAAAAAATATTAATTCCACATTAGTTTAAAATGATTATCCTATACTACAAAGTTTTTCTTTTCTGTCACAACACATTCATAATTATTCTATACTAAAATAATCTATGCTAGAAAATTCTTATCTTGTTTGTATGCCCCATCTGAGTCATTTTATAACTCTATTGAAGCTAAAATTACTACCGTATACAATAGTATTTTAAAATGACTCGGATAGGGCATACAAACAAAATAAGAATTTTCTAGCATAGATTATTTTAGTATAGAATAATTATGAATGACTCGGATGGAGCATACAAACAAGATAAGAATTTTCTAGCATAAATTATTTTAGTATAGAATAATTATGAATGTACTGTGACATAAAAGATAAAACTTTGTAGTATAGGATAATCATTTTAAACTAATATGGAATTAATTTTTTTTTTTATCGAAACTCATTTGGATTATGGATTAAATCACATTAAAGGATAAATGGATCTAAAATGGGTATGGCCCATATTAACTTATGTGTCATTTATTTTTGAATTTTTATCATAAATTTAATGCCATGTCATATTTATGATAGGGTTTTGAGGCAAAATGACTTTTAAGTGACAATGATAAAATTTAATTATTTTTAAATGACAAAAAATAGTTATATGACTTTAGTGAAATTAAAAAATAATTCAATAACCATCATTGAAATTAACTCATACTCCGTCTATTCCAAATCTCTAGTCTTTTTGGAGTCGCTTGTTAACATAAAAGTTGATCATTACAAGTTAGTACATGGAGTAGTATTTATTCGGAAAAGCATGTGGGAGCACACTATCTTGACTTTATCTTTTGGGGAATAAAAACAGGGAAGTATTCATGAACTTGTCCTCACTTAAATCCATAAGCGAAATACTTAGGTTTTCTCCTTCAAAACATAAATGGATTGCGAATACTGAAAAAGAGAGAAAATTCCACAGTTTCTCTAACTTCAGCAGGACAAAAGAAGAAAGAAATAGTTGTTGACCACTTCCTACAACGAATCACAACAACAACAACAAATCCAGTCTGAAAATTGATCATTGTTATACATATTGTGGAAATCATGAAATTCCGAAGACACCTAAAGTTTTGTACAAAATTTATTATAAATGTTTGATATTTGCAATGTATGAGGCCATTTCCAACCCTACTCCATTTTTGCCCCAAACTCCATTTTAAAGTTAAAAATGGAGTAATTTTGCTCCAACCCACCTCCAAATTTACCTCCGTTTTGGAGGGTGAATAGTGTTACTCCAGACTTGGTGTGACACTATTCATCTACTCCATCACTATTCCTTATTATTTTTTTTATTATTTAACCCTTTTAATTTGTCATATTATATATAACTAATTATGTTTATGTAATATCTTTATAATATTATTTTTACATCTTAATTTTGGCTTATAATTTTGATAAATTAATTTTCGTACATATATTATTTTTATGTAAAATTGTAAATTAATTTTATTATAAGTTATAATTGTATAAAAAATATATAACCATCACAAAAATGAATGGTGCAAATATAACATACAAGATGTTGCTAAAATTGAAAAGTGAAAATTGAAAATACATTATATAAAAATACATTAAAATTGAAAATACTTTAAATTAAAAATACATAAAAATTGAAACTACATTAAATAACATAATAATTTAGTAGGGACCTTGGGAAGGTCCTTCCAACAGTATAAATGCTTGGGAAGGTCAAACTCCAATAGTGAAAATGGCAGTAGATGAAAATCATCTATTTGAACAATTTTTAGGTCGACACAAAAAAATTAAGGATAAAGATACTCATTTTGCACTTCGTAATGCATTAATAGATCATTTATGAGAACATACTAGAGGTGATAGTTGAATATTTAAGTAGTATTTAAATTAAATTTTAAACTACATGTAATATGTATTGAATTATCTTGTATCTCAATAATTTCACTTTTATTTGAATTATCCATTAATATTTTACAAGTTGATCATTGGGGCGTAGACAAATTGTGCATGTGCAGAGATATAATCATTTGGATCGGTTTTGTTTCAAGGGTACGGAAATGATCACGACTACCACCGCAACAACAAATTAAAGCAGTAAACTGTTTATTTATGTTGATGAAGACAACCCACGGGGGACCTGGGAATGGGATTTTAAGAAATTATTGAGAATTCTGTAGATTCATAGGACCTTGGACAGAGCATGTGCCTAATGGCTACGTAATCCAGCTGAAGTTTGTTTTCTATTTGCCTAATGAATTCCCTTTGTTTTTTAACACCCATTTTCATTCCAAAATTAAAGCCTCAGATATTCAGTATATACAAATTCGGTCAAAATCTAAATTTATCTACAACTTAAATGTTGTACAGAATTCGCTTAAAAATTATAATTTACATACAATTTATTTATGTATTCTTTTTCGAGTTTCAATCTGAAATTTCAACCAAAATCACCTCGAATCTTCACCAAATTGTCTCTAAATTAAGATATAAACTCCAAAAGATATTCTCAATCATTTGCAACAACACCCAATCCAAAAGAAAATAAAATTTTGCAAATTTCGATTTTCAAATTTAAAACTTTTAAGTTTTCTAATAGATTAATATAGTTTCAAATTCAATCTACTCCCTTATGATTAATACTATTTTGTTTATTGATTCCAAAAAACTACAAGAAATTAACGATCTTCCCTCGTTCAAAAGTGATAATTCGTTCATTGTTTAACATGGAAAAAAAAACATAATAGAATTGCTTGATACCAAATCACTTTGTTCTAGTAAAGGTAAGGCTGAAGTTGAGGAGAAAGAGGACAAACATTCTTCTTTTAAATTTATAATTTTAGTTTTGGAATGGAAGAGGGAGAGAAAGTATGGAAGATTAAAATCTAATACATTTTTTTTGTATAAAATTGATAATTTGTATATGAATTTGTAATTAAGTTAAAACCTATAGTGAGGGTAAATCAATTCTAAAATTAGTATAGATAACCAAAAGTTTCAAATCGAAAATCATCTAAGGCCCAATACTCCACATAAATCATACAAACACTTCGCCGGTTGGCCCCATCACACTCTTGCATTTTGTTTTATAACGACGGAAAAGTATTTTTTTACTGGATGTAGGTAGCACTTATGTACTCACTGACCTCTGTTTTGCGAGGAAATAATTTTGTTTCGTCATGAAATTATTGCTTCAATGTTTCAATTGTTGAAGTCATTAGTTCCAAATAGTGATTTGGTAATGAAATTTAAAAATTACAATGTTATTTTAATTTCAAATGAAATTAATATCAACTTAGGGCCCGTTTGGCCATAAATAAAATTTTATTTTTTTCGGATATTTTTTACTTTTTTTCGAAATCGGTATTTAGCCATAAAAATTTCAAATTTCACTTGAACATGAATTTCGGAAATTTTTGAAAATTTGAAAAACTTCAAAAGGTTGTTTTTCAAAATTAACTTCAGATCACTCACAAAAATTTAAAAATAGCCCAAAATTATATTCATATCCAAACACAATTCTAATTTTCAAATACTATTTTCACTTAATTTTTTTTTATAGTTTTTTTTCTGAATTTTACTATTCTTATGTCCAAACCCCTACTTAGTGACTTAAAGGTGTATCCAATATTAGCCCGTTTGTCTAGTATTTCACTTTTTGCAACATATTGAACCTTTAATATTGGCAAATTGGATACAAATATTGTACATAAGTCGATGGACTTCATAGAAAATTGAAATATTGATTCAAAGGTGTATTTCAAGGGAATAATGAATATCACTCACAAATTTAAACTTCCACAAATTTTTTCTTTTTGGCATAAATTTTATGTCTGAATACAACTTTAACTTTCTTAAACTTTTTTTCAACTTCAATTTCTAACTCAAACACTAAACAGACCCTAATTAACTACTAACCTAAATAGATATTGTAGAAAATTAAAGAATGCAGGCAATGAAAACTAGAGGTGTACTTAGGTCGAGTTGGTTTGAATTTTTTAATTACCAAACAAAACCAATAGTGTCGAGGTTTTTAAATCTATTAACCAAATCAAACCAACAAAGTCGAGTTTTTCAATTTCGATTTTTCTCCGATTTTTCGGGTTTTCGATTTGTTTCCGGTAAAGTCTTCATCTATATTTATATTTATCTATATTTATTATAAAAACACGAATAATTTATACTAAATGTTGAATGACAAATATATCCCTGAAATATTAATAGACTTTTATGCCCTCAATATTGCAGGTTTCTCAAAAAGAAATCATTTCATATTGGATAGAATTGTAATAACTAGAATTTATATACAATGCACACTAGGATTCATATTCTTCAACGAATTTATTTGCTAATAGGATTCATATTATTCACATGCTTATAAGACGTTTTTAATATCATATCAAAAAATTAGTATTAGATTATTTATGGGGTTAGCAAGAAAAAAGTGTGGTGGCTAAATTTAAGGAAGAACAGAAAATCAGTACCAAGGAGTTATTTAAGTTTTGGTAATATTTTTACTTTTAGCATATTCCCGTGCTTCCTTCTCTATTTACGGTTGTGTTAAACCTGTGTCACTACATATTATACGTTGGCAATACTCTTGTGCTTCTATCTCTGTTGAAGGTGGGTTGGGTTGATTTGTTCTAATTTTTATGTATAAAAATATAAATTGAGTGTGTGTGAACATTGACATGTACGTAAGTATATTGCTTTTTGTTAGTTTTACGTGTAGAACTTTGAAAGAGACGATTGTTCGTAATATATTGAAAGATAACACACGAATAAATTAATATGAGAAAATATAGGGTTTTGCGTTCATGCTCTTATCTACTATCGTTATCAAGTTAGTCGTCTTTTTACCAATTTTAATATATTAATTTGAAATATATCTACTTGCAACTAATTTTATCCTTTAATTATGATAAAATTTATTAATAAGTTGGTTTCAATTATATATTAATATTCTTTTATTTCAAGGAACTAATTATAATGAACTTCATATATTAATAACAAGTAGTTTACGCAATTAAACGTGTATTACTTTTGGTACATATTTAATATTTAGCACAAGATATCTCGTGCATTGCACGAACATATAGACTAGTCTATCTATATTATTATAAAAGCACGAATAATCTATGCTAAATGTTGAACGACTAAAATATCCCAAAATATTGATCGACTTTTATACCCTTAAATATTTGTATAATTTAAGGATATAATCGCAAATCACCTAAAGCTGAAACTTTTTTTCGATTTAAATTAAACTACATATACGCCAAGCCTACAAAGTTGATTTTGGGTCAAATACTTTTGGTATATCTTGAACGTAGCCTACCAAGCCTACAAAATTGATTGTCTCTGAAGGTATTGTATACTAAATAAAATTGTTATTTTGAATATAAAACAATTTTATATCATTGCCTAATATTTAGAGCCCGAAATCTTCTAAGTTTTGCCATATATTTTACCCTTAATAAAGTTTGTCCTTTCCTTATTATATTGAAACATATATATTCTCTCGGACCAGAAAAAACATGTATTCTCATCTTTCTAACCTTTCAGAGATGGAAAGCACATAACTTTGAACGAATTGACTAAGAATTTCAATTCTTTTCGGGTTTAAAGTTCTTTTATTGAAGGAAATTCCAACAGGCTCTTAAGTCTTAATCAATTCCCATATCTTATAGTTTCAATCAAGCGAAGAAAAAAAGTTCAAATAAGAACTACTTTCGGAAACTGATGTGATACAATAAATAAGTTAGATTGCATTAAACTGCTTCTTTTAAGATAGTTGTTAATGAGATTTGTTTCTAAATAGTCAATCAATTTTAATATTGGAGACGTATTAAAATTAATCAATCTAGACTTTGTCATTAATGAATCTTAAAATAAGAAGAATAACTTCCATAACATGAATCATTAAGGCTGAACTAAAGTAAATTTTTGCATAAAAAAAGAAGGTATTGTTGTATTCTTAACGTGATTTTACAATTTTAATCTCTAACTATGTGATTCCAAATAGTTTCGTTTTGTCATGTGATTGCGTTAAAACTTTATTGATGAGTTTAATTAACTTTTTTTTATAAGGTTAATAGGTTTACTAGACTATATGTTATATTATGTAAAACAAAATATTTTAAGGAATTGGTTATTAAAATTCGTTCATATCCATGATTAATTTTATAGTATATATGCAATTAAAAGTTATTTTTATTTTTGGTACGCGTTATAATATTTGACAAATGATATCCGTACATTGCACGAACGTAGAGACTAGTACTATATTAAAAACATGAATTCCCTATCGAAATGTTGACTGACTTTTTTACCCTTCGTAAATGTATTCTATGGGTGGATAAAATTGTAATTGTAAATACTAATTATTTTTCTGGAAAAGAAAACCAAAAACTGTCGTTTGTTGCCTTTTTCTGTTGAGTACAACTTATTCTTATTTAGGCTTTGGATTCATTATAAATTTTTGGATTTTTCTGTCAATTAAGGTTACTAATTAATGCTACGTCTTACTTTTTCTAGGTATTCTTTTGTTTTGTTTAGGTATACGATTCACTAATTTTTCTTTGATTGGAAAAATAAAAAATTGCCACGTCTTTTCTTTGTTTAGTTTTAGGATTCACTATTATTTTCTTTTTGTAGAGGAAAACCAAAAAATTGCCCTTTTTTTTAGAATACAGGTTTCCTTTATTTAGGTTTAGATCCTTTTCTTTGTTTCGGTTTGGCATGGACTAATTCTTTTTGGTGGAAAAACTAAAAAATTTAGGACCGAGGCATAACTTTTATTGTTGTTGTTGAATTGACATTGTGTCTAAATATTTTTTGACGTATTTTTTCTTTGTTTAGATTTAACGCTTCTTTTTAGATTTAATTTCTTTTACGAAAACTGCAAAATTCAGCCATTAATATCACTTTAGGTTTATGATTAATTTAGCGATTATAATTTTACTTACGTTGATTTTTAAACTTTTAAACAAAAGCCATTTAGTATAAAGAGGAGCTCAATATTTCATTAAAAGAATTTTGATAGTGTCGGCAAAGGTAAACTTGCTCGTGCTTTGAGGTAAATTTTATAACCTTTCGTTTGTTCTTGAAGTTATGTTATTCTTAATAGATAATTGCAATATTAAATGTTGTCATGTCGTGATTATTATTTACAATATCTCATATACAATTATCATTTTAAATTGACTTATTTACATTTTGTACAAGTTGTTTGGATCATTAATGGAAAATGACACTGTATAGCCGCTCTCAAAATAATAGCCGAAAAATATATATTTATATTCGCTAGCCGAAAAAATGTATAAAGTTTATATAATTTTTGTATATATATAAATATTATATATATACAAAAATTATATAAACTTTATACACTTTTCGGCTACCGAATGTAAATAATTTCTGGCACATGCTAAAAGTGATAATAACTCATTCATAAATGTAGTTCGTTACAGAAAATTAGTTAGGCATTGCAACTCATTTCAATTAAATATCTTATTAATTTAAGTTTATTTTGTCCCTATATTTTATTAATGAATTCATATTGATTTTAGACATTGGCGTAAGATAAATATTTTTGTTCTTACTAGAAAGCAGCTAGAGCGCTTACAAGGAGGATGATAGTATTCTAACAACGATAAAGATCCAACAAATATAAATGTCCTTTTTACTTGTTCTAAATCTACTATTTCAATGTTTTGACTATGAACGTTAATATGTGAAGTCACTTTTAATATCGTTGAAACTTGCATGTAAAACAACTTTAGTCTATTTCATATTCACCATATATTCGTCTTCTACCGGATTATTACAGTCTTTTTGGCAAATGAATTAAAGATTATGAAAAAGGTTTTAAAGATTCAGAATATTTAAGAAAAACAAAAGTAGGGGACAAAAGGTAAGAACTTACGAGAGTGATCTCCACTCTCCAGTACTGCAAGCTACAAGGAACGTTATGTATCTTTGAGAGTTTTAGGCTTGCGAGTATTTCTATTTTTTTTTCATAATGTTACATTATGTTTTATTTCAGTATGTAGAAACATCTTTTCTTCTAATTTTGATTGAATTTCGTGTCTTCACTATTTTTAGAATAATATTAATGTAGTCCTTTCAGAATCAACTACAAAAAATTCCATTATAATCATAAAAGACCGGACTCGAATGCATCTGGATACATGGTTATATGCTTGAATAGGGACAGAAAATTTGATCTTCAAAACATGTAAGAGTCGTTTAATAAAAATATAATTAATACATTCTACTTATGCGATAGTGATTTATTTTCTATAATCGTTTGAAAATAATTACTAGAGTATTTTTTATTGATAAAAATAGTACAATTTTTACGAGAAAAAAAAATATCTTTTGTTAATTGTTAATCAGATTCGAGTCTTCTAGAATGAACTTAAGAATATATAGCTTTCCAACAAAAATTCAGAAAAAAAACTCTTAAATCTCAAGGATATGTATTCAAAATTTAAAATAATGTAATTATAAAATTGGGTAATATTTAAGTTGAATATATAGTGACTAAGATGATTGAGGACTTCTTATGAGATTTAGTTTCTTATTATTATCAGAGTTATCTAAATATGTTCAACAATCATTATTTTTAGGAGTTTATTTTTTTTCATTTAACTTCTATCATATACATCAAATAACTTTTTAATAAAATATTAATGTGATATTTTAAAATTTTAATTTATTAAGACAGGGTACACGCGCAAAGCACGTGCCCAAAAACTAGTAGCATAAAACACGTAACTTGTGCTCCAAATATTTTTTTAGTCCTAGTAGAATATAACTATATAATGTATTTTCCAAGAAAATAACACAATAATATGAGACGAGTCATAACATTGTACTAAAATATTTAATAATAAAGATAATTGATGTGTGGCTATAATTCATGGTTTAGCACACTATTCGCCTTGCATTTTATACGCCTTAATGATAAATTACACTTTATTTGCTCGTAATGAAGTCCATTTTATGTTTAGGTGAATTGGAGATGAAAGTAGAGAAAAGGGGATACTTAAAAGTCGAAAGCGTGCTCGGGAACAGTTGAAAAGGAGAAGCTGGCGAAGCCAGGCCTACACCAGGCGTTATACATGGCGAAGCCAGGCCTAGAGCAGGCCTTATACCTGGCGACGCCAGGCGTGTAGCGGGCGATAGACCCGGCGAGGCGAGGCATAAGCGAGATTGACCAGGCTTTATACCTGGCGACGCCAGGCCTGGGGCGAGCTCCACCAGGCGTTAGGCCTCGCGAGGCTAGGTCTGGGTGTGCGCAGTCCGAGTTTTGAAGACTTAGTTCATCTCCGATTTTGACTAGGATTTTTCCTACACGTTTAGGTCTTTTCCTACACATATAAATAGACCTAAAAACGCCACTTTGGAGTACTTTCGCAACTGGAGGCAAGAATAGTTTATGGAATCAACCGTTGGGAGTTAGAATCATCGATTTCTACATCCTCTCATCTTTACTTTGTAATTGAATTATGCAAAATATTTGGGATATTGTTACTATGAGTATGAGTAGCTAAATTCTTAATCTAGGGTTTTGATGGAACCTATTGAAGGATGATTTTCTTGTTACGTTAATATAAATTTGCCGTAGTATTTTCTCTATTTGTTCAACTATATTATTCATGTGGTTGATTGAAAGGCCCCCAATTAGCTGTGCCTATTTAGTATGTATTACTCGGGAGAGAGTGCATATTTCGGTAGTTGTTGAACAACATCACTCCTAACGTATATGAGGGATCAATACGAAGGGTTTAAAGGTGAGATTAGGGATAACAAAACCTTGGTGCGATCTAAGTGAGCCGTACTTAATGCTAGCTAGCGTAATTCGGGAGAATGTGTCTAGTAAATTGTGGTAATTACTCAGGAGAGAGTTACGAAGTCATAATGCTTATGATCGATAGAGAAGACTTAGGCGAATTTATAGAAAACGTAGCGGAAAAGGTTCCAACAATAGGGAAAATCACAACCTTAGATCATTCCAATTCTTGTTTACAAACCGCTCGTAGTTAGTTATTTATTATTGCATTTTCATTACGTAATATTTAGTTAATAAACATCCAAAGTGTTATTTAAATATTTCTGAAGATTGATTGCGTGAATTTGTGCGAGTTTGTGATTGATATTAAAAGTTAAAATTGTGAAAAAGTTTAAGAAATATTTATAAATTACATTACAATAAATATTTATATTTATAAAATATTTAAAAAATTATATAAATGTAATGTCGGATTGGTTTGACTTTTTTTAGTTAAACCAAACCAAACTAATTATGGTCAAATTTTTTTTCCCAATATCAAACTAAATCACATTTATTTTTTGTTTTTTTAATTTGACTCGGATTATTGATTTGGTGCAATTTATCATTTTTCTTTGTATATAATTTTTAGAGAGGTCACCAACGAAACAGGTGGCGGAGCTTCTGCTCCTTGCAGATGCAATCAGAGCATCAGTTCCCTTTATTTTACTCTGTTTTTTTCTTTGAGAAAAAAAAATTTAGGTTGGGGTGAAACTACAGCTAGTATAGTACAATATGATGCAGCTGTAGATACGTAAATTTGGGTAATTTTTCAGGACAATTGAACGTCATAGTTCATGACAATCATGTGAACTGAATGTCACTTTTCGTCAATCTCAAATCTAGTCGCCGTCCTTTCTTATCCATACAACCCAAAACTACACAAGTCTCACGTCTCAATAGCCGCAAGTAGAGTTGAAAATAAACAATTTCACTATCGTCTTTAAATACTAGAAATTCAAATAGAACGCTACAGAATTCTCTATTGTCCATCCTAGTACTGTTCTTGTTTTAAGCTAAAGATATTATATATCCCAAAACCATATTGGTAGTTATGCTACATGTTATAGTATACTTCACAACCGATAACTTAAAATTCCAAAATTAATTACCTTAAGACATTCTCCTATATAATGTAGCCATCTAGCATGGGCTTCGGTCTAGTGTGACTTTTGCTTTTTCAGAAATCATTGCTAAAAGTACGAATTGAATTCCACCTAATTTGCATCTGAAGATCATCATACATTATATCCCGGGTCGTCTAATAAATTCTCCCCAAACATATTTCTAATATATAACACATCTTTATTTATTTTCCTATTTTCACAAAGATAAGAACTCTCTATAAGCTACATCCCGAAGATATACAATAGATTACATCTAGACCATACCTAAAACCCCATGTGAAGATATAAGAGTACTGGAGAAAAAGCCAGGGAGGAAAATCCAAAAAATATTTATTTATACAATATACAAACAAAAAAACTTAGTAGTACAAAAACAATCTAAGGACCTCGAAGTAAATAGATTGTCACATTATTCAAGGAATGATGGGACCAAAAGCCTGACACTCCGATAATGACTTCTGTTCACCACCTTCACATAAAAATAATCTCAACGGGCACCGGTACAAACAGTTGTCCCCTAACCTCAGTGTTACTGAACCCGGTTTTAGCTCCAACATTGGACCCGGTATGGGTCCGAATAAGTAATTCCCTCCTAGCAACAGCCTCTCAAATTGTGATACCCCTTGACCCGGCAGCACCATTTTTAATGCATATTGGACCGGTATCATACCCGACAACTTGTTGTTCTCTAGTGATAATGATGATAATCTGGGCATTAAACCCAAAAACCCGGGTAATAACCCACGGATCTCATTGTTGCTCAAGTCTACTGCAATCAACTGACTGTTTTGTAAAAAGTTCCCGGGTTGTTGAACCGACCCGTATTGGTTATACGATAGTGTGAGCTGTTCAAGAGAGGGATGGGTGAAGAGATTCGCTGGAACTGACCCACTGAGTTTGTTGTGACTCAGATCAATAACTTGTAGGAAATTCAGTCCGGCGAGACTTGCCGGAATGTTACCCTCTAAGCTGTTGTTTCTCATTGCAAGCTCGACGAGAGATTCCGGAAAAGTCGCCGGAAGTTGGCCGGAGAAAGCATTGTCACTACCATCGAGGAAAAACAAATTATTTAACTGACCCAAATCGGGAAACTCGCCAGTGAGCTTATTGGCTTGAAATTCGAGCCTTTTTAAATTCTTGAAACCGTTGAAAGTTGAGGGTATTGTTCCTTCAAGGAAATTATTATCAAGGTAAAGTTGTTCAAGGTTTGAAAGTGAGCCTAGAGAACTGGGAATTGAACCAGAGAAGGAGTTTCTTGACAAAGTGAGTCGTTGAACACGAGTTAGATTTGAGAGCGAGTCAGGTACTGAACCGGTGAAGAAATTATTAGTAAGGTCTAAGGTTTGGAGATAAGGTAAGTTCCAAGAAACAGAGGAGAGGGAACCAGAGTAACCCCATTGGTCAAGAGCGAGTTCAGTGACTCGGCTAACTGAGGATACTACAATGTCACAACGGAGACCACAGGTGAATTTTTCACTGGAGAGATTGTCACAAGGATCTACTGAGAAATCCCAAGAGATGAGGCATGAGCCAGGTGTCACCGAATTGGGGTCGACGCTATTCTTCAACTGTTTCAAGACTTCAATGTCTTGCCAGTGTGTTGTTGAATGGGCATGCAAGAACAGAGCATGGAGAACTGTAAGGAATATGAGAGTTGAAGAAGATGAGAATACAGAGAATAACGAACGATCCATTTCTGCAAACTTTTTTCTCTGTTCGTTTTTCCCCCCTTCCTTTTGGGTAATGAGAATTGAAGAAGAAGCACCTTTAAGATTGGTTTTGAAATGAGTTCACGAGCATATATTCACAAAGAAAGGTGAAGAAAAAGTGAGAAAGGCTTAAGTGAACACTTGGCAAGGAGGAGTTTAAGGGGTATTTGTCTTTATTCTCTTTACTCTCTCAACACCACTAGTACGACGAAAGAAGAAAAAATATGAAATGTATTATATATGTCAATTAAAAAAAAAGTAAAGCTCATTAAATTAAATTAAAAACTAGTAATAAAATATATTAAGAAGTATGTCTTCAAAAATATCTGAAAAATATTTTGAGAAATTATTTAAAGATGGAGATGATTTGGAACAATTTAAATACAAAATAAGACATACAATTCAAGACAAAGGAGTACGCTAAATTTGGCACAAATGTCTTTTGGTGAGAGAGGCTCACGGGAAAATGTAAATTTCATTATTTTGCTTATTGAAGATAAGAAGAAAAGGGGAAAATGATAGCT
Organism: Nicotiana tabacum; assembly: GCF_000715075.1. Classification (NCBI taxonomy): domain Eukaryota; kingdom Viridiplantae; phylum Streptophyta; class Magnoliopsida; order Solanales; family Solanaceae; genus Nicotiana; species Nicotiana tabacum. The sequence continues at coordinate 149,972,224 of NC_134096.1, read as the reverse complement.
CTCTGCGACACTGCCATTAAATGTTATATAGGCAGAGAGCGGGGACAAGGGTCCCAATTTATGGTTGTTACTCAGTCAACAACGTTCATTTCAGGCTCTGATTTTCTTTTTTCACAACATATTTTACTAATTTCCGATGTTCTCCAGCTAATTGATGTTCTGTTCTTTCAATATATTTATCTTGTAACTAACCAAATATTCTCTCATAATGACTGAACAAAATAGGCAAATAAAGGATTCATGAATAACTTAGCTCAGCAGCAATTGCGCTTGCATTGATTGTGAGGCACCTACTTTTAATTGAGTAGCAATCACTTTGCTTCGACCAGTTAAAGAGAGCCACTTTCTGATTCTTTCGAAAAAGTTACTACCAGTAATTTCTCTTTGCGTTTCACGCTATTTGTTTAAGGATATTCTTTTATATTTTCGAAAAAGAAAAGGTGTTATTTTAGCTCTCTATGTTTGACTTTCCTGGTTATTGGACAAATTTTGCTTCGAGAAATTGTCTTGATTCAATTGTTAATTCTTCGAGAAACTTACGCTGAATGTTTGTAAAGCTTTCGCCCCTGAACTTAAAAATTAGTCTGCACGAGACAAATGATAGACCTTACCTAGGAAACTATATTCCGACCATAAAATAGTGTTATGACCCGTGACCTAACATATATCAACCAATTAATTTTAGCCCAACTAAATTTTAGACGAATTATCATTACCCCATTCGTTGTTTCACGCTATTTTAACTGGTAAAACCTGACAAAACCCACCATTTGATTTCTTAAGCTTTTAAATATATTTAATACATGAAAATATTTATTGTAGTGTAGTTTATAAATATTTCGTAATTTTTTTTATAATTTTATCTTTTAACGTATTATTTCAAGCTTTGACTTATAATTTTTGAATGCTCCAATAAGTTTTATAGTCCATAAATGTTAGTAACTCAAATAAATCCTAAACCAAAATCAAATCAATACTAATGATAATAAAAGACATTCAATTCAATTGTACTATAAATGAAAATAGTGTTGAATATCTATTTTTTAGTTTTTTCATGGTTTAGATAAAATGCATAACTTATTTTTCTTTTAGTGTTTAGTCATGTAAATAATAGTACTTATTAGTCGTACTTATTTTAGCAACTTATTAGTAATTTTAAATTATGTTTGTTTTCATTATGACTTATTAATAATATTTATTTTATGCAATTTTATTATCTTAAATTATTAAATATTTTAGTACAATGCCATTAATCATCTCATATTTATATTATTTTATTAAAAACACCTTATATAGTTCTATCTTACTAGGATTAAAGAAATATTTGGAGCACAAATTCTATGTTTTGTGCTATGAAGACTTTATGGAAAAAAAACCCGAAACAACCCGAAAACCCGAGAAAAACCAAGATTTAAAACCCCGATTTCTATTGGTTTGATTTGGTCTTTAAATTTAATAACCCGATATAATTAGTTTGATTTGGTACTTAAAAAATCCGAACCAACCCGATCTATGTACACCTCTACTTTTTGACATAGCCAATACCTCCCAATATGACACATTATAATTTATAAGTTCAAGTTGTTCAACTCATTAAAAAAAGCTTAAAATATGCATCAATGTTAATTGAGAACATACTATGTTTTAAGAGCATATCAAGGATCGCTTAGAACTGAAAATGTGTAATGAATATTTGGTTGGTCGCTGTGGAAGAATATTGATGTGCTGTGAGAATTCTTACCCCATCCCCCTGAAGCCTCATTGGTCTGGATTAGCATCTTCAATGAGACGTTCGAATCCCAAATATTTTAGTGCATCATTAAAGAACGCATATCAAAGATGTGGAACAATAAAAAATAGGCTACTCTCTACCAAATCAGAGTAGCTGGCTCATTTCTCTACCAAATTGGCAAAGATGCCTTATGATTCGCTATTTTAAGAATTACTGAATTATCTTTTAAGACTATTTTTGTCAATCGTAGGAGAATTGCTCATTGTGATGTTCGCTGTTTTAACCCATTACAAGCCGCCAAGTTGGTATCTTGCCCCTCATACTGTCGAGTAGCGCGTGATTTTATGTAGTGTCAGTCTCATCATTGCTAGCTTACTTCAGACTTTCAGCAATGTTATACTATAAAGTTGCTTACCCAACCCAAGGTTGTTAAAGGCTCGTTTAAGGTGGTTTCAACTCTAGAGCCCAGGTAAAACCACATTCTAACTTTCTCTTAGCTTATATGGCGCCTTAGGTGCCGTTGTTAGTATATGAGATAAGAATAATAATTCCAAAATAAATTTTAGGATTAACTTTATCTCATGTTTGGTTTGAAATATTAGTTAATCCGGAGATAACTTTAACACTAAAATGATGAGATTAATTATCCCATATAAAAGGTGGAATAACTAATCCCCATGGGATATCAAGATATCCCATTATGATATCCCACCATTATACCGAATGACCCCTTGGTGTATGTCCTTAAAGTGCAAAGGCATCCCGATCACCTGTGCTGTCTTTGACGGGGCAGTATTAGGCAATAAGCAGACCTAGTAAAATGATACATTAATTGCTAAATACTCTTATGAATGAATATCTAGTCCTTGGGTTCATTACAAGGAAACTACCTCCAAAAGACATACAATTACATGTTTTTGTCAAATAAGAATTTTAAAATGATTCTCAAACTTGATTGACATGACTTCATACTTTGTATATTTCGCTTTACTATAGTTACTTCAATTCTGTTGTCCAAATAGTTGTTTGAGTTATATGGTTACATTTCCTAACATCACATATTCGTGTAGGTTTTTTTATTCTTTTATTTGCTTAAGCCCACACTTTTGTCACACTGCGCGCCCCAGATTATGACTTTTTCCTCGCTTTCGACTACTCTGGCCTAACCCTGCTTTTCATATAATCATTATGGAAAAACTTTTCTCATCCTTAACCAGGCAAAACTCTAGCACAAACCCACCACACTAATTGCAGATTGAGAAACTTTAATAGTTTGAGAAGCGTAATGATGGTCGCAAAGGTAATAATCTGTGTTCCGCATTTTGATCCCCACAGAAAACTAGAATCCACCGGCTATCTACTAAGTTTAAAAAGATAAGCAAAAGATTAGAGAGATTAAAACAAATAATAACTAAAAAAAACATCTTTGCGGCTCTCTATATCTCCCTTCAGAAAGGGGAAAGAAATGATTTAGGAGGCAAACTTCATGTACAACTAAACCTCTGCAATCCGAGATTAAAAGACTAAAAACTATTAAAATCATCTAGGATAACTTTGACCTTTTTATCAAGCGAACGCTACTCTCAATATTTACATTTGAGTAGTTTACTCTTGAAAAAAATATTTGTACATGAAATGCACATCTTCCTCTAGATAACCGTAAAATTTAGACAATTCCATTTACACATCTAATAGTTAAAAACATCTTACTTTTACAAACACCTTGAAGAAACATAAATGCAATCTTAATCCCTCTCCTCCAGAACTGTTTACTAAAATAACTCTGGAAGAGAAAACTGAAAGTCCCAGTAAAACTACACGAATAGAGATGAAGAAAAGAAACAAAGTGGTAAGGGGATCTGGGCAGGTTAGATGACCTTTAGACAGGAACATAAGGAGATATTAACACTTTACACATCCATTAATGAACAGAAGAAACTGATCCTCAACCAAGGATATTCATTCAACGTAAGGTTAATTTACAAAATAGAACAAGGATAACAATGGTACCTTATAAAGGTGTTCGTCTTGGTTTCCTTTCAGGTGACCATTCAAATTTGCCAAGCCTTCCTTTATTCTGGTTAATGCTATGTATGTACTGCTTGACATACTTACGGTTCATCTCAAACATAAAAGTCATTTCCCGTATCTGTAAAAGTGCAGTATGTTCCATAAATTATAAAACTGTAAGACTCCAACCAGTGAAAATATCATAATAGTGAACAATGCATGATCTCCATTTCCAGGGGTAATATAAAATGAAGATACTGCAGGGCATTTTAGGTATACGCAAGTGTAGCTTAGATGGATTTTCTCATCATTGCCATGACTAAATAATACACTCACCAATTACTCTCTTGACCACCCCCATATCCCCCAACCCCGCCCCCTGCAGAGGCAATCAGGGGAGGGGGCAACAAGTCATAGCACTTAAGAAGAAATTGAAATAAAAGGAAAAATCATGGCATGACAGGAAATACAAAAAACTATCTTTATTGGTTGATTGGGAAACACAACATTAGCAGCCAGGTTAGGCCAAATAAAATTTATCCAGTGGTAGGTGTAGTCTAATATCCACATGAAACCAATAGAAAGCTACCACTTCTCAAATCTATATCTCAACTGCAAAAATATAGTATTTGAACTTTAGGATTGATTTTTCACAAACATAGAAAGAACACCAATGTAAATATCTAGTAAAAAGGTGACAACATAAGTAATCAATAATTTATGAAGAAAACATGACCAAGCTGTTTGCTGGTCTCATACTTAGTGGTGAAGAACTTTGAGCGGACAAGGCCAAGCTTTTTGGCAATATAATGATGGTAAAAACAATCCTTCTTCTACCAATTCAGCTTTGAATTTGGTTAACAATCTTTGTAATGACAAAACGGAAATCCCTAATGCATGGAGTTGTGGATGTTGGTCAAAGCTTGGAAGGAGTGTGGAGCATTTTAGTCAACTTACTTTACAAATAAACATCATCTTAGAATAAAATCAGTGCAGAGAATTCATGTAGCAGATGACACCTAATTTAGGATTGATTGATTGAAACACCATCCTACTGTGGGGAGAAGGTCCAAAATATGTATAAGATTAAAAGGAAAATTTGTATAGTTTTGCTCTAAAGGGAAGATCTAGGAGCCCCCGGGCTCCCGTCTAGTGGTAAGAACACAAGGCGTGATGTGTGAATCAAGCGCAATTCACAATTCAGATCTTGCCACAAATATAAAAAACCGGTATTTAAGGAGAAGGGTAGAGTGGCGGGCCCATTATCCAACAAGTGTGGAACAGTGTGCTGCTGGCCCTGGTGAATTTTTGGGTTTTCATATTAAAAGAAAAAGGAGAAAAGGTCTAATTAACTAGTCATCCTTTCCTTGTTGATTTCTTTTAAGTTTCCCTTTTTAAAAAATCTTTTTCCATTTATGTGTTGCTTTCATCTAGCATTTTTTTTTTTATAAGGATTTTGCACTTACGTTGATTACGTACTTCAATATTTTGTTGTCAACGGCTAAAAAAGGTTTTGTTGAATTTTCTTATTTAGAAAAACACTTCTATGTATTTCTGTATCATATACAGATAAATTGGCATTTGGAAAATAAATTAGGGCAATGTATAAAGTATAAGCAGGTCAATTTGGAAATAAAAGATTTAGTACTAATAACCAAATGTTGGATTCTAAAATGGTGGAAAAGATACAGGCCAGGTTGCAACCTACTAACTAACAATCACCAGTAGAGTTCTTTATCTCACTTATCATGTCAGATATGCCAAAGCAACTTAATTTGCTATCTTTTTTTTGTATTAACGTGATCAAGGATGTGTTTTATACATCAACTTTCAGCAAATGCTTTGTAATTTTTCTTTATCATACCTCAACTCATAGTTTAGAAATACCTTGGATGGTTTGAACATCCTTATTTCTTTGACATGAAAAGCAATGTTTTATTTTTCAGTGAACATGTAAAGCAATGTGTAATATTTGTTAGAGAGGATCTCCGACAATTAAGTAAATAAGGAGCAAGAGTCATAGGACGGGAGTACTATCAACCACAAAGCTGAACTTCCAAGACAAACATGTAGGTAACATGCAAGAAAATTTGTCCCTTAAAGGTAAGGAGAGTGACATACCTCTATCACACTACTAGAGCTAAGAGTCAGATACTGCCCAGTATCAACTGACTTGCCATTCACTGCTATTGAGCACCTCCCTAGATTCTTCAGACAGAAAGATCCATCCGATTCCATCTTGATGCTTGCCTAAGTAAGAACACGTGGAGAAATGACCAAAAAAACGCATCCATCTAATGCAAAACAATAAGGATGGCACAACATATAACTATCTGTCCCAGGAAATTTTACTAGCTGACAAAGAAGGCATTCTGAACTAAAGAACCTTAGAAATATTTACCTCCACCAAAATGATATAAACAAAAGGCAATATATTGTCTAGAACTGACTGTTTCATAATATGTCTACGAGACTATGCCACAGAGGATTATTCATCACGATGTCTTCTAGCCTCACCACCCAAGTGCTATTACCTGGTTTTTCCTTAAAATTAACCCACAATTGTGTTTTAGACATCATCAACCAATCACTGCAACTTCCAGTGCTTGATAACATTGCATAAGTAATTTCTTTATTAAAAGAACATTGCATAGCTGATTAAGCAAGAACCTTGAACATCCTGTGTGTTTAAAGCCACATCACTTTTTATGCTCGTACATTATTACATTAAAAGAATTAAAAAGCGCCAAAAGAATCTCCTTCACTGAAGTTTTAACATCAAGTTGTACCCAAATCAAAAAAAGAAGTTTTAAACATAATAACATCAAGTTGTAACATCAAAAGGCACTCAAAACAAAGTCACAAGAAATCATCATATTGTTTGACATGTCTCCTTTTCATCGAGTACATAAACACAAACTATGTCTCAAGGAGTACTCCAACATCATTCTTAACAAAGAAATAATAGCATAACATAGAAGATGCAAACTAAATAATTCTACCTGACGCCGAGAAATTTTGTTAGCACGGCCTTCTTTTCGTAAATCAATGTCAACCTCAACATCTTCAGTGGATCTTCCAAGTATGACCTACAAAGGCAAGCTCATTTGATCAATAATATGCAGGCTAAATGGGAAAGCTTTACAATAATCAGGGTTTGATTTCCCCTATTAAAGCTGCAAAACCATATAGTGCTGAAACTCCATTAAGAAAGGGCGAAGAGGTCATTTGAAAAGGGCTTAGCCACGATACAATCAAGAGGCAGTTAGAGTAGGAATATACTAAGATGAGATGTCGAATCAATTAGCTGCAAATCCTTGTAAAAGTTTGGACAAAAAAAATGATGAGACTAAATCCAAAAAAATATCTTATTTCTGGATACTAAACAGAGACTTAAAGCACACTGCACTTGATCTTAGCCAAGAGGCCAAGAAAGGTATTACATTGTCCAAGGCAAGAATCAGGCAGTAGCTGCAGAATCCATGTCAGTAATATAAATGCCTGATGAAAGACAAGGCACTCTAAGGAAAGTACACAAGTGAGAAAGAAAATCACATTTTTTTCTTAAGATACGGACTCTTTCAAGAATTATTAATGGTTTTATAATTTTTACTCATAACGTCATAACCCGAGACTAGACTATTCTATTTAATCTCAACGAGAATAGGGTATTAAAGCAATTTCATATTTTGTAATAATTTTTTCCAGGAAATCCAGTCAGCGGTCTCCAGCCAAGTTTCCTAGTTACACTACATTTCTTTATTGTTTACTGGTGTTACAAGTAGGAACAAGAAATTTATCCCTATAAATTATATGTATTCTTTCAGTTTTTTTTTTTTGGGATAAGATAAATGTATTCTTTCAGTTTATTGGTGGAACAAAATTCATTGAATGAAACTTATGTAGCTTCGTTGGTGCATATGTGACCTAGGGAAACATTTTCTGCTTCGTATTAAATGGAACAAGAAGATGCCCCAAAGGGAAGCAATTACAAGGCCACATGAAAAAAGTCTGAAAATCAGTCTATACTACTAAAACTAAAACTTCAAAGGAACAGCCGCATAGAAAATAGAAATCATAGATGTGGAAGAGCATTGCCCAGCAGAAAGAATACAAATAAAGAAAGAGGGAGAGACAGAGAGAAGACGAAAGCTGCTAGACTAAAGGAGACTGTTGAATGCTATAAATATAATCATTCAATTAAATAACAAATGATGCAGGTCACAATCTGAGATATCTACCTCGGTCTTCCGAATATAGTGCCTCAGATGACGTCCATATAGGATAGCAAAGGCCCCTCGAGGTGTCATTTCTCTTCGCGAACAAGAACGAGCACACTGTTCCAACCTGATGGTAGTCCTTTTAAAGTCTTCCGCCTGATACTTTGGCTCTGAATATCACATAACCCAACAGTTCAAAGTCATAATAATCTACATCATATAGCATAATAATAGGCATTTTATTTTTCACTATGATGTAAAAACAGTAGCTTCACTATATAACACACCCATTAGCTGTTGGGGCAATCAGGAATTTCTTACTACATCAATTAAAACAGTAGATAGTCACACACCTGCAAATGTATGGATGACTAAATATGGATGTTATCTTTGTATAAGACTATAAGTTCGGCACATCAATCATGAGAAGAAGAATAAACAGATGTAAAAGTGATACCACAGAGTAAGGAACATTCAAGTCTTAAAAGTTGCTTCACATGATTTATCTCCAGTAAAAGCTACAAATGAACACAATCCATTCAATTTCAAATAACTCACCTTGCCTAGTTGTATACGGGTCTTGATCTTGTGGATCTAAGTCCATATCTAGTATCTGAATATTGAAATCCCAAGATCAAAAGGTTATATCTACTTTGGTAACTCTATAGATGAGATTAGCTTAAAAAAGAAAAGTACAAGAATTACCAAAGCTTCAACATCAGAAAAATAAGGTACATCATCATCGCTCTGAGGTTCCTCCAGTTCTGATGTTGAAGGGTTAATTGCTGACTCTATAGCAGCCGCTCTGACAGAGCTTGATTCGCCAAATTGTGGCATCTTGATGAAAGTAGCAGAAGTGTCCCCCACCTGCCACCAACAAATAAGCAGCTCTATAGGTTTCATACGGAAATGCTAAGTAGTTCAAGGAAGAAAGTATAGATAATATTTCAAGTTTTGATACCCCTCTAACTCTAACAATATCCTCCTCTCGCACATCATCTTTAGATACTTCTGCATTTGCAGGCAATGATCTGCTTTGACCTGCGACTCCAGCACCCTTCTTGCCATCACCAGGAAGCGCCGGCAAAGCAGTAGTACCAGACACCTTTACACGGGCAGTACTATCGACGGATGGCTGCACCGGGCGTGTTTCTCCAAAGATGTTTGGTGCAACCTTATTAGTCCATGCAAAAGACTTGACGGAATCTTTTCCACGAGTGAAGGAGTTAACTCTTTGTTCATTTTTATTACTAGCCGATGAGAGGTCCATGGAACTTTGACCAATTGTTTGAGTTGCAGTAGAAGCAAATGATGTAGAAGGGTGGATAAGCAAGAAGATATCGTCATTACAAGGAATTTCTGTATCCTCAGTGTTCAGTGTACAATGCATATTCCCATCAGTAAGCTGTCTTATATCAGGATTTAATGATGATTCGGATGACAAATTAACTTCACAATCAGCTCTTACATCTTGACTAAGCAGGGAGGAAGTGTTCACTTCTGATCCTAAAGGATTGAAATCATCAGGAACTGCAACATTTGCATTCGAATCATTAACTACTTCAGATTCATGGTCGTCTGAACCACCTGCTGGAATATCGCTAGGAGAATCTGGAAGGAGCTTAAGATTAGCTTTAGACAAGTTGTCCGGTGAATCCTTCCCATCCACTTCCATCAAGAGGATGTCATCCTCATTTGAAAGGTTCAAGAGTGAATCTGGGAGATCCGTGAATTCACCATCTGAGGTAGCTGATGAATCAATAAAATCAGTGCTACCAGTCCTGACCCCCATCATTGCTCCTGCAAAGACAAAACTATACATACATGAACACTTATCATAACTATCGCCATCACAAGGATAAGACCTTGTTAACGGCTTATAACATATCTCCAACGCTAATCCTGCTACATTTTCCATTGTGTTCTAAAGAGGGAGAATGACTGAACAGATGGAAACTCCAGTGTATGAAATGAAGAGTTCTGACCTGATTCAGGGGAGTGGGAATGCTGTCTGCTTCCGAATCCACAAGGACCCCTACAGATATTTTGATGGTTGTCACTTCTTGAATGAAAGGTGGACAACTGTTTTCCTTCAGGACTACCAAAGATCTTTCTCTCGGGAGATAACTGTGATAGGCAGGGCCGCTTAACACCTGAGCACTTTTCAAAGTCAATGGAATTGTCTTTAAGAGCATCATGAATTTCTCTGTCTTCCATATCAGGCTGAAAAGAATTCCTCATCTCTTCTCTTAATGATGAAGCGGAAAACTCTTCCAAAAACCTACTTTCTCTTAGAATTCCATCTGGACTATTATTGTCTACTGAAATTGAACACCTACTGTTATAGGCTATACGGGAATTAGCAATGGCAGAAGTGACAGGCATGTCTCCAAGTGCTTCTGGGAAAGCATTGCGCAAGATATCCAGATCTGATTCTTGAAGCCCAAGGTCATCTGAGATACAATTCCCAAGCATACAGTTCCCATCACGAGACTGAGCATCAATTCTGACATGCTGCCTAAAATCAGTTCCATGTCCATTGCATTCGTGTAGATTTGGCTCATCCAGAAAGCCTAGATCGGTGGAGTTGAAAAATTCACTTCGAAATTTCTTCCGCATCGTATAGTATTGTTTACGAATGCTGTCCACTTTCCTCTTTCCAACAACATCTTTGCTTCCTTTAAAATTATCAGATTTATTGAACTTTGACAATGGATTGATCCCTGAAAGTTCAAGCTCAACCATGCGAGCAGAAGCTGGAGCTGCAACATCAGAATCATACAGAAGAGAACGCCAACGGTCTTGCAGCTCTTGCAACGTGAATCTGCGGGAAAATCGCACTGCCCCTCTAGCAAGGGCTTCTAAGGATGCACCAGCCTGCCAGTATATGCAAGGAAAAATGAGCAAGTTTATTTAAAAATAAAACAACTGAGTAAGACTTGGCTATGAAGCAGCTAGATTTGGAGTGCTGATAAAAAAAAAGATGTGGAGTATTATCCCAAGCAACAGTAGACGGTGGAAAGAGACGGACAAGTACTTCAAGAGAAAATAACTGAAGCATTTCTATCCTCATCAATGTGAGCCAAGGTAAAGTAAGAAACATATTAACTTTGTAAGATGCAAAAACAAAAGTATTCTTTTGATAGGTAATAAGCATTTCATAAATTCTTGCACTAAGCCGGTGCATGAGGCACAACTATGCAAACACAAAAATATAGTATTAAGAAATGGACCTCGGGCCTAACTCAACCCCAAAAGCTAGATCATGAGGAAAGGATTGCCCAAGACCATATAAGGAGACCACAATCCATTTCCCTCACCAATGGGGACACATAACTTATAGAAAGCAGATTCGGTTTAACTTATAGAAAGCAGATTCGGTTCAGGGAAAGACAACTAAAGAAATTCCACAGCTACAGGCCTTCAGTTCACAGGTTGAAAAAATGTCAATTCCTAGTAAAACAGTGAAGAGGGACAGTGAGACTCAAAGGTTATGGTCAAATCGAAGAACTGGAGTACCTAATAGCAATCATTGTTTAGCTATTAATAATAACTGATGCATTAGTGTCTTTCGGGACATTGACTAAGAAAAGACGTACATTACCTGATGTATAAATAAATATAAAAGAAGAACTAGATCATTTTTATCCTAAAAACATCCCACAGTTTCAATCTGATCGAAGCTAAAACTTCATCACGTAATATGCAACTACCTGAGCAACAAACATGTAAAATTGGCTGAATCTCTAGCATCATTTGTTAAACGCAGTATTCTCGTATTTAACCCCAATTTAACGAAAATTTGAAGAGTGTGATTTTTTCATGTACCTCGCATTTCCAGCAAATTAGCTACCTTAAAATCTAACTCTCCATGGCTTAGCCTTTCTATATCATCGCTATCAAGTCAAATTTCCAATGTTAAAATTGACTGAACTGATTTAATAGCACATATATGCCTAATGAAAGACAATAGGTGTGAAAATACATAAAAGAATGATCACAAATTAATGCGAAAGTAGATAAGATCGAGTCGAAGATAAAGTGTAACCTCGACGGCGTTCTTCAAGAGGAGGTCATCTTCGGGAATCCACGAAACGGGAACTGGAGCAGCACTTGCCATCTCCATCTTGTAAACCCTAAAATTCAGCTTGATTCCAGAATTAGGAGAGCTACTATTATCATTCTCAATTCTGGTTTGAGGGATTTCGGAAAGTGGATTGTGGAATATTGAACTCACAGTGATGGTTCGGAATCGGAACTTTGGGTGAAAGTGAGAAACTGAGATTTTGGAAATGTTTTTATAGCTTTTTTGTTGTGAGAGCGATGTCACGACGCGGGTAACGTGCTCCACGGAATCCAGATTTTTCTTTTCTCCGTTTCCGTAATACTTTAACGTCCCTCTTTTTCTCCTTTTTCAATTTTCGAATCCCTCGTACATAATGATTTTGAGGGCTTAGTTTAAAGTAAAATGGAGTGTAATAAGTTACTAACAACAAGTTGGTATTTTGGCTGTTTACTGGGTGTTTTTTGGCAAGCTTGCAAGTTTATTTGAGCATCTTTGGGATTATTTATGCTTCGAAATGTGTAAGTTAATAAACAAAATCAGTTAAAATAATAGGTTGGTCACCTTCAATTTATGATTTTACCACTTTTAAGTTGACCAAATATTTTACAGTATCATTTTCCCTAATATTTTTTATAACACTAAACATGCAATCCAAATAAAAATTCTAACTCACTCTCTCCATTCAATTTTCTTCATTATTCTTATGTGAAAAGTATATTTGCCAATGTACTATTTGAAATTGTTCAATTTCGCTTATTACACTATCGGCCTATTCATACTATTGATGTTCGTATTTTTTTTTTGGGGTCACTAACGACGCCTCAACATGAAATGCGTGAAATTCACGTATTCAAATTCTTCGAGAAGAAAAGTTTAAATTTATCTTTCAAACTGTTGAATATAATTTTGGATTATCTTTCGTGTTGGAACTCCATTATGGGGTCAACAATAAAAATGAGAATGTGTTTTTAACAATTGAGGTAATAGTAGTGTATACGGTCGGAATTGAGCTCGCCTACGACATGATAAGTTAGGTTCGGAACATGACTAACCAAATAGTGAAGATCGATCTCGAGTCCCATCGAGCTAGAACCCGGGGTCAGAACGCCTATCTTCGAGAACATTGAGTCTGTAATCTCGGAGTCGGCCTTAGCTCCAATCAAGATCGAAGAAATATTGTTAGCATTGTTACACCCCATGTTTTCGTACGTGAAAGTAAGACATAAGTAAATTGATATAAGCTCGGAAATGAAATGTTACATCCCGCATTTCGTACGTTAAAGTTTCGCCGTAAGATAATTGACATCAGTTCAAGAACAAGATTATTTGGAGATTATAAGTATTATGCTATTTTAAACAAGTGATAAGTAAATTCGTTACGGTGAGAGGGTAAGCGAATCGAAGAAAATGAGTTTCGTCGAAGTTTGACAATTTGGAATAAAATACGGTCCAAGCTATAATACCCCGTATTTATGGACTAGTGACATACAAGGTACCACATGACCATGATAGTAAGGTGTATAAAGTATGTTAAAAGTGAGTAGTATTATAAGTAATTTGAGATAATTCTTAATTATGTGGATAATTAGTTAATTATTGGATTAGTGGGGGATTAATGAGTTGATTAAGGAAAGGGGGTGAATATTTGGATAAGTCTTAGGGAGGCTCAACGTGGCAGCCAAGAGCAAGGTAAATGTGACTCTTAAATTAGGTTGAAAGGTGGCATAATTTGGACATTCTTTGGCCAAGTCATACTTATCAAGGTGGGCCCACACCACCAAGACTTAAAGACTTCTTGAATTAACAAAATGAAGATACTTACATCTTCTAAAGTGACTGGTGAACTTGAGCAAAGAAAAGTTATACAAGATTAAGATCAAATTCAAAGAAGAGATATATCTATCTTCATAGTAACGTAAATAGTTTCAGCAAGAGATTCATACGAGACTTCCTAGCATAATAGTAACATAATTTTGCGATTCTAAGGGAATACAGTGCAATCTTTCTCAAGAATATCATACGGATTTTTTCCTACTTCAATCCGCCATTATGTGTTCTTCGCAAAAGACGTGTAGTAGAGGGAGTGTCAAGAGAATCGGCTCAGGTATGTTAAGGCTATCCCTTCTTTCTTTTTGGCATGATCCAAATGATACAAATGAAATAAGCAAAATACGCAACTTTCATAAATGACTCTATTCATAGAAATACTAGAGGTGTCTATATTCTTGATTCCCCATGTGTCTTATTATTCTATCATATGTTCATGGTCTCAGAAAATACGTAAGTTGATAAAGTTTATTTAATGACATTAATCAAAGGCATAATGGTCATATGATATTCCGAAAGATTTTATTGACGTAGTTCTCATGCATTGCATTCATTTATACATGTACATTGACCCATGACCAGATGGCGTTATATACGCGTATATATATATATATATATATGTAAATATATGTATATGGAATGGGAAAAAGTTACGGCGTTATATACGCATCACCACCTGATCAGCTGGTATATGATGATGATGTTGCCCACAATGGCCGAGATGATATGATGGGATGCCCTCAGAGGTTTGATGATGTTATGAACGCATATACCTAAGCATGGTATGACATTTATACGCATATGCATGACATTATAAATATTAAAGATTCATAGAGTTATTCAGACTTACATGTTGAATCTTTTACTCCATGTTTCTCGCATGTCTATTATTTACTGATTTTCATTCCTTACATACTCGGTACATTATTTGTACTGACGTCCCTTTTTCTTGGGGATACTGCGTTTCATGCCCGCAGGTCCCGATAGACAGGTCGAGAGTCCTCCAAGTAGGCTATTAGCTCAGCAGAAGATGTTGGTGCGCTCCATTTGCTCCGGAGTTGCTTGTTGGTCAGTATGATTTAGACGTGTATTGTTTGGTATGGCGGGGCCCTGTCCCGACCTTTATGATAAGTATGTACTCTTAGAGGCTTGTAGACAGATGTCATGTGTACAGATACTTGCATGGCCTTGTCGGCCTATGTTTTAAGTATATAATGGATCACATTGGCCTTATAGGCCCGTATGTCACAGGTATGAGTTTCTATATTAAGGCTGGGTCATTCTATGTCGGGTATTCCGTCATGTTTACTCTGTTTATCTCATGACGCCCCTTCTGGCTCACTTACCTATGATGATGTAATAAGAAAGATACGATTACGTTGGTACTCGGTTGAGTAAGGTACCGGATGCCCGTCGCGGCCCATCAGTTTGGGTCGTGACAAAAGTGGTATCAGAGCAGTTCTGTCCTAGGGAGTCTACAAGCTGATATGGATTTCTATATCAGGTTGGGTCATTCTATGTCGGGTATTCTCTCATGTTTACTCTGTTTATCTCATGACGCCCCTTCTGGCCCACTTACCTATGATGATGTAATAAAAAAGATACGATTACGTTGGTACTCGATTGAGTAAGGTACCGGGTACCCGTCGCGGCCCATCAGTTTGGGTCGTGACAAAAGTGGCATCAGAGCAGTTCTGTCCTAGGGAGTCTACAAGTCGTGTCTAGTAGAGTCTTGTTTATGGGTGTGTTATGTACCACACTTATAAGCATGAGGTTATAGGGTATTTGGGACTGTCACTCTTTCGTCTTACTCTAGATCGTGTGGTAGAGCTCACTTGTAAGAATTCAGATTCCTAAATTCTATTTTATTCATAATAAGATGATACCTACATCCAGACAGACGATTGGTAAGAGATATAGCTGTGGAAGAGTTGAGTCAGAGGAACTCGATTTGGCATCATGCTTATGATGGATAAATATGAGGTATTCAATAGATCATATGCATACTAAGATATGTAAGCTTCTTGATAAGGAATCCTTAAGGCAAGAATATCTATCCACCCATATGGTTAAAAGAAATGAGAGAATCAGAAGGTAGATATAAGTTTCAATAATGTAAAAGAAGCAATGTGAAGAAGGGTATGAGGTACCCAGTTAATGAATATTGACATTATTTACAATTCAAGCAGAGAAATATAAGCATTTTGAGTTACCTTCAACAGTAACAGAGGTATATACAATAGATCACACCCATTTCAGTTATGCCTTATGGGGGCTGACAAGTGTAGTTTAAGAGAAGGAGGGGATATCGGGATCCGGCTGGGGTTAGAGTAACCCAAAATGGTGAATGGATTGTTTGTGTTAGTTGATACTTCCGAAGGATAGCGCAAATGTGGTAATAGATCTCATTGTGAGACACCTAGATGGTGGACACTAGAATAGTACAACTAAATATGAGTACTACAAAGGTAGGCACTGGAAGCCTTGAAGGGATAAATATTACCTTAGTGTGGCTCCCATCCCTAGTAGAGAAAGAATGTTAGGCAAACCGAAGAGCTAGTAGATAGAGCAAGGGGAGCTAAAATCAAAATAATGTCTTGTTCGAGTTTTCAAAATAAAGTGATAGACATAAATGTTAGCGGGAAACAAGAAGAGAGTTAATTAAACATTATGAGTAAGATGTGATACATGGATGACAACGGTAGATAAAAAAGATGACAGTATTACAGAGTCTATAGTCAAGTGAGGGAAAAGACGAGATGTGACAGGCCTTGAGACAACAAAAGAGTATAGGGCATAAAGTTATATCCTCATTTCGAGAAATAAGTTCATGACTCTAACGTGATTACCAAAAGGAAAAAGTTAGACCCCAGAGTAATAGAAATCAGTATGGACTGGTGAACAAGATAAACAAAACATGAATTAGGGACTGAGTGATTTGATAATAGTTGGCATCATGAGAAATTTAGAGATTGTGTTCCGGCGATAATAGAATGGACGACAGAAGAATAACCCTTAAAGGTCATTCAAGAAGACGTTTTCCTAAAGCAAGCAATGTGAGCAAAGTTAAGCTTAAGGGACTGTATGTGCCAGTTATACTAAGTGTCACCCTCGCGAGTAAGGAAATTTGTTATCCTTGGTACAGAAGGATTACCGCAAGGCGAGTAAGGATCATCCATGATGTGAAAAGACGCCTAAGAGAAAGAGGTAAAACATCTATATGTAGCTCGTCGTAGCCCTAAATCTTAGTATTCCCCTAAAGGGGGAATATGGAGTGATGTGGCATTAAGTCAGAATTAAGTGATTCTAGTAATTATGGAATGGTAAAGGAAGAATGCGATAAAAAAATGAAAAAGGAATGAGCTTGCACTTATCCAAATCCTACAGATATGCTACGATTCCAGAACATTATGCGAACACGATGTCAAGGAGAGGAAGTGAGGGTTCCTTCCCGGGATGTTATTGATAAATAAGGAGCCACAATGAGAGGTAAGTTAAGACAAAAGAAATAACCCAAGAAATATTACGCGGAATATTGATATGAGAATGGGCCAACGAATAGTTAGCAGTTGATTCAGGAAGAGCCTAGTTATGGCTAGGCAAGAGGATACAGACAAATCAACAGATCGTGCAAGACAAACATAGTGAACCCCAACATGGGGAATTCAGTCTCGCAGATATGACATTGTGATCCTTGAGAAATATTCAGATAGGAGTTGGGATAGTTAAAGGTACCGTATGAGTGTTACAGAAATAAGAGAGAGTCCCACCGGGAAGACAGTCAAAATATCAGTTCAGAAGCAACCCTACAAGCACAAGGGCACGGAGGTAAGTAACTACAGATAATTATAGGCGAGGAAGGACATCAAAAATTCTATCGGGTATACAACGTAATAAGCTCTCAGCTTTACAGGAGTCAGAGGGTCTTACCTAAGTACTACAACGAAAGACTAGCTGAGGAGATAAGGAAGAAGGCTTCAACCTAAGCATAGTAACTTGAAGAAGAAGGTCATGTAAAAATAGTCTCACTACAAAATTGTATGCACTTCAAAGGAAAGAGGCACATACCGTGGCTAATGAATGGGAAGTAAATATCAAAAGTAATATTCGAGGCCATATGAGTTGCACGAAAATTCTGACATGCGTGGGAACTAAGATAAGTTAAGTATGCACGCAACAAGGGGACATAAAGACCAGGAAAAGTAATAGCTTACATTTAAAGAAGGTTGAGAAGGAACGAAAGGAATTATTCGATCAATGATCCAGAGTTAGTTACGTTATAAATGCACTTAAGAGTTCAGAGTATTATCCATGCAGCATATATGTTGAAAATCATACAGCCGTAAAAGACTCTGGTATAAGTTAAAAGAAAGAATTGAGTCCAAGTCATAAACAAGGGATTGAATTGTTAGATGATGGTATCACGGATATTCCATAGCGTCTATGAAAGGCTAAAGTAATAATTAATACCATGAGCCACAGATCGGAAGATAGATTAAGCCTACCTAAAGGTTGATCTGAGGAAAGAGGAAACTAAAGAGTTACATTAACTAAGTAAATCAGGAGTCTGATTGTTGGACCCAGAAAATCATAGACCTCGTGATTGAGAATATTGAATAATTACCCTTAATTTGGGTGGTGAAAATTAGATTTTTAACAAGCTTAAATATGTGGGTTTAAATTTCGAATTTGATTCTGTGAGAAAGTTGGAGTGGATGTTATTTAGAGTTGTTAGAAATAGTATAAAGAGATTATATCTTCAAGTTGTGGATGTGAATTATACCTATGTGAAAGGGAGGTCATGAAAGAGATATAAGATATGATGTGAGATTTTAAGGTAAGTAAGGTAAAGGTGAACAACGTACGAGATACTCAAATGTAGAAGGGTGTGAATAATCCATACTTCGGATAAAAGGCTAGAAGTGTTGAGATTCAGTATCCTGGAATGATAGCGGCGTCATCAGTGGCATATCTTCCAGCCTATGGTTTCTAGGTATTGAGAGGTCTAGTTAAGAGAGTAAAGAAGAGTTAGAGACGATATAATATCTCGTTTGATGTTCCAGAATAACATAAAGAAATCTATGGTACAAGCAAGATGAATGAGGTTGCGAGTAGTATAAATAAATATGTGTAGATCGCAAGCTAAAGTATGGTAAAGCGATAAGGTTTTAGGATGACGTTTGGGCCTTCGATTGAGTAATGAATTGTATGAAATATGGTTATACCCACGTAACCAAGGGGGATTTCATGAATTGTACAGGATTAAAATACCCACGTAAGGTGAATCACATTGGGATGCTATGAAATATGGTAATAGAAGCATGGTATCGCCCCCGGGTAGATCAGTCTAATCATTTCAGATGTTCCTCGATGAGACGTGAGCCCTAGCGGCAGTATTACATAAGAGGTCAAGTTATCGGTATTAAGGCGAATCAATAATGGATGGATAAAAGTTACAAAGTATGAGATGAGATTAGACCATCATTCTTAAGATGAGCAGTAATGAGGAAGCATTAAAAGACTTAGATTTATACATATAGGATAAACAACGAGAGTAACCTGGATTTTGGTAGCAGACCTAAGTAACGATAAATCGAAGTAAGAGTTATGGTATAGTATGACCTACCTAGATGCAGTAAAGTCATACGAATGGATAACCGGGTCTATGAAATAAGATATAGCAATATTTGTAAGTTCGACAAAGTACTGAGCGAAGAACTTCAGTATACCCATAGATGCCAGAGGGACATCTTATCAAGCTATGTATATGTTTACAAAGTGAGGCCTAGAGATTGGCTAAAAGTTGGAGGGAAAAAGGAGAGAAAAGTCGCATAGGCGCACTTACAAGGTCAAAGTCGTACATGCTGCATGATAGAAGGTAGCAACAAATACGAGATTTGAAGGATTCCGACCACAAGTCGTGGTGTGAGAAAGAGTCCTAAAGAGAGGAATGCCCTAGCCTTTGGATTTATTTACAGAATAGTCGCTTAGATGGCAAGAAGAGTACTAAAGTATTCAGAAGACATAGGTTATAAAAATGATAAGTGCATCAGTCAACATTCGAGGATGAATATTCCAAAGAGGTGAATGATGTCGCACCCCATATTTTCGTACGTAGAAGTACGCCATAAGTAAATTGATATAAGCTCGGAAATGAGATGTTACATCTCGCATTTTCGTATGTTAAAGTTTCGTCGTAAGATAATTGACATCAGTTCAAGGACAAGATTATTTGGAGATTATAAGTATTATGATATTTTAAACAAGTGATAAGTAAATTCATTACGGTGAGAGGGTAAGTGAATCGAAGAAAATGAGTTTCGTCGAAGTTTGACAATTTGGGATAAAATACGGTCCAAGATATAATATCTCGTATTTATAGACTAGTGTCATATAAGGTACCGCATGACCATGATAGTAAGGTGTATAAAGTATGTTAAAAGTGAGTCGTATTATAAGTAATTTAAGACAATTCTTAATTATATGGATAATTAGTTAATTATTGGATTAGTGGGGGATTAATGAGTTTATTAAGGAAATGGGGTGAATATTTGGATAAGACTTAGGGAGGCTCAACGTGGCAGCCAAGAGCAAGGTAAATGTGACTCTTAAATTAGGTTGAAATGTGGCATAATTTGGACATTCTTTGGCCAAGTCATACTTACCAAGGTGGGGCCCACACCACCAAGCTTTAAAGACTTCTTGAATTAACAAAATGAAGATAGTTACATCTTCTAAAGTGACGGATGAACTTCATCAAAGAAAAGTTATACAAGATTAGGATCAAATTCAAAGAAGAGATATATCTATCTTCATAGCAGCGTAAATAGCTTCAGCAAGAGATTCATACGAGACTTCTTAAAAAATAGCAACGAGATTTTTCAATTTCAAGGGAATAGAGTGTAATATTTCTCAAGAATATCATATGAATTTCTCCGTACTTCGATCTGTCATTATGTGTTCTTCGCAAAAGACGTGTAGTAGAGGGAGTGTCAAGAGAATCGGCTCAAGTATGTTAAGGTTATCTTTTCTTTATTTTTGGCATGATCCAAATGATACAAATAAAACGAGCAAAATACGCAACTTTCATAAATGACTCTTTTCATAGAAATACTAGGGGTGTCTATATTCTTGATTCCCCATGTGTCTTATTATTCTATCATCTTTTCATGGGTCTCAGAAAATATGTAAGGTGATAAAGTTCTTTAATGACATTAATCAAAGGCATAATGTTCCTATGAAGTTCCGAAAGATTTTATTGACGTACTTCTCATGCATTGCATTTATTTATATATGTACATTGACCCATGACGAGACGGTGTTATATACGCGTATATATATATATATATATATATATATATATATATATATATATATATATATATATATATATATATATATATATATATATATATATGTGTGTGTGTGTGTGTGTGTGTGTGTGTGTGTGTATGGGGGGGATATGGGAAAAGGTTATTGGTGATTTACCCACAGTGGCCGAGATGATATGATGGGATGCCCTCATAGGCTTGATGATGTTATGAACGCATATACCTAAGCATGGTATGACATTTATACGCATATGCATGATATTGTAAATATTAATGATTCATAGAGTTATTCAGACTTACATGTTGAGTCTTTTACTCCATGTTTCTCTCATGTCTATTATTTACTGATTTTCATTCTTACATACTCGGTACATTATTTGTACTGCATTTCATGCCCGCAAGTCCCGAAGATGTTGGTGCGCTCCATTTGCTTCAGAGTTGTTTGTTGGTCAGTATGATTTAGACGTGTATTGTTTGGTATGGCGGGGCCTTGTCCCGACCTTTATGATAAGTATGTACTCTTAGAGACTTGTAGACAAATGTCATGTATACGAATATTTGTATGGCCTTGTCGGCCTATGTTTTAAGTATATAATAGATCACATTGGCCTTATAGGCCCGTATGTCACAGGTATGAGTTTCTATATCAGGTTGGGTCGTTCTATGTCGAGTATTCTCTAATGTTTACTCTGTTTATCTCATGACACCCCTTCTGGCCCACTTACCTATGATGATGTAATAAGAAAGATACGATTACGTTGGTACTCGGTTGAGTAAGGTTCCGGATGCCCGTCGCGGGCCCATCAGTTTGGGTCGTGACAAGCATAACCAACATAAGACCGAAATATCTGTGACTGGTCGGGTATTATGGCGAGAATCTCTGTGCGTATCAGTAAGAAACCATCAATCAGCTAATCAAATGATTTTTTTACCTTTTGTAGAATTGTACCTAAAGTAGTACTCCTCTACTATATAAATGGGGGGTCTGATAATTGATTTAACATATTATAACACGCATCCCAAAGCAAAACATTGTTATTATTTCTCTTTAACCTCTTGTTCTTCTGTATACTGACACTGATTGAAGCGTACCTGGCTCGAGGGTGGCTAACCTTCCAAGGCTGATACTATTTAATTTGTGTGGTTTGCATTCACTTTGTCATTATTTATTACAATTGCGATCTAATTTATCATTTTGTATCAAGTTAGTCCACATATCCTTAAAACCACTTATAAATTTAATTATTATCCTATTTTGAAGGCAAACAGTTTGGCGCCCACCGTGGGGCTAAGGATAATAGTGGTTATTTGATTCAAATCTCCTTAACACACACTACTTTTCACTTGTTCTTTGAAGTGTCTCTAATTTCAAGTTAAAACTCAAAATGTCGAACTCTCAATCAGCACCCCCTACATGTTGACAACGAGTCTGACCATCACGGTAAAAATAACAACATAGCACCCGGTGATGAGGTACCGCCCATTGATTCTATCGGAATTCCAATCGTGGGCCCGATTGACGCTAATTCATCTGTGTCTATCGACGCAAACTTTCCTACCGACCCCGAGAATAGCGTCTGTGGTGGAGCCCAATCGGCAACTCAAAATATTCAAAACATTGGAGGAGACGGGATCAGTTTACGGGTGATCTTCGAAATGTTGCAGGCTCAATAGGCTGTGATAGCTCAGTTACAGAACCAAAGCCGTGCACCGAGCAGAGTTGAACCCGATCCACCCCGGGAAGTCACCCGCATGGATGAACCGGTCGCAGAAAGGTCACATGAAAATGAATCGAGGGCTAACCCCGAGATCATAAAGTTGCTCAAAGAGCTTACAAAATAGATAGAATCAGGGGAAAAGAAAATCGAAGCTAATGACAAAAAGGTGGAAACCTATAATTTTAAGGTGGACCAAATCCCAGGAGCACCGCCAATGTTGAAAGGCCTGGATTCCAAGAAGTTTGTACAAAAATCTTTTCCTCCAAGCGTGGCTCCAAAGCCGATCCCTAAGAAATTCCGCATGCCTGAGATTGCATGTAACATCTTACACATGCGCCATCAAAAGGAACAACTTGGAGGATGATGAGATCGAGTTTGTCTTGTTGAAGAAGTTCGGAGAGTCCCTGTCAAAAAGGGGCTATGATATGATATCACAACTTACCTTCTAATTCTATTGACTCATTTGCTATGCTTGCGGATTCTTTCGTGAAAGCACACACTGAGGCCATCAAGGTCGAGACCAGGAAATCGGACCTTTTCAAAGTAAAACAGAAGGATAACGAGATGCTTAGAGAGTTCGTGTTACGGTTTCAAATGGAACGAATGGACCTGCCACCGATCGCTGATGATTGAGCCGTTCAGGCTTTCACCCAAGGGCTCAATATTTGAAGCTTGATGGCTTCACAACAGTTGAAACAAAACCTGATAAAATATTCGGCCGTTACTTGGGCCGACATGCATAATCGGTATCAATCGAAAATCAGAGTGGAATATGATCAACTCGGGGCGCCTTGGGGGTCCGTTTATCCTGTCAGAACCATCGACAGAGTCAAGGGAGACATCGATCGTGAACCGAGACCAAATAGGGATCAATATCAACATTATAATGGAGACCGAAGAAGTAGTGGGTCCGGGCGAAACTCTATGAGAAATGAAAGGAGAAGTGATCGAGGTTAGAGCAACCGGGAACTCATGAGAAAAAACAGCTTCTACAGGCCCATCGGGCCTAAAGAAGCATCGAGGTTATCATAATACAACTTTAACATCGATGTTGTCGCCATTGTATCATCTATCAGACGCTCAAAGATATCAAATAGCCTCGACCTCTACAATCCGATCCAACCCAAAGGGATCCTAACCAGATGTGTAAATATCACGGCACTCACGACCACAAAATGGAGGATTACCGACAATTGAGAGAGGAAGTAGCCCGACTATTCAACAACTGACATCTTCGAGAATTTCTGAGCGACCGAGCCAAGAACCATTTCAGGAATAGGGATTCTACAAACAGACCGAACAAGAAGAACCTCAACACGTCATTAACATGATCATCGGTGGGGTCGATGTCCCTCAAGGACCGATGTTGAAGCGCACCAAAGTATCCATCACGAGGGAGAAATGAATTCGAGATTACATACCGGAAGGAACCTTGTCTTTCAACGATGAGGACGCGGAAGGGATCGTGCAACCCCAGAATGACACACTGGTAATATCTGTACTCGTAAATAAAATTTGAGTTAAGCGTGTGTTAATTGATCCAGGTACCTCAGCCAACATCATCTGATCGAGGGTCGTGAAGCAGCTCAGTTTACGAGATCAAATCGTTCCTGCAATCCGAGATCTAAACGGATTCAACATGGCATGTGAAACCACTAAGGGTGAGATAACATTACCGGTGAACAACGCCGGGACCATCCAAGAAGCTAAGTTTTATTTGATCAAAGGAGACATGAGGTATAACGCTTTGTTCGGGAGACCATAGATCCACAACATGAGAGCAATGCCCTCGACACTACACCAGGTGCTGAAATTCTCAATACCCAGCGGAGTCAAGATAGTGTATGGGGAACAACCGACCATCAAGTAAATGTTCGCGGTCGATGGAGTGATCCCGACATCCACAATTTCAACACTAGAGGATCCGAACAAGCTGGTCAAAGATGGGGCCAAATAGCAATCACTGTTATCAACCTCGATAGAATTAGAGGATCGAGGGATAGACGAGGATGAGGACTACGGGGTCCCCAGATATTTCATAGCCCCCTGATGACTCCGACGCTACAAAATCAATGGTCGAGGAACTGGAACAAGTCGTATTGAGTGAACACTTGCTCGATCGAAAGGTATACCTAGGCACGGGGTTAAGCCCCGAGCTCAGGAAAAAACTCATTCCATTTCTTATAGCTAATGAAGATTGTTTCGCTTGGTACCACCTTGATATGACAGAGATCCCACCAGAGATAACCACTCACAAGCTGAGCTTGGACCTAAAGTTCTATCCGGTCAAGCAGAAGAGGATACCTAGTCCGAGGTCAAATATGCTTTCATCAAAGACGAGGTATCTAAACTCCTTAAAATAGGGTCTATTCGGGAGGTTAAATACCCGGAGTGGCTAACAAATATAGTAGTAGTCTATAAAAAAAAGGGAACAAATTAAGAATGTGTGTAGACTATAAGGATTTGAATAAAGCATGTCCCAAGGACTCTTTACCTTTTCCCAACATCGATCGCATGATCGACACCACAACCGGCCACGAGATCCTCAGTTTTCTCGATGCCTACTCCAGGTACAACCAAATATGGATGAACCCGGGTGATCAGGAAAAAAACCTCCTTCATCACTTTGTACGACACATACTGTTATAACGTGATGCCATTTGGATTAAAAAATGCCGGTGCCACTTACCAACGCCTAGTAAACCGGATGTTCGAGGAAAAAATAGGAAAATCAATAGAGGTTTACATTGACGATATGTTGGTTAAGTCCCTGCGAGCAGAGGACCATTTAAAACATTTGCAGGAAACCTTCAACATATTGAAGAAATACAATATGAAGCTGAACCCGGAGAAATGTGCGTTTGGAGTTGGATCATGTAAATTCCTCGGGTTCATAGTATCCAACCGAGAAATTGAGATCAACCCCGACAAAATCAAAGCCTTCGAAGATATCACGGTTGTGGACAACGTGAATGCCGTGCAAAGATTAATCGAGCGCATAGCCTCCCTGGGGCGATTCATCTCGAGGTCCTCCGATAAGATCCACCGGTTCTTCACATTATTGAAGAAAAAGAATAACTTCTCGTGGACCCCATAGTTCCAACGGGCCTTGAAGGAACTCAAGCGGTATCTATCGAGCCCACCACTGCTTCAACACGCCGAAGACAGACGAACAATTGTACTTGTACTTGGCAGTATCGGAGATAGCGGTAAGTGGAGTCCTGGTCCAGGAAGAGCAAGGTACGCAATTTCAAATTTACTATGTTAGCAGGACCCTAGGTGAGGCCGAAACTAGGTACCCTCACCTAGAAAGGCTGGCGCTCGCTTTGCTAAGCGCCTCTAGAAAGCTAAAACCATACTTCTAGTGTCACCCCATATGTGTCGTGACTACTTACCCGTTGAGAAATGTTATGCATAAGCCTGAGCTCTCGGGCCGATTGGCTAAATTGGTCATGGAAATTAGTGGGTACGATATTCAATATCGACTCCGTACCGCCATTAGATCTCAAATTTTGGCAGACTTTGTGGCCGACTTTACACCGACCCTAATACCCGAGGTCGAAAGAGAGTTATTAGTCAACTAAGGGACCTCCTCAGGGATCTGGAACCTCTTTATGGACGGTGCCTCGAACGCAAAAGGGTCCGGAGTTGGCATCGTATTGAAGCCACCAACAGGTAATATAGTTAGACAATCTATTATGACAGTGATATTGACTAAAACCGAGGCCGAATATGAGGCCATGATTGTAGGTCTCGAACTAGCCAAAAGCTTGGGGGCAGAGGTGATCGAAGCCAAGTGCGACTCCCTCCTCGTGGTGAACCAAGTTAATGGGACGTTCGATGTCAGAGAAGAATGAATGCAAACGTACCTGGATAAGTTGCATGTAACATTACATCAGTTCAAAGAATGGACTTTGCAACATGTACCTCAGGATCAAAACAGTGAGGCTGATGCCCTCGCTAACCTGGGGTCATCAGTCGAGGACGACGAGTTCAACTCGGGGGCAGTCGTACAACTTATGAAATCGATAGTGGAAGAAGGTCATGCCGAGATTAACTCGACGAGCCTAACTTGGGACTGGAGGAATAAATATATAGAATATCTAAAAACCAGAAAACTACCATCGGATACAAAATAATCAAGGGCCCTGCATACGAAAACATCCCGGTTTAGCCTGTCCGGAGACGGAACCCCGTTCAGAAGAACTTTCGATGGCCCACTCACGATATGTCTAGGACCAGGGGATACCGAGTACGTATTGAGGGAAATCCACTAAGGCACCTGTGGAAACCATTCAGGCACCGAATCATTGGTTCGAAAAATAATCTGAGTCAACTACTACTGGATCGATATGGAAAAGGATGCGAAGGAGTTCGCGCGAAAATGTGATGAATATAAAATACACGCTCCGATGATTCATCATCCCGGGGAACTACTGCATTCGATTTTTTCACCATGGTCATTCATGAAGTGGGGAATGGATATCGTTGGCCCCTCCCGTGGGTACCCGGTAAGGCTCAATTTATATTGTTTATGACTGACTATTTTTCTAAGTGGGTGGAAGACTATGCATACGAAAAGGTCAGGGAGAAG
Organism: Nicotiana tabacum; assembly: GCF_000715075.1. Lineage (NCBI taxonomy): Eukaryota > Viridiplantae > Streptophyta > Magnoliopsida > Solanales > Solanaceae > Nicotiana > Nicotiana tabacum. The sequence goes on along the minus strand of NC_134096.1, from coordinate 149,944,726 downwards.
GAAGTCATCGATTTCATTTGGGACCACATCATATGCCGGTTTGGAATGCAGCCGAGATCGTGTGCGACAACGGGAAACAATTCATCAGCAACAAAGTTAGTAAGTTTCTTGAAGATCATAAGATCAAAAGGATCCTATCAACACCCTAGTGGGAACGGACAAGTAGAATCGACCAACAAAACCATACTCCAAAACCTCATGAAGAGGTTGACACGCCAAAGGAAAATGGAAGAAAATCCTGCCGAAATCTTATGGGCATACCGTACGACCTCGAAGTCCAGTACCGGGGCCACCCCATTCTCACTGGTTTACGGCTCCAAAGCTCTAATACCAGTCGAAGTCGGAGAACCAAGTCTCAGGATCCGATATGCAACCAAGGAATCGAACGACGAGGCTATGAACACGAGCCTAGAACTATTTGATAAAAGGCACGAAGCAGCCCTTGTCAGGTTGGCCGCCGAAAAATAGCGGATCGTGAGATATTACAATCGAAGGGCCAACCTTTGACCCTTCAATGTCGGGGGCTTAGTGTTAAGGAAGGACACACTAAACACCAGGAACCCAAACGAAGGAAAGCTGGGGCCGAACTGGGAAGGACCTTATCAAATTATCGAGATCACCGGTAAAGGATCATACAAGCTCGGAACAATGAACGGTGAGCAACTACCGAACAACTGGAACATAACTCACTTGAAGCGATACTACTGTTAAGGTACGACCCCATTTATTTTCTTTTATTTATTTACATTACGAACTAACACTTGCAGGCAATCATCAAAGAACGATGCAATCTTTAGGACTGAAAGCACGCATTGCACTCTTTTTCCCTTGAACCAGTTTTGTCCCAAATGGGTTTTTCGGCAAGGTTTTTAACGAGGCAACAGTAAATCATGCTAACTTAGAATTGAAGTCCGGTTACGAATCGGTATCGAAGATCACGACAACATTATTCGAGGTCTCTCTACGCTCGTCCCCGAACATTGGGGGGCATCACCCTCGGATAACGACTTTAGCAAGGAAGGAAACTTTATGATTGAATAGTCTCGGCTCGATCGATAAGATTTACTGTAAGGGCCAAACGGTCAAATAAACCATGCCCGCATAGACTACTCGAGCCCTGGCACAAAACTTGTGCACATGTGTAACTGTTACGCACAAGAATAAAAAGAAGTTTCTACCTTGCGGATAAATATCTTGTCCCTTAAGAATTTCTCTTTTTTCTTTTCCTCTTAAGGAATTTCTTACATTCGATCCCCTAAAGGTATCGAGCCCAAGGGCCGCCTTTATCCGGGTTCAAACGATCACTGCCAATCGAGGGCTGCCATCCAAAAACAAACTCGGACGGCTCGGGCTATCGGAGCCCGGGGGCACGAGACCTATTAGGCAGCATCTGAACCTTAAAGGCTACGACCATCCCCATTCGGGGACTGTTATCTTAGGCAAATCCGGATAACTTGAAGTAACAAGCCCACTGGGCAACACCTGAACTAAAGGCTACGGCCATATTAAAACGGCTCAGAAACATCTGAGACCCGTAACAAAAAGCAAGGCCTTCAAAATTTCATAACCAGTTCTAAAGGCTACCTTCGGCAAACTATAATCTAAAAAATCATAAGTACTTTGGGGGAAAAAACATTTCTGGTCATACCGAACTCACACGATGCCATAAACAAAATAATTTTGAAGGCAAGGCCTGTTCGAACCTCCAAACATGACCTAACTATTTTATGCTAAGGCATTTCAATCTTTGCAAACATAAAGAATAAAGCAAAGAAAAACAAAATTCTTAAACTGTCGAAGGAAAAAAACAAGCCTTGTATATTATATACAGTCTTGACAAAGGCCAAATGACCTTAACAAAAAGTGCAAAAGTACGAAAAAAGCAAAAAACATCTACAAAGGCGTCTAAATAGCCTGGTCTTCTTCGCCCCCGGTTCCATCGGAACCCTCAGAGTCTTCTTCTTCTTCTTCTTCGTCGAGGTAAGCTAATTTCTTAGCCTCGGCCTCGAGCCCCTTAGCGATTTCGATCTCGGCCGATAGATCAAAACCCCAAGTATGAACCTACTCGAGGGCCTCTCTTCGTGATTGTCGCTTCTCGTATTCAACAATGTCTTTCAAGTGGTCCTTGGCTGCTTTGGCATCCGCCTTATATTGGGACACCATCTCATCGGCGTCAGCTTTAACCACCGCGGCCACTGGCTTGGCCGTTTCAAATTCCATGCCCATAATTATTCGATCAGAGGTAGCAGAACTTAGCCGAGATTAGAGCTCTTCAACCTTTTTGGCCTACACCTTGGTCTTTTCCTTTGCTTCTCGAAGCTGGGCCTCAGCCTAAGTCAGTTGCACCCGTGCAACCTCTTTTTCCGAGGCCAAACGATCCATCCTGCCATTTCATTCGTCGGTCTCGGCCTTGACAACATCCATCTCAGCTCGCAGTTGATCGATTTGATCAATGTTTTATTGGACCTGCGGATTCCGAACGTTAGTCATCGAACCTAGCTCTTCGTCACTAACCTCAAATATTTTTACCTGCTCAACCAAGTCGGAATGCTCCTTTCGAGCCACCTCCAGCTCAGCTCGGAAGCTCTTAACCCCCCCTCGTATTTCTCACTGAAAAGTTTGTACATATCTCTATTCTCAATAAGCTCTTTGGCTTCGGCCTCAAGGAGACTCAGCTCTTCTCGATATCAGAGGAAGATCTCGTGGTGAAACACCGAGGCCTGCGAATACAAGGAAAAATATTAAGATCATTAAGTAACCAAAGCTTGAAAATGAAAAGGTTTGGTAACACCTTGCCCGATTCAATGTCTGTTATGCTTCATTGAACAAGCATGGAGACTCCACCTCGTTCATCTTTGATTGGTCTTCTTTAGTCACCAGGCACCGGAGGTAACTAGCTACCCAACAGGCGCGGAGAGGACCCGGGCATCCTCCGGAATAGAAATAGTGATCGAGCGCTTCCGACCGGGATCGACACTCGGGGCAGGAAATCGGTTGACCAATCTCAGACTCGAGCTAGACCCACCCGTCCCAGAGGGCGAACTCCTTCTTGGTACTTCTAAATCGCTCAATCCGGTGAGATCCTCCGTGGCAATACAATCCACGTCATAAAAAAAGCTTTGGAGGGGATCGTTCGCTCCTTGGACCCCCTCATTTGAACGCTCCTTCGCCGCTTGAGCTTCACCGATCATTGAGTCCGTAAACAAAGGCGATCCCGTTATATCGATGACACCGTGTGGAGAAGAACTGGCATCTTGAGGGTTCTCAACCCTCACTAATACATCGACCTCTTGAGTTTGGGAGGGATTGGCCTCTATCGTCCCCCCTTCGGTTGATGACCATTCTTTAGGGGCTGATGGCTCACGGGCCACTAAAATTTCATCCTCTTCAGACTCGTCCCTGAGCCGGTAGAGGGAGTCCGAATCAAGTATTCGGGAGCTTGAGGTTTCTTTTGGCTTGCGGATCAGCCTCCTCCTTGGTTTCTTTTTCTCCGAGCTCGGAGAACTCGAAGCCCTTTTTCTCTTCTTGTGTTCACCCTGTTTCGGAGCAGGGGACTTGTCACGACCCAAAATCCTAACCGTCGTGATAGCGTCTATCTCAATACTAGGCAAGCCGACAACATCAATAACCCACGATTCCTTTTTAAATACGGTAAATATAATAATTTAAGTTTAATAGAAAATCCCATAAATACTGGATATAAATGCACTCCCAAAAATCTGGTGTCACTGAGTGCATGAGCACCTATACATTACAAGTCTGGAAAACACGGTCTATAATAGTGTGAGACCAAATACATTAAACAAGGAGATAGGGAAGGAGAGACAAGGTCTGTGAAACACGACAGCTACCTCTGAATTTTCGGAAAATTAATTGTGCGAAAGAATCAACACCCACTGTGTCCGGGATCACCTGGATCTGCACACGAAGTGCAAGGTGTAGTATGAGTACAACCAACTCAGTAAGTAACACTAATAAATAATAACTGAGAGTAGTGATGAGCTTCACAGCTAAGTCCAAATAAAGTATTTTTTAACACAAAAATGGTAGGCATGCTCTCATGTTCAACATTTGAAATTCCACAGTAATTTCATATCAACTTCAACTGAAACAGAAGATAATGTCTTTCAAAAATTTCCAAAACAGTGATATATGACAATTGAAATGCACCAATAATGAAATCAATGCATCCTCTCAGAGTAACAGTCACTTAGTCCTCCCATTCACTCCAACCTCACAGTCACTCTTTCCTCGCAGTCACTCATTCCTTTCAATCACTCAACACTCGACACTGGACACTCGTCACTCGTACTCAGTAGGTACCTGCGCTCACTGAGGGTGTGTATAGACTCTGGAGGGGCTCCTTCAGCCCAAGCTCTATAACAAGCCAATCATGGCAAAATCAATAAAACATGCTGCGACATGCAAACCGATCCCATAAATATCCTCACAATCAGGCCCTCGGCCTCATTCAGTCATCAACCTCTCCAGTCTCTCGGGCTCTCAGAAATAATAATAAGCAGCCCAAACAACAATGATATGATACATCAATAATGGACAATAAAGACTGAGATAAAATGTGCAAATAAAACTGTGACTGAGTGTAAAACAATAATTTAACATATAATTCCACAAGTACATGACCTATGTGTGCCCTAATAGTGTAAACACATGGTTTAAACATGATTTATAGTTTGATTTATCTAATACGTAGAAAATGTAGGGATATCAATAGATTATTCAATTACACAGTTCTATGGAATTTACCAAGTCACAATTCCTACAGTGCACGCCCACATGCCCGTCACCTAGCATGTGCGTCACCTCTGTGATAAAGCACGGGAGAAAATATATTATTGATATTAGATACTCAATATAATACAAGAGGTCCTATTTATAGCTACAGTCTACAAAGTACATATTACTCCCATTCCAATGTGAGACTATACATAACTAACACTCCCCCTCAAGCCTGTGCATACACATCATATGTACCGAGCTTGTTACACATGTAATTAATACGAGAACCAGTAAGAGACTTAGTGAAAATATCTGCTAGTTGATCATTCGACTTTACAAACTTTGTAACAATATCTCCTGAAAGTATTTTTTTCTCTGACAAAGCGACAGTCGATCTCAATGTGTTTAGTCCTCTCATGGAACACCATATTTGGCGCAATATGAAGAGCAGCTTGGTTATCACACACCAGTTCCATCTTGCTAATTTCTCCGAACTTTAACTCCTTGTGCAACTGCTTGACCCAAAATAACTCACACGTTGGCATAGCCATGGCCCGATATTCGGCTTCGGCGCTAGATCAAGCAACTATATTCTATTTCTTGCTCTTCCACGAGACCAAATTACCTCTTACTAGAACACAATATCCAGATGAAGAACGTCTATCAAAAGGTGATCCTGCCCAATCAGCATCTGTGTACCCAATAATTTGCTCGTGGCCTCGATCCTCGATCCTCGAATAGTAATCCTTTGCATGGAGCTGACTTTATATATTGAAGAATGCGAACAACTGCATCCCAGTGACTATCACAGGGAGAATCCATAAACTGACTTACAACACTCACCGGAAAAGAAATGTCAGGTCTAGTCACTATGAGGTAATTCAATTTGCCAACAAACCTCCTATATCTCGTAGGGTCTCTAAAAGGCTCCCTCTGTCCAGGCAGAAGCTTAGCATTCGGATCCATAGGAGAGTCAATAGGTCTGCAACCCATCATTCTAGTCTCCTCAAGAATGTCTAAGGCATACTTCTGTTGTGAAATAACAATACCTGAGTAGACTGAGCAACCTCAATACCTAAAAAATACTTCAATCTGCCTAGATCCTTAGTCTGGAAATGCTAAAAGAGATGCTGCTTCAGATTAGTAATACCATCCTGATCATTGCTAGTAATAACAATATCAATAATATAAACCACTAGATAAATACACAGATTAGGAGCAAAATGCCGATAAAACACAGAGTGATCAGCCTCACTACGAGTTATGCCGAACTCCTGAATAATTGTGATGAACTTACCAAACCAAGCTCGAGGGGACTATTTCAAACCATATAGTGACTTGCGCAATCGGCACACACAACCATTAAACTCCCCATGAGCAACAAAACCAGGTGGTTGCTCCATATTAACTTCTTCCTCAAGATCACCGTGGAGAAAAACATTCTTAATGTCTAACTGATAAAGAGGCCAATGACGTACAACAACCATGGACAAAAAGAGATGAACAAATGCTACTTTAGCCATGGGAGAGAAAGTATCACTATAATCAAGCCCAAAAACCTGAGTATATCCGTTTGCAACAAGACGAGCCTTAAGCCGATCAACCTGGCCATCCGGGCCGGCTTTGACTACATAAACCCAACGACAACCAACAGTAGACTTACTTACAGGAAGAGGAACAAGCTCCCAAGTGCCACTCGCATGTAAAGCAGACATCTCGTCAATCATATCATGTCTCCATCCTGGATGAGATAGTGCCTCACCTATAGACTTAGGGATAGAAATAGTGGACAAAGAAGATATAAAAGCATAATGAGGTGATGGCAAACGATGATAACTTAAACCGACATAGTGGGGATTAGGATTAAGTGTGGATCGTACACCTTTGCATAGTGCAATTGGTTGACTAAGAGGAGACAAGTCCGCAGTAGGTGCAGAATCTAATGCAGGGCGTGAATCACCTGGGCCTGATGTTGGATGTGGACGATGATGATAAGTCAAGAGTGGTAGAGTTGCAGAAGGTTGAACTGGATTATGGGAGGAACTGAAGCTATATGTGGTGGAACTGGAGCTATAGGTGGTGGAGCTACAACTGGAGCTGTAGGTGGTAAAGCTGGAGATGTAGAGGAAGATGAATAGGAGATAGTGACTGAATCTCCAACAGATGAAATTGGTAGTACCTCAGAAATATCTAAGTGATGACCTGAACCTGTGAAGTATGATTGGGTTTCAAAGAAGGTAACATCAGCAGACATAAGGTACCGCTGGAGGTCAGGAGAGTAGCATCGATACCCCTTTTATATTCTCGAGTAACCCAGAAATACGCACTTAAGAACACGAGGAGCTAACTTATCTGTTCCTGGAGTAAGGTTATGGAAAAAATAAGTGCTTCCAAAGATACGGGGTGGAAGAGACAATAAAGGTAAGTGGGGAAACATGACATAGAATGGAACTTGGTTCTGAATAGCTGAAGATGACATACAATTAATAAGATAGCAAGATGTAAGAACTGCATCCCCCCAAAAATGCAACAGAGCATGAGATTGTATGAGTAGGGTACGAGCAGTTTCAATAAGATGTCTATTCTTTCTTTCAGCTACCCCATTTTGTTGAGATGTGTACAGACAAGATATTTGATGAATAATCCCATGAGATTTCATAAGCTGCTGAAATGGGGGAGACAAATACTCTCGAGCATTATCACTACGAAATGTGCGAATAGAAACCCCAAATTGATTTTGAATTTCAGCGTGGAAGGTCTGGAAAATAGAAAACAACTCAGATCGATTTTTTATCAAAAATATCCAAGTGCACCTGGAATAATCAACAATGAAACTGACAAAGTAGCGGAATCCCAAGGTGGAACTGACCCGACTAGGACCCCAAACATCTAAATGAACTAAAGTAAAAGGTGACTCTACTCGATTATCAAGATGCCGGGGGATGCTTATCGAGCTGACATGACTCACACTCTAAAGGTGACAAGTGAGATAAAGCAGATACCATTTTATGTAGTTTTGACAAACTGGGATGTCCCAACCGTTTATGTATTAAATCTGGTGAATCAGTAACAGGACAAGTTGTTGAAGGAAGGTAAGATGTGAGTCCATGTGATTTAGCAAGGATAAGGTAATAAAGTCCGTTTAATTCACGCCCGGTACCAATGATCCGCCCCGTACTGCATTCATATATAAAAACATGGTCATCAAGAAATAAAACAGCGCATTTAAGTGATTTGGCTAAGCGACTAACAGCTATGAGATTAAAAGGACTATTGGGAACATAAAGGACTGAATCTAAAGGTAAGGAAGGAAGTGGGCTTGCTTGACCTATTGCAGTTGCCATGGTTTGAGACCCATTGGCCATTGTGACTTTTGGAAGAGATTGAGAATACGAAATAGTAGTGAAAAGAGATTTGTTACCAGAAATATGATCTGATGCACCTGAATCAATGACCCAAAATTCAGAGGATGAAGATTGGGAGAAACAAGTCACGTATTACCAGTTTGAATAATAGAAGCTATCTCAGAAGATGTCTGCTTACATGCTTTGTACTGAAGGAACTCAATATAATCTATTAAAAAAACCATCCGACTATTCAAAGTATCGGTTCCCATGTCGCTACAATTTGTAGTAGTAGGGTTAACTTGAAATAGTAGAAATAAGTAACTCCTGTGAGAAAACTGAAGAAATGGCTGGGAAAACACTGCTTACAGCAGAAAACAGAAAACTATTTTATGCCGGAAACATTGTTCACACCGGAAAATACTGTAGCTCACCAAAAAATTATAAAGTTGTCGGAATTTTTCGTAACCAGGATGGATAGACTCGTAATTCCCTTGCGAACAAGCTGTCCTGAAGAAATGTTTAAAAAGAAATGGCCAGAAAGGTCACTGTTCACGCCGGAAAAATATAAAAGTGGTCGGAATTTGATTTGAATTAGATGGGTAGGCTCGGAATTGTGAGAGCAGGATGTCCTGAAGAAGCTTCGCGAAAAAATGGCCGGAACCCTCACCGGAAAAGTTATTGTTGCCGGCGCGTGGCAGCTTTTCTACCGGATAAATTTTCAGGGGTTGGTCGTCGGAGAGTGATCTACCTCGTGGTGGTGTTGGTTTTAGCACAACACCGATAGAAAGTGACTTTCACGTAGACAAGCCTTAGGTCACAGGAAAAATTCCACGATGACTAAGTTCTTTCTTCCCGGTTAACGCTGGAATGACGCACACCGATCTTTTCTCCCTAATGCTCTGATACCATGTGAGAAAGCACGGGAGAAAATATATTATTGATATTAGATACTCAATATAATACAAGAGGTCCTATTTATAACTATAGTCTACAAAGTACATATTAATCCCATTCCAATGTGGGACTACACATAACTAACAACCTCAAAATCAATCACATAACACATAATTTGGGGTTTCATACCCTCAGGACAAAATGTAAAAGTGTTACTTACCTAAAACCGTATAATTCTTTATTCTGCAATGCCTTTGCCTCGCGAATCGGCTTCCAAACGCCTCAAATCTGGCCACAAATAATCTGATTTAGTCAATAAAAATTATAAGAATTAATTCCCTATGAAAATACAAATTTTCCATAAAAATCTAAAATTTCATCCAAAAATTGCCCGTGGGGCCCACAATCCGAAACATGACAAAAGTTATAAAATCCGAAAGCCCATTCAACCACGAGTCTAACTATACCAATTTTACCAAAATCCGACCTCAACTCGACCTCCAAATCCTCAAATCTTATTTTCAAATCCCTAGGTTCAAATCCCCGATTTAGACCTCAAAAACATGTAATCTAGTCGGATTATTCGATGATAATTCAATATTAAGAAGTAGAAATGATCACAAGGGACTTACCTCAAGTTTTCCCGTGAATTCTTGCTCAAAAATCGCCTAACCTATTTTGGAAATGTCAAAAATGACAAAAATTCTCGGACCCTTCTGTTTTTGTTCTGACCAAGGATTTTCGCACTTGCGATTCGCTCCTGCGATGGCCATTGCACCTGCGGACAAGGAGGCCGCTTCTGCGATGAAGCGTCCGCTTCTGCGGTCCAAGGCTGCTCCCACTCACTCTGAATCTGCGGAGCCTGGCTCGCACTTGCGGGCTCATAGATGCGGAATTCTTCACGCACATGCGACGTAGCCCAGGACAAGCCCAAATCTGCTTCTGCGCATTGCCAGCCGCACCTACGGCAGCGCACCTGCGGGGATAGTTCCGCAAGTGCGATTGCTCTAGAAGGCAGGAACTTCCATATTTCTTCTAAGTCCAAATTTGATCAGTTAACCATCCGAAACTCACCCGAGGCCCCCGGGACCTCAACCAAATACACCAACAAGTCCTAAAACATCATACGAACTTAGTCGAAACCTCAAATCACATCAAACAACGCTAAAATCACCAATCACACCCCAATTCAAGCTTAACAAAAACTAACGAATTTCAACTTCTACACCCGATGCCGAAACCTATCAATTCAATTCGGATTGACCTCAAATTTTGCACACAAGTCATAAATGACATAACAGAGGTATTCAAATTTTCAGAATCGGATTACGGACCCGATATCAAAAAGTCAACTTCCCGACCAAACTTCCAAACTTAAATTTCTATTTTAGCCATTTCATGCCTAATTTAGCTACGGGCTTCCAAATAATTTTGTGGACACGCTCCTAAGTCCAAAATCACCATACGGAGCTATTAGAATTATCAAAACTCTATTCCGGTCCTTTACACATAAATCGATATCCGGACACTATTTTAACTTAAGCTTTAAACCTTGGAACTAAGTTATCTCATTCATTCCAAAACCTCACCGGACCCGAACCAATCACCACGGCGAGTCACATAACAAATGTAAAGCATAAATTAAGCAGCAAATGGGGGAACGGGATTGTAATACTCAAAATGACTGGGCGGGTCATTACAGGAGTCAGTGGGGAAATCGTCACTACCGGATGTGGGCCTCATTTGGACATCCTTGGGTAAACCTGCAAAGAGAAATAAAACAAGTAAGGACTTAATCATGGAGAAGGGAAACCAAATATTACTCATGAAAAGAGATCTCACTGTGCGAGCGGGCCTCCCATCAGCCTTTTGAAAGCTCGCACCACGAGCGCTCGGAATAAATCCTTTGTGATACGATGCCCTCGACCCACTCCTTGAGTCGAGGAACTGCATTCGGGATCCGAGCAATAGCTGCACCATCACAGAACACCAATAAGAAGGAAGGAAAAAAGCGATAAATAAAATCTTGGAAGGAAAATTATATACTTACGTTTCATGTTCCATTTCTTAGGAAACGACATTTGCTCGGCCGGGATCAAGTTCGAGGTCCTCACTCGGACCAAACGGCCTAACCAACCTCGATCCCTATCTTCATCGATACTCGAGAATGCGACTTTACTGGCCCGAGGGCGAGCTTGATCAGCCCCCTCCAGTAGAGTCGGGGACTGTATAAACGCATGAGGTGGTCGATCGTGAAAGGGCACCCTTCGATATTGCTTACAAAGAAACGGAGGAGGATTACGATCCTCTAGAAAGAAGGGTGAATTTGACCGAGGGTTACCTCGTATCTTTTGCAAAAGTCAACGATAACCGGGTCCAAGGGACCCAACGTGAATGGATAAGTGTAAATACTTAAAAATCCCTCGTCGTGGGTGGTGATGGCTTCGTCAGGTTTGGGAACCACCACATATTTGTCAACCCAGTTACAATACTTCTTGACTTCGGAGAGAATATCCTCGGTGATCGAGCAGATGTACCTCGATACCTCCTCACACCGACCTGGTACGGAGGAGGGCTTTTTGACTTTAAAATTAGCATTGACCGGGCACCCCCCCGGATGAACATTTTTAGAGGAGGTTCTGGTGCTAGTTTCTCGACAACAGTACGTGACGCGGTCTCTTCGGTTGCCGGCCGTGAGGTAGAAGGAGTTTCTTTTTGGGGAACGATTTTGGAAGTTTTCGCCATTTCTTTATGGAGAGGAAATAAGGAAAAAGAGGGAGTTAAAAGAGTACGCTTAATGGTTTGCGATGGAGACGAAACAAAAGTTCTTATAAAAAGACCTCAAATATAAGTGCCTGAAAATATTGAGATTGCTAAGGTACGAGGACAGAAGCTTTTAGTGTAAAGTTTGAATGAGCAAATGAGGGGGTATTTATAGTTTTTCAACGACAATTCGCATCCAGGAGTGGCCGACCAGCAACTGACAAACATTTAATGTCATTAAGACTTGACTGACGAGACGTTTCGACTATTTTGTCGTTTCTGTCGTGTGGTGTCGAAGAAAAAAATTGAAAGGCCATGTCGTATCTCGTCATTTACTCTCCGAAAAATGAGGGGACTATCTGTATATGGTCGGAATCGAGCTCGCCTACGACATGGTAAGTTAGGCTCGGAACATGACAACCAAAGACTGAAGATCGACCTCGAGTCCTACTGAGTTAGAACCCGGGGTCAGAACGCCTATCTTCGAGAATATTGAGTCCGTAATCTCGGAGTCGACGTTAGCCCCGATCGAGCTCGGAGAAATATTATTAGCATAACCAACAGAAGACCGAAATATTCGTGACCGGTCGGGTATTATAGCGAGAATCTCGGTGCGTAGCAGTAAGAAACCGGCAATCAGCTAATCAAGGGATTTTTTTTTACCTTTTGTAGAATTGTACCTAAAGTAGGGATCCTCTACTATATAAAGCGGGGTCTGATAATTCATTTAACATATTGTAACACGCATCCCCAAGCAATATATTGTTATTATTTCTCTTTAGGCTCTTGTTCTTCTGTATCCTGACATTGATTGAAGCGTACCTAGCTCGAGGGTGGCTAATCTTCCAAGGCTGATACTATTCAATTCGTATGGTTTGCATTTACTTTATTATTATTTATTAGAATTGCGATCTAATTTATCATTTCATATCACGTTAGTCCACGTATCCTTAAAAGCACTTACAAATTCAATTGTTATCCGATTTTGAGGGTAAACAAGTAGACCAGAAGTTTAATTGATTGTGCAATTTCGAATGATAAATGGACAACTTTCTTCTTAATATAGCATTTTATTCAAACCTTATGACAAATGATACTTTCCTTCACTTTCTTTCTCTCTTTTTGCCGTTCGATTTCATATCCTTTCAGTTGATTGAAAATGAATTTGGTAAGTAGTAATAAAGATGTCCAATCGATCTTTTAATAATTTTGTAATGAGATGAAAGCATGTAGTATAACATTTTAAAACTCTGGTTATATTTTTTGCTTTCGATGTTTTGAATGGAAACTACAACTCATACTTTCAAACACAATTGTGTTCTAAAACTAATTCCGCTAAAGCAAAATCAAAAGAACGCAATTTAATGACCATTTGTCGTCTTCCCAATAGCATCGAACTTCGAAGTATCCAACAGATTTAAGCAAAAGCATATTCGGGATTTTTTTCACTTATGCCAGTTCAAACGAAAGCTGCCTTGTGATACCTTTATCACTGAAAAATCCCAATTTAGATTTTCCCTTTAAGTAAAATGTGGATTACACTCGATCGAGGTTCAGCCATAACCCAAAGAGAAAATTTACAAGTCACAAGCACGCTACAGAAAGAGTGCCGCCTTTTCTATCAGCACAGAGCTTATTCCCAGTAGTTAATTGAAATAAGTAAAATTCGTCGATTCATATAATTCATAATAAAGCTATTACAGATCTTAAAATAAGTTTACAGCTCCTAACCAATATGCATCAACAAAATATTAAGAATTAGACTTATAAATGAGATGTGTTGCATAACATTCTAAAAAGAACAAACTACATGTGTAGATTTTCTAACAATAAAGTAAAAAAAATCAACATCGGAGAATTGAATTCATTCAAGATATCATAATTCATCTTCATAATTTGGCATCACACATAGTGGAGTCGAAACTCCTAGCTAGAATAATAAAGTGCTATAGACAATTAGGAGAGCAATCAAATCCAGACTTAGCGTAAAACCTAATTAGATAAAGTAGTCTTTGCAGCTTGCAATAGTTAACTTTTTTGAGTAATAACATATAACTTGGGAAGTTGGTTCGAATAAGTAAGTCAACATTTAATTAAGGGTTTAACCCCATTGCCAAATTGCTGTTTTCAAGCAAGGTGTAGATTACGAGAACCAAATTCTCCTCCATTTTGAAGATTGGGGTGCAACGATTGTAGGCGAAAAGCATAGAGGTTGTGTGCTCCATTGGCAAATGCCATAGCAGAGTTGTACTCTCCCTCATTTTCCACTACACCATACTTTGGATCTTCACTTTTTGCTTCCTTAATTTGATGAAGCAATTAACTTTTTCGTGTTAATTAACAATCCCATAAATCAATAACAAAAAAATCAAACATATCTATTTAAAATATACTTACCAAATCAAGCACGAGGTTTCCATGTTGCTCTTCTAAGTTCTTCACCTATTTTAGTCATCACATAAAGAATCCGTTGCACTTTGTAATATATTCCAAGCGAAATGAAAGGAAAGAAATTCATATCAAAGATAACTAAAAGGAAGACTAACCTTCTTCCTGAAGGTATCTGTTTGAGTCTTGATCACGTGGTACTGTATGTAATTCATAGAGTCACTTATAGTTAAGTACGTATATAATACATGTGGAAAAAGAATGTTAATTTTATTTGCTGATAATGTAAAAATAATTACACTAAATGTAATGTGACTTACTCCTAATATGTTATTCACCATCTTTTTGGATTTCAAACCCATACTTAATGTATTCTTAAGTGGTTTAATTGAGTACATATTTTTACACTTTATATAAAATTTATACTTGTAGGGAAAAGTAAAATATATCATGGCCGAGACAAAGGAGCAACTTGTTTTTTTACTAGGACTAAAAGCTTTGCGTGGTTTGTATATTTTTTTCATTTTTAAATTTCACTGAATTGACCCAAAATGTTTTGACATTTTCACTAGTTGACCAAGAGACTTTAAGACCAGCTTGGAGATCTATTAAAATGGCAAATGTTGTTTCACCAATGTTTAAATTAAGTTGGTCCAAGCTGAAAAAGAGTTGTTACTAGGGATGGCAGTGGGGCGGGGTGTGTGCGGTTTGCAAAACCCACAAAATTTTCGATCTGTCTCACCCTGATAGCTTAGCTATTTTTTCAGTTTTCTACCCACCCCGCTTAAGTTTTTTTCTTTTATTTTTTCTAAAACAAACTATTTTGACATTTCAATATTTTTAAAATGGAGAGTTAAATATTATTCAAGCAATTATGTTTTTTCTCTTTATCGTAGTGTGAAATTACATGCTCATACCAATTAATCTCATTTGTAGTAACATAATTTTCCAAATGTATAAAGCTAACCACGCAGTCTCCATGAAATAAGACAGACAAGATTCTATCACCCAATCAGCCAATTGCTATATGCATGATACATTTTTTTTTAGTTTTGCGTTCATCCTTAATTAGGAATATTTAATTACTATCAGCAAAATAGAGCTGGAAAAAATAAATCTTAAAAGCTTTATAAACCATCCTTTTTAACCGTTCATATGTATTTCACTTCCACGTTTCTCGATGTGTCTAAAATAAGAACCATTATCGTTTTTGAATACGAAAAGGTTAATGAAAATAAAATAATTGCAAGATAAAGAAACATGAATGCTTTCCTTGGATAGAAACCGAAAGTTAAATTGCTAGTAATAAAGATAAGTCTAACAAATTGTAGTAGCAGTCGCATAAAATTAAGAGGGAAATAGCAGATAATAATGCCAACAAAATGCAAGAGTAAAGGTAAAAATCATAACCTTTCTTTCACGTATCTCAGCTAGAGATTCAGAGATGTTCTCCTGCAAGTGGCACAACTCCAGCAAATTGAGGCCGCTCATGTCTTCCCCTGTTCTTTGCCTATGAACAGACAAGAGCATCGGTCATTTAACTATAGTTGCTGCATTACATACAAGTTTTAGGTTTTATTCATTATATAATCAGATTAGTTATAAAGTAACTTTTTACTAGAAATATTAAATGGTAACATTGTAAAGTTTAGTCCTCGTAACTAGTATGTTATTGTAGGTGTTTACCCGGAAAATCGAATAGATAAATAGTTCTAAGGATGTGTGATATAACTTGACATAAATTGTACAGAGAAACAGAAATGCGTATATTCTAGACTATGGGAATGAGAGATAAAATAGTGAGCGAGAAGAATGAATGAGATAAAATAAAACAAGCTCAAGAGGTTGATCTTTCAATATCAGAAGTAGACTCTTGTTACAATGTGTGAATCTCCCCATGCTTACAACAATCCCCCTCTTTATAGTAGAGGAATCCTACTTTATATACAATAAAAAATATATAGTGAAGAACCCATGATTGAATTGTCTTTTTTCTAATTCCTGCCAGGATTTTCTCCCTTAGTGCGGTTGCAACGGTCCTTGTCTGTGAGCTCGATACTGACTCGAACTCGATATTGGATTGAGCCATCGGCCTTGACTCGAGCTTGATCCTGATTCGGAGTCTTGATATTCGGGGTGGGCATTGGTCGGTCTACGCATCTTTGACAACTTTCGCGTCGCCTCGTAGTTCAATTTGGTTATGGGCTCGATAATGATACCGAGTTGATCATTGATCGTCCTTAGAGCTCGAAACATGACATCATTACTTCAGACCTCCACCTGACATTACGCAGATACCCTTTGATCGAACCATTATCATCTCGACCAAATCGTATGACTGACTAATAGGTTTCGACCGTATACAGACAGTCCCCGCATTTCTCGGGAAGGATATGACTAGAGACGATATTTTCCAACGGTATGATTAGATGTATATTGGTGTCTGTACTGAGTCCGACCATGACGCACGTGGTAGTTGTCCCGTCGGTTCAGCTTACCGAGGCATTTAATGCATGTCAATCGATGTTTGCCATTACCTGAGATTGAACCGCCTCTGTTCAGCCCATAAATAGCCCGTTTCTAAATCAAACTTTATCCGTTACTCTAATCAAACCCCCAAATTTTCTTACTCTTCTCGTCTCTATTTCGCCGCATGTAGAGCCATCTTCATCAGAGTTTGAAACCGTCTTCTTTTTATCTTCCTTCGCCCCTCTTTTACTTATACCAATGGCAAAAACTTCAAAAACCGTACCGCAGAAGGAGAACGCTTCCTCTTCCCGGCCGTCCGGCGACAAGGCGCCGGCGGAGCCGCTTCCCCACGAGTACGTTCCTGGCCCGTGTATTCTAAAGGCTGATTTAAGGTTGAAAACCCTTCGTCGGTTCAGGGCCGATGTGAGCATGTGTCGATGTACATGTGCTCGATAACAGAGAGCCATCTCGAGACCGTGAGGAAAGACTGCAACTGGGGTCCCGAGGTTGTGCTGCAAATTCCTTCTCCCGAAGAGAGCATCGTCACTCACGTGGAGGGGTTTTTAAGTGTTTATACTTACCCCTTCACGTTGGGTCCCGTCGACCCAGTGATTATTGATTTTTGCAAAAGATATCAGGTCACTCTCGGCCAAATTCACCCTTCTCTATGGCGCATAGTAATCATACTGCGCTTCTTCTCCAACAAGGCCGGGGGGCTGGATTTTACTCTAAATCACCTCATGCGATTGTATCGGCCTCAAATCTTTCGAGGACTAATCAGGCTCCATCGCTGGTCAACAAAAGCTTTAATGTCGAGCATCGATGAAGACAAGGATCGGGGTTGGATGGGCCGCTTTATTCGGGTAAGGACCCGTGACCTTATTCCGGAAGAGAAGATATCGTTCCCCAAGGAGTGAAATTTCAACCGTAAGTGATTTTTTTTCTCTGTATCTTTGGGTTCGGAAGTTAGCCTCGACTTCCTCTTATGCCGAACGCACCTGGCGTGACTTGACAAAAGGTAGATAGGAGGCCAAGAATCATAGTAAGGGTCCCTTTTCATGTTTTTTGAAACATTTTTATGTTCCATTCGTTACTGACTTCCTTTCATGCAGGCGTGACCAAGGATGCCGTTTCGAGGCCTTCGAGTGGTGAGGATGGAACCAAGTCCCCGGTTTCAAAACCGGGGAAAGATAAAAAGCGGAAAGCTGTTTCTCAGTCCGAGGACCCTAAGCCGAAAACTCGAAGGGTGAGAAAAAAGGTAATCGCTCTTGCGATGGACTCGGTCCAACGATTGAGAGATGAAGAAGAAGAAGGTGCTTTGGCACTGGCGGTCCGATCTGCGAAAGCCATCGAGGTCGCCAGGCCTTCTGAGCCGATGGCGGCTACAACGGATGGGGCAGGTTCTGATACCATTAGGATCGATCAGAGCGTCCCAAGCGATTCGCTCGGGACTATGACAGTGGGTCATTTGCCTTCTCTTCCGACTTTTTCTGAGGAGGCGTTAAGGGAAGCTTGAGAATTGAAGACCCCTGATATAGGCGGAGGCTCTAGTGTAGGGAATCCTTTTCGGGATTGCTTTACTGGAGTCGATGATGCCTCCTATATTAGTGACGCTTCTATTCTTCTAGAAGAGGCCCAACGTTTCATATCTCGGGTAATGATTTTACTGCGCTTGGTTCCTTTGTTCTTTTCTAAACTTGACTTGTGTTTTTTTCCCTTTTGTGTAGGCTCTTGGCAAGTTTCGAGCCGATCTCAACCAGTATGAGGCCGAGCTTTAAAAGGTCTCGGAGGAGAGATATGCTATGAAGCTTCTTTGCGGCCAAAAGGACGAGATTATAAAGGACCTCCAAGCAGATTTGGCCAAGGCTCGTGAAGAAGAGGCCGAGCTAGATAAACAGGTGATCATCGTTCTGTTAGAGTATGGATTCGACCCTACTGTGGAAGTTAACACTTCATTATCTCAGCTGCAACAAAAGGTTGAAAAGATCGGGTTACTTCGGGGAGAAGTTGATCAGATCAAGGCCGAGTGTGATCGGTGGAAGGAGACCATGGACCGCTTGGCTGCAGAAAAAGAAACTATCTTGGCCAAACTATCATCGGCCTATGTTCAACTTCGAGGCGTCAAGCAAAATAGTTCGGCCCAGGCCAGGTGGATCGAGGAGCTTGAAACCGGGCTTGCTAAGGCCAAGGCAGAGATCGAGTCATCAAAAGTCATGGCGGACAAGTCTATTGCTATGTATCAGGCCAATGCCGAGGCTGCTCAAATGCAGCTAAGGGAGGCTTCTGACCGAGAGCAACGGGTTACTGACTTGGCAAAGTGCCAATCCCGGAGGGAAACCCTCGAGGAAGTCCACACTCGAGGTTTTGAACTTTCCGAGGAGATTGCCCGAGCCAAGATGCTCAAAGCTGAAGCCAGGCAGCTTGTCTCCTTCGACGAGGAAGATGATGATGAAGAAGGCAGTCGGGGCGGGTCCGATGAGGAGCCTGAAGGGGAAGCATCTCCTGAAGGAGATATCGACACCGGCAGTAGTTAGGACTTAGTTTCCCTTTTGCGAAGTTTTGACCGATCTCTTGTACATAACCATTTCTGTTAATAATAGAGCTTCTTTTGAATGCCTTCTCAGTTTTATGTTCAAATGTGCTTTTGCTTTTGTGAAGATTTTGTTATTGCAACTTAGTTTTATGGCAGTTCTTTGAGCTGAGTTATCTTGAACTTTGGAGTGATGGAACATTTTCGGTCCGATTTAAGTGAGAACAAAGCCTCAAACTCTCGTTGTATTGGTCCTTAAGCTTAATAATTGAGTGGGTTATTATTTGAGCTTGAAGTAAGATAGCCCTTAGGCTTGATAGTCGAGTGAGTGATTATTCGAACTCGAACTTGAAGTATTTGTAGCATGTAGAATTTATGGTCGAGTGAGCAGTTTGCTCGAACTCGATGTAGGATAGCCCTTAGGCTTGATAGTCGAGTGAGTGATTATTCGAACTCGAACTCGAAGTATTTGTAGCCCGTAGGCTTTATGGTCGAGTGAGCGGTTTGCTCGAACTCGATATAGGATAGTCCTTAGGCTTGATAGTCGAGTGAGTGGTTATTCGAACTCGAACTCAAAATAGTTGTAGCCCGTAGGATTTATGGTCGAGTGAGCGGTTTGCTCGAACTCGATGTAGAATAGCCCTTAGGCTTGATAGTCGGGTGAGTGATTGTTCAAACTCGAAGTATTGTAGCCCGTAGGCTTTATGGTCGAGTGAGCGGTTTGCTCGAACTCGATGTAGGATAGCCCTTAGGCTTGATAGCCGAGTGAGTAATTATTCGAACTCGAACTCGAAGTATTTGTAGCCCGTAGGCTTTATGGTCGAGTGAGCGGTTTGCTCGAACTCGATGTAGGATAGCCCTTAGGCTTGATAGTCGAGTGAGTGATTATTCGAACTCGAACTCGAAGTATTTGTAGCCCGTAAGCTTTATGGTCGAGTGAGCGGTTTGCTCGAACTCGATGTAGGATAGCCCTTAGGCTTGATAGTCGAGTGAGTGATTATTCGAACTCGAACTCGAAGTATTTGTATCCCGTAGGCTTTATGGTCGAGTGAGCGGTTTGCTCGAACTCGATGTAGGATAGCCCTTAGGCTTCATAGTCGAGTGAGTGATTATTCGAACTCGAACTCAAAGTATTGTAGCTCGTAGGCTTTATGATCGTCCATTACCTGAAATTCTTTCGATAGTGGTCGGCCCTTGAGCCTGTTTGAATCATGAAGTAGAAAGATCTTTTCGAAGTATGAGACATCTGAAAAAAAGAAGTTTTCCTTTATAAGTCATTATACATGCGTTTGTATCTTGCACCAGGGCTCGAGCAAAACTACGCGGGCATTGTTCGTTTTGACTACTTGGCCCTTACACTTTTCTCTATCGAGACCCTGTCTGACATGAATTTGATATCAAGAAACTTTCTTGTACCAAACTTGGTTTATTCTCGATGGTAGGGCCCCCCAGTATTTGAGGTTGATTATGAATAAGCCTTGGATACTGTTGAATTGCCCTCAGGTAGCACATGGTTGTTGCCTCGTTAAAAACCTCGCCGAAAAAAAAATCCATTCGGGATAAAAGCCGATCTAAGGGGAAAAAGAGTGCAACGCGTACTTTAAAACCTGAGGTCTCGACGTCTTTGATCGAACTCCTGCAATGGGTTAGCTTCGAATATGTATATATGGGTGAAAGGGAAGAGAGAATCATACCTTAACAATAATATCATTTGAGGAGTGATATGCTCCAGTTGTTCGATAATGGTTTTCCATCCATCGTTTTGAGTTTATAAGATCCCTTTTCAACTATATCGAGGACCTGATAGGGTCCTTCCCAATTTGGGCTGAGCTTCCCTTCATTAGGATCTCGAGTACTGATGATGACCTTCCTTAGGACTAAGTTCCCGACCCTGAAGTGGCGGAGGATGGTTCTTCTATTGTAGTACCTTTCGATTCGTTGTTTTTGTGCAGCCATTCGAACAAGTGCCGCTTCTCATTTTTCATCTAATAATTCGAGACTAGTGTTCATTGCCCCATGGTTTGATTCCACCGATGTATGTTGAAACCTTGCGCTGGGTTCTCTGACTGGAATTAAGGCTTTAGAGCCATACACTAAGAAAAACGGAGTTGCTCCTGTGCTGGACTTCGATGTTGTTCAGTATGCCCATAGGATTTCGGGCAGAATTTTTCTCCATTTCCCTTTGACTTTGTTCAACCTTTTCTTCAAGTTTTGGATGATAGTCTTGTTTGTTGATTCGGCTTGTCCGTTCCCACTGGGGTGATACGGTGTCGATAATATCCTTTTTATCTTATGATCTTTGAGAAATTTTGTTACCATTATTGCATGTTATTTCTGCGGGTATCCCGAATCGACACATGATGTGATCCCAGATGAAATCTATAACCTCTTTTTCTCTTACTTTCTCGAACGCATGTGCTTCAACCCATTTAAAGAAATAGTCAGTCATAAATAAAATGAATTTAGCTTTACCTGGGGCCGATGGTAGGGGGCCGACGACATCCATCCCCCATTTCATGAATGGCCATGGGGATAGGACTGAATGAAGTTGTTCCCCGGGTTGATGGATCATCGGTGCAAACCTTTGAATTTTATCACATCTTTGAACAAACTCCTTAGTGTCCCTTTCCATGCTATCCAATAATATCCCGTTCTGATGATTTTTTGAATCAGTGATTCGGCGCCGGAGTGGTTCCCACAAGTGCCTTTATGGACCTCTCGTAAAACATAATCAGTGTCTCCTGGTCCCAAGCATACTGCCAATGGTCCATCGAATATCCTTCTGTACAATGTTCCATCTTCAGCCAACGTGAATCGAGCAGCTTTGGTTCGTAGGGCCCTTGACTCTTTAGGGTTCGATGGGAGTTTTTCGTTTCTCAAATATTCAATATACTTATTTCTCCAATCCCAGGTTAAGCTTATGGAGTTTATCTCGGCGTGCTCCTCCTCGATTACGGACCTCGAGAGTTGAACGACAGTCCCCGAATCAATCTCATCTTCCTCGACCGATGACCCCAAATTTGCGAGTGCATCGGCCTCACCGTTTTGTTCTCGAGGTACATGTTGCAAAGTCCATTCCTTGAAACGGTGCAAAGTTACCTGTAATTTGTCCAAATACCTCTGCATTCTGCCTTCTCGAACCTCGAAGGTTTTGTTTACTTGGTTTACTACCAGTAAAGAGTCATATTTAGCTTCAATCATTTCTGCTCCCAGGCTTTTGGCCAGCTTGAGACCTGCAATCATGGCCTCGTACTCGGCCTCATTGTTAGTCAACCTAGAAGTTTTGATAGACTGCCTAATGATGTCACCCGTGGGGGGTTTCAACAGGATGCCAAGCCCGGACCCCTTCACATTCGAAGCACCATCTTTTAAGAGGGCCCAGACCCCTAATGATATACCCGATTTTAACAAGAGTTCTTTTTCAACTTTGGCTACGAGGGCTGGCGTGAAATCGGCCACGAAGTCTACTAAAATTTGAGACTTGATGGCCATACGGGGTTGATATTTGATATCGTACCCGCTGAGCTCGACGGTCCATTTGGCCAATCGGTCCAATAGTTCGGGCTTGTATAAAATATTACGAAGTGGGTAAGTCGTCAACACGTATATGGGGTGATATTAAAGTATGGTCTTAATTTCCTAGAAGCGCTTATCAGTGCAAGTGCTAATTTTTCTAAGTGTGGATATCTAGTCTCTGCTTCTTCTAAGGTCCGAGTTACGTAATAAACAAGAAATTGTGTACCTTGCTCTTCTCGAACTAGGACTCTACTTACCGCGATTTCCGATACGGCCAAGTATACGTAAAGTCTTTCATCTGTCTTCGGAATGTGAAGCAGTGGCGGGCTCGACAGGTATTGCTTTAATTGTTCTAAAGCTTGTTGGCATTCCGGGGTCCAAGCGAAATCGTTCTTCTTTTTGAGTAAATAGAAGAATCTGTGGCTTCGATCCGATGACCTCAAAATGAATCGGCCTAGGGCAGCTATCCATCCGGTTAGCTTTTGCACCGCTTTCACACTATCCACGATGGTGATGTCTTCGATGGCCTTGATTTTATCGGGGTTGATCTCGATTCCTCGATTTGATACCATGAAGCCAAGGAATTTGCCCAAGCCAACCCCGAAAGCACATTTCTCGGGGTTGAGCTTCATGTTGTATTTCCTTAATATCTCGAACGTCTCCTGCAAATGAGTTAAATGGTCCTCTGCGCGCAGGGACTTGACTAGCATGTCATCAATATAAACTTCCATCGACTTACCTATTGGTTTTTCAAATATTTTATTCACTAGGTGTTAATAAGTAGCTCTTGCGTTTTTTAGCCCGAAGGGCATTACATTATAACAATATGTTCCATACTTGGTGATAAACAAGTTTTTTCTTGGTCCTCCGATTCATTCGAATTTGATTGTACCCGGAATAGGCATCGAGAAAAGTAAGGATCTCGTGACCGGCTGTGGCATCGATCATCCGATCGATATTAGGCAGTGGAAAAGAATCTTTGGGGCATGCTTTGTTTAGATCTTTATAGTTTACACACATTCTGAGTTTGTTCCCTTTTTTATGGACTACAACAATGTTAGCTAACCATTCGGGATATTTTACTTCCTGAATCGACCTTATTTTGAGAAGTTTACTTACCTTGTCCTTTATGAACGCGTGCTTTAACTCGAACTGAGGTCTTCTCTTTTGCTTCACCGGTCTGAACCTAGGGTCCAAGCTCAGTCCGTGCGTTGTTATCGACGGTGGGTTTCCTGCCATGTTTATATGGGACCAAGCAAAGCAATCTATGTTATCAATAAGAAATTGAATAAATTTTTTCCTGAGTTCGGGGGTCAACCCCATTCCCAGGTATACCTTTCTTTCTGGCAGATATTCGATCAATATAACCTGTTCCAGCTCTTCGACCGTCGATTTGGTGGCGTCAGAATCCTCGGGGATGATAAAAGTTCGGGGTGTCAGGAAATTTCCTCGTCATCTTTTGTTTCCTGCTTCACCAATTTGGTCGAGACTGGCAGCTGTGATTGCTATTTGGCCTCTCGTATATTTTTAATGCTCAATATTTCTGAGGCTGATAATGTTGATATCGGTGTTACCTCATCGACTGCAAATATTTCCTTCGCCACATGCTGCTCCCCATACACTGGTTTCACTCCGTCAGACGTTGGGAATTTCATTATTTAGTGGAGAGTCGAAGGTACTTCCCTCATGTTGTGGATCCAAGGCCTTCCGAGTAGGGCATTATATCTCATGTCGCCTTCAATTATGTGGAACTTTGTGTTTTGGATGGTTTCAGCCACGTTCACTGGTAGAATAATTTCCCCTTTAGTCATTTCGCTGGCCATATTAAAGCCGTTTAAGACCCGAGCTGCTGGCACGACTTGATTCTGCAGACCGAGCTGCTCTACGACACTTGATCGGATGATATTTGTAGAGCTACCTGGATCCACTAAAACACGCTTAACCTGAACTTTAGTTAATAGGATAGAAATTACCAGAGCATCGTTGTGGGGCTGAGAGATGCCCTCTGCTTCTTCGTTTTCGAACGATAAAGTGCCTTCGGGCACATAATCTCGGGTTCGTTTTTCCCCTGTGGCCGATACCTTAATGCGTTTGAGTGCGGGTCTCTATGGAATGTCGACCCCACCGATGATCATGTGAATGATATATTGAGTTTCCTCTTGTTTGTCTTTTCTGTTGGAGTCCCTTTCTCTAAAGTGATTCTTGGCTCGATCACTGAGGAATTCTCGAAGGTGGCCCTCATTGAATAGACGGACTACCTCCTCCCTTAACTGCATGCAGTCCTCGGTCCGGTGGCCATGCGTACCATGATATTTACACATAGAATTTGGGTTTCTTTGGGAAGGATCGGTTTGCATGGGCCTGGGCCACTTAGTATCTTTGATTTTTTCGATTGCCGATACAATACTCGATGCATCGATGCTGAAGTTATACTCCGATAACCGAGGTGCCTCTCTAGGATCGGCATATTTGTCAAAGCCATTCTTGCTCATTAGTCTCTGAGAATTCTGTCTTCGATCACTCCTTCGATTGTTCCGGGCGGCATTGTGTGTCGAGCCGTTATTAATTCGATTTGTGACGTATGGTTGATATCGGTCTCTGTTCGACCTCGGTTCTCTATTGATGTCCCCCTAGTTTTTAATAGCCGATCTGTTTGGATGTGCGAATCCGGAAGGAGTTCCTAATTGGTCGTCTTCGACCCTGATCTTTGATTGATATCGATTGTGCACATCTGCCCAAGTTATTGCCGGGTACTCGATCAAATTTTATTTCAGTCGACATGATGCCATCGATCTTCGCTCGTTCAACCCTTGAGTAAAAGCTTGGACGGCCCAATCGTCAGTGACCGGTGGCAATTCCATGCGTTCCATTTGAAATCGGGACACGAACTCCCTTAGCATTTCATTATCCCTTTGTTTCACTTTGAAAAGGTTCGATTTCCTCGTTGCAACCTTTATGGCACCGGCGTGTGCCTTTACAAATGAATCCGCTAACATGGCAAATGAATCGATGGAATTTGGTGGCAGGTTATGATACCAAATCATTGCCCCTTCGAGAGGGTCTCTCCGAATTTTTTCAATAACACGGATTCGATTTCATCGTCTTCCAAATCGTTACCCTTGATGGCACGCGTGTAAGAGGTGACGTGTTCATTGGGATCGATCGTATCGTTATATTTGGGGATTTCGGGCATACAGAAATTTTTGGGGATTGGTTTTGGGCTTGCACTCGAGGGAAAAGGCTTTTGTACGAATATCTTGGAATCCAACCCTTTTATCATGGGCGGAGCCCCTGGGATTTGATCGACCCTGGAATTATATGTTTCTACTTTCTTATCGTTGGCTTCGATTCGCCTTTTGAGCTCCTCAAGTATTTTTAGCAATTTCGGGAGTAGTCCCCAATTCTTGCTCGTTTGACCTTACTACGACTGGTTCCGTTCGGTGGGTAATTTCTCGAGGTAGACTGGGCTCCGGTCTGCTTGGTAGCTGGGTTTGGCTATGCAGCTGAGCTATTGCTACCTGCTGGGCATGCAACATTTCAAAAATCATACGCAAGCTGACTCTGTTCTCCTTCACGTTATGGGAGTCTCGTCCTGCAGATCGAGTACTGCCATGAATGCTATTTTCAGGCTCGGAACGTTGGTTTGCCTCAAAGGCCATATGCGAGTTGACATCTAGCGGTACTTCGGCTTGAGCTTTAGGTACCTCGACTCGAGCTTCAATGACATTGATAAGCGGCCTTCCGGCCCTGAGCATCAAGTTATTGGTTTCGTCTTGAAGGCCGGCTTCGTTGTCGGTAGGTAATGATATTAATCGAGTATTTGCCATTGCTAATTCGAAGTCAGAGACACCCTCAAAAGACGAGCATAAACTGATGTGTGTTGCAGATTTGTATCAAACAAACACTGTTATCCTTAGCCCCACGGTGGGCGCCAAACTATTTACCCGGAAAATCGGATAGAGTTAAATTTATAAGTAGTTCTAAGGATGTATGATATAACTTGACACAAATCGTACAGAGAAACCGAAATGCATAAATTCTAGACTATGGGAATGAGAGATAAAATAGTGAGTGAGAAGAATGAATGAGATAAAGTAAAACAGGCTCAAGAGGTTGATCTTTCAATATCAGAAGTAGACTCTTGTTACAATGTGTGAATCCCCCCATGCTTATAACTATCCCCCTCTTTATAGTAGAGGGATCCTACTTTATATACAATAAAAAATATATAGTGGAGAACCTATGATGAATTGTCTTTTTCCTAATTCCTGCCAGGATTCTCTCCCTTAGTGCGGTTGCAACGGTCCTTGTCTGTGAGCTCGATACCGACTCGAACTCGATATTGGATCAAGCCATCGGCCTTGACTCGAGCTTGATCCTGATTCAGAGTCTTGATATTCGGGGTGGGCGTTGGTCGGTCTATGCATCTTTGACAACTTTCACGTCTGCTCGTAGTTCGATTTGGTTATGGGCTCGATAATGATATCGAGCTGATCATTGATCGGCCTTAGAGCTCGAAACATGACATCCTTACTTCAGACCTCGACCTGATATTACGCAGATACCCTTTGATCGAAGCATTATCATCTCGACCAGACCGTACGACTGACTAATATGTTTCGACCATATACAGTAGGTTAAACTATACTAGTGAATACTATAAAAAAAATTACGCTATATAAAAAAAAATTACGCTATCTTTATATAGCTTAACTCCTTATAAATTACTACACGAAAAAAGAAACATCTGAACATGATAAAACTCATTAACCATCCTTAAATTGCTCAAATTAAAATATAAAAAATAAAAAAACGGTGTTAATGATCCTACTATTACCTTATCTCTCTTCTTAGCTTGTTATTGATCTCTTTCAATCTCTTCAAATTTTCTTGCATTCTCTGTACACATTGAACGAACAAAGGGATTTTGCAGGAAAAATTACATGGTAAATCATTCCTAATATAGTAAATACTATTAAGTCACAACGTTAAACCACATAATGAGAAAACTAGAGTTTATAAGGAAATTACCTCGTAGTGAGTGCTCCAAATATCAACCCCAAGCGTCCTCTGATACTGATCTATCATCTTTTTTTGCCTGATTAACACACAGAAGAAGTTGGAAAGCAAGAAAGAAAGAAACAAAAAGTAACTCTTTTTTTTTTTTTTGTTTTTTTGTGTGTAAAAGACATACGTAGTGTTGGGGCTGGTGTATTCATGGAATTTCCTGGTGCTAGAGAGCATGAGGAGTGAGATCTTAGCATCACAAAGAACAGTAAGCTCTTTAGCTTTCTTGATAATACCATTTCTTCTTTTGGAGTAAGTGACTTGCCTGTTTGTTGAGTTCTCTATCTTCTTTATCTCAATCTTTCCACGACCCATGATCTCTTCTTCTCTTCTGTAATATTGAAACAAACACAGAAAGTAGCTAGCCTCATCTGTCTGTCAAGTGATGAAGTTAAAGAAGAAACAGAAAGGGAGAGTTAGTAGCGAAACTATATCGGGAAAAAGAAAGTTAAAGTGTAGTAGCTGCACTAGTAGGAGCTTTTGCCAATTTCGTGAAAGTCTTTTGTGGCTCTCATGATGACTACTGTTTAACGTGTGATGTTCGGTTCTTTGACCATGACAAGTCCCTGTTCAGCATTATGGCGTTTGTTTGGAGTTAGTAAACTTTAAGGTTGTAAATTCTGTTTTTTAGTTTTTCTATTGTGTTTATATGGGTCTGTTTAGAAGAAATTATTCTAAAAAATTCAAACTTATTTGTTCAGATCTTTAAAAAAATTTTAATAAAGATGGAAACAAAATAATCTCAATTCTATGATCCCGGCTGAAGTAAGAAAAATTTTGTTGTGTCTCGTACACTAATTGTGTGAGGTTTTATTTTATTTCACAATAAAATGAATTCAAGAATTTATGGACCCGAATGGGTAAGAATTGGGGACCGAGGTCACGAATCAAACTAAGAGCAGAACATGATCACTGCCTTCAATTACATGAAGTCCATGGCATTTTGATTTACCAAAGGTCACGCAGTGATTCCTATGAACTGACAGTGACGAGATAATGAAAAAGTATACACGGCTCCCGATACAGATTAATTAATAATCCAAACTGATTCAAATAAGTAAATAGAGTAGTAAGTACTGTAGTGACGCGTTTCTTCCCTTCCACACAGAGACTTTTAATTTCCAACCTTACGGCCTTAAAAAATCTCCAAATTTGCACAAGAAGTTAGTTATCGTTTACTCAAATATTTAGAAGTTATTGTGGTTTGGAAATCTATAGCCCAAACCATCATAGGTGCCACTAGGTAATATTTGATCAAATTATAAACGGTAAAAACTGGTTAGTACTTCGTACGAACTGATTTAAATGGCAATACATTTGATCGAAGAAGCGTCTTCATAGTATTAGGTTGAGGTCCGAAGTCAGGTCACCAAGCTTCGAGCCCGAGTGACCGATCAATGTCGAGCTCGATATCATTATCGAGCTCGAATCCAAGTCGAACTACGATGCAAAGTAAAGTTATCGAGCTTATGAGGCAGAGACCGACCAACACTGACCCCTAATCAATACAAGGATCCGAGTCAGAATTGAGCTCGAGTCAATATTGAGCTCATAAACAAGAGCCGTTGCAATCCCACTAGAGGAGAGAATCCTGGCAGGATTATGGAAAAACTGATTTATCATGGGTCTCCCACTATGTATTTTTTATTATATCTAAAGTAAGATCACTCTACTATAAAGGGGATGGTTATTATTTTTGTAAGGACCAAGCTTTTGCTTACATTATAACTAAAAGACCATACACTCCTATATTGAAGGATTATTCTTTTGGGCTTCATAGAGTGATTCATCTTGCTTAGTCCTTAAATCATCTTCTTTCCAACCTTGTGTATTTTTCATTCTTTACAATCCGTATTTTATACTTTCAATTTATCCTTACGATTTGTATTAAGTTTTACCACATATCCTTAGAACTACGTATAACAGTCGTTATTTGATACGAATCTGCAAAAACACGTCATTTTGCGCTTGTTTCCGGAAGTGTCTTTGATTTCGGATTAGCAACGACTAAACTATCAATTAAATGGACTTACCTATCGACAACGAAGCTGGTCTTCAAGATGAGAACAACAACTTGACACCCAGTACCGAAAGGCCGCTTGTCAATACCGTTGGAGCTTGAATCGAAGTGTCGATAGACATTAATTCGCATGTGGCCATTGAGGCGAACCTACATTCTGAACTTGAAAATAGCATACATGGTGGCACTCGATCTGCAGCTCGAGATACCTATAACGTCGAGGAAAACTGCGTCAGCTTGCGTATGATTTTTGAAATATTGCAAGCTCAACAGGCAGTGATAGCACAGTTGCAGAGTCAAACCTAGATATAGAGCAGGCCGGGGCCCAGTCAACCCCGAGAAATCGCCCATACAACGGAACCAACTATAGTGAAATCAAATAAGCAGGAGTCGGGGACTAATCCCGAAATTGCTAAGATGTTCGGAGAACTGACCAAACGAATAGAATCGGGAGAAAGGAGGATCGAAGCAAACGACAAGAAGATGGAAACATACAACTCCAGGGTTGATCAGATCCCGGGGGCACCACCAATATTGAAGGGCTTAGATTCCAAAAATTTCATACAAAAACCTTTCCCCCCAAGCGCGGCTCCTAAACCGATCCCAAAGAAGTTCCGCATGCCCGAGATTCCTAAATATAACGGAACTACCGACCCAACGAACATGTCACCTCATACACATATGCCATCAAAGGGAATAATCTAGAGGATGATGAGATTACAAGTGTCTGGTGAAGTCCTTCTTATCAGTGTGTTGTCAACCACATCTATAATTGCGATCTAATTCTATCGATTCTTTTGCTATGCTTGCGGATTCCTTCATAAAAGCACATGCCGGGGCCATAAAAGTCGAGACCAG
Source organism: Nicotiana tabacum (assembly GCF_000715075.1). Taxonomy (NCBI): domain Eukaryota; kingdom Viridiplantae; phylum Streptophyta; class Magnoliopsida; order Solanales; family Solanaceae; genus Nicotiana; species Nicotiana tabacum. The sequence goes on along the minus strand of NC_134096.1, from coordinate 149,914,134 downwards.
GAAGTCGGACCTGTTCAAGATAAGATAAAAGGATAACAAGATGCTAAGGGAGCTCGTATCTCGTTTTCAAATGGAACGAATGGATCTGCCACCAGTCACAAACAATTGGGCTGTTCAGGCTTTCACTCAAGGTTTGAACGAACGAAGTTCGACGGCTTCACGGCAGTTGAAGCATAACCTGATCGAGTACCCAGCTATCACTTGGGCCGACGTGCACAATCGGTACCAATCAAAAATTAGAGTCGAAGATGATCAGTTGGGGTATGAACCCGCTGCTCGAAGGGATATCAATCGGGAACAAGGTTCGATCAGGGACCGATACCGACCATATAATGGAAACCACAGAATCAATGAATCAAGACGTAACCCCGGACAAAGCAACAAAAGAAGTGATCGAGGTCAAAGGTCTCGGGGGCTGATGAACAGAAGTGGGTTCGACAGGCCTACCGGATCTAAGGAAGCACCACGGTTATCAGAGTATAACTTCAGCATTGATACATCCGCTATCGTGTCCGCTATCGGACGCATCAAAGACACTAAATGGCCTCGACCCATGCAGACTGATCCTGCCCAGAGGAATCCCAATCAAATGTGCGAATATCATGGCACCCATGGCCACAGAACGGAAGATTGCAGGAAACTAAGAGAGGAGGTAGCCCGGTTATTCAATAAAGGGAACCTTCAAGAATTTTTAAGCGACTGGGCCAAAAATCATTTCCAAAACAAGGATTTTGGCAAATAAAATGAACAAGAAGAACCACAACACATCATCCACATGATCGGCGGCGTCGATACCCCTCAAGGGTCGATGCTTAAATGCACTAAGACATCGGTTATGAGAGAAAAGCGACCTCGAACTCAGGATTACGCACCCATAGGAACTTTGTCGTTCAATGACGAAGATGCAGAAGGAGACATACAACCTCATAACGATGCACTAGTAATATCCGTACTTATGAATAAAACTAAAGTTAAGCGTGTGTTAATTGATCCAGGTAGCTCGGCCAACATCATTAGATTGAAGGTTGTAGAACAACTCGGTCTACAGGACCAGGTCGTACCCGCAACCCTAGTTCTAAATGGATTCAATATGGCATGTGAAACCACCAAAGGCGAGATAATTCTGCCGATAAACGTGGCTGGGACCCTCCAGTAAACGAAGTTCCACGTAAGCGAAGGCGACATGAGGTACAACGCCCTTTTTGGAAGGCCATGGATCCACAACATGAGAGCTTTACCTTCGACCCTACACCAGGTTCTTAAATTCCCAACATCGAGGGGAGTCAAAACAGTGTACAGAGAACAACCGGCCGCAAGAGAAATGTTTGCCGTCGAGGAAGCGAATCCGATATCCTCACCTTCGTCAATAAAGGGATCAGATGGTTAGCCAATGTAGTTGTAGTCCCTAAAAAAGGGAACAAACTTAGAATGTGTATAGATTATAAGGATTTAAACAAGGCATGACCCAAAGATTCTTTTCCGCAGCCCAATATTGATCGCATGATCGATGCTACGGCCGACCACAAGGTCCTTACATTTCTCGATGCTTATTCCGGGTATAATTAATTCCAAATGATCCCGGAAGACCAGGAAAAGACTTCATTTGTCACCAAGTATGGAACATATTATTATAATATGATGCCCTTCGGGCTAAAAAATATAGGTGCTACTTACCAACGCCTCGTAAATAAAATGTTCGAGGAACAAATAGGTAAATCAATGGAGGTTTATATTGACGACATGTTAGTAAAGTCCCTACGCGCAGAGGACCATTTGGCTCATTTGCAGGAAACATTCGAGATTTTAAGGAAATACAACATGAAGCTCAACCCCGAGAAATGTGCTTTCAGGGTCGGTTCGGGTAAGTTCTTCGGCTTCATAGTATCAAATCAGGGGATCGAGATTAACCCCGATAAAATCAAGGACATCGAAAACATCGCCATCGTGGACAGTGTAAAAGTCGTGCAGAGGCTAACGGGACAGATTGCTGCCTTAGGCCGATTCATTTCAAGGTCGTCAGATCGAAGTCACAGATTTTTCTCTCTACTCAAAAAGAAGAACGATTTCGCTTGGACCCCGGAATGCCAACATGTATTAGAGGAATTAAAGCGATATCTATCGAGCCCACCACTGCTTCATACTCTAAAAATAGACAAAAAACTTTGCTTGTACTTGGCGGTATCGAAAATCGCGGTAAGTGGTGTCCTAGTTCGAGAAGACCAAGGTACGCAATTTCCCATTTATATGTAAGTCAAACCTTAGGAGAAGCAGAAACTAGATATCCACACTTAGAAAAATTGGTACTTGCGCTAATAAGCACCTCTAGAAAGTTAAGACCGTACTTTCAATGTCACCCCATATGCGTATTAACCACTTACCCATTCGTAATATTTTGTACAAGCCCAAACTATCAGGCCGATTGACCAAATGGGTCATCGAACTAAGTGGGTACGATATCGAATATCAACCCCGTACGACCATCAAGTCTCAAATTTTAGCGGACTTCGTGGCCGATTTCACGCCGACCCTCGTACCCGAAGTTAAAAAAGAATTCTTATTGAAATCGGATACATCATCGGAGGGATGGACCCTTTTCACGAACGGGGCTTCGAACGTGAAGAGGTCCGGGCTAGGCATCGTTTTAAAGCCGCCCACGGGTAACACTATTAGGCAATCTATCAAAACTACTAGGTTGACTAACAACGAGGCCGAGTATGAGGCCATGATTGCAGGTCTGGAGCTTGCTAAAAGCTTGGGAGCAGAAGTCATTGAAGCCAAGTGTGACTCTTTGTTGGTGGTAAATCAAGTAAACAAGACCTTCGAAGTTCGAGAAGATAGAATGCAAAGGTATTTGGACAATATTCAGGTAACTTTGAACCGTTTCAAAGAATGGACCTTACAGCATGTACCTCGAGAACAAAATAGTGAGGCCGATGCACTTGTAAATTTGGGATCATCGGTCGGGGAAGATGAGATTAGCTCGGGGACTGTCGTTCAACTCTCGAGATCCGTGATCGAGGAAGGTCACGCCGAGATAAACTCTAGAAGCTTAACCTGGGATTGGAGGAATAAGTTTATTGAATACTTGGAGAACGGAATGCTCCCATCAGACCCTAAAAATTTGAGGGCCCTACGAACCAAAGCTGCTCGGTTCATATTGACTGCAGATAGAACATTATATTGAAGGACATTCGATGGACCATTAGCAGTATGCTTAGGACCAGGGGACACCGATTACGTCCTACATGAGATTCACGAAGGTACTTCTGGAAATCATTCTGGTACCGATTCATTAGTCCGAAAGATAATCAGATCAAGATATTATTGGATTGATATGGACAAAGATGCAAAGGAGTTTGTTCGAAAATGTGACAAATGTCAAAGATTTGCACCAATGATCCATCAGCCCGGAGAGCAACTTCACTCAGTCCTATCCCCATGGCCATTCATGAAATGGGGAATGGATATCATCGGCCCTCTGTCATCGGCCCCAGGTAAAGCAAAATTCATTTTATTTATGACTGACTATTTCTCTAAATGGGTTGAAGCTCAGGCGTTCAAAAAAGTTAGAGAGAAAGAGGTTATAGACTTCATCTGGAATCATATCGTATGCCGATTCGGGATACCCGCCGAAATAGTGTGTGACAATGGAAAATAATTTATCGGCAACAAAGTGACAAAATTTCTCAAAGACCATAAGATAAAAAGGATATTATCAACACTGTATAACCCTAGTGGAAACGGACAGGCCGAATCGACGAACAAAACTATCATTCAAAATCTAAAGAAAAGGTTGAACGACGCTAAGGGGAAATGGAGAGAAATCCTACCCGAAGTTCTTTGGGCGTATCGAATAACATCAAAGTCCAGTACGGGGGCAACCCCATTCTCTTTAGTATATGGCTCTGAAGCCTTGATTCCAGTCGAAGTTGGAGAACCCAGTGCCAGGTTTCGATATACAACAGAAGAGTCAAATTACGAGGCTATGAATACTAGCCTCTAATTATTGGATGAAAAACGAGAAGCCAATCTCGTTCAATTGGCCGCCCAAAAGTAGTGGATCGAAAGATACTATAATCGAAGAACCAAGCTTCACCATTTTAAACTCGGGGACTTAGTGCTAAGGAAAGTCACCCTCAGTACCCGAAATCCAAACGAAGGAAAATCGGGTACAAACTGGGAAGGACCATACCAGGTTCTCAAAAACGTCGGAAAAATATTTATAAGCTCGGTATTATAAATGGCAAACAACTATAAAGCAATTGGAATGTATCGCACCTAAAACGATACTATTGCTAAGGTACGACCCTCCCATATTCGTTTATATTTCGAAACTAACCCTTGCAGGAGTCCGATCAGGAGCAAGGATGGACCCTTCAATACGAAGCCCTAGGTCTGAAATCACACGTTGCACTCTTTTCCCCTTAGACCGGTTTTATCCCAAACGGGTTTTTTTGACAAGGTTTTTAATGAGGCAACCATTAATCGTGCTAACTTAGAAACAATTCGACAGTATCTGAGGCCTCTTTACAATCGACCTCGAATACTGGGGGGCATTAGCCCTCAAATATATCAAGTTTGATGCAAGAAGGTTACTTTATAACAACAGGGTTCCGATAGGAAAAATTGTAAGAGCCAAATGGTCAAAACGAACCATGCTCATGTAGTTGGCCCGAGCCCTGAACGCAAAACATGAACACATGTATAACGACTTATAAAGAAAGTTTTTTACCGATATCTTATATCCAAGAAATATTCCTCTATTTCGAGATTTATTATGCAAACAGGATTAAGGTAAATCTTTGAGTTCGAGCAAGCACTCACTCGACTAAGCCTACGGGCTACATTACTTCGAGTTCGAGCAAGCACTTACTAGACTACTAAGCCTATGGGCTACATTACTTCGAGTTTGAAATCACTCACTCGACTATTAAGCCTACGGGCTACATTACTTCGAGTTCGAAATCACCCACTCGACTACTAAGCCTACGGGCTACATCACTTCGAGTTCGAAATCACTCACTCGACTATTAAGCCTATGGGCTACATTACTTCGAGTTCGAAATCACTCACTCGACTATTAAGCCTACGAGCTACATTACTTCAAGTTCGAAATTACTCACTCGATTATTAAGCCTACGGGCTACATTACTTCGAGTTCGAAATCACTCACTCGACTATTAAGCCTACGAGCTACATTACTTCAAGTTCGAAATTACTCACTCGATTATTAAGCCTACGGGCTACATTACTTCGAGTTCGAAATCACTCACTCGACTATTAAGCCTACGGGCTACATTATTTCGAGTTCGAAATCTCTCACTCGACTATTAAGCCTACGGGCTACATTACTTCGAGTTCGAAATCACTCACTCGACTATTAAGCCTACGGGCTACATTACTTCGAGTTCGAAATCACTCACTCGACTATTAAGCCTACGAGCTACATTACTTCGAGTTCGAAATCACTCACTCGACTACTAAGCCTATGGGCTACATTACTTCGAGTTCGAAATCTCTCACTCGACTACTAAGCTTACGGGCTACATTACTTCGAGTTCAAAATCACTCACTCGACTATTAAGCCTACGAGCTATATTACTTTGAGTTCGAAATCACTCACTCGACTACTAAGCCTACGGGCTACATTACTTCGAGTTCGAAATCACTTACTCGACTACTAAACCTACGGGCTACATTACTTTGAGTTCGAAATCATTCACTAGACTATTAAGCCTACGAGCTACATTACTTCGAGTTCGAAATCACTCACTCAACTATTAAGCCTACGGGCTACATTACTTCGAGTTCGAAATCACTCACTCAACTACTAAGCCTACGGGATACATTACTTCGACTTTGAAATCACTCACTCGACTATTAAGCCTACAGGCTACATTACTTCGAGTTCGAAATCACTCACTCGACTATTAATCCTACGGGCTACATTACTTCGAGTTCGAAATCACTCACTCGACTATTAAGCCTACGAGCTACATTACTTCGAGTTTGAAATCACTCACTCGACTATTAAGCCTACGAGCTACATTACTTCGAGTTCGAAATCACTCACTCGATTATTAATCCTACGCGCTACATTACTTCGAGTTCGAAATCACTCACTCGACTATTAAGCCTACGGGCTACATTACTTAGAGTGCGAAATCACTCACTCGATTATTAAGCCTAAGGGCTACATTACTTCGAGTTCGAAATCACTCACTCGACTATTAAGCCTACAGGCTACATTACTTCGAGTTCGAAATCACTCACTCGACTACTAATCCCACGGGCTACATTACTTCGAGTTTGAAATCACTCACTCGACTACTAAGCCTACGGGCTACATTACATTGAGTTCGAAATCACTCACTCGACTACTAAGCCTACGGGCTACATTACTTTGAGTTCGAAAATGCCCACTCAGATATAAAGTCTACAAAGTCCAAATTCGATCAAATTGCCTAAAGCCTTATGAAAATATTCATAAGGCGTGAATAAAACAAAATCTTCACAAGGCAGAAAATAAAACAGAGGTAAGACTGGAAAAGAAAAGATATTTGTATATATTTACAAGATTGTTTACATGATTGTTTGCAACATCCAAAATAGAAACTAAGGGACTAAGTTTCTTGGTTATCCCCGGGGGCAGTCTATTCTCCATCGGGCTCAGACCCGCTCTTGCTCCCATCATCGTCATCATCATCATTGGAAGCCAAGGCTTCAGCATCAGCTTCGAGCTCTTTAGCCCTTTTTATCTCTTCAGTAAGGTCAAAACCTCGAGCATGGATCTCCTCAAGGGTCTCCCTCTGAGATCGGCACTTAGCAAGTTCAGCAACCCAATGTGCTCGAGTGTTGGCGGTCTCGGCTACCTCTCTTACTTGTACCTGAGCAGCTTCAGCATCGGCCCGATTAACGGCCACGAATGCATCCGCATAGGCCTTTGCCTTTTCATCGTCAGATACGACTTTAGCAAGTTCAGAGGCCAACCGAGCCTCAAGATTCTCTATTCTTCTTACTTGAACCGAGCTTTTCTCCTTCATACTTTGAAGCTGGTTTTGCGCCGATGATAATTGGGCTCGAGCGGCCTCTTTCTCTACAGCAAAGTGGTCCATACCTTCTTTTCACTTCAAGGACTCCGCTTTTATCATATCGACCTCCTCACGTAGTTTCCCGATCATCTCAACTTTCTACTGCAGCTGTGAGACCGAAAAGTTAGCCATCGTTCCGGTATCCAGCCCATAGGCTTTTAAAAGTAGCATTACCTGCTCAGACAGATCGGTCTGATCTTGGTGAGCCTTGGCCAACTCAGCTCGTAGGTCTTTGATTTTCTCTCCCCTTTTCCCTAAGAGGAGTTTAAGGGAGTTCCTCTCCTGCGTGACCCGTTGAAGATCGGTCTCAAACCGATGCAGCTCAGCTCGAGACCGAAAATATGCTTTTTGATGAACCGCCACGGCCTGCGAAGAAAGAAGAATAGAAGTTAGGAAAGAATAGCAAAACACAAAAGGTAATATCAACAAATAGAGTTAAGAGCTTATCTGATTCAGAGCTAGCTGCACTTCACAAAGAAGGACCGACACATCACTAGGGCCAGCAGCGTCCTTGACCACAGTAAACAGATCACAGAAAGGGTCCTCCCCTTCGTGAGACCGGCTCATCTTGAGGGTCCCCAAAGCTTGGGCTTCCCAAATATCCCCTTCGGAAAAGGCAGGGAGAGTGGGCGAATCTACGATTACTATTTCCCCAAGCGACTCGCTTGGGGCGTTCTCCTCAGTTCGGAGATCTTCAGGACCCTTCCGATGTACCCACTGTTTGTTGACTTCGGTAGGAAGCATCCTCGATCTCTAATGACTCGGGGACTTTGCCCGAGCCTTCCTCCGATATCTCCTTAGTCCGAGGCAGAGCCTTATTAATCACCATCGATTCAACCGTCGTTGGGGCATCAGTGCTTTTCTTCATTCGGGCCGCCAGCGTGGACCCGTCGTTTTCTTCTTCTTATTCTTCTTCGTCTTCATCCCTTAGACATAGAACTAATTCTAGGGTCAAAGTAATGGTACTCTTCTTCGGCTTACGATCCGTCCTCGTCTTCGATTTTAGATCTTTGGGAGCGGAGGCCATTTTCCTCTTATTATCTTTCACCGGCTTCGGAACAGAGGCCGAAGCCTCTTTCTCAATGGACAAAGGCATCAAAACCGTATCTTTGCCCACTCCTATATACGGGAAAATGTATCAAAGTATATGGAAAGCATTTCGTTCGAACTACCAAAAAATACGAGAAAGGGGCTTACCGTGATTTTTGGCCTCCCATCGGCCCTTTGACAAATCACGCCATGAGCGCTCGGCGTATGTGGAAGTCGAAGCCAAATCTTGTACCCATTTCTTGAGATCGGGAACTGTGCCGGGCATCCAGGGAACCGCTGCATCACAAAAAGGGGATATCGGTGAGAAAAGAAATGAAAGGGAAAAATAGTAGGAGATAACAAAAGAATTACACTTACGCTTCATGTTCCACTCCTCGGGAAAAGGCATCTATTCAGTTAGAATCAGGTCCGAAGTCCTTACTTGAACGAACCTGCCTATCCAGCCTCGATCCCTGTCCTCGTCTATGCTCGAGAACAGAACCTTGGGTGCCCGACGCTGAAGTTTTATTAACCCTTCTCGAAAAAGGCGAGGACAGTACAATCATATGAGATGGTCGAGGGTGAAAGGCATCCCCTCGATTTTGTTCACGAAGTATCAGATCAAAATAACGATCCGCCAAAAAGAAAGGTGGATCTGGCCTAGGGTTATTTGGTATTGACGACAGAAGTCAATAATAATGGGGTCGAGGGGACCTAACGTAAAATGATAAGTATACACACTTAAAAACCCTTACACGTAAGTGGTGATATCATCGTCAGAAGACGGGATTACTATTTCTTTATTCTCCCAATTGCAATCTTTCTTTAGCTGTTTGAGGTGCCTCTCGGTTATCGAGAACATGTACCTCGATACTAGCTCACATCGGCCGGGAATTGACGAGCCTTTATCGACCTTAAAATCAGAGGTAAGAACACACGCCCCAGGAATGCATTCCTCGGGCCGTGGATCTACCAGTGCTTTTTCGGCGGCAGGCTGTGAAGAAGAAGCTTTCTCTTTCTGAGGAATGGTTTGTGACGTTTTCACCATTTTTGAATTTAAAGGTCGAGAATAGAAGAAAGTGACAAAGATTTGGTAGTTTTGAAGAATGATTTTTGCAGAAAGGAATCACAGATTTGCGAATGAACTCAGAAGATACGAAAAAATAACTTGGAAAATTTGGAAGATTGAAGATGTAAAAGTGATAAATGGTAAAAGGAAGGGCTATTTATAGATTAAAGCAATGGCGGTTCAATATCAGCGGTGGTCGATCGTCGTCTGACACGCATTAAATGCCTTAAAAAACTAAACCGACGGGACAGCTATCACGTGCGTCATGATCGAGCTCAATATGAACGTCAGCTTATATCTGATCTAGCCGTTGTGAAATCATGTCGTTTCTCGCTATATCCTTTCTGAGAAACGAGGGGACTATCTATATACGGTAAAAACCAGTTAGTCCTTTGTACGAACTGGTTTAAATAGTAATACATTGGATCGAATAAGCGTCTTTATAGTATCAGGTTGAGGTCCAAAGTCAGGTCACCAAGCTTCGAGCCCGAGGGACCGATCAATGTCAAGCTCGATGTCATTATCGAGCTCGAATCCAAGTCAAACTTCGATGCAAAGTAAAGTTATCAAGCTTATGAGGCAGAGACCGACCAACACCGATCCCGAATCAATACAAGGATCCGATTTAGAATCGAGCTCGAGTCAAGATCGAGAGCTCGAGTCAATATCGAGCTCATAGCCAAGAGCTGCTGCAATCCCACTAGAGGAGAGAATCCTGGCAGGATTATGGAAAAACTGATTTATCATGGGTCTCCCACTATGTATTTTTTATTATATCTAAAGTAAGATCACTCTATTATAAAGGGGATGGTTATTATTTTTGTAAGGACCAAGCTTTTGCTTACATTATAACTAAAAGACCGTATACTCCTATATTGAAGGATTATTTTTTTGGGCTTCATAGAGTGATTCATCTTGCTTAGTCCTTAAATTATCTTCTTTCCAACCTTGTTTATTTTTCATTCTTTACAATCAATATTTGATACTTTTAATTTATCCTTACGATTTGTGCTAAGTTATACCATATATTCTTAGAACTACGTATAACTTCAACTCTATCCATTTTTCGGGTAAACACTAATCTAAAAAATATGTACATAAAACACATAGTTTGACGGAGAGAACATGGATTCACATGTCCCATACATGGCGGCGCTATACCCCTGTAAACCAGAGTCTAGTATATTATCAACATAAACAAACAGAAAAAACTACCCACTTTTCAAATTTATATATATACTCAATATATATGTCAACTGCAAGACGTAAATTGATAGTAGGCTATAATTATGTAGTTTAGCTACTATTTGCACTCTAACTTAGATGCACTTTATTGATATTTGAATGTTAAATGATAACAAATTACTCTAATTAAGAACTTTATGCTTTGCAGGAGCAATTCCGGGCTATGAGGACGTTAAAGAGTGTTTTGGAGCTAATATGGAGCATTGAAGGCCAATTGGAGGTTAGCGCACTTAAAAAGAAGAAAGAAAAAAAATGTTGCAGAAAATTCTCCAGGTGCGCGGTCTATGCGCGACCCTGCACTAGGCCGCGCATGTCAGACAGAAACTGGCCAAAGTGCGCGGTCGATACGCGGTCGATGCGCGACTGCGCACGTGCTTCCGAGAAACATCGTCCAAGGCCAATTTTGTAATTTGAGAGGCGAATAACCTTGACCTATATGAAGCCCAGCTCGCCCAAAAAGAGGGTATCTATCTTTTTAGAAGAACTTTGGAGGCAAGAACACAAAAGGAGCAAGACAGAGAATTCTCCTACAAGTTTTTCATATTCTTCTTCTTAATTCCATTGTTGGTTATGACTTTTTATATTGTAATCGTGCATAGTAGTATGAGTAGCTAAACCCGTCATCTAGGGTTGATGGAACTAATTATTGGATGAAGTCTTGATTACGTTTTGATATAATTGAGTCGTTTTTACTCTATAATTGTTCAACTATGTATTTCTTGTGATTAATTGAAAGTGTCCTTGATTAATCGTGTCTAGTTGTCTAGTGTTGCTTGAGAAAGAACACTTGATTAGATTGTTGCTGAACAATGCCACTTTCGAGTAAGATAAGAGATTTATTACTTGAATTTAAAAGCGGGATTAGAGATAATGAAGCTTTGGTGTGATATTTATTAGTTGTACAATTTGTCAAGTAGAGTAGTTCGAGAGAATGCTTCTAGTAAATTATCGTAATTGATCGAGAGATAAGAACGGTAAGCAAGAACTCATCATCTTTATAGAGTGTTACGGCGAGATTATAGCTAACGTGTCAGGAATTAATCCGACAATTGGAGAAATCAATAACCCTAAATTCTTTTACCCTTGAATTCAACTTCATTCTTACTTATTGATAGCTTTTATTGTCATTTTTCCTTAGTTAAATAATTCTGTTAATTATCAAATAAAATCTTGAACTCTGACAATTATCTGAGCTTATCATTAGCGATACTAAAAGTTGTAGTAAATAGGTCAGTTCCCTGTGGGATTCGACTCCGGACTCTTGAACCGGATTATTTTTGCAGCGACTGCTTAGTCCTTTTTATAAGCATAGTTGGGCGTGATCAAATTTTGGGCCGTTGCCGGGGAACTAACGGTGTTATTTATTACAACTTGGAAGAATTGCTAGGATTTTTAGTTTAGATCAATTTTCTGTGGTGTTAAAAATATTTCCATTGAAATTCTCATGTTTGAACTCTTCTGTGACTCAGATGCATGCCTAGAAGCTCCTTGAAAACTGGTGAACTTTTTGAAGGAATATCAGATCCTGAGAAAGCATTCAGGGCATTGAATCAGGCTAACAAGAAGGGCAAACAGCTAAAACAAGATGAACAATTCAAAATTGAAATGGACGACGTTGAGAACGTCAATGAGAACAATATGAATGATCGAGTTGACCCAAACATCGGAGTGGTAGCACCTCTTGTGCCGGAAGATGCTCTATATGATTGGGCCCAACCAACTGCTGATAACCTGGCCACCGCAATTGCAGTCCCTCCGATACAAGCGAAGACGTTTCAGATTACCAACAACATGTTGCACTTGCTGCAAAATACTCCGGGTCGTACATCGAAGACCCACAACAACATCTGAAGAACTTTCTATCAATTTGTGTCACTCAAAGACAGCGCAATCAGATTATTACTGTTCCCATTCTCAGTGACTGGGGAGGCTCAAACTTCGCTGAATTCTCTCCCAATAAACTCCATTACTACTTGGGAGGAACTAGTCAAGCAGTTCTTAAACAAGTTCTATCCACCCAACAAAACTGCGAGGCAAATTGATGAGATATTGCAATTCAGGCAGAAACCAACTGAAACCTTGCAGGAAACCTGGGAGAGGTTTAAGGGTATGCTGGTTAAGTGTCCACACCATGGCATCCCAGATCAGATGCTTGGACAGAGATTCTATATGGGTTTGGCTGACAGTCTGAAGGCCAATGTAGATGCTTCAGCTGGGGGTGCATTCTTGAGCAAAACATTCACAGAGTGTAAGATTCTTCTTGACAAATGGCTCAAAATTCAGGCTGGATGACGAGAGATACAACACTCACTCCAATAGTGTATTCTGTTGCTCTTGACCCAAACAATACATATGCAGAAAACAAAGCCACTCTCATGAACCAGATGAGCTTGTTGACAAAGAAAATTGATGAGATGGGTACGAAACAGGTGCACATTGTTGATACGACAAATGGAGGCCTATGCACTCCCTGCATAAATCAGTCATATGTTTGCTCGTGGAGTGGAGAGAAAGATAACCAGGGCTTCAGAGAAGACATGAATTACGTCAATAATTTTGGGGTCAGAGGCAAGGTGGTCAGCAATGGGGACCTCAAAATCAGTAGTACAGACCAACCCAGAAACAATACAATACCATTCCAGGGGGAGCACAACCACAAGGCCAAGTTGTGCCTTATCAAAGTGAGCATGGCTACAGTCAGCATCACCAACAACAGTTGGCTTACCAACCGCCTTATCAATAACAGGACAGTAATATGATAGAAATGAAGGGAATGCTGCAACAACTCATTGGAACAAATGGAAAGATGCAAGAAAAGTTAGCCGCACATGATTCGGTTATTAAAGGCATTGAAACTCAATTAGGCCAGTTATCTATGGCCTTAAACAATCGCCCACAAGGAACATTGCCTGCAGACATAAACATCAATCCAAAGGAGCAGAACCCAAATCAGCTACTGGCAGTGAGTCTCATGAATGGAAGGGATTTAGACAGAGAGCAAGAAGTTGCTCAATCTAGGAGAGACGCAGTACCCAGTACTCCAGTGACATTAGAGACCGACGAGTCAAGGGAGCTCACAGAGGTTGTAATTGAACATGCACAAGTGGACAAAGGCAAGGAGAAGGAATTTGAACAACTCCCAGAACAGGTGGTGGAAAAGGCTCCTAATAAAGAAAAGACACCAAGCAGTGGGCAGAAGCTAACTCCTGCACCATTCCCTCAAAGGTTGGCATAGCAAAAGAAAGATGATCAATAAAGGAAATTCATGGAAATGCTTAGACAAATTCAATTGAATACTGTAACTCTAACTCAAACTTGCAGCGCGGTAGTGACAAGACTTATGGCTCAAAAATTGTCTGATCCCTGTAGTTTCACTATCCCATGCACAATTGAAAGTTATGCTTTTGCTAAAGCATTGTGTGACTTAGGAGCCAGTATCAATTTGATGCCTTTGGCAATCTACACAAAATTAGGCATTGGCAGAGCTAGACTGACCTCAATGTTGTTGCAACTTGCAACTGGCTGATCGCACAGTCAAAAGTCCGACAGGAATTCTGGATGATGTGCTCGTCCAAGTGGGGAAGTTTGTATTTCTTGTCGACTTCGTTATTCTTGACTATCAAGTTGACGAATAAATACCAATAATTTTGGGGAGGCCGTTCTTAGCCACTGGGAGAGCATTGATCGACTGTGAGACTGGAAAGTTAAAAATGAGGTTGAACAACGAGAAAATAATATTCAATGTTCAACAATCTATGAGGAGGCCCAGCGAATTTGCAAATTATTCACTAGTGGAGGCGGTGGATGTAACACTACAAGAGAAGGATGAGACCCTTAATGTCAGAGATCCGTTAGAAGCTTGCTTGATGAATTTGGAAGATGTGGATGGTGAAGAGTTGGCAGAGTGGGTCATGGATCTCGAAGGTCAACGGTTCTGGAAAAGGGAACCACAGTTTGAGCCACCACACTTAGAAGAAAGGGAAACACCACCTGCGAAGCCATCAATAGAGGAGCCACCACAGTTGGACCTGAAACAGCTTCCAGCTCACCTCAGGTACACTTTATTACGGCCTAACTCTACTTTACCTGTTATTATCTCATCCGGTTTATTAGTTGTGCAGGTAGAACAACTCCTACAAGTGTTATAGGAATGTAAGACTACTATTGGTTGGACCATGGCAGATATAAAGGGTATCAGTCCGGCCTTTTGCATGCATAAGATTTTCTTGGAAGAAGGGCACAAACCTTCCATAGAACATCAAAGAAGGCTTAACCCGAACATGAAAGAAGTGATCAAGTGGTTAGATACGGGTATCTTCTTCCCCATCTCTGACAGTTCAGTTCAGTGTGTGCCAAAGAAAGGTGGAATGCCAGTCGTGCAAAATGAGAATAACGAGTTGATCTCGACTCGTACAGTCACGGGTTGGAGAATTTGCATGGATTATAGAAAACTGAACACAACCACCCGGAAATACCATTTCCCCTTACCATTCATTGACCAAATATTGAATAGGTTGGCTGGGCGGTCTCACTTATGCTTTTTGGATGGATATTCGGGGTATAATCAGATCTCAATAGCCCTTGAAGATAGAGAGAAAACATCCTTTACATGTCCATATGGCATCTTTACCTTTCGGAGAATGTCGTTTGGCCTGTGCAATGCACCAGCTACATTTCAGAGGTGTATGTTAGCCATTTTTACTGATATGGTGGAGGATATTATGGAAATCTTTATGGATGATTTCTCAGTGGTGGGGGATTCATTCGAAGATTGTCTTCACAATTTAAGAAGAGTGTTAAAAAGGTGTGTTGAGACAAATTTAGTGCTGAACTAGGAGACGTGCCATTTTATGGTTAAAAAAAGGTATAGTGTTGGGGCATCGAGTGTCCAGTAAAGGTATTTAGGTCAACCATGCTAAGGTTGACGTGATTGAGAAGTTTTCAACGCCCACTTCGGTCAAGGCAGTGAGAAGTTTCCTTAGGCACGCCGGGTTCTACAGGCGATTTATAAAAGATTTCTCTAAAATTGCTAACCCCTTATGTAAACTCCTTGAAAAGGATCATCACTTTGTGTTCTCTGATGATTGCAGGTTGGCATTTGAGGAGCTGAAGAAGAGACTAGTGAATGCACCAATCATCGTTACACCCAACTGGGAGTAGCCGTTCGAGCTCATATGTGACACAAGTGACTATGATATAGGAGCAATCCTGGGGTAGCGAAAGGACAAGCTGGTGCACCCAATTTACTATGCAAGCAGAACGCTAAGCGGTGCACAACTCAATTATACCGTGACTGAGAAAGAGATATTGGCTGTGATGTTTGCATTCGACAAATTCAGGTCTTATTTGATTGGTTCAAAAGTGATTGTTTATACTGACCATGCAGCACTTAGGTACTTGATAGCAAAGAAAGAGTCAAAGCCATGCTTGATCCGTTGGGTTCTGTTGCTACAAGAATTCGATTTGGAGATTCGCGATAGGAAAGGGACAGATAACCAAGTGGAAGACCACCTTTCAAAGTTGGAGGGAGCTGAAAAGAAAGTAGAGGTTGAAGATAGAACTAAGACATTCCCAGATGAACAATTACTAGCAGTGGCAATGGAGGAGATGCCATGGTATGTTGATATTGCTAATTATTTGGAAAGCGATATTGAACCTTATGAACTCTCTTCGATTAAAAAAAAAAGTTTTTTCGCGATTGTCAGTCTTATTACTGGGATGAACCTTTACTTTTTAAAATATGTGTAGATAACATGATCCGAAGGTGTATCCCCGAGAAAGACCAATCTTTTATTTTGCAGGCTTGCCATGCTTCACCATATGGTGGGCACTTTGGAGGAATTCATACAGCGGTGAAGGTGTTGGAGTCGGGTTTGTATTGGCCGACTTTATTCAAGGATGTCGATGCTTGGGTGAAAAGTTGTGATGAGTGCCAAAGGACAGGCAACATCTCTCGCCGTCATGAGATGCCGATGACTACAATTCAAGAGGTGGAAGTATTTGACATGTAAGGGATTGAATTTATGGGACCATTTGTTAGCTCGTATGGTAACAAGTACATATTGGTAGCAGTTGACTATATCTCCAAATGAGTTGAAGTTGTGGCCCTTCCAACAAATGATGCCAAAGGAGTGACATGCTTTCTAAAGAAAAATCTTTTCACACGTTTTGGCACTCCGAGAGCTATAATCAGTGATGGTGGAACCCATTTTTGCAATAGAGCGTTCGCAAGGCTGTTAGAAATTAAAAGTATCCTGACCAAAATGGTGAATGCGGCAAGGACTGATTGGGCAAAGAAGTTAGATGATGCATTATGGGCGTACCGCACAACATTTAAAACTCCAATTGGTATGTCTCCATACAAGTTGGTGTTTGGAAAAGCATGCCATCTTCCGGTGGAGCTTGAGCATAAAGCCTTATGGGCACTGCGGCAGTTGAACTTGGATATGGAAATCACAGGCACAAGTAGAGTCACAGAGCTACATGAACTTGAGGAATTCCGGTTCCATGCATTCAAGAATGCAAGATTGTACAAAGAAAGGATGAAAATTATGCATGATAAGCATATTCTAGATCGTAACTTCAATCCCGGAGATCTAGTGTTGTTATACAACTCGAGATTAAGATTGTTTTCGGGTAAGCTAAAATCTAGATGGTCAGGACCATTTAGAGTTGTGCAAGTGTTCTCAAGTGGAGCAGTAGAAATTGAGTCTGAAGATGGAACGAATAGGTTTAAAGTGAATGGACAAAGGCTGAAACACTACCTTGGAATGGTTGAAGAAAAGGGGAGAAAGTTGTGATGTCTTTGGGAGAGCCCCAATATGTGAGCGAAGTGCAATCATGAAAGCATGAGTTGTGCTGCGACGTTAAATCAGGCGCTTCCTGGGAGGCAACCCATGATTTTGTTATAATTCGTCGTGTCGCGACGTTAAACTAGGCGCTTCTTGGGAGGCAACCCAATATGTTTTCTTTGTTCTTATTTTTTGTATTTGATTTTGAACGGTGAAAGTATTGACAGGTCTATTAGTGTGCAAGGATAAAATTGTGCGCGACGGAAGGATTCGGGGTGAAGAAATCCATCCGGAGATAGGTAAAAAATGGCTGAAAGGGAGAAATTTCGAAGAACAAACGTGCGCGGCCGTGCACTTTCGGACCCCTACTGTTGTACAGGCGCGGCCGCGCACTGACCGCGCATGGATCGTCCACTGGGTGACCTCCACTGCCCCACGTGCACGGCCGCGCACTGACCGCGCATGAACCGCGCATTGGGCGACGTTTTTAGGTTATTTCATTAGTTAATTTTTTTTATTTTTTTCCCTTTCTTTTCTTTTCGTTTATTTTATTTCTCCCTTACTAATAACCGACCTCCTCTTATTCCCCCATTCCTCCCCTAAAATCTGAATAAAAAAACAAAACAAACTCTCCTCTCTCACAACAAACACACGCCCAAAAACAACCCTCCATTCTCCCCAATTTCAAAAGCAAAAACCTACCTCCCTTTCCTCCCCTTCCCTACTCAATCACTCCCCAATCTCTATTCCTCACAAGCTTCTTCAGGTAAGTACCATGTCTTCTATTTTCCTTTTCCTTCAATTTCTACTTTTTTAGTTTTTCCAATTTTTTCTTTTCTTTTTCTCTTTTAATTGTATGGTAGTAGAAGTCATTGTTGTTATTTTCTTTGCTTTGTATTACTCAGTATATTTGTTGGTATGTGAGGATAGTAAAATTTCATCTTGTTGGGTTGGATTAGACATTGTTAAGATTGTGGTGGAATTGAGGTATAATTGGGTGTTTGGGGAATTTGGGGTGAATTTGCACATCAAGTATTTGTTTAAATGCCACAGTGAGTTCGTGAATGTAATTTGTGACCAATTGTGCGGGTGAAGTCTGAGTAACAGCTATTGGTTCACATATCCCCCCTTGTACTGATAGTGGTATTTGTTTTGTAGGTACTATGACACCCTAAAAGAAAAGACGAACCACGTGCGCCTCTTTTAGTGGTCATGCAGGCTCGTCCCGGGCATGGGCCTCAACCAATGCGCCTTAGTTTGATATCATAAGATTTATATCAAGCTCAACCCATGAACGTTTTAGTCAGAAGGCTCCTAAGAAGCCCATACCGGAACGGGGTATTGATAGGGGGTCCCTCTAGATTGATTGCCCCAATATGTATCATGAGTTGGCTCGACGCATGCTGGATATTTTTTTTGAAGAACCCGAGGAGGCCAACTTGATGGTTGTACGAGAGTTCTACGCGAACTGCTCTGAACATGAGGACCATATTTGCACTGTACGACAAAAGAGTGTTTATGCATCGATAGACGCCATTAGGAGGGGGTATCGGCTGCCAGTATTTGGTAGGGAGGAAGACTATTATGATACGTATAGCCGAGAACCAACCTCCTGGAACCTATATTTCAGAACAATCTGTGTGCCAAACAAAGACATAGTGTGGGTTACGCCGGGGCAGAAGTTTCACTCGGCCTAACTCACTTTTGAAGGGAAATATTGGCTTTATACCATCAATAGTCGCTTGCTTCCTTCCTCCAACACCACTGAGGTGAACGGTCCTAGAGCTACATTGATCTGGTGCATCATGAATGGCTACGATTTTGATGTGGCTAAGGTTATTCATGATGAGATGTTCATCCGTTGTCCTGCGCAGAGGTATGGGTTCTTCTTCCCTTAACTATTCACTAGATTATGTTGGGTAGCACGGGTGTCGGAGAACAAAAACGTGGATAGAAGAGTTGAAAAAGAACCAAAGTTTTAGGCAGATAAAGTGACCATTGGGAAGGATCATGTGGTACCTGGCAGAGCTAATAGTGATGAGTCTGATGCGCCAGAGGAGGGAGATGAAGGGCAGGCTGAGGCTGTGGCTGAGTCACCCCCACACGAGCAAGTTGCTGAGGCTGAGGGAACATCTGTGGTCAGATGGGATACGCGGATAATAACCCTAGAACGTGATATGGCAGGGTTACGCACTTTTGTCACGGATTTGGGGACTCGAGTTGATGCACTGACCACCCAAAATGCAAAATCTGAGAAGAAAATCATGGCTTGCCTGCGTGCGCTAGGAAGGGCGTGCCATCTCGACCCCGGCACTGGATTCGATCAGGATTGATGTACTAGGGAAGTTTCCTTTACATCACAATTTTTTTATTTGTGTGGCATGGGGACATGCCACCATTTTAAGTGTGGGGTAGGGGATATTTTGTATGTATGTTGTATGTATAGATTTATGTAAAGTAGTGTAGTTTCGTTAGTTAACTGAATATAAAAAAAAATATCTTCAAAAGTTTCGATTTGTCCCGACGATGGATATCATTCGACGGATTTCTTGAGGGATTCAAGTCGAAGAAAAAAAAACACAAAAAGATTTTCTTTTGTTAGGAGTGTAATAATTCCCCCTTGATTTTTCTTTGGGCCACGGTTCTTTTTCAAGGGTTTCGTTTGAACCGGGTGTAGTTAGTTTTTTTTTTAATTTTTTTTAAAAAGTTAGAAACCCTTGGGCTATGGGCTGAATTGGAAATAGGATTTCTTAACTTCGTTATGCCTTGAATATAGCGGGTACTTTAGTGTGATACTTAGGCTCAATTGTTGATTCTTGTAAGAGTGCCTTAAATTGTATGTTCTTAACTTGGCTTAAGTACCCTGACTAGAGTGTTTTGATGATCCAATCTGGAGTGACTCTTGTGCCATGTGTGTGTGAGGCTTGTTGTATTCTATGCACTGGATTTGATGCCTAGAACTTGCCCCGTGTGTTTGCAAAGCGAAAAATAGTCTTGTTCAGTCTTGGAAGTGATGTAGGCATTTCTTTGTTGAGCCATATATATATATATTTTACGCACCTAATTATTATGTATCGCAATTAACCCGTTTGAGCTTGTAATCCTATTTCTTTGGCAACCACATTACAAGCCTTACCTATTTGTTTGAATCAACCATCTATTTGAACCTTCTAACCTCTCATGAGCACTTGAATTGTTATGAACTGTGTAAGTGTGGGGTGGTTAGTTTGGCTTTTGAGTGGAACTAATGAAATAAGGAGAAATGTGCACTGTTTTAAAAAAGTAAGAGCCATTTGAATTGAAAAAGAAAGAAAAGGAAACAAATAGTGGTATTGCTGTGAAAAACAAATATTCCTTGATAAGTGGTGACTCTTGATGTAATTGTGCTTAAAGAAGTATGGAGTTAATATATATTGATGTGAAGGTGGAGTTATGGTTTCACATAAGTATGGACTTGAATGTTAAAGTATATGTATTAAAGTTCTTAGGGAGGTGTAGTCACTCTTATATCCAAATATATCCAACCCGGCCTGCAGCCTACATTACAACCAAATAAAGTCCTACTTGATCCTAGACTGAATGAGCTCGATTAGTAGAGTAGTACACTACGGGCAAGCCTATGAAGCATCTTTTGTGGCACAAGAATATCGTTTCTGAGGGTGAGTGAATTCTGTCTATTTTGAAGTCCCTCATTGTGCGTGAATTTTATTGATTGTGGAATGAGTCTCTTTTGTTGCGAGCAAGCACATGATTCATGAAGGAAAGGTAATTCTTGACCTCTGCGTTAGAGTAAGTGAGTAAGTTAGGAATATTGCGTGGTGCGTGGGAGTCATCTCTTGAGGTGAAGATGTTACACTACGGTGCTCAATTTATGTGAAATATTATTGGTGTGATGAGTTAGGGAAGTCGCTTAGTGAAGTTAGGCCTCTGTAGAGTGTGGTTTGATTGCTCGGGGACGAGCAATAGTTTAAGTGTGGGGTATTGATAGTAGGCTATAATTATGTACTTTAGCTACTATTTGTACTCTAACTTAGCTGCACTTTATTGATATTTGAATATTAAATGATAACAAATTGCTCTAATTAAAAACTTTATACTTTGCAGGAGCAATTTCGGGCTATGAGGACGTTAAAGAGTGTTTTGGAGCTAATATGGAGCATTGAAGGCCAATTGGAGGTTAGCGCGCTTAAAAAAAAAAAGAAAAAAAATGTTGCAGAAAATTCTCCAGGTGCACGGTCTATGTGCGGCCGCGCACTGAGCCGCGCATGTTAGGCAAAAACTCGCCAAAGTGCGCGGTCGATGCGCGACCGCGCACGTGCTTCCGAGAAAAATGGTCCAAGGCCAATTTTATAATTTGAGAGGCGACTAACCTTGACCTATATGAAGACCAGCTCGCCCAAAAAGAGGGTATCTCTGTATTTAGAAGAACTTTGGAGGCAAGAACACAAAAGAAGCAAGACGGAGAATTCTCCTACAAGTTTTTCATCTTCTTCTTCTTAATTCCATTGTTGGTTATGCCTTTTTATATTGTAATCGTGCATAGTAGTATGAGTAGCTAAACCCGTTATCTAGGGTTGATGGAACTAATTGTTGGATGAAGTCTTGATTACGTTTTGATATAATTGAGCCGTTTTTACTCTATAATTGTTCAACTATGTGTTTCTTGTGATTAATTAAAAGTGCCCTTGATTAATCGTGTCTAGTTGTCTAGTGTTGCTTGAAAAAGAATACTTGATTAGATTGTTGTTGAACAACGCCACTTTCGAGTAAGTTAAGAGATTAATTACTTGAATTTAAAAGCGGGGTTAGAGATAACGAAGCTTTGGTGTGATATTTATGAGTTGTACAATTTGTCAACTAGTACGAGAGAATACTTCTAGTAAATTATCGTAATTGATCGAGAGATAAGTACGGTAAGCAAGAACTCATCATCTTTATAGAGTGTTACGGCGAGATTATAGCTAACGTGTCAGGAATTAATCCGACAATTGAGGAAATCAATAGCCCTAGATTCTTTTACCCTTGAATTCAACTTCATTCTTGCTTATTGATAGTTTTTATTGTCATTTTTTCTTAGTTAAATAATTCTGTTAATTATCAAATAAATTCTTGAACTCTGAAAATTGTATGAGCTTATCATTAGCGATACTAAAAATTATTGCAAATAGGTTAGTTCCCTGTGGGATTCGACTCCAAACTCTTGAACCGGATTATTTTTGTAGCGATTACTTAGTCTTTTTTATAAGGCATAGTTGAGCGTGATCATACTGACTAAGTTGTAGCAAATAGGCTCGTCATAAGGCATAGACGAGCCTACCAAAATTTATGTATTTTTTATAAGGCATAGACCACCCTACCATTTCCAACGCAAGTAGGAAAATAATGACAAGAAAGTTAATCAATAATTTGTGAAGGAAACAGAGCCAAACTGTTTGGATGACTTCGTATTTAATTTAGGCACTTTGAGCGGACAAGGCCAAGCTCTTTGGCAATATAATGACTACAAACACGATCCTAATTATATCCTTACCCTACTTTAAGCTTCTCTAATATGTTTCTTTTACTTTTTTTCCCTCTGTTTTTCTCTTTACTTCCTCAATTTTTGCTTTCTTCAGAAGGAAATAATTACTCTTGCTGATGAAGGTGAACTCTTGACAACTTTCTGCGTACATCTCTAGATCTTGTACCTCGGCGTATAATGTAGAAGTCTTGAAACAATTGAACATGATAAGAAGTTTAATTTTGCCGGCGGCAAGAATTGACTGGTCAAATGGGCATTTAACTTGGGGTAATTGACTATCAAGATCATTTATTCAAAAGTCAATCTACCTTACCTAATTAGCTTCAATGGTTATTTTCATCAGATCTAGTATTTTTCTGTAATACTTAGTGTCGTGGCAAGTTTAATTTCGAGAAAAATATTGTTAAAGTACTAATTAAGAACTGAATCAATTTACAAAATCCTAAACCAACTCAATACCTGAGCCGACACATTCTTTTTTGTTCTAAAATAAATGCTCATATTTTTGTTCAGTGTCGGCTCCATATTCCGTTCACTGATTTACAATATTTCATATGTTGAATGTTGTTTTGATCAATATACTAAGCAAATGTAATGTTAATTTTTTTGATGTGAAATTTGAGAAATAAATGGTACTAACTAACTTCCTATTTTGCTGTAATTATTATTGGTTCTATGTACCCTTAGTAATTATTTTATTTTTCATGGACTTCTCCTCCATTTTTGTTGTCCACTAGCCACAAGGCTCAGAATTAAAAGAAGAACAAAGTCAATTTTTGATGTTTGTTTAGTTAGTACTATTATTATGTATAGTTAATTTTGCTGTCGGGTCCAAGTTGTGACTTAGTGGGCATTTGGACATAAGAATTGTGAAATTTCGTAAAAAATGAAAAAATTTCAAGTGAAAATGGGATTTGAAAATTAAAGTTGTATTTGGACATAAATATAATTTGGAGATGTTTTTGAATAAATTTGGAGTTGTCTTTGAATTTTTTGTGAGTGATTTGAAGTGAAAATTATGAAAAATGACTTTTTGGAGTTTTTCAAATTTCCGAAAAATTTTGAAAGACAATCTCAAGTGAAATTTGAAATTGCCATGCCCAAACACTAATTTCGGAAAAAGTAAAAAAAAATCTTTATGGCCAAACGGGCCCTTAGAATGATTGTTTTTCCAAATTTAACACTATTCGATCGATTGATACCCAACAAAAAAAACTAAAATCCTGGTGGAAGTATCCTCGGAAGTTATCACTGTACGGAACAATGAACGGAACTATGAATGTTTGGGAACTTTTTTAGAATAAAAAGGAACGAGCCGGGTCAGGTATTGGCTCGATTTAGGGTTGGGTTAGGCTCTAAATTGGTCCAAATTCTTAATTCGTGTTTTAACTATTTTAAAAATCGAGTTAGTGTACTTAGTGTATTTGGGCTTGGCCCATATTTTATTTATTTCAGTTCAGTGGACTAAGTCGGGTCATATAAAAATAGTGGCCCGCATTTTATTTTACACAGATGAACATTTATTTTACAGAGATGAAATAAGAAAGCCGATGGTTCTCTCTCTCTCTCTCTCTCTCTCTCTCTCTCTCTCTCTCTCTCTCTCTCTCTCTCTCTCTCTCTCTCATATATATATATATATATATATATATATATATATATATATATATATATATATATATATATATATATATTAAACTTCGAGCCTTATTTATCTTCTTCTCAAATCCATGTCGATTCTAGCTTATAACATGGTATCAGGGCTTGGATTATGGTAGAGCTCATCCTTGTCTATCGTCCGATGTTACCCCTGTAACTTCTCGCCGGAGTTTTGTTTAAGTTCTCTCATCAGAATCCTTTTCCGATTTCTAGGTTTTCAGTGTTTGCTACTTCAAATTTTTCATTGGTTCGTTGTTATATCGTCTTATCCTTCTGATTCCTGCAAGCGATTGGGACAGTAAGGATTTATCAGCTGGATTCCCGTCGGATTCTAGGGTTTTGGCTTCCGCTTGGTATTTTCTTCAATTTTCATCTATTGGTAACATCTCAAGGTCGTGTCTTTCCGGTTGTGAAAGAATTGGTAATATCGTTTTATCTCTATTTATTTTTTCATTATCAGATTCTGCGATCTCACTTGCATGTCTAACTAGTTGATATTGTTTGAGAAAAATGACGATTGGTATTGTTACTCTTGTTGCGAATAAAAGTGTTTCTGAGTCTTCCCCTATTCCAATTAACTCCTCTGCTTGCCACACTGCTTTTCATCCTGGTGATTTTACTCATCCTTATCACCCTCTCTATGTACATCCCTCAGATATCTTAGGAGCTTCTTTAGTCTCTGTTATTTTCGATGGTACCTGTTATGGTAGTTGGCGAAGGAATATTATGGTTGCCTTATCTGTGCGCAATAAGCTAGATTTTATAAATGGGGCCACTGAGAGACCTCCTGTTAGTTCTCCTATTGCCAGACAGTGGCAACGCTGTAATGACTTGGTTGTATCCTGACTAAAAAATTCCCTCACTAAGGAAATCCCTCGTAGTGTTGAATACTTAGAACTTGCCAAAGATATCTCGAATAAACTAGAAGAGAGATATGAGAAAGCTGATGGTGCTAGGATTTTTGAATTAAAGAAAGATCTAGCACATATTTCCCAAGGATCCTTAGATATTGCCTCCTACTTTAATAAAATCAAACAGCTATGGGATGAAATAGCCTTTATCTCTGTCAATCATCTGAGTGTTTGTATATTTGGGGGAAATAAAAAAAGGTTGAAGATGAGCAAAAGGTGTATCAGTTCCTGATGGGACTCAATGAGACCTATCTTCAAGTCAGGAGAAACATCATTATGTTAAAGCCTCTTTCTTTCATGAACATTGTATACAATATATTGCTAAGTGATGAAAAGCAGAAACAAGTTTCTTCTACCTCTCATTTTTCTTCAACTTCTGCCTCATTTAATATTGGTATTTCCAAGTAGAATTTCCAATCAAAGGTCAGCTTTGATACTCCTAAACCTTCTCTTATCTGCAAGTACGGTAAAAAGCCAGGCCATACTATTGAAAAGTGCTACAAATTGCATGTTTTTTCTCCAAATTTCAAATTCTCCAAAACTAATGGTCCAAGAAAAATGGCTGCCAATGCTGAACAATTGTTTGCAGTGCCTGATTTAACTAAAGAGCAGTATTCCCAATTAATGATGTTGTTGCAGCAGTCACACCTATCTAATTCAAGCTCCACTCCAAATCTCTTGGCTTCAGCCAACTTTTCTAGTGAGTTAATGCCCGAAAGTAGTTTGTTCAGAACCTGCTTGCTTACTAAAATAGAGAACATAGTATGGATTATAGATTCTGGAGCTTCTGATTATATGACTTCTGACAAATCTCTTCTTTTCAATATTCAAACTCTTTCCATTCCTTATCTTGTTTCACTTCCCAATGGGTATAAGGTTAAGGTCACCAATATTGGTTCTTTGACTTTGTCCTCCGATTTAATACTTCACAATGTCCTATATGTTCCTTCATTCCATTATAATTCTAATCTCGGTTTACAAATTAGTTTCTAAACCTAGTCATCTTGTTCAATTTACCAATGCTGGCTGCACTTTTCAGGGCCCTTCACTGAAGAAGCCGGTGGTACTTGGTAGACCAGAAAATGAACTTTACAAGCTCTTTCAGCTTCCTGCAACATCCTTCTCTTGTAATTCTTCCACTTCCAGTATCATACCTTGTTCCATCCCTTGTAATGTTTCTCCTGTTGAGTGTTCAAATTTTTCTAATATTGATGCAAATATGTTTTCTGATGCACATGTACATACTGATCATGCTCTACTGAATAAAATCAATAAATTGTTTGGCATTATAGACTTGGTCACTTGCCTTTTTCTAAGATGAAGTGTATTTCTGATTGTAATACCAAAATTTCTTCTAAATAATCTTTTACTTTCCATGTTTGTCCTCTGGCTAAACAAACCACATTACCATTCTCTGATAGTTCAATACAAATTGTTGCACCATTTCAATTAATCCACATTGATACCTAGGGTACCTACCATGCCCCTACTTATGATGGATCAAAATATTTCTTGACCATTGTTGATGACTATACTAGAGCTACTTGGACTCACTTACTGGGTGCCAAGAGCAATGCTTTTGACCTCTTAAAGGCTTTTATTACTATGGTAGAAACCCACTTTCATTCTAAGGTACAAACTGTGAGGAGTGATAATGCATTGGAGTTAGGGTCTAGTTTATCTGGATCTTAATATTTCTCTACTCTTGGCATTGTGCATCAAACTTTTTGTCCACACACTCCACAACAAAATGGAGTGGTGGAAAGAAAACATAGGCATTTGTTTGAAACCGCGAGGGCCCTACTCTTTCAATCCCACCTACCTATTAAATTTTGGGGAGATTGTATCTTGACTACCATTTATTTGATCAATAGGTTCCTCTCTCCCTTACTAAATCACCAAAGCCTTTATGAAGTCTTATATGGTAAACCTCTTAGTTATTCCCACCTTAGGGCATTTGGCTGTTTCGCTACTCTACTGTTCCTAAAACACATAAGGACACGTTTCAGCCTAGAGCTTTGCCTTGTATTTTTTTGGGGTACCCTTTTGCTAAGAAAGGCTACAAATTGTATAACTTGGAAACTATCTCTTGTCTTGTATCTAGAGATGTTGTTTTTCATGAGCACATTTTCCCATTTCTTCAGTCTTCTTCTAGTGCTCCCAACATTTGTCCTTTTCCTTTTTCTACCTATTCTGATGACTTCCCCTCTACTTCATCTTATGTTCCCTCCCATCCCACATGTTCTGGTTCTCCCTTACCTGCTTCTATTTCTCCTTCGTCACCTCCTACTTATTCTGGTTCTCCCTTGCTTACTCCCGATTCTCCTCCTTCTTCTTCTTCTTCTTCTTCTTCTCCTATCTCTCTCTCTTCATCCTCTTCTGTCTCATTAGCTTCTCCTTCTTCACCTATTTCTGTTCCTTCCTATTATCCTCCTATACCTCTTTATCCTCATTCTCCAACTACACTCAGAAGATCTAGTAGGGTGTATAAGCAGTCCTCTTACCTTTAGAGTTATGACTGTCACTCTTCATCCTTATACTCCAGTTATGTTTCCTCTACTTCTCATTTTAGTGAGCAACTTGTTCCTAACCCTTCACTTATTCTCAGGAAGCTCCTGTCCCTGAGTGGCATGATGCAATGAGAAAAGAATTTGAGGCTTTGAATCCAATCAAACTTGAAAAATTGTTGAATTTCCCCATGGTAAGAAACCCATATGATGCAAATGGGTGTGCAAGGTTAAATATAAAGCCGATGGCACTATTGAGAGGTACAAAGCTAGGTTGGTGGTTAGGGGTGATACTCAGGTTGAGGGGGTTTATTTTCATGAAACTTTCTCTCCTGATGTGAAAATGTCTATTGTTAAGACTATTATTGTTGTAGCAGTTAAAAGGAAATGGCCTCTTTTTCAACTAGATGTCAACAATGTATTTTTGCATGGTGATTTGGATAAGGAAGTGTATATGAAACTTCCTCCTGGTTTATCTGTTCCCTCCACCTCTTCATGTGCTACCCTAGTGTGTAAGTTGCAAAAATCTCTCTATGGGCTAAGGCAAGCTTCCAGGCAGTGGTATGCCAAACTTTCCCATGCTTTACATTCTAGAGGTTATGCTCACTCCTTAAATGATTACTCTTTGTTTACTAGAGGGTCAGGGGATTCTCTAGTTATCTTGGTTATTTATGTGGATGACATAGTTCTTACTGGGACTGATTTAGAAGAAATTTCTACTTTGAAAGATTTTTTGCATGATAAGTTCAAAATCAAAGACTTAAGATTATTGAATTACTTTCTTGGTATTGAGGTTCTGTACACTCTGGTGTCTTACTCCATCAGAGAAAATTCCTTTATGATCTCCTCAGAGAATTTCATTCCGATGTCTTTCTCTTGTGGTTTGCCCTCTTGAGCTACATGACAAATTGAGGGCTAATATGGGTAATCCTTTACCCAGGCCTGAGTTGTATAGGAGTTTGATTGATAAGCTGAATTTTTTAACACATATCATGCCATATTTGTCATTTGTTGTACAACATTTGAGCCAATTCATGCATCATCCTTGTGTTTCTCATATGAAAGTTGCACTGCACTTCTTGAGGTACTTGGAAGGGACTTCTGATTTTGGGTTATTCTTCAACAACTCCTATGATCTTTCTCTTCAAGTTTAATGTGATAGTGATTGGGATTCTTGTCCTGATAGTAGACGGTCAGTGACTGGTTTTTGTCTTATACTGGGTGGCAGTTTGGTCAGCTGGAAATCCAAGAAACAACATGTTGTATCCTTGTCCTCAGCTGAAGCTGAGTATAGGTCCTTGAGCAAAGTTGTGGCTGAGGTTACCTGGCTCTCTAGACTCTTATCTGATTTTGGGCTTACTAATATCTCTTCTATTCCTATTCGTTGTGATAATCATATTGCCATCTACGCTGCTAAGAATCTTGTTTTTCATGAGCGGACCAAGCATATAGAGTTGGACTGTCACTTTGTGCACACCAAGCTGGGTGATGGCCTAATCTCTCTACTACACACTTCGAGTTCTACTCAAATGACTGATGTTCTCACCAAACCTCTACCTGGGGTAGTCCATCATCTACATATCAACAAGTTGGGTGTGTTACCACCATCCAACTTGAAGGGGGTGTTAAGTTTAGTGAATGTACTGACGTGGGCTAGTTAGTGTACTTAGTGTATTTGGGCTTGGCCCACGTTTTATTTATTTCAGTTCAGTAGATTGAGTCGGGTCATATAAAAATAGTGGCCCACATTTTATTTTACACAGATGAACATTTATTTTACAGAGATGAAATAAGAAAGCTACTAGTTCTCTCTTTCTATGAAACTTCGAGCCCTAGTTATCGTCTTCTCAAATCCATGTCGATTCGAGCTTGTAACATTAAAGTCATTTATTTGCTAATAATAAGTTTGAATGATTTAGATCTTATACAAAATCTAATATTACTAAGACATTTCTTTTGTTTTATTGTTTTTAACGGATACGTTCACTCAGACATTCATAGTGAAGGTAAGATTTTACCCAATACTGTATCCATTACAATCACACAATTATTACAATCAGTCTCCCGCGCATAACCATCGCCAACTACCACCAATGACTTCCTCTGACGCCAGTCACCAGGCACAACCACCATTGCACAATTACCACTGCCTGTAGGCACCTCCACCATCACAACTACCACCGGTCCATCTCACAATCCTCACCATCAACGACAACCATTGCCAACATCTTGGTAGTTTTTAGAGTGTGCCCCATCAAACAAATAGTAGTTTTTACAATATTAAATAAATTAAATATTTTTGTAATATTTTGTTGATATTTATTGCAATTTATACTCATACATTTTATTTTGCGTGTCTTACTTTCAATTAGTAAATTTAAAAATAATATTATATTTCTATATATAGTATTTTTTTAGATTTTTAATATTCTCATTTTTTTCTTAATAATACTTCGATGTAAGAATGATTTGACATGTTTAATATCACAAAATTCCATGGATATTTTTGGTATGTTATTTACATCTTTAATTTGAAATTATAAAATTTTAAAAATCTTCTTTTGAGTCTTAAATTTCATGCCAAGCCAAGTTAAACATTAGATATCTTAACTTTAATTAAAACGAACAAGACTATATATCCACTTTCAAAAAAAAAAAATAGAGGTAGTTGGTTTTTTCTTTTCTACTACACGCTTGCTTTTACTTGTCATATTTCGTTTTTCGAAAGTCAAACTACATAAACTTTGATTGTCGTTTTAATATGTATTTTTTCACCATACTGACATGAGAAAAATTATAAATTATAGTACTTTTCATATAGTTTCCAAATATCTAAATTTTAAATTTAAAATATTAAGAAAATCTAATGCAATTTTGCTTCAAATATTAATCAAATCGACTCTAGAAAAATAAAACGTGACAAGTAAAAGTGAATGTATGGAGTATTTGTGACAGTGATATTGCCAGTTGTTTCTTCAACCGTAGTATTAATTGCAATATGAGTTTTAAATTCGACCAAACAAGTAGTTAGACATTCAAGACTTTTGACTCTTGAATCAAAGTGGATATAAGTACTGCCCCTAGTAAATTAATAACTTATTGCTGGAGGGGCCTATGAGAAAAAGCGTGGGAGATACTAATTAGGAGCTCACTCCATCCAAAAAAACTGGAAAAAGTATATAAAAAGTAAAACTATAACAAGAGGCGGAGCCAAGATTCAAGTTTATGGGTTCGAAATTCTAATTATTTTAAATTACTGGGTTCTTAATAATAATTTGTACATATTCAATGGATTTTTAAGACAAATACAAGGTTAGAATCAAAGTTATTGGATTCGGTCGAACCCGCTCCCGGTACTCTAGCTCCATCCGTGACTGTAACAGGGCAACCTGTTCTTTTACTTGATCAATTTTGTTAGGTGAGCCTTCTGCATGGGAGCTTTAAGAGGCAAGAAAAATCAATTTCATATGGCATGTGATAAGTGAGTCCGGAACCAAAATAATGCATTTTTGGACTCAAAGAATAAAAATATGTAAAAAAAAAATATACAGTGGCCAAAATATATATAGCGTCGTTTTAAAAGACGCTATACCTTAACGGTCGTTTGGCCAGTTAGGTATAGCGTCTTTTAAAACGACGTTATATATATATATTTTAGTTTAAGCGAAAACTATAGCGTCTTTTGTTAAGACGCTATATATATAGCGTCTTAACAAAAGACGCTATACATATAAATATACACCGTCTCCTTCCCTTCCCCAAAACAGAATCGTCGAGCCTCCCCCCCCAAAAAAAAATTAAAAAAATCTAAACATCCTCCATTTTTAATCCAAGCATCCTTCATTTTTAATCCAAAAACAATTATGTGGAGCCCACCCGTCCCACAAAAAGTAAAGATTCTCTGTCCCACGTTCTAACTAAAGCGTTATCTTGGACATTGTTGCTTGTTTCGGCTCCAAATCACAAAATCTTCGACTTTCTAAAAACCTTAAATCGAGATATTCCGACTTAGTTTTAGCTAAACCTTGTATAAAAAATGCATATTAGTTATTTTTTATGTGCTCTATGTTATTTTGTGATTGTTTTGCGATTTAACTAATTTGTTGTTTTTTATCCGGACTATAATTTTAGTGTGCTAAAAAAATTCGTAAAATAGAGAAATTGTTATTAATTGTTAAAAAAATATTAATTAGTTACTTTTTACTGTGGTATATGTATTTTCGTGATTGTTTTGTGTTTAAACTGATTTGTTATTTTTATCCGTTTTAAATTATTTATTTGCTAAAAGACTAGTAAACTAGATCAATTGTTACTTTAGTTCCTTGTAGTGGTATCTTGTGGCCTAATGTAGTGCTCGTATTTGTAATGTAGTGACCTTTTAGCATAGTAAAACGTAATGTCCTTTAGCGTAATATCCTTGTAGTTATAGAAATTAATCATTTAAGTATCTCTTATTCCCAAAAATATGTCTAAAAGCTGACAGTAGAAATACAAACTATCCCCAATTATAGTCAACAAACGTAAAAATATAAGAATTCAGGATATATTGTTGCTTCTGGGCCTCAAATATTGTGTCCGGAACCAAAATATGAATATTTAATAATTAAATCTTGTATAGTTATGAAAATTAATTATTTAATTTTAGTATAGTAAAAAATAAGTCAGTAACAAACAAGCAAACAAACAAACAAATATATAAAATAAAATAATAAAACCAACATCTGCATGCAATGTCCACTTGTCAAGCTCATGTCGCATCAACCAATGATAAGCTCTTTCGTCTTCCTACCTGATAGATTCCATGCGCCTCCTGAATTTGCACTCCTAGTGATCAGTTGCAGCCATCCACATTAAATCATGCAAGTCCTTATTGGGATGTGCCTTCTGAAAATTGGCCTTCAAGTGCCTCACACAGTCACATGGCTCACCTAGTTTTTGCCTGCAAACTCTTCATATTTCCAAGCAAAGAGGGGCAGCTGTGAGCACCTAATTTTTTACTATATTTAAATTTTTATCACCTTCTACTATGTAAATATTTTTAGAAATTTAATATATATTTTTTTAACTTTGTGATATTTTTTATATATAGGGTAAAAATTTAAAATAATATATATATATATATATATATATATATATATATATATATTAGCTTTGTTATATTTTTTTATATAGGGTAAAAATTATTAATAATTTAAAAGGTCAATTATTACTATTAGTATTATTTTTATTTTTATTTTTATCTTTATTTTTAAATAAAATGAATTAAAAAACCGAAAAAATATTATTATTATTATTATTATTATTATTATTATTATTATTATTATTATTATTATTATTATTATTATTATTTTATTTTTGGGAAGAGCGTGCAAATTAAAAAATAGTAAAAGTAAAAATATAAAATTAAAAAGTAAAAGTAAAAGTAGGTGAAAATTATTTAATAAAAAAGTAAAAGAAAGTGAAAAGTTAAAAAAATAAAAGTAAAAGAATGTAGAAATTTAAAAAATAAATAAAAAGTAAAATAAAGTTGGAATTAAAAAATAAAAGTAAGGGTATCTGATTTTTTTTTATAAAAGTAAAAGTAAGAGAAAATATTTTTAAAAAAAAAAGAAAAGTAAAATAAGTGGGGAAATAAAAAAAGAAAAAGTAAAATAAGTGGGAAATAAAAAAAGAAAAGTAAAAAAGTGAAATTTTTAATATATTAAAAGTAAAAAAAGTGAGAAATTAAAACATAAAAGTAAAGGAAAGTGGGGAATTATTTTTAAAAAAATAAGAAAAATGGGAAGTAAAAATTCTTTTAATTAAAAAATAAAAATAAAATAAAATAAATCTGAAAATTCCGAAAAAGTTTCTATAAATAGAAGAGAAGGAGAAAAAAAAAATAGGGAGGAAGGAAATGAGAGAAATTTATTTTCTTCTTCTAGGATAAGGAAATTTCTACTCGTGTCATTCTTTCTTCGTCTTTCTTTCAAAAATTCCAGCAAAATCACCCCCTCCCCAAAAAAATAGCTTTAAACCCAACAAAAATAAGGCACTAAATCACCGGTTTTGTAAGGTCGATCGGGGTTGCAAGTCGCGATTTTTTGTTCGAGGTTTCGTGGCCGGTGAAAGCTCCAGACAACACTCGTCGAATTGTTTAGCGCTCTTGTAATTTCAACTCTGTTAATTTATATCAAAGGTCCGTTATTTCCCTTTTTTCACTGATTATAATTGTCCATTTACCTTCTTGTCTATTGGTGTGGTTATTGGGTAGCATGAAGTAGTAGTTCACTCTATTGATATTTGGATCATTTGAATTTGATTGTTTCCTTATTCATATGTTTATTGGACCATGATGTTAATTTTAAAGTTACAAAGTTTTGTTTTGAGTTGATTTAACCGGATAAAGGGTCTATTGAATCACTGTAATTTGGCTTGTTTACCAATTTTGTTCATGAGATTGTGGTGTCATTAGTTTTGTTTAAGAAATGTAAGGAATATGGGATATTGGGTTGGATAATTTGCTTGGGCCACGATTTGTTTCTAAGAAAATTGGTTTTGGGCTGTTGTAGAAGAAAAGATTTTGGGCCAAAAGATTTAGTCTCATCAGGCCCAAAGTAATAAATAACATAGCTGGCTCATCTTTCTCTAAACTAGCCCATTTTTCTATAAATAATAAAGTCAATTCTTTCACAAATAATTACATACCTCATGACCTTACAATAATCTCAAAATTCGTAATTGAATAATATTCGAACATCGTAGCTTGCTTTAGACGCGATTAATAATAAATCATCTTGACTGTGGGTACGGTTCCCGTAGCATGGTCACGATACGTAATCCCCAATTCGATTGTGCGTTTCACGTGACTCGACCACAACTTCAAACAATAAAAAATAAAATTAAACATGTTGTAGATTGCGGGTGCGTTTCACGTGACGCGATTTGCGATGTGTATAAACAACGAGTGTACGACAACGTAACTCGTCTCATATTAATTCCATAAAAGTTTAAAATGCAGTAATGTAATAAAAGCAGGAAAAGGAATAAAAATGCACATAGGTTTAAAACATGTATTAAATCAGATAACTAGGCCAATTATTAATAGTTGAGCGACCGTGCTAAAACCACGGAACTCGGAAGTGTCTCACACCTTCTCTCGGATTAATAGAATTCCTTACCCGGTCTTCTGTGTTCGCAGACCATAAATAAGAGTCAATTTTCCTTGATTTGGGATTCTAAAATAAATTGGTGACTTGGGACACCATAATTATTTTAAGTGGAAAAACTCCCTATCCCCCGGAAAAAAGGAGGCGTGACAGCTCTAACGACTCTACTAGGGATAAGAACCCAGAATCTCTGGTTCAGGGCTCAGAATTCGAGCTTAGAAAAGTTATTATACTTGGCTTTTATTTATTATCTGATTTTTACGTGTTTGAACCTAATGTTCTAAATGCCACTTTTTACCGCTTTTATATTGCTTGAACTGTATATAAACTGTTACGAAACCCTCTTCTCTTTGAGTCTTCTAAATCTTTTGGGAAGAGTGCACTTCGCGTGGCTTCTTTTCTGTTAGAGTCATACCCCTAATTTTAGAACGAGGATCCGACAAGTTGCAAAGCCGGTGAAGCTTCTATATTCCTGGTACGCTGTCCCACTTCGGCTCGAGTTGTCCGCTCGGATAAGCCAGGTCTAGAACAATATACCCAGGATTTAAACTTAGAATGACATAACCACATGCCGAATCCCTAGTAGGTACATTTGTTTGTATCACGTGCATTTGACTTTGGGGACTCAACACACAGATTGGGTCCGTCTAGGACAGGTGTACCCAATATAAAAGACCATCCTGATATATTTTACGTGCTACTTGTTCATATGTTTGTTTCGGCTTGCATGTTGACTGGCTTCTAGAATAGGGAAAAGGAACAAAAAAATAACAAAGAGTGAGGTAAGAGAGAAAATACATTTTACCCGATTTTGAAAATCCAAGTATTTGAAAAGTACTGAAATTCTGCCGAATTTTTGAAAAAAAAAAAAGTCATTCTCAAAATAAGTCATATTTTCCTATTGCGCCAAAACCTACCGAACTATGCGGGTCTGATTCTCACCGAATGTGAGATACGCAGGCAACCCCTATTAGGCCCGTCCATATTTTTTCAAAACCGACCAAAATAAGAACCTTTTGAAACATGATCATCACCCGAGGCCGTTCTTGTCAAAATAGCCTTAAAATATTCTCTTGGAGCGCCGAAAGGCTATTTTCACAAGAATAGCCACCATGTAAACCTAAGTCAGTCTTTTCTCCTATAATCAACCTCAGTTGGCAGACACAACCCTAAAAACTTTCCTCAAGTGCTGAAGGGCCGTATTTGCAACAAAATAAAAACAATTTGGTACGAAATTTACTGATTTGGATTTTTAAAATTAACCACTTTGTGTTTTTGGAAAATATGTCGGTTTTGATCTTTGTCCTCAATTTGTGTGCAGAATGAGCACTGTTGAGAATGTACCTTTTCGGGTCGTAGATGAGATTCCACTAGGACTCCACATGTGGTGGAATGACCTAGGGGAGGTCAGCAAGCGTTATGTGACAAAGACTTTAGGTGGGCTCACCGGGCTTCTGAAAATTAAACCAAGGGTTGATATAATTGAAACTTTGATACCGTTTTGGGACCCGACGCACAATGTTTTCCACTTCTCTGATTTTGAGTTGACCCCTTTGCTAGAGGAGATGGTAGGTTATGTTGGTCTTGACGAGAATCTCAGGCACCGATATCTAGTAGCACCAAGACCTGTAACCCCTCATAAGTTTTTTGACCTTCTGAGTATTAGCCGGCAGGTTAAAGATGGAAATTTGGCCAAAGGATTTTACACATTCCATTTCTTATACAACCGGTATGGGGATCCCCGAGGATTTGAGGCTCCAAACACTAGTTTGAGTCATCAGGGAAATAAAAACAAATGGGAAGCACGCAGAGGTTTAGCCTTCGTAGTTGTATTTTTAGGCACTCTGATATGCCCAAGGAGTGACGGACATATAGAGTTGGTACTTGCAGGAATGGCCGACTTTATGGTCAAAAAGGCCAACGGCACTCTTATACCGATGATTCTCGCAGAAATCTATCGAGCTCTAACCGCTTGTCGAGCTGGGACAAAGTTCTTTGAGGGTTGCAACTTGCTTTTGCCAATGTGGCTGGTGGAACATCTTTGCCATCGCCCGAGGTACATAAACTACGGTCTGACCGGACTCGATTGCATTGAAGAATATGGAAACCAGGTAAACAGTCATGAGTTACCAGAGGGTACTGAGGCTTGGTTTGCGTATTTGGGTTATTTGACCGCAAACCGAATTGAGTGGACTTTCAGTTGGCTCTCGATCAACGAGGTTATTTACATGTCCGTCGGAGCGTGCTTTCTTTTATTGATGGGACTTCGGAGTATTCAGCCATATGCTCTGCATCGGGTCCTACAACAATTGGAAAGATACAAAACAGTCCCTTATGATGAAAATTTGAGTCCACAAGTTATTGAACTATACCCAAAAGCCGCATTCCCAGAAGAAAAGGTTCGCCAGATTTGGCACCAATTTCGGTTTCTGGAGCCACAAACTCAAGTACGAGATTTTTCCTCGGGTGAAGTAGAATCTAAATACACAGCCTGGTATGGCAAGAGAGTTCGAGTCGATCAAGAGACAGAACAGCCCGCCAAAAGACCCCATGTCCAACAATTCACCGATGGAGCGCGAGAATAGTGGGTTTGGTTAGCTAAAGAGAAGGAATACCAGACCACCATAAGCAAGCTAGAGGATCAAATCAAAAACCTCAAATTTAACAGTAGTTTGCAGGCTGCCAAGGATGAAGGAAAAAAGAAAAGGTTGGCCGAGAAAATGAAGCCCTCCGAGCTCAGATTCAGAAAATGAAAATAGTCGCTGAAAACCCCGTAAGAAGCGAAAAAGATAAAAGAATCATAAGCAATCTGAGGCGGAAAGTTCATGATTATGGGTTTGATTTGAAAAAGGCCGGGGATGAATTGGCAAAAGCTCGGGCAAAATTGGCGAATAATGCAGAAGAACGGGCAAGGTGTGTTCAGCATTTAAAGCAAAAGTATGATAGAGGGGTCGCGGTCTTAAGGGAAAAGCCGACTAATCTCGAAAATAAAATGGTCCAACAGACAAAGGATTTCAAAGCTGAAAGAGAGCATTGCTATACATTGATTTCCTGATTAGAAGAAGACATACAGCAATTGCAAGACAAAACCATACGGCCATGCAGGTGTTGGAGGCCCGGTCTCAGCAAATTGGACGCCTGCTCCAAGAAAAGGGCTTCATTAGAATGAGGATTAAAGAAATCATTGATTACGTCGCAATGAAATGCCATGAATGCGAAGATATGACCAGGTCCATGTTCTTTGCTTCTGTGATGACTTTTGTCAGTCAGGTGATGGATGATTTAGAGTACCTTCAAGAAGAGATTGCACGCAGGCCCGCGTCGAGACCGACTGATGTACCGCGGGCCCCCAGAGTAGTATTGTAGGCTCTTATGTATTCCTGATTTATTATTATTATTATTATATTTGGCTTTGAGTCTGTATTTTACCTTTTCGAGTCTGTTTTTTCTGTTTTAAGTATGTATGTTTAATTGTTAGTATTTCCAAAGTCTTTGTAATAGAAAAACCCAAAAAGATTTTATTTAATGAAATATTGAAAAAAAAAACCAAAAATTTTCTTTTCTTTTATTCTGCATTTATTTCCTGAACCACGTAATGATCTGATTCATGCGGCGTCATGATACGTAGGCAATCCCCATCGGATTTGATCGTAGCAATAGACAATCTGAGTGAAAAATAAAGAAAAAGAGAGAAAAAGAAGGAAAATTGAGTGAACAAGAAAGAAAAAAGAGTGAAAAATAAAAGAGCGAAAAACAACAAAAAGGGAAGGAAAAAGAAATGAGGATTCGAAATTGAGAAAAGAGATAGTAAAGCCGGGATGAAACATACAGTCGTTGCAAAGATATTTAGAAACTTTTAACTATTTAAGTGCATTGCATCCCCAGTATGCGATTCCTTATCTGTTAAATATCTCAAACTAACCAGGTTGTTGCGTGTGCAAATATCAAAGGTCATGTTTAGGTGGTTGGTTTTGTGGTAATCTGGCTTCCCATCCTTACTTCACGAGATCTAAAGGCAGTGTTCCTATGGCCTCCGAAATTCATCTACCAATTATTGAGCCTGAGGATAGTCCAGTATCGGCTATTCCACAGTCAGAGTCCGCAGTCGCTGAAGAAAATAAGAGGCTGCGCGTCGGCATGTTAGAAATGTGGGACGCTTGGTCTAGTGGCAAAGAACCGCCCAGTATAATCCCCGAATTTCCTGAACTGCTTCCCAGGACAAGTAGAACATCCAATGTCCCCATCCCCGTAACCAACCCATTCACCCCCAATGTCTCCTACTCCGATCTGTGCATGTTTCCTCATGTTCATTTGCCCGTTGGTTTTAAAATTCCAAAATTCGAAAAGTACGAAGGGCACGGAGACCCGATCGCTCATTTGAAAAGATATTGCAATCAGCTGAGAGGGGCAGGTGGAAAAGAAGAACTTTTGATGGCCTATTTCGGGGAGAGCTTGACGGGAATTGCGTCAGAATGGTACATAGACCTGGACATCTCCCATTGGCATATATGGGATGACTTAGCCCGAGATTTCGTCAGGCAAATTCAATACAATGTTGATATAGCTCCAGATAGGAATTCTCTGACCAATTTCAAGAAGAAAACCGCGGAAAGCTTCCGTGAATATGCTATCAAGTGGCGTGAGCAAGCAGCCAGAGTGAAACCGCTTATGGATGAGACATAAATGGTCAATGTTTTCTTGCAGGACCAAGAGGCCGATTACTTTCAGAACATGATGTCTGCCATGGGCAAACCTTTTGCAGAGGCCATAAAAATCAGAGAAATGGTAGAAAATGGCCTGAAAACTGGCCGAATCATAAGTCAATCTGCTTTGAGAGCCACCTTCCAAGCCATCCAAAACGGCTCGGAAGGTTTAGCAAATCGAAAGAAGAGGTAAGAAGGAGTTATGTTGGCTTCAGGTTTGAGAGGCCCCCGTTGATCCCGCGATCATTCTTACCTGCCTTCCAGAACCCCAAAACACTACTACCCCTATCAAGATGCAGCTTATGCCGTGGCACCGCCTCCCTATGCGGTGATGAATGCCCAACCTTATACACGACCACAACAACACTATAACAAAAACCGAGCTCCACCTCCCAGAAATAACCATCCTTACCAAGCTCTATATAACCCTCGCCCCCCACAAAATAATTACCAACATAATACACGCCCCCGTGAGCATCCTAGGAGAAACGACTTCACCCCTATTAGTGAGTCCTACTCTAGCCTGTTTCCAAAATTAGTCCAGATGGGTCTATTGCAACTTGTGCCACCAAACCGGCAAAATCCGAAATCTCCATCATACCGGCTCGGTACCAGGTGTGCCTATCATTCGGGGGCAGAGGGTTATGATACAAAGGATTGTTGGACTCTCAAGAGGGCCGTTGAGAATTTGATAGAACAAAAAAGAGTGGTGCTGAGGGACGAGGAAGTCCCCAATGTGACTAACAATCCATTACCGGCTCACAACAATGGGCCGGTCATTGGAATGATTTGTGATGATAAAGATTTTTATCCATCTTTGAAAGCTATCATCGCCATTGCCGATTCAGAGGCAAGACCTAAAGCGGCGGCGAAACAAGCCAGAAATGAGAAAAAAATCACTCCAACTCCTCAAGTTGCAGAAAAACCTGTGGAAACAAATACTGGGGCAGGACCTGCTAAGGATGCAATTCTCTATGTTCCTAGGGCCTCAAGGAAAGAGCAACTCATATTGAACACTCCTAAAAGATTTAAGCAGAGGAAAGTCGCGCTAAATATGCCAAAGTTGTATGTGCCAAAAGGGACTTATGTGGCATGGGGGCCGGTAATTTCACCAAGGCTGACTGAGCCCGTGGTTATCAGCCGCACACCACAGAGCCCTATAGGAGACCCCACGATATTCCCCTGGAATTATAGCAAAACAGTGGTTACTTACAAGGGGAAAGAGATTATGGGAGAGGTGAACGAAATGAACCAACCTAGGAAGTACCATAACCCAGAAGAGCAAAAGAAGTTAAAACTGACCAAGGATAAATGGTTTCCGCCCAAGAAGCCTGTGAGCGCTGAGGAAGCAGAAGAGTTTTTTCGAAAAATGAAAACTTCGGAATATGCAATAATTGACCAGCTCAGGAAGACTCCTTCCCAGGTTTCACTTTTATCTCTTTTTATTAGCTCAAATGAACATAAGAAGGTACTCCTGAAAACATTGAACGCGGCATATGTCCCGGTTGAAACTTCAGTTGAACAACTGGAAAGAATGGTTGAACGATTCTTTGAAGTTAATAGGATTTCCTTCAGTCGTGATGATTTGCCCCAAGAGGGAGCTGCCCACAACAAAGCCCTTCACTTGACTGTCAAATGCGAAGGTTATTATATGAAGAGAGTCATGCTAGATGGCGGGTCGGTGATCGACATTTGCCCTCTCTCAACGCTCCAGAGGATGAAAATTAGAACAGAAAGAATTCGACCAAACAATGTCTGTGTGCGCGCTTTTGATGGTGTCAAGCAAGACACGATAGGGGAAATTGATTTGATTTTGACCATTGGCCCTGTGGATTTCGAAGTAACTATTCAGGTTCTGGACATGGACACTTCATATAATTTTCTCCTAGGAAGACCATGGATTCATGCTGCAGGAGTTGTGCCCTCCACTCTTTATTAAATGGTCAAATTTGAACATGAAAACCAAGAAATTGTTGTCCACGGGGAGGAAGAACAGTCCATTTACAGGGACCATTCAGTCCCATGTCTCGAAGCTAGAGAAGAAAGTGAGCACATTATCTACCAAGCCTTCGAAATTATGGTCGCCTACCAATGGGAAGAAGGGGCCCCGTTCCCTCAACCTTGCTTATCTAATGCCTCTGTCATGGTCGCCACTGAAATGATTAAATATGGGTACAAGCCAGAAAAGGGGCTTGGGGTATCTCTACAAAGCATCATAGAGCCCGTTACTTCAACCGCCAATGAGAAGTTCTTCAGCATAGGTTTTCGAGCTACAGAAGCCGATAGAAAATGGGCTGATGAGCGCAAGAAAAATGGGTGGGTCCTGCCTCAGCCCGTTCCGCATCTCGCCAAGTCATTTATTGATCCCAAATATGTAGAAGAAGAAGAGGAAGAAGAGGTATTCACGGCCGAAGAGATTGATGATATTTGTGAAGCCATGAAACAAATATTGTACGAGTCCCACATGGTCCAGCCGGGGAAAGGAACGAGCCCTGCTGAGGTGTTATACATGGGGCCAAATGCCAAGATTCAGAATTGGAAATCTACCCCATTCCCTATCAGGAGGGAATCCTGGTAGTCTAGTCTTGCCATTTTTTCTACATTACGAGTTATTTCAGGGTGTAACTTGAATGTTTTTATTGTATTGTCTTTTGATTTCGATGTAAACCCTCTTATCTTCAATTCAATTCAATGAAATCAATATTTCATCATCACTGGATGTTTCCTTTTTCTTTATTCTAATTTTGCTATTTTTCTTATCTTTTCCTTTTCCGTTGTAATAATGCGGACTTAAATAACATGACATGCTTGCGGACTTCATGCCTAGATCCTAAAACGTTATCTAACTATGAAATAATGAATCAAGATCCAGAAGAAGAGGCTTTTAGGAAAATAAATCGAGAATTGGAACAATTTGAGAATAAGCCTAAGCCAAACTTAAATGAAACCGAGCCAGTTAATTTGGGCAGTCCAGAAGAGGTCCGAGAAACCATAATAAGCATTCGCGCTAATGAAAGAACTGGGGATGCATTGATCCAACTTTTTTTGAATTCAAGGATGTGTTTGCATGGTCCTATAATGATATGCCAGGTTTGAGCATTGATTTGGTAGTACATAAATTGCCAACATATCCCGGTTACCCACCCGTACAACAAAAGCAAAGAAAGTTTAAAACGGAAATCAATGATAAAATCAAAGAAGAAGTCACCAAACAATTAAAAGTTGGTGTGATTCGGGTGGTCCGATACACCACGTGGTTGGCTAATGTGGTCCCAGTTCCGAAGATAGATGGGAAAACCCGAATGTGTGTTGATTATCGGGATTTGAACAAAGCAAGTCCCATGGACAACTTTCCACTGCCAAACATTCATATTCTTGTTGACAACTGTGCCAAACATGAGATACAGTCTTTCGTGGATTTTATACTGAGTACCACCAGGTTCTGATGGATGAGG
Organism: Nicotiana tabacum; assembly: GCF_000715075.1. Lineage (NCBI taxonomy): Eukaryota > Viridiplantae > Streptophyta > Magnoliopsida > Solanales > Solanaceae > Nicotiana > Nicotiana tabacum. Next base: position 149,871,008 of record NC_134096.1, on the reverse strand, counting down.
ACGACGCAGAAAATACGGCTTTCACCACGCCGTGGGGAACTTATTGTTACAGAGTCATGCCATTTAGTTTGAAAAATGTTGGGGCAACCTACATGAGAGCCATAACTGCCATCTTCCATGACATGATGCACCGGGAAATTGAGGTCTATGTGGATGATGCGATCATTAAATCCAGAACACAAGAAGGCCATGTACGAGATCTGAGAAAGTTCCTTGAGCGTCTGCACATGTATGACTTAAAATTGAATCCAGCTAAATGTGCATTTAGAGTTCCATCTAGGAAACTTCTGGGGTTTATAGTCAGCCGGAGGGGTATTGAGTTAGATCCGACAAAGATAAAGTCTATTTGGGATTTGCCACTCCCAAATGCACTTCGTTCATGATCTTTTCAGCTTCTAGGGCATCTACATACCTCAAAAGATTCAGATCTGGAGTTTTTTTGTACAAGATTTCTCCGCTCAAGAAGAAACCGCTGATAAGCCTTCTAATGGTTCTCTTTTGGTCTCCACTAGCCTGCTCGGGATATTTCTTTATTTTCAAAAACCTTTTGATATCATGATACCATGGCTGAACATCTGGTTCTATTTCAATTATATTACAATAACCATGCCTTTCTCGAATTTGGATTTCCAGCGGGTCAATATGGACATTGCCCAGATACGACAGCATTGAGGCTAAAGTAGCTAATGCATCAGCTAACTCGTTGTAGAATCGAGGAATATACCTGAACTCAACGGACTTGAATCGTTTGCTAAGATCTTCCACTATTGCCTCTATGGGATAAGCTTGATATCTCGAGTTTCCCGTTCACCTTGGGCTTGTCGAATGATCAAATTTGAATCTCCCATAATTAATAATTCTTCCACATCCATATCAACTGCCATATTCATGCCCATAATGTAGGCTTCATACTCAGCGGTGTTGTTGGTATAGAAGAACCGAAGACGGGCTGTGGCCGGATAGTGCTGACCGGTGGGCGAAACCCAAATTGCCCCAATCCCGACACCTTTTGCATTTACAGCTCCATCAAAGAACATTTTCCAAGAATTGGTGTCTTCTGAAATTACTTCAACTAAATTTACTTCCTCGTCCAGAAAGTAAGTACTTAGGGGTTGGTATTCATCATCAACCGGGTTCTCAGCTAGTTGATCTGCCAAGGCTTGAGCTTTCATCGATGTACGGGTGACGTAGACAATGTCGAACTCAGTGAACAAGATTTGCCATTTTGCTAACGTTCCCGCGGGGCATTGGTTTCTGGAATATGTACTTTAGAGGATCCATTCTAGTTATGAGATATGTGGTGTAAGCCAAAAGATAATGTTTGAGCTTCTGGGCGACCCAAGTTAGGGCGCAACAAGTTCTTTCCAACAAAGTATACTTGGCTTCATAACTGGTAAACTTCTTGCTCAAGTAGTATATGGCCTTCTCTCTCTTCCAGGTCACATCATGTTGCCCCAAGACACAGCCAAAGAAATTTTCAAAGACTATCAGATACAAGAACAAAAGTCTTTCTGGCTCGGGTGGAACTAACACTGGCGGATTTGACAGATATTCTTTGATCTTATCAAAAGCCTCTTGACATTCATCTGTCCATTTGATCACTGCATCTTTCTTTATCAACTTAAATATGGGCTCACACGTGGTAGTAAGCTGAGCAATGAACCTGTTGATGTAATTCAATCTCCCTAGCAGACTCATGACCTCTTTCTTGGTTGACCTCACATGAACGGATATGTCCTTGCAAAGAAAATCCTTCGGGCAGGTTATTACTGGATGACCATGGAAAAAGATTGCTTCAGTTTTGTCCGGAAGTGTCATCAGTGTCAGATACACGGTGACTTGATTCATGCACCGCCTTCAAAGTTACATTCTATGTCAGCACTTTGGCCGTTCGTTGCTTGGGGTATGGATGTCATTGGGCCAATCGAGCCAAAAGTTTCAAATGGGCACAGATTCATCTTGGTTGCCATTGATTATTTCACAAAGTGGGTTGAAGCAATCACTTTCAAATCCGTCACCAAGAAAGCGGTGGTGGACTTCATGCATTCCAACATTATTTGTCATTTTGGTATTCCTAAAACCATCATTACAGACAATGCTGCAAATCTGAACAACCACTTTATGAGGGAGGTATGCGAACAATGTAAGATTATGCATTGTAATTCTACCCCTTATCGGCCCAAAGCGAATGGCGTTGTTGAAGCTACAAACAAGAATATCAAGAAGATCCTCAGGAAAATGATTCAAAGTTCTAGACAGTGGCATGAAAAGGTGCCTTTCACATTATTGGGATATCGCACAATCGTGCGCACATCAGTTGGGACTATGCCTTACTTATTGGTTTATGGCACCGAAGCCGTAATACCTGCAGAAGTTGAAATTCCCTCTCTTCGAATCATTGTTGAAGCCGAGATCGAGGATGATGAATGGGTCAAGTCCCGGTTGGAAAAATTAACTATGATTGATGAAAAGCGAATGACCGCAGTTTGTCACGGGCAGTTGTACCAACAAAGAATGGCCCGTGCCTACAACAAGAAAGTGTGGCCCAGGAAATTCGAAGTGGGGCAACTCGTTCTGAGACGTATTCTCCTGCATCATGAGGAATCAAAAGGAAAATTTGCTCCAAATTGGAAAGGTCCGTACATTATAAGAAAACTGTTGCTGAAAGGAGCGTTGTACTTGGGAGACATTAAAGGAAATAACCCCGAAACGGCTGTCAATGCAGATGCGGTCAAGAGGTATTATCTTTGACCCTTTTCGCAACTTTAATACTCTCCTATTGGGAAGACGAAGGCTTTCATTCTCGCTACCAAACACTGCCAACCCTTGCAAACCCTTTGAGCCAGTTCCTTTTTTTTTTTTGATCACCCTCTTTGGAACCTAGAAGTTACTACGGAAAAGGAGAAAAAAGAAAAAGATAAAAAAAATCAAAAAAAAAACAAAGTTCCTTGAACTACGTTTGACTTGATTCCGAAAGGATACGTAGGCAGCCTCTCTCTGGGATTCAGTCACACCAAAATAAAAACCCAAATTCCCCCTAAAGTGAAACTGGGGCAGATGTTATAATGGTTTGGCGATGGTTTTGTCTGAAAGGTTCCAAAGTTATAATTCAATCCAAATCCTTTTTACCCAAATTCTTTTCAAGTCCTTCCGATCAATCGGCAAAGAGATTCAAAATGGGAGGATACAGTTACCCGGATATGATACAACAAAATGAGAGAAATAAAATGAGAGAGTCTTATCGGTGAAAATCCTCACGGGCACCGTAAGGCGATGGTAAGCAGAGAAATTCAAAAATGAGAGTCTTGTTAGTGAAAACTCGCAAAGAGAACTATAAGGCGATGGTGAGAAGAGAAATGAGAGAGGCCAGATGGTGAAAACCTTCAAAGGGCGCCACTGATCGAAAAGAGGATTCTCACAGTCACTAGCATTGACACAGTCCTGGGCAAAGTTTCTCAGTCTCAAGGCAGGAGTTGTGATGAATTTCTAAGAATCGGAAAGTTTACACAGATCAAGCATCTAGTCCAAGAGGCATGTCATGTTCATTGAAGTTCGTATACACTCCAGTTAAATCCTTCTTTCTTTTCCCCGAAAGGGATACCTCTTGTCTAAATTCATTTGTCCATTCCATTGTTTGCTTTTCTTTGAATCCTTTTCGGTTTAACTCTGTTCCGAAACTAAGACAAAGAAGGGAAGGCAGGACTGATTTACAGGGTTCTCACTTGATACAAGCCAGTATGCAAAAGAAAAGGCACCCAATCTCGGCAGGGGCATCAAGTCAACTCCAACTGGCCATGTTGGCCGATGTTTCGAAATCAAAAACTGTTGAAAGAAGAAATTCAAAGTCAAATGCCCACAAGGGCAAAATAAAAGTTGAAAAGGTTAAGTCCTACGTGACTAACCATCATGGCAAAGTCCGGAAAAGCCAGAGGTTCTCCAAGGTTAGAAGTGCAATCGATATTCAGAAAACAACCAGTTGTAGCTGAAAGGGCCGAGACCAAGTGACTGAAACAATCAAGGCCACAAAACCAACTACCGTTTCAAACTGACAAATTGTTCTTTGTTTGAAAAAAAACAGGAAACAGGTGCAATCCAAAAGCAACCTTGCAAGAAGCAGGTGCAACCAAAACGAAATTGCGCAAAGGCTAGAAACAGTTTTGCAGCAACTACTCCAAAAAGGAAGTCTCCTCCAAAACCTTTTTCCCGCATTTACTCATTCTCTGAAATAAAAAAAATGATGATGAAAAAAAAAAGAAAAAAAGTTCAAAATCACGGTAGTATAGGGTCTCCACTCCCTAGTCTGATTTTCCAACATAGGGTCTTCACTCCCTAGTTGATGATTATTTTATACATAGTGTCTGCACTTTCTAGTCGCTTTTCCAACATAGGGTCTCCACTCCCTAGTTGATATATTTAGACATAGGGTCTCCACTCCCTAGTCGTTTTTCCAACATAGGGTCTCCACTCGCTAGTTGATGATTTTTAGACATAGGGTCTCCACTCCCTAGTCGCTTTTCCAACATAGGGTCTTCACTCCCTAGTTGGTGATTTTTGGACATAGGGTCTTCACTCCCTAGTCTCTTTTCCAACATAAGGTCTCCACTCCCTAGTTAATGTTATTTTGGACATAGGGTCTCCACTCCCTAGTCTCTTTTCCAACATAGGGTCTCCACTCCCTAGTTGATGTTATTTTAGATATAGGGTCTCCACTCCCTAGTCTCTTTTCCAACATAGCGTCTCCACCCCCTAGTTGATGTTGTTTTAGACATAGGGTCTCCACTCCCTAGTCTCTTTTCCAAAATAGGGTCTCCACTCCCTAGTTGATGTTATTTTAGATATAGGGTATCCACTCCCTAGTCTCCTTTCTAACATAGGGTCTCCACTCCCTAGTTGATTTTTATTTTAGACATAACATCTCCACTCCCTAGTCTCCTTTTCAACATAGGGTCTCCACTCCCTAGTTGATTTGATCTTAAATGCAGGGTACACCACTCCCTCATATATTTGCTAATATAAGGTATCTCACTCCCTGGCTACATTTTCCCAACATAAGGTACACCAATCCTTAGTTGAGACATACTTTTGATAATAAAGGAACACCATCCAAAAAAAAGGGACTTTTTCGGGGTACACCACTCCCGACCTTTTATTGCTTCCAATAAAGAAGTAGATTAGAATTTTGTTACAATAACTCACGAAATTTTTCCAGTGCAAAATGGGGCAGAAAATTTCATTTGTTTGTTTGTTTTGGTGTCTGAGTAGGTTTTATCTCGAGGCACATGGTTCGAGATGACCAAAAGAAGAAGTCTCAATTCAGAATAAAAGAAAAAAAAAGTGAATCCAAAATGCAACAACAATTGAAAAGATGTGGAATGCTCAAGACATGACTGAAGCCACGAGCATTGGAGTCCCGGTTTGATTAGAAGAAGCTATAGAACAATGAACTGGAACCCACAACTAGTGAGCATCAAGGTTTAGATCAGAGTCTGCATGAAGAACCAGTCAAGACTCAAGATCAAGTTTCAGAAGACTCATAGATAGGAATCTTGTAACTCATAACCCATATGCTTGTTTAGTTTCTTTTTTATTTTGATATAATAGCAGGACAGCGGACCGGAGCCTCGACGGAACCTCACCCGACTCCTCAACTCATCATTCCACCATTCTTCTTGAATTACACGCGACCTGATTCCCTTATAACCTGGGATATATAGGCTGTTCAAAATCAGGACTCGGTTGCACCCTATCTTTTATTTCTTTTTCCTTTTGAATAATGGTTTGATCAAAAATTAGTCACATGGCTCACCTAGTCTTTGCCCGAAAACTCTTCATGTTTCCAAGCAAAGAGGGACAGCTGTGAACACCTAATTTTTGCCCTAATATAAAATTACTCCTAAAAAATTTAAAAAATAGCTTTAAATTATTTTTCTATATTTTTACTTATTTTGCTTTGTACGTATTCATGTTTGATGCATTTTTAAGTTGCATTTTAAATCCTAAAGAAAATACAAAAATATTTCTAATTTTTACATTTTTTAGATTTTAATTGCATAATCAATTGCATTTGTAAAACACTAAAATACCCAAAAAACAAAATACATTAGTAAATTTCGGATGGGAATTAAAAAATAGTAAAAGTAGAAATATAAAATTAAAAAGTAAAAGTAAAAGTAGGTGCAAATTTTTTAATAAAAAGGTAAAAGAAAATGGAAAGTTAAAAAAATAAAAGTAAAAGAATGTGAAAATTTAAAAAAATAAAAAGTAAAATAAAATTAGAATTAAAAAATAAAAGTAAGGGTATCTATTTTTTTTTAATAAAAGTAAAAGTAACTGGAAATAAAAAAAAAAAAAAGTGGAAAATAAAAAAAAAGTAAAAAAGTGGGAAATAAAAAAAGAAAAGTAAAAAAAGTGGGACTTTAAATATATTAAAAGTAAAAAAAAGTGATAAATTAAAAAATAAAAGTAAAGAAAAGTGGGGAATTATTTTTTTTTTAAAAAAGAAAAATGCGAAGTAGAAATTCTTTTAATTAAAAATAAAAAAAAAAAATTGAAAATTCCGAAAAAGTTTCTATAAATAGAAGAGAAGGAGAAAAAAAAACAGGGAGGAAAGAAATGAGAGAAATTTATTTTCTTCTTCTAGGATAAGGAAATTTCTACTCGTGTCATTCTTTCTTCGTCTTTCTTTCAAAAATTCCAGCAAAATCACCCCCTCCCCAAAAAAATAGCTTTAAACCCAACAAAAATAAGGCACTAAATCACCGATTTTGTAAGGTCGATCGGGGTTGCAAGTCGCAATTTTTTGTTCGAGGTTTCGCGGCCGGTGAAAGCTCCAGACAACACTCGTCGAATTGTTTAGCGCTCTTGTAATTTCAACTCTGTTAATTTATATCAAAGGTCCGTTATTTCCCTTTCTTCACTGATTATAATTGTCCATTTACCTTCTTGTCTATTGGTGTAATTATTAGGTAGCATGAAGTAGTAGTTCACTCTATTGATATTTGGATCATTTGAATTTGATTGTTTCCTTGTTTATATGTTTATTGGACCATGATGTTAATTTTAGAGTTGCAAAATTTTGTTTTGAGTTGATTTAACCGGATAAAGGGTCTATTGAATCATTGTAATTTGGCTTGTTTACTAATTTTGTTCATGAGATTGTGGTGTCATTAGTTTTGTTTAAGAAATATAAGGAATATGGGATATTGGGTTGGATAATTTGCTTGGGCCACGATTTGATTCTAAGGAAATTAGTTTTTGGGCTGTTGGAGAAGAAAAGATTTTGGGCCAAAAGATTTAGTCCCATCAGGCCCAAAGCAATAAATAGCATAGCTGGCTCATCTTTCTCTAAACTAGCCCATTTTTCTATAAATAATAAATCCAATTCTTTCACAAATAATTACATACCTCATGATCTTACAATAATCTCAAAATTAGTAATTGAATAATATTCGAACATCGTAGCTTGCTTTAGGCGCGATTAATAATAAATCATCGTGATTGTGGGTACGGTTCCCATGGCATGGTCACGATACGTAATCCCCAATTCGAGTGTGTGTTTCACGTGACTCGACCACAACTTCAAACAATAATAAATAAAATTAAACATGTTGTAGATTGTGGGTGCGTTTCACGTGACGCGATTTGCGATGTGTATAAACAACGAGTGTACGACAACGTAACTCGTCTCATATTAATTCCATAAAAGTTTAAAATACAGTAATGTAATAAAAGCGGTAAAAGGAATAAAAATACACATAGGTTTAAAACATGTATTAAATCAGATAACTAGGCCAATTATTAATAGTTTAGCGACCGTGCTAAAACCACGGAACTCGGGAGTGCCTCACACCTTCTCTCGAATTAATAGAATTCCTTACCTGGTCTTCTATGTTCACATGCCATAAATAAAAGTCAATTTTCCTTGATTTGGGATTCTAAAATAAATCGGTGACTTGGGACACCATAAATTATTCCAAGTGGCGACTCTGAATAAATAAATAATCCCATTTCTAATAATGTCACTTAAATTAGAAAAACTCCCTATCCCCAGGAAAAAAGGAGGTGTGATAATACCGCCATGCCGATCAGATATTAGACAAATACCTGAACGTTGTTTGACAACGTGCTCCTTCAAGTGGTTCAAAAATAGCATCCATGTCTCTTGGATTTCATTGGCACAAATAGCAAAAGTTAGGAAAAATATTTGTCCATTAGCATCTACTGCAACGGTGATCAACAACTTAATATCATACTTTCCATAGACATGAGTGCCGTCTATGGATATTACCGGCCGACAATGCACAAAACCATCAATTGTTGGTTTAAAGGCCTAGAACGTGTATCTGAATATATATATATATATATATATATATATATATATATATATATATATATATATATTCTGGTATTCCCGGACTCTGCTCAAGCTTCCATTCAACAACAGTCCCAGGGTTAAAGTGTTGCAATGCGGCCATGTACCTAGGTAGAGATGCAAATGACTTATCCCAGTCACCGTAAACAATTTCAAACGCACGTTTGCGCCCGAGAATTGCCTTTCTTTTGGTAATGGTACACCCATATTCCTGGTGGACAGATGTAATACACTCTTTGATCTTGTACCTTATGGAGGCTTCAATGTGTGGAATCAAGACAAGAGAAATCAAGTCAACATCCAAGTTAAAGTGATTTCCGCTGAATGTGTCCATTTTACAATTGTGGGTGCCAATGTATTTACCCACAACCTACATATTTATTTTCTTCTTCCTCGCACGCAGTATTCAATTACAACTCGTAAACCATCTACGGTAAACGGCCTTGTATACATCCGGAGATGACTCCCATTCCATCATATCACGATACTCTTTTACGCTGTACATTTTCACCGCCCTGATTAGGCGCGCCTTATCGGGAAAAAAAATGCCCTTTGACAGCACTGTTAGTCTAGATTCATTCCACATTGCTGACCGAATTTCGTCAATATCCCTTGTGAGGGCATCCACATCCGGCGTACTTGGCAAATGATCAAGGTAGGGAATATGTCTCGAATAAAACGGCACGTGGAACTCGTATACTTTTGGTCTAACGGGAGGTGGAGCATGCTCCCTCGTCAAATCAGGTTCGACATTCTCTTCCTCCTCAACATCACCCTCGTCAGGGAAGGGTGTGTTATCTTCAGACTCATCGGTATTGTTGTCATAATCACTATTCTCTTCCTGACTCTGCGTATCTACCAGATCCCGATTAAATACGCCGTCTTCGAGCAATTGAGTAAGGACGGGACCATCAAGTTGCTCATTTTCACTGCACAACCAAAGAAATAATGAGTTACTCAAATTGGTCCAAACAACACATATAATTTTATATATTCACTTATAAATCATAATGTGTTGATCCCATGATGCACATTATCTTGTTGATGCTGACTCTGGATGGACCACCATGATCCAACACACCAAAACTCGGCATATTCCAACTGACCGTTGGTTCATAACTTGTAAAATTCATATCTGATCGGTACCCCATGTGGAATATATGAGTGTTAATACAAATACAATACACAAATTTATACATCGTAACAAAGTAGGAAAATTAAAGTTTACCACTCTGCTTGTGGATTATGTATACTAGGGGAGAAATTATTTTCTCGCTCCTCATTCGCCCGTGGAGATAAGTTTAGATCCGCCCAAACTCTTTCATCCGGAACCTGTTAGGCTAAAACTGCTCAAAAATAACCACCCGATGATTGAAAAATTTTTCTACTTTGCGCAACCACATTATTGCGAACGTCTTCAACCTTAACGTACATTTTCAACATTTTTATCACAATAAATTCTCGGTATTCATCTGGAGTCCTCAAAAAATCTCTCAGAGTTTCATCGTCTTCGATATTAAACTCAGCATAACAAGCAACCCCGTGCGGAGTCACAAAATACGGATATCTTTCGGTTATTTTAAGATTCACCGAACGTTTGCTCACACTCATTTTTTTACATAACAACAATACCAATGTATCGTACTCCATTGTAAGTGGCAACTTAACATGAGACTGTGGAGATAAACTATAACTTACTGAGTTATTCATCACCACAACCTCACCCCCCAATATAATAAAACCCTAGTTCTTTGCTCTTCAGGCATTGTGACAAAATGCAAAACAACTAAACAAACAAAAATTTCACAACACTTAGAGTAATTCGGAATGGATTTTTACAAAATCCTTAACGTCCTTATATAAGGCAAAAACCATTCCGGGTGTGAATTATTTGAGGTATAGCGTCTTAGCCTAAGACGCTATACCCAGTTGAATTATTGTTATGTGAGTTAAGCCCACAAGAATTATTTGTGGGCCCACAACAATACATATAGCGTCTTTTAAAAAAAAAACGCTATATATAGCATCTTTTTAAAGGACGCTATACTTAACTGGCCAAACGACCGTTAAGGTATGACGTCTTTTAAAACTACGCTATATATATTTTGGTCACTATGTATTTTTTCACATTTTTGTTCTTTGAGTCCAAAAATGCATTATTTTGGTTTCGGACTCTCCGATAAGTAAGGACCACTTTTTATAAACATAAATGTACCTTACTCTAAAAACCATCTTACTAACATAAATGTCATTTTTCAGAATTCCTGAAATAGAGCGGACGATTTAATTCTCATATTGTCCTGAATAATTTACCCATTAGCTATTACAATGCCTAATAGGACGTTCGTCAAATTTGATTAGGGTTGATATGGTTCGTCAAGTACTCTACTACTGTAGTCTTAATTAGTCACAATAAAGACATAACTCTCTCTCTCTATTTTATTTCTCTTTTTTCAGAAGGTGTTGTCAAAAACGTCTCAAGTAAACTCCCATCTGATTGTAAAGTTATGTTAGATGGTGTAGAGGACAGTCTTTACCAACCATTTATTAAGTAACCACTAACCACTTGAAGCAGAGGCGCATTCATGGTTGGGTTCAACTCATAGTTTTTCCTTATACCCTATTATTTTGTCCAAAACATATTAGATATGTATAAATAATAAATTTTGAACTTATTAAATGAGATGATATGTGGTAGAATTGTAAATTTGAACCAATAAAATTCAAATCATGGATCCGCCTATGACTTGAAGAGGACAAAATAGTTGTAGTATCTTATTTTCTCCATTTCAATTTATGTGAACTTATTTAATTTGATATAAATTTTTTTTTTTAAAAAAAGACTTTTAAATTTGTAGTGTAAAATGAAGCATAGTATTATTGCATACAAATAAATAATTTTCAAATATGAAAATAAATCATTCTTTTGTGAACGGATTAAAAAGAAAATAAGTTCAAAGAGATTAATACTTATCAAACTATATGATGTCTTCAATGTTGTTGCTAATTTCTTTCCCCTAATAAATGTATCGACAATATAGTTGTCATAAATTTTTCAAAATTAGTCGTTTATAGTGTTTAAAAACTAGCAGCCCATATCATCCTAAAACGGTGTGGAAATATTACCCCGAAATAAACTGCACAAAACTACAAATAAAAACACTTGAAATACCACGTGATACTTAATGCTTGCAAAAGACTTGAGGGCAACAGCAAAGCAAAATTAGTAGAGAAAGGACAGATGCTGCATGTGGAAGAGTTCCTTAATAAAAACTGATCGAATTGGGGAAAGAAGAGTGTTTGTTTGAGTAAATTTGAAGAAATGGATAGAGTCGAAGAAATGTTGGGTGAAGTGAGAACAACATTCAGAGGAGGAAGAACAAGAGGGGTTGAATGGAGGAAAGCACAGCTTCAAGCCCTTCTCAACCTCCTTGCTGAAAATGAAGATAAAATCTTTGAAGCACTTAGACAGGATCTTGGAAAGCACCCTGTTGAAGCTTATCGTGATGAAGTCAGTACCTACTTTCTCTCTCTTTTTTTTTTTTCAAAAATAAAAAATAAAAAATCTCTTCAACTGATTTATGCACCTGGTGCTTCTGTTTCGTACACTGTTAATGTTTACGAGCTCAGTTTCAAACTATTAAGAGTGCAAATTTTGCTTCTGTAATATACCAGCTCAAAGTAAGTTGATATCTATATGTGTTAGGCTAAAACGAAAGTGATATTGTATGCTTGTACGACTTCCTAAAAAAGAAAAGCCTCACACCATTAAAAATATACAAATCCTAGTAAGTAGATCATTTTTCTTTTCTACTTTCATGTAGTATACACACCCAACAGTATGATTAGCTGTTTCCTGAAATGGAAGGTTGGATAATTTGGATGTGATATGTGGATGCTAAAAATCCAACAATTACGAATAACAAGGCACTAGCAGCTTGAATAGAAAGTTAATCGTAAAAAAAAAAGATTAAAAAAAGTAGAGAATGAAAGCTGTAAAGAACTTGGTGATGATATGATACCGGAGGCATTGATTCAAGTGATAGGAAGAGCGGAAGTGTAACGAAGCGGTAGAGCTCAGTAGAGTGTAGTTGGTCAAGAATTTGATGATCCCCTTTATTAGAGGACCTCCAATAGCTAGCTAGGGTTGAAAACGATTCCTCATTTGTAGTCTCTTGATTTGTGGGAGATGGTTACACGAATCTTGGAATCCGAAGAGAAACGTAGAGCAGTAACGGTTGTTTTGGATTTAATCCGAAGTGGAGATGTGGAGCAGGCAGGTATAATTGGGTGGGACGGGCCTGATAAGTTAGGCACGCTGGTCAGGCATCTCGGGACTTTGTTGTGTCTTCTGAATTCTGATTTGCACATGCTGAGCTAGTTGATCCTACCTCAGGAGTAGGACCAAAATTAACCACTACTCCGATAGTGATCAACCTATCATGCCAGAGAAATGGCATATACACTTGAAATTCATATTATCAAAGAGTTTTAGACAATAAAATTTGGTGTATTTAATTAGTGATTCATCATATGACCAGAGTTTGGTTTTCCACTCATTTCAGGTTGGGGTGGTGAAAAAATCAGCTACCAATGCTTTCCGCTGTGTTGAGAAGTGGATGGCCCCTCAAAAGGTTCGTAATTCTGCCCTCTCCCCTGCGAAATAAATAAAATTATCCTTAACTGTTATAGCAATCTTCTGCAAACATCTTTGATGTCATATCCTTAATAATAGGTTGTGGATGTTGGTTGTAACTTCTCTTCCTTTCTGTCTTGAGCAAGTGTGTTAGCTACTGTAGAAACAGGTATTGTCATATTTTACAACGGTCCTTGTTTAAATTACTATTGATGTTAGAAACAGTTTACAGAGACAAGCAGACCCAGAATTGTTTTGAAAATGACTTCGAAGGAAACAGATCTAGAATTGAATTTTTCTGTTACTAATTAGTCTGTTAAGTAGTAGCAACAGGAGTTGCATTACATCCGCCAAAAAAGTGATTCAATAACAAACAATCTGCAGTTTCAAATGAATTGCTCAAAACCAATCTATCCAGAAGTAACAATGAAGTAAACCTTGTGATACTATGACCTTATTGAGACATCAAAATGAGGTTACTGCAGTATGTTATTACTCTTTGTGCGTGAAAGTGTGGTAAATATCTCTTATGTTTACTTGCTTCTTGGTCATCTAACCAGCAAGTGAAAGTTTAAAAAGTTCTTTTATTCATGTCTCTCAGTCATTTGACAACAATTTGTATTATCTATAACTAGTGCATTTTTCTGCGCTTCGCGCAGTCATTAAACAAAATAGTAAAAATATCATGTGATCCTATTATAAACTTAATTGAGATAGAAGAGATACGATTTTCATGCATTATACACATATAAATTTTTCCTCCTGTTAGATACAAAACTCACAATATCTCCAAAAAAATTAACAAAATTATATATAAATAAAACAGTAAATATTATATAGTCAAAGCCTGTAAAACTCGAAAATAGTATACATTAGTTATTGAGTATTGCAGTATTCTCGTGGTTGTGCATTGATTCTATGTAAAATTTTAGAAAGAAATACTGTTTGTAAATGAATACATGAACACTCCTACAATTTAAAATCTAGGAAGAACAAAAAGAAGAGATACACTATATTCAAAAACAAATTTGTACCTGCAGAACTTAATAAAAGCAAATGTAGAGGACTGTAAATGAAAATCAAAAGAACACTAAGAATGAGATTTAAGAAATTAAATGTAGAATTAAAAACTTTCCAGCTATAGCTCATTCCAGATGTTCATACGACAACCTTCAGTGTTTAAGGTGCAGAAAGAAAAGAAAATGCTCATTTTCTATCAGAGAATAAATCTTCCCTATATTCCTCTTGATTTCCTTCTGTTTCATCCCGAAACCTTCTATATGATATTAGTCTTGTAGTAATCCGTAGTCCTCATTACTAATATCAAAGTAACGTGTGCTTCAAATATATTTACCCAAGCAAGTAGGATAAAAGCATGTAACATTGTTTCCCAATACAAGCCAATTCTTTGACTGTTGATCTTGTAATCCTATTGTTGCATTCAACATGACTTTCAACTTTCATTTGAAATATGACTCACTAGTCATTTATCGAACTCCTCCAAATTAAATTTGCATTCTTTGCATCTTGCTTGGTAAACCTCAGTCACACTTTCATCAACACTTTCAATTATACTAAAAATTTTGGAGGTATGTGCCCGCGGAAAAGGTTTGCACACAAAAATACTCCACTTCAGCATTCAAAATGAAGCTAAAACTTCTAATTGAATGGTCATGAGAACACATACCCTGCAGCCTAATGACAATTAATGCATGGAAGAGATACTCAAAACCATTTCAGATTTTTTGTGATCCTCTTCATTCATCTCGTGTGTATATGCCCCTAATATGTGCAGAGCTGCATTTCAATGATTCGGGATTAGGAATAAATACTATATCCATAAAGTCACAAAATATTTTTCAAGAAAGAAAAGGAACATAAATAGTTAATTATGGACTGCTTGTGATAGAGGGAATGGTATCAGATAAGGAATAATGGAGCTGATGGCAGAGTAGATGTTTTTCTTAGCCACATGCATAATGGCATACAAAATCAGACAGAATAATCCATTTATTTAACTGTGCTACCTAACAGAATTTTTTGAACAAAAAATTGCAAATCTAGTACATATGGTAATCATGACCCCAGGACATCATGACATTATCAAGGATATTTTTCAGAATAAACTCCATACTATTCCCCAATTATTTAGAATAAATAAGCTGAATAGTGATAATCAAAATTTTCTTTGAAATGTTGCAGAATAGGCAATTGAGTAGTATGAAGAATGAAGTTCTACGAGGAAAAGCAAGACTCGTGGAAAAAATATAAAGGAAAATAAAAAGATGGAAAAAACTCTAGTAGGAATAAACTTCAGTGCAAATTTTCTATTTAGGAAGCTACGGACCAGGATTATACAACATGATTATGAGATAGACTGCATAAATTTATTGAAAGATTAAATTCAAACGTTAAATCAGTTGCTTCATATGCCAACAAATGAAAAGATTCTTTAAAGGTCCATAGGAAAACAAAAAAGGCTAATGAAATGCTGAAAATTGACTCATTATATTTAGCTTAGCATTATATGGCATCATAATTGGATGCCCTTGAACAGCAGAAGCTGAGAATGATCTAGTGAAAGAGAAGTATCCGTAATGATACCGTAAAGGAAAACATAAGTTAGAAAATGCGAGCCACAACTCTCCTCATCTGCGAGCCAAAAAGAATAAAAACTAATGGAGCCATATGCAGAACTTCGATAGTACATAAAGTAATTAAATAGAAGTAGATCTCGATACAAAAAATCTACTAAAAAGAAAGAGTGGAGAAGGAAGACATTATCAACTAGTGATGATAATGGTTAATGTTTTGGTCCAATTACCCAGAGAAATAATTCTCTTCCAATTTATGATCAAATCTGCAAAAAAGTGAAGCCAAATGACCAAAAGCTTGAAAACTTGGTGACGACATGTTGTGAAAAACAGTCCAAAATCATTTTCCCTATTAAAGAATATCAAGAGAGCAAAGAGTAAAGAATATTATATTTGAAGCAGATATTTGGATCAGAAATTTCAGATTAAATAGACTTTTTAGTTGTTAATCGATTTTAAAAAAAAATTACCAGCCTTTTCCCCCCTTAAGTTACCACTTGATTGTCAACTAATTGAATTCCAATTCAAATGACATCCTGGATGTACAAACAAACAAACAAACAAACAAACAGTGCCTTTATTTTCAGATAATAACAAATAGTGACTTCAATTTCACAAAACATAACAAAAGTCTGATTAACAAATTATAGGAGTAAAAGATGCCATTAATTCAATCATTGTTCCAGATCGACCATACTGCAAGGTTTACAAAATATAACATACAAAAATATTTCAAAGGAAAGCTAAATGGGGATCACAGAAGAATTTGAATAATATATTATCAGTAATAATGATTATGCTAAAATTAAATTATTCAACTCTTTCACAAGCAATTTTAATTAGCAAAAAACAATCATTCATCTAGCACAAATATATATACTTAGTTCTGAGAAATCCAACATAAACCAATATACAAATTGCCAAAACATGATAATTAGTGAAAAGAGTATCCTTTGCGCAATGTGTATAACATGAAACATAGAAATAGAAAAAGGGTGTACCTTTTCTAAATCTATTAAAGGAGCCATGGTGAAATCGAATTGTGCCTTTTTGCTCTTACTGTTCCTTTTCAGGTTCTCCTTTGCTATTCAATGATAATGATGAACGTTAGTATGCCTTCAATTTTAAGAATTATTTTGTTGAGCCTTAATTTTCCATAGGTTTAGCATTAATTACAGAACTTTTCATGAAAGAGAGAAGATAGATTAGTATTCGGAATTGCCACCATTAATGAAAGAAAAAAGACATGGTTTGGTCGAAACTGATGGGCTACCATATTCAGCTCCAAAATCATATCTTTTGGAGGGGAAGAAGAGGACTTGGATAACGACGAAAATGCAATAATATAAGAAATTTGGTAATATTGAGTTCACGTCCATCAAAATAATGCCGAGGTATTTTTTCTCCAAATCATTACAATGTTGTAGCAATGTTAAATGCATATGTCGCTTCAAGCAGAACATAAAAATGTAGAGTAGATTGAAAAACTTAATGAGTAAACTATAATTTTCATTGAAAGACATTGTCGAACTTCGTTACCAAAATGATAATAATATACTTCAGATAAATAACACCTTTAGTTATCAATTAAGCCAATAATTATGGTAATAGTATTCAACAATGTTTAGAGCAGTAGTTATCGATTGTGCAGAAACAATAGTTATCGATTGTGCATAAATTGTAATGGCGACGATTATTTGGAGTGTACCTCAATCTCGTAACGGCATTTTGTATCTTTACAATCCTTGTGTGTCCACACCTATACAATTAGATTAGTCAAGTATATCAGTATCTCTACTCCGCACAGGCTCAAAGCATAGAGTTATTTTGGTTGTATGTTATTCTTATATTTGCCGTACAACAACAAAATTGAAGTGACTTTCGTACTTCCTAATTAATGTGCAACGGTTGAATTATTGAGTCAACACGCAGAAAGTGGGAAAAAAATTAAAATGATGGGAAAAAAATAACAAAATAGAGCAGTTGGCACATTGGCACTTCGCATAGAAGAGAATACTCATTCACACACAACATAGACCACAAATATTAATTGGTTGCATACATAATGTTACGCGGCGCCTTCCTGAAGTTCCTTGGAAGGGCGACGTAAGGCTAGGCAACCGATGTCAGTACGGTTGTTGTCCGCCAACTGAGGTCCCCTCCGTACGCTAGACTAGATTGTCAGTGCCGTACGGGAAAACCAATGTCATGAGCAATTGAAAGAGAGCAGAAAAGAGAATTGAGAATGAAAGAAAGCTTGATTGCATTGAATGAAAGCTATTACAGAAAACAAGACGGTGTCGGGGGGAGAGACACCAGTACAGAGAATTGTTTGCTTGCTTGAAAGTTTTGATTGCTTGGTCCCCCTTAATAATGCTTAAAAAAAATAAACCAAAGTTACATGACTAGACCTATGAAAGCTGGAAAATCACACTTAAAGAAAATGCAGCAAAACTACTCTATATTTATAATGAAAAGGACTTAGTCTTCTACAAAGCAGCAGCAAGTCCGTTGGCAGCAACTTTGTCTTTAGCATCAGGGTCTGCGCGCGCGGCATTGTCTGCGCGCGCGGCGCTGTTGGCTTTTGCCTGTGGCTGGGTGCTGGCGATGGCTGTCGGTGGGGCGACAGAGGCACATGCGCGCTTGTCACTTGGAGCTGCCGAGACCACGGGGCCGACCGTGGCGACGGGCGTTGGGAGGCTGGCCAGGACGCCACGGGGCGCGTCCAAGGGATCATGGGGCATGGCTGGAAAGCCGCCCATGACATTCTCCCCCACCTGAGTTGGCGACGTCCTCGGCGCCTTCCTTGCAAGGTAATCATCAATCAGGCTCTTGTAGGCTTTGAGGTTTGTTCCCCTCTCCCAAGTATTCTCCTCTGCATCACATCCCTGCCATTTCACCAAGAACTCCTGGTGATCTTTTCTTGAGGCGTGAATCACTCGATCATCAAGAATAGCTTCAGCACGCCTTTTTCCGGTTGAATTGGGGCCTCGAATACTTGGTATTGTGAGTTGGCTTCGTGAAGGATCCTCCACATCTTCCCGAAAAGGTTTCAGGAGACTGACATGGAAAACAGGATGGATTTTCCACCAAGCTGGGGTATCCACCCGGTATGCAACTTTCCCAATGCGCCTTTCAATGGACAAGGGTCCAATATATTTTTGCAATAGGCGAGGGTCATGGACCCCTGCAAACAAGTACCGCTTTGGGATTTTGACCATCACTTTGTCTCCTACCTGGTATTCCACAAAGCGGCGATTCTGATCAGCATGCCTCTTCATCCGCTTTTGGGCTTTGACAAGATAGCTCCGCACTATCTCCAAATTTTGCTTCCATTCTTTTGAGAAGCTGGCAGCCCGAGGAGATTTTGACATGTTTGGTGCGTTCACTGTGTGTGGGAGTAGCGGTTGCTGTCCGGTAACAATTTCAAAAGCGCTTTTGTTGGTACTTGAGCTCTTTTGTGAATTGAAACACAGTTGAGCAGCATCCAGAAGCTTCACCCAATTCTTCTGCGATCCGGTCACAAAGTGCCGGAGATATTCCTCTAGCATGCCATTGAATCGCTCCGTCTGGCCATCAGATTGCGGATGAAAACTTGAGCTATGACTCAATTTTGACCCGAGGCACTTAAAGAGTTGGGTCCAAAAATTGCTAGTGAAGCGTGAGTCGCGATCACTAACAATGTCTTTAGGTAAGCCCCAATACTTGACGACATGAGAGAAGAATAGTCGAGCTGTATCTTCTGCTGATATATATTGTGGGGCTGCTATAAAGGTAGCATACTTGGAAAACCGATCCACCACAACCAAGATAGTTGTGAGATCTCCGACCTTGGGCAATCCGGTGATGAAGTCCAGGGAAACGCTTTCCCAAGGTCTTTTTGGTACAGCTAGTGGTTCCAAGAGCCCTGCCTGCGTCAAGCGGTCTGACTTATCTTTCTGGCATACTAGACAAGTCTTCACATACTGAGCGACGTCATCGACCATTTGAGGCCAATAATATGCACGGCGAAGCAATGCCATGGTGCGTTCCTCGCCGGGATGACCGGCCCACAAAGTATCGTGGCATTCTGCAAGAAGAGTCCGTCGCAGATCTCCTCCTTTAGGAACATAAAGTCGGTTCCCTTTCACCTTCAGGAACCCATCTTCGGTGTAGAACTGGCGAGTCTTGCCCTGTCCTACCAAATCAACCAAATACTGTGCAGCAGGATCCTTGATGAGTAGATCCTGTATCTGGTCTTTTATGGTGGTGGTTACTTCGCTTCCCTTTAGGGCGGCGAGAACACACATCGATGCTAGATCAGCTCTCCGACTGAGTGCATCAGCAACATGATTGGTCTTTCCACTTCGGTACTCCAGGTTGAAGTGAAATTTCGCTAGGAGTTCCTGCCACCTAGCCTGTCGTCCATTCAGCTTTGGCTGGGTCATGAAATGGCTAACGGCTGTATTGTCTGTCTTGACCACGAATGGGGCTCCCAGTAGATAATGCCTCCAAAGGCGTAAGCAATGAACGACAGCCAATAATTCTTTCTCATGGGCGGCATAGCGTCGCTCTGCATCCTTCAGTTTCCGGCTCTCGTACGCTACGGGATGCCCTTCTTGTAGCAATACTCCACCAAGTGCATAGTCGGAGGCATCCGTTTGCACTTCGAATGGCTTGGCCAAGTCAGGGAGGGCCAAGACTGGGCTACTGGACATAGCCATCTTCAATGCGTCGAAGGCCTTTGCCCGCTTGGGGCCCCAATCCCACGGGGTGGCCTTCTTGAGAAGTTCTGTCAGCGGCACTGCAATGAGGGAGTAACTTTTCACAAACCGCCGATAGAAGTTGCATAGGCCAAGGAACGACCTCAAGGCATGTATATCCTTAGGAGGCGGCCATTCTGTAATGGCCTGAATCTTCTGCTGGTCCATCTTGATCCTCCCTTCCTCGATGACATGTCCGAGGAAGTCAATTTGTTTCTGAGCAAAGGAGCACTTGGATAGCTTCGCATATAGTTCGTGCTCCCGCAATCGGGCTAGGACCTTCCGCAAATGCTCCAGGTGTTCTTCTAGTGTCTGGCTATATACCACAATGTCATCCAAATAAACCACGACGAATTCGTCAATGTATTCTCGGAAGACTTGGTTCATCAAGGTGCAAAATGTGGCTGGCGCGTTAGTCAAGCCAAAGGGCATAACCAGGAAGTCGTACGACCCATATCTTGTCACACAGGTCGTCTTGTGCTCATCACCATCGGCAATCCGAACTTGCCAATAACCTGTCCTCAGGTCTATTTTGGTGAATACCGTCGCACCACCCAGTCTATCAAACAAGTCTGCCATTAGCGGAATAGGGTACTTGTTTTTCACGGTGATTTTGTTTAGAGCCCGGTAATCCACGCAGAGTCGCAAACTACCATCATGTTTCTTTTGGAATAGCACAGGGGACCCGTATGGGGACTTAGAGGGCACAATGATCCCTGTGTCTAGCATTTCCGTCAATTGTCTCCGAAGCTCGGCGAGTTCGGGTTGTGACATTCTGTATGGCGCCCGGGCAGGTGGCTTCGCACCCGGCACCAACTCAATCTCATGGTCCACAGTTCGCCTAGGCGGAAGACGCTTTGGCATGTCTTGTGGCATGATGTCTTCAAATTCCAGAAGTAACTCCTTCACGGGTGCAGGAATGGGACCCGAGGAGCGTTCTATATCTTCCATGCAGAGGGTAGCCAGGAACGTGGGTTCATGTCTTTTTACCCCCTTCTTCAACTGCAAGGCCGAGATGTTCTCGGCTGCCATCTTCATGGGAATGCACGGAATAATGCAGGGCTTGGCCCCATTTGCCCCCATCATCAGCAGCATGTCTGCATACGGTGCGGGCATGGTATTGGTCTGTCTCAGGAATTCCAACCCCACGATTAACTCAAAGTCATCTATGATCACTACGCGCAGGTTGAACTTTCCTTCATAAGGGCCAAGCTTCACTGGTACTTCTTTGGCTATTCCACCCACTGGTTGAGGTGGTGAGTTGATAGCCTTCACACGACCTTTGCCCTTTCCTACGACTAGTCCAAGACGCTCCACCTGAGTCGAGGCTAAGTAGTTGTGGGTGGCACCTGTGTCTATCATTGCCCGAATGGGCTTGCCATTTACCTTCATGTCAACGAACATTAGGGTCCTCTCTTGATGAGGAGGAGTCCTCAAATTCGCCTTCTTATTTCCTTTCCTGGCAATTGGACAGGGGTCCTTCTTCTTGCGGATACCGGCACTGGTACCCGCTAAGGGCTCAGAAATGGAGCCAACAATTGCATTGAATGCACCTACTGGCTCGGTCTGGTCCGCATCATCGGCGTCGTCATCCGTCCCATCCTCAAAAGCTTGATGGGCATTCATCTGTGCATGTGGACATTCATTATTCCAATGTGGTCCGCCGCAATGGCGACATCCTGAGGGGGGTTTCCTCCCCCGATCATTGTTGTTAGATGCAGCACTAGTACTGCCGGAAGAGGGAGTCTTGGATTTGGGTGCACTCCGGTCTCCTCCACTTCTGCTAGGGCCACTAGTGTTTGGTTGGCCCCCTTTGTATCCTCCTCGGACAGGCTGTTGAGGCCTATCCTTCCGAGCTTCCACTTGGTAATCCCCAAGGCACTCTGCTGCTTGGATTGCCTTAGGCAACGTGTCTACCCTTTGTCTCTGCAACTCCATCCGGGCATAAGGTTTCAACCCTTCCAGGAAGGTGAAGAGTTTGTCTTTGTCCCCCATGTCACGGATGTTTAGCATGAGCGCGGAGAATTCCCGCACGTAATCTCGCACTGATTTGGTCTGGCGGAGCTCCCGCAACTTTCTCCTGGCATTGTACTCAACATTTTCGGGGAAGAACTGTAGGCGTATGGCTGCCTTCAGTTCCGCCCATGTGTCGAGGGCATCTTCACCTGCCTTGATGGCTTCGTACTTCACCCGCCACCAGAGTTTGGCATCACCCTGAAGATACATGGCAGCAGTTGCTACCTTCTTAGCTTCTTCCAGGCTTCCCACGGCATCGAAGTATTGCTCGATGTCGAAAATGAAATTTTCCACTTCTTTGGCATTCCGAGCTCCACTGTATGGCTTTGGCTCAGGAATTTTCAGCTTTTGTGCCACGGGGGCGAGGTTCACACCACCCCCAAATTGGTTTCCGCCTCCTCGAAGTAGGCCTTGTAAAGCAGCATTGACAACATTGAGCTGGCCTGTCAAGTTGTCAATGGTTTGTTGCATGGCAGTCACCCTGTCTGCCTCTTGTTCCCTGTTGGCTAAATCCTCGGCACGCTCCTGCTGGAGGACCTCAAATTTACCAAAAATTTCAGCTGCCTCTGTGGCTGCTGTTTGCCGGTCTCCTTCAGAGTCGCGGCTGATGTTTTCTATGTCAACTTCGGCCTGGATGAGTCTGCGGTCCAGGTCGTCCAACCTTTGCACTAGGCTGGTTTTTAGATCGGGCACCATTTCCACGATGGGCCGTAATGCGTCAACCGTTCCCTCAAGGGTCGCGATGCGATCCCCATAATTCACCATGGTCAGAAATGGTGGTAATTGCAATGTGATCCCTCGTCCGATGTCGAGCCTACGCTCTGATACCAACTGTTACGCGGCGCCTTCCTGAAGTTCCTTGGAAGGGCGACGTAAGGCTAGGCAACCGATGTCAGTACGGTTGCTGTCCGCCAACTGAGGTCCCCTCCGTACGCTAGACTAGATTGTCAGTGCCGTACGGGAAAACCAATGTCATGAGCAATTGAAAGAGAGCAGAAAAGAGAATTGAGAATGAAAGAAAGCTTGATTGCATTGAATGAAAGCTATTACAGAAAACAAGACGGTGTCGGGGGGAGAGACACCAGTACAGAGAATTGTTTGCTTGCTTGAAAGTTTTGATTGCTTGGTCCCCCTTAATAATGCTTAAAAAAAATAAACCAAAGTTACATGACTAGACCTATGAAAGCTGGAAAATCACACTTAAAGAAAATGCAGCAAAACTACTCTATATTTACAATGAAAAGGACTTAGTCTTCTACAAAGCAGCAGCAAGTCCGTTGGCAGCAACTTTGTCTTTAGCATCAGGGTCTGCGCGCGCGGCATTGTCTGCGCGCGCGGCGCTGTTGGCTTTTGCCTGTGGCTGGGTGCTGGCGATGGCTGTCGGTGGGGCGACAGAGGCACATGCGCGCTTGTCACTTGGAGCTGCCGAGACCACGGGGCCGACCGTGGCGACGGGCGTTGGGAGGCTGGCCAGGACGCCACGGGGCGCGTCCAAGGGATCATGGGGCATGGCTGGAAAGCCGCCCATGACAGCGCGTACGACCACTTCCGGCCATTTTTTGAAAATAATTAGAGTAGGCAAATATATCATTGATTAGATTAGAATTGCTTAGCATAATGGGTAAAAATTAAGTTTGAAAGAATTACATACCGGTATCTGTTGATCGAACAGAAGTAGTTGCACATTCCGGGTGCTAGTGCGACATTTTTTCAAACAGTTCATGGGCGTAAAAATAAGAAGGGAGAGAAGGGTACAAAAGAGATGGAGGAGTACAGAGAAAGAGACGGAGGAGTGCATAGAAGTGAAAGAGATGGAGGAGTAGAGAAAAAGTGAAAGAAAATAGAGAGTAAAGAATCGGTGTGGAAGAAGTGGTTGCACCTGAATGGGTTTGTATATTTTGAGTTTTTTTTTTGTTATTTGCTGGGAGTATCTCTTTTAAAATGCCAAATAAGCACAGAGGCAAGACACGGGATTTGCTGTTGAATGAGAGCGCCACGTCACCGGCCTTAGGGCCCCCCTCTCTCTCTCTCTCCTTGGGAAATTGTAAAGCTGAATAACTGATTTGTGGGGTCCATCCCATAAATTAAGGAAGAAAAATTTCTTCCTTTGATTGGCAACCATCTTCTCTTTTGCATTGTCAAAAATGGTAGGCTGCAGAAGGAAAATGTCAAATTGTTAGGCGGAAGAAAGAAAAATTTGCATTGCAAATTTTCAACCAATCCTTCATTCTGATTGGTTGAAGAGGTAGGCTATTTCTCCTATAAAAGGAGAGCTTCGGCTTCTTCATTTTATCACACAGAAAGAAAAGTAACACAATAGTTGCAGAGAGTATTTCTCAGGCATTGTGAGAAATAGACTGTGTAGAGGAAAATAGAGAGTGAGCGATATTGTAGTGAGGTGAGAAATTCAAAAGAGGGTTATTTCTTTTGAGTGTTGTAGTGGTCTTTGGAGTATTTTACTCAGACCTACAAAGTGTAAAATTCCTTGCTATAGTGATATTACTTGCTCGTCTCGGGGCCGTGGTTTTTTCCGTTATTCAAAAGGGTTTTCCACGTAAAAATCTTGACGTCGTTGTTACTCTTTTATTCTTGTTAATTATCGTATCTCGGTGCTACATTATTATTCCGCTTTTAGTTTCGTGAATATTATTTTTGTTGGGGTTTATTCCCAACAACTGGTATGAGAGCACAGGTTCTGCTCGTTCACAAAAATACTATTCAGTGTCGGTAGTACTATACTCGGTGAAAAACAAAAATGTCCGGAGTAAAGTACGAGGTAGAAAAATTTAACGGAGATAGCGGTTTCTCAACATGGCAAAGAAGGATGTGAGATCTGCTCATCCAACAAGGATTACACAAGGTACTAGAAGCTGATGCCAAAATGTCTGATACCATGAAAGCTGAGGATTGGGCTGACTTGGATGAAAGAGCTGCTAGTGCAATCAGGTTGCACTTATCAGACGATGTGGTAAATAACATCATTGATGAAGACACCGCATGTGGCATTTGGACAAGGTTGGAAAGCCTATACATGTCCAAAACGCTGACAAATAAATTATACCTGAAGAAGCAGCTATACGCCCTACACATGGGTGAAGGTACGAATTTTTTGTCACATTTAAATGTGTTTAACGGACTAATCACACAGCTCGCCAAACTCGGAGTGAAAATCGAGGAAGAAGATAAAGTCATCTTGCTGTTGAACTCGTTGCCATCTTCGTACGATAATCTGGCAACAACCATCCTGCACGGTAAGACTACCATTGAGTTGAAAGATGTCACATCGGTTCTTCTACTCAATGAGAAGATGAGAAAGAAGCCTGAAAATCAAGGACATGCTCTTATCACAGAAGGTAGATGCAGGAGTTATCAAAGGAGTTCGAGCAACTATGGTAGATCCGGAGCTCGTGGGAAGTCTAAGAACCGATCCAAATCAATAGCTAGAAATTGCTACAATTGTGATCAACCAGGTCACTTCAAAAGAGATTGTCCAAATCCAAGGAAGGGCAAAGGTGAAACTAATGGCCAGAAGAATGACGACAACACATCCGCCATGGTGCAAAACAATGATAATGATGTCCTCTGTATAAACGAGGAAGAGGAATTCATGCACTTATCAGGTCTAGAGTCGGAATGGGTGGTTGATACAACATCTTACCATGCCACACCGGTAAGAGATCGTTTTTGCATATATGTAGCAGGTGATTTCGGCCTTGTGAGAATAGGTAACACAAGTTACTCAAATATTGCGGGGATTGGTGACATTTGTATCAAGACAAATGTCGGATGCACATTGGTTCTGAAAGACGTGCGACATGTACCTGATTTGCGGATGAACTTGATCTCGGGAATTGCTTTAGACCGAGATGGATACGAGAACTATTTTGCAAATCAAAAGTAGAGACTCACCAAGGGATCATTGGTGATTGCAAATGGAGTTTCTCATGGCACGTTCTACAGGATAAATGCAAAAATATGCCAAGGTGAATTGAACGCGGCACAAGATGGGATTTCTGCAGATTTGTAGCACAAAAGAATGGGTCATATGAGCAAGAAGAGATTGCAGATTCTTGCCAAGAAATCACTCATTTCTTATGCCAAAGGTACAACGGTAAAACCCTGTGACTACTGTTTATTTGGTAAGTAGCATAGAGTCTCATTTTAGACATTGTCTGAAAGAAAATTGAATATACTTGATTTGGTATATTCTGATGTTTGTGGTCCAATGGAAATTGAATCGATGGGCGGTAACAAATATTTTGTTACTTTTATTGATGATGCTTCACGAAAATTATGGGTTTATATTTTGAAAACCAAAGATTGGGTGTTTCAAGTTTTCCAAAAGTTTCATGCTATGGTGGAAATGGAGACAGGCCAAAAGCTAAAACGTCTCCGAAGTAGCAATGGAGGTGAGTACACTTCAAGGGAATTTGAATAGTACTGTTCGATCCATGGGATCAGACATGAAAAGACAGTTCCTGGAAACCCACAACACAATGGCATAGCCGAAAGGATGAACCGCACCATTGTGGAGAAGGCGAGAAGCATGCTCAGAATGGCTAAACTGCCTAAGTCATTCTAGGGTGAAGCAGTTGAGACAACCTGTTACCTGATCAATAGGAGTCCATCAGTTCCATTGGCGTTTGACATCCCGGAGAGAGTTTGGACCAACAAGGAGGTGTCCTACTCGCATGTGAAAGTGTTCGGTTGCAAAGCTTTTGCACATATACCAAAGGAGCATAGAACAAAGCTGGATGATAAATATGTTCCTTGCATATTCATCGGATATGGAGATGAAGAATTCGGATACAGATTGTGGGATCCCGTAAAGAAGAAGGTCATCAGAAGCAGTGATGTAGTCTTCCGAGAAAGTGAAGTTGGAACTGCTGATGATATGTCAGAGAAGGCCAAGAATGGTATTATTCCTAACCTTGTTACTATTTCTTCTACTTCTAACAATCCCACAAGTGCAGAGAGTACGACCGACGAGGTTGCCGAGCAAGGGGAGAAACCTGGTGAGGTTATTCAGCAGGGGGAGCAATTTGATGATGATGTCGAGCAAGTGGATGACTCCACACAGGGGAGAAGAACAACCTCAACCTCTGAGGAGATCAGAAAGGCCAAGGGTAGAGTCATGCAGGTACCCTTCCACGGAGTATGTCCTCATCAGTGATGAGGGGGAGCCAGAAAGTCTTAAGGAGTTGATGTCCCATCCAGAAAAGAACCAATGGATGAAAGCCATGCAAGAGGAGATGGAATCTTTGCAGAAAAATGGCACGTACAAGCTGGTTGAACTTCCAAAGGGTAAAAGACCACTCAAATGTAAGTGGGTCTTTAAACTCAAGAAAGATGGAAATGGCAAGCTGGTCAGATATAAAGCTCGATTGGTGGTAAAAGGCTTCGAGCAGAAGAAAGGTATTGATTTTGACGAAATTTTCTCACTTGTTGTCAAAATGACTTCTATTCGAACAATCTTGAGCTTAGCAGCTAGCCTAGATCTTGTAGAGCAGTTGGACGTGAAAACTGCATTTCTTCATGGAGATTTGGAAGAGGATATCTATATGGAGCAGCCAGAAGGATTTGAAGTAGCTGAAAGGAAACACATGATGTGCAAACTGAATAAGAGTCTTTATGGGTTGAAGCAGGTACCAAGGCAGTGGTACAAGAAGTTTGACTCATTCATGAAAAGTCAAACTTACACAAAGACATATTCTGATCCATGTGTATACTTCAAAAGATTTTCTGAAAATAACTTTATTATATTGTTGTTGTATGTGGATAACATGTTAATTGTAGGAAAAGATAAGGGGCTGATCGCAAAGTTGAAGGGATATTTGTCCAAGTCATTTGATATGAAGGACTTGGGCCCAACACAACAAATTCTGGGTATGAAGATAGTTCGAGAGTGAACAAGCAGAAAGTTGTGGATGTCTCAGGAGAAGTACATTGAACATGTACTGGAACGGTTCAACATGAAGAATGCTAAGCCAGTCAGCACACCTCTTGCTAGTCATCTAAAGTTGAGCAAGAAGATGTGTCCTACAAGTGTGGAGGAGAAAGGGAACATGGCTAGAGTTCCTTATTCTTCAGCAGTCGGAAGCTTGATGTATGCAATGATATGCACCCAACATGATATTGCTCATGCAGTTGGTGTTGTTAGCAGATTCCTTGAAAATCCTGGAAAGGAACATTGGGAAGCAGTCAAGTGGATACTAAGGTACCTGAGAGGTACCACGGGAAATTGTTTGTGCTTTGGAGGATCTCATTCAATCTTGAAGGGCTATGCAGATGCTGATATGGTAGGTGACATTGATAACAGAAAATCCACTACTGGATATTTGTTTACATTTTCAGGGGGAACTATATCATGTCAGTCTAAATTGCAGAAGTGTGTTGCATTTTCAACACCTGAAGCAGAGTACATTGCCGCTACAGAAGCTGGCAAGGAGATGGTATGGCTCAAACGGTTTCTTCAAGAGCTGGAATTGCATCAAAAGGAGTATGTCGTCTATTGTGACAGTTAAAGTGCAATAGACTTAAGCAAGAACTTCATGTACCATGCAAGAACAAAACATATAGATGTGAGATATCATTGGATTTGTGAGCAGGTGGAGAACGAATCTTTACAGGTCAAAAAGATTCACACGAGTGAAAATCCTGTTGATATGTTAACCAAGGTGGTACCAAGAGACAAGTTCGAGCTATGTAAAGAACTTGTCGGCATGCACTCAAACTAGAAGACACTGCTACCTTATTCAGGTGAATGGGACTGGAGGAGGAAATTTGTGGGGTCCATCCCATAAATTAAGGAAGAAATTGATTGGCAGCCATCTTTTCTTTCTTATTGTCAAATAAGCTAGGTTGTAGAAGGAAAATGTCAAACTTCTTAGGCGAAAGAAAGAAAAAATTTGCATTGCAAATTTTCAACCAATCCTTCATTCTGATTGGTTGAAGAGGTAGGTTATTTCTCCTATAAAAGGAGAGTTTCGGCTTCTTCATTTTATCACACAGAAAGAAAAGCAACACAATAGTTGCATAGAGTATTTCTCAGGCATTGTGAGAAATAGACTGTGTAGAGGAAAATAGAGAGTGAGCGATATTGTAGTGAGGTGGGAAATTCAAAAGAGGGTTATTTATTTTGAGTGTTGTAGTGGTCTTTGGAGTATTTTACTCGAACCTACAAAGTGTAAAATTTCTTGCTATAGTGATATTAGTTGCTCGTCTCGGGGCCGTGGTTTTTTCCCTTATTCAAAAGGGTTTTTCACGTAAAAGTCTTGGTGTCGTTGTCACTCTTTTATTCTTGTTAATTACCGTATCTCAGTGCTACATTATTATTTCGCTTTTAGTACCGTGAATATTATTTTTGTGGGGATTTATTCCCAACAATAAGGTGTTGAGCAGCTACTGATGATGTTATATTAGCAGGGCCGGATACCATTAGTTTTCTTTCCTGCAAGAGGGGCAGTAGTATCAGAGCCACTGGGAGTGGTGCTCATATTTGCATCCTGGAATTTTCCCATCTGTGAGTAAAATCTTTTTAACTACTATTGTAATTGTACAATGAAACTAATTCCTTGAACTCGGTATCAATATTACTAATTCAGGAACAAAAGCAGTATGGATTTTATACTATTCCATTATTCGATTGACATCTGCTAGGTTCTCTTAGCTGGTTGTCCACAACTGTCGCTTTGTGTTTATTAGTTTGCTATTTCATCTGCAGCCCTAGCTTTAGACCCAGTGATTGGAGCAATTTCGGCTGGAAACACAGTTGTCCTCAAACCTTCAGACTTAGCACCAAAATGCTCCTCTTTTCTAGCCAATACAATACCTCTTTACTTGGATCCAGAAGCTATTAAAGTTGTCGAAGGTGGAAAAGACATATCAGAACAGCTATTGCAGCTAAAATGGGATAAGATATTTTTTACAGGTATGTATAGCTTAGCCATTTTTTTTCCTGTAATCTTTCTCATGTTTGGAAGGAGCATTTTGCAGGAGGACATTCAGCAATTATGATTTATGAATAATTAAGAAGTGACCTAGAATAAAGAGTTGTTAGTTATGAACAACCCCTTTGTGTTGATGATATAATTCCGGCCTCCTGTTTTGTAGGTGGTCCACAAGTTGCACGCCTCATAATGTCAGCAGCTGCGAAGCACTTAACACCTGTAACTCTAGAACTGGGTGGAAAATGTCCGACCATCCTTGACACTCTATCAAATTCCTCCGATTTACAGGTTTCCAATGGTTAAATATCTTCTAATGCAATAATGATTACTTCATATTTCATTTAAAAAGAAAGTTAAGCTATAAACTTTAAGGGTCAAGGCATCTCCCATAAGTAACAACTTTATTTGTTGCAAATAAAAGGAAATTTTTGTCCTAGGTCATTGCACCAAAGTTATGGGTTGCGTTATAGAAGCAAGTAGAGTTGAGGGGAGTAGAGTATCCAATTAATTCAGGCCTTATTCATGTTTTGCTCACAGTATAATGTTGGTTTTAAGGTGGCTGTCAAAAGGATAGTGGGTGGCAAGTGGGGACCATGCAACGGACAAGCATGCATAGGAATCGATTATGTGCTCGTGGAAACACAATTTGCTTCAGTTCTGGTATTAATGGCAGCATGAGCTGTTATATTGATCTTTTCCGCCTTGCTTGCTCATTAAAAGATTTATTCTGTTGTCTTTTTGAGGCAGATAGTGTAGCCGCCTATTTATTGTTGTAGTTTCTGGTATTCCAGATCAAACTATTGAAGAAGTTCATCAAGAGATTTTATGGTGAGAACCTGAAAACTTTGGAAAATCTCGCCAGAATCGTGAACAAGCACCACTTTAAAAGAGTTCACAACCTTCTGAAAGATCCGAATGTTGCAGCATCTGTTGTTTATGGAGGCTCAGTAGATGAGGAAAATATGTAATCCTCTGTATCCTCTTATACTATTGCTTACACACCGCGTTCCTCATTCTATTTGATGAATTTTTCAGGGTTATTGAGCCAACAATCTTGTTGAATCCTCCCCTAGATGCTGAGATCATGATTGAAGAAATATTTGGCCCATTGCTTCCAATCATCACAGTAAGGCCAAACTGATTCTCAAACAATATCATTGTTGTTTTTCGCTTACAAAATGTTATCTTTGCTTTCAATTGGAGTAAAAGGACTTGACTCTGGATTCACTTTATCAGAAAATCTCCTCAAGAAAATGTCTGACAGGAAAGTGGTTCTTTTAACAGCTGAATAATATTGAAGAAAGCATTCAGTTCATAAACTCGAGGCCAAAACCTCTTGCAATATATGCATTTACCAAGAACGATTCGTTGAAGGAGAAGATCTTGCAGGAAACATCTTCTGGAAGTCTGACTTTCAATGATGCTATGGTTCAGGTGTGAAGATCCCTCCACCTCTTCTCTTTCAAATATATCCTCACTCCCTCAGCTAAATATAAGCATAAAAGGATATGTTGATTTACTTGTCATAATTTTGCAATGTCAGTTTTTAGCTGACACATTACCATTCGGAGGCGTTGGTCAGAGTGGTTTCGGACGTTACCATGGGAAGTTCTCTTTTGACACATTCAGTCATGAAAAAGCAGTCTTACATAGGAGCTTCTTAATTGAGTTGGAACCAAGGTATCCTCCTTGGAATGATTTCAAAATGGACTTTGTCAGATTGGCTTACGATTTTGACTATGTTGGTCTTGTACTGCTCTTGCTGGGGTTGAGAGGATTATTCAGAAGAAATCGAAGGCAGTAGAAGATGAAATCTTCTCGGTCAAATAAGGGTAATCTATCAAACAAAGTGCCTTAATCAATCGTCAAGAAAAGTTAAAATGTTGTCACTTGCTTGCCCCAGTGAGAAGTTGGTTTTTAAAACTAATTTACACTTGTCCTTTGTTTCCAGCAATCTGTTGAAGTGGTTTTATTTGCCTCTCGACTTGCCTATCAAGCATATAATAGACAAAGTAAATTAATTTTCATGAAAGTGATTGTTCAGTAAACAATGATATAGGCTTTTGAATTGTTTTCGCTCTTTAGTTTTTTGGCTAAGACAAACTACTAAAGCAATTTACAGTAAAGTTACCTTAATTCTAGAGTTGCAGCTTACTTTCTGATGTGATTCGGTGAAACCTGCAGAAGAAAGAAACATAGTTACTGAATAGACTGCTGCCAGGGATTTGGAATTATGATTGTGTTTCATTCTAATAGAAGAATAGACAGAAATATAGTTCCCACTTACGGCAAGTTATGAATTCACATAACTTACAACTCCCAACTTAAATGGTATTAGAGATAAGGAGGCATCGTTATATAACTATACTAGTTAATTGGCCGCGCTTCGCGCTGTCAAACATCTTTGTTTTATATTAGTTGATTCAAAGGAAATAAATTACTTATACTGCCAAAAATAAAACATATTATATAATGCAAGATGTAACATAAAAAAAACTTATGAAAAAAATCTAGCAGAAAATCTAATTAAAATAAATAAAGCATTCATTACTTATTTAGTTTTAAAAGTACATGGTTCTCGAGGAACACCTCTTTCAATCTAAGAGGTGAAGTTAAATGCTCATTTTATAGTGAAAAGCTTATCATACAACACGGATAAGTGTTATGGTTATTAATATAGTTATAATTATTAATTTTATCGTTAAACTAAAATGGAATGTTAAATCCATTACAGTGTAAATATTCTATAAAATTAAGAGGCAGCGTATAACTGTTATATTGGTAAATTTTTTAGTTATTATGTTTCCTTTGAAGTCTAAGAGACTAAAAGATTTAAGGGAAGATAAATGCTGCTAAACAAATTTTACAATAATCTCGTGCGTAATTTTCTTTTCTTCATCATATGGAAATTGAATGCCAAGTGCAACAAACTTTTAACACATTTGATAGACTGATGAAAGAAAATTCTCTTCTAAAATTAAAAAAAATATATTTCGGAACGTTTTTGCAACTTTACCTCAAATTTAGCCACTACGTAACATTAAAAAATTATATTATAAGCAAACAAACATACCATACGGTGAGAGGCTTCATGTTCCTGTTTCAAAATTAGTTAAGACTACTATTTTCTTTTTCTAATGAAACATATATTGTATCAAAATATTAATGCTATAAAGTCAGCATAAAATTATATACCAGTTCCAGATTGTACATGTTGATTAACTTCAAGACCTTTGCAAAAGAGAAGAAAAGCCATATGTTGAATAGCAAATGAATTCTCAAAACCACAGGCATAGGTTTCCTTCACAAGATTTTCTTGCAAACCCATGTATCTAAGCTGCTGTAAACCTCATCATATGATGTGAACAATTCTTGTTCCATCCCGAGGCTCTTTGGTGCTGCAAGCTGGCCATGACTGATACCCAAGTAATATATTAAAGGGAGACTGAATACTAGAAAAGATTTGAGGATGATAGTTTTTAGGGACTGTTGCTTTGTCCAAAAAGTACTCAGATATACTATATCGCAGAGTTCAGGAATCCAATATGAGAGAGGCAGAGAACTACCAAAAGCTGTTGATACAATAAAATAACTTCATGCTTAAGAGATGAATAATGATTTATGTATTAAAGGACACCTTCGAAATATTTCATATGGTTTCAATCATGTACCTCAATCTTCATTGGTCTCGACAGTTCCACTTTAGTCACTGCTATCTGCAACTCCTCTACAAGTTATATACGATACAGAGAATTCTTACAAACATAAAATCACTTTTAAAACTGTAAATACTTGCACATATAAGAATTCATACGCATTAAAAATTTTATCCCACAATTATAAATGTCTACAGGAAGGTAAAGAAACAATTGTCATATTAGAGTTAGGTACTCAAATAATAGAGCCATAGTAGATGGATTCTGCATCGACGGTTCACAAATTTTTCAGAAAAATAATCAATCACATAATCATTCACAAAGTATTATATTATTTTACACATATACTGTAACTTGCAAGTTAAGCCATTCTCTTTCAATAAAAGAAAATTCAATTCACATCCAAGTTCTTCATAAAAAATGACATAGTAATTCGTGAAGCAATCAAGATAATGATATTGCATTCAAACTTCAAAAACATACAAATACTGCTGTCGCAAATTTTGGGTTAACCAAACTCTGTTTTAATTAGCAAAATAATTATTTAACAAATGAACTCAGTAACATAGTATTCAATAATTTTCAAATCAAGGATCATAGGCAGAAAATGAGAAATTTACTCCTAAAAATTAAAACAGACAAGCATCCTAACAAATCAGATATTTTCAATTAAGTTTTTTCAAGGAAAAATGCCTCCATCTCTCATTACTGATCTAAAAAAGAACATGACTCAGCATGAGTAATGTCAGTAAATGCACATTAAAAGAGATCAATCATGTTTCCAAATTGGATGGTAGACCGAAAATCAAAATTCTAAGTTGATACTCTTGAAAAGCCAATATAATGCCCATTTTAGCTATTCGATAATATTGGTCTTACAAATCATTACAAGAATGATATTTTTATATTACTCATTTGACAAAGCATAATTTCTATTACAATAAACCAACTGTAATGCAAACGTCATTTAACAGGCAGAAAATCACTATAAAATACTTATGAGTTCTCTCTCAAAATTGAGTTAGATATGTTAAATGAATAAAAGATGTAATCTCCAGATTAATCATCATTTAAGAAATGAAATAAACACATCAGAAAATACATTAGTATAACATAATCAGCCACTGTCACATGAGATTTGATGAATATCTTCTTGCAATAGGCAGAAGCAAAGCCGAAAGAGATGAACAGAACCAGTGGAAGAAGCAGAGATGCAAAGGGAATAGTAATTGAACAGTAGTAACCAAATTCAGCCGAAAGTAAAATAGTTATTATTATTATTATTATTATTATTATTATTATTATTATTATTATTATTATTATTATTATTATTATTAGGCACTGATATATACCTAAAATATTCTTTCCATTCTTAAAAATTGACAGAATAATATCTTGACAAAGATTTTCCTATCACTACGTTGTCCTTTATAAACTTCTTCACCCTTCCGTTATTGTTTTCTTCTTTAGTTAAGGAACTGCTGCTGTTACACTATTTTTCCTGAATTTCCACCGCCTCATAATCCAAGAAAAATTATTTGATTCATAATCAACATAAAAATATGCTGCAAAATGTGGGAAGAAATACACTATTTAGCCTCTTTTTTTAATATTTCTCTACCCCTATTCAGCATGTCTTTTCTCTTCAGCAAAAGTTCATAGCAAACAAAAAAGAAAAAAAACTGCAATTTACCTTACCATCATCTTTACACATCAGATTTTTCCTCCTTTTATATCTTCTCCTGAATTGTCAACCATTCTAAGGCCTGAGATAGACAAATAGAAACAGGAATTTAATACAGAGATATATGAAGACAAAGACTCTGTTCATTGTTGATTTATATGAAGACAAAGACTCTGTTCATTGTTGATTTATGTCCGCTGGAATTTAATGCGTGAGAATTATTTCGAAACGGTTTCCTGAGAATTTTGAGTGAGTGGTGCCTTTTCTGTAACCGAGCCTTTAGTTTTTGGCTGAATAATAAAACGGAAAAGCCCTTAAAACTGATATAATAGATAAACCCATTTCCTGTTCAATGACAGATGCCACGTCACTTTTAAGGGCCATAGATTTAGTGGTTTCGAGAAGAGATCACGATAAAAATATAGTAATGGCTAATCTGGATGAATGGATCCCACATGTTTTGGTTACTGCTGTTCAATTAGGCATTGTTATTCCCATAAAATTATTTATAATTATTGAAATTTTACTTCCTATATCAAATGTATACACCCTATTTATTATAAACCAAAATTATTTTAAAATATTATTTTCTATAGCTACCTTTTATATTTTATAGTAAAATAAGTAATTATTATGGTATATACTACCATTGAGGCATGAAATACGTTTTTTTTTTATTTTATGTTTTTCCACTCTCTTAGACAGCTGGACATACCTATTTTTAAGGGATTGTCGTTACTGTATTCATGAATACATGGCGCGAATACATGTGAATACATGCGCGTACAACTGTATTCATGAATACAGCAGCGCGAATACATGTGAATACATGCGCGTACAGATGGACTGCCCTGATTTTAGGCGTTTTTTGTTACTGTATTCATGAATACATGGCACGAATACATGTGAATACATGCGCGTACAGCTGGACTGCCCTGATTTTAGGCACTTTTTACTTATGTATTCATGAATACAGCAGCACGAATACATGAGTGTACAATTGGACTGCCCTGATTTTAGGCGCTTTTTGTTACTGTATTCATGAATACATGGCGCGAATACATGTGAATACATGTGCGTACAACTGGACTGCCTTGATTTTAGGTGCTTTTTAGTGCTGTATTCAAGAATACATGGCGCGAATACATCTGAATACATGTGCGTACAGCTGGATTGCCCTGATTTTAGGCGCTTTTTGCTGCTGTATTCATGAATAAAGCAGCGCAAATACATGTGAATACACTACCGTAACAACTGAATAGTAGTTATAGGAATTAATTATGTATATGGTAGCTATATAAAGTTAATAGCCACTAAATAATAGTGGTTTCTGAAAATTCCTCATTAAGTAAAGCTCTTCTAGAGATTTCAACCGCGGTTTTTGTACCCGTTTCCTCTTGACAATCTAATGAATAAAGACAACGCTTTTGCTTGTTATTACTTCTTCTGTCCAAATAGGAATAATAATGTTCGAAGGATAAGACTTAACATAATTCAATTCTTAATATAAATTTAGATATGTATGTTTCAATTTTGTTTAAAATAAATTTTCTTATAAAATAAATTCACATATTCAAAAACTTACGAAGTCACAGTAAATATCATCGTCTGCAGTTAAGTATTTAAAAGAATTATAACGAAGATTATTGACTATTTAAATAATAATACGTAGCATATTTTTAAACCATGGATGGTATTAGATCTTTTAAAATAAAAAACTGAAATGTTTAATGCAATGCTATGGCATCTTAGATATGAACGGGTACAAAACATCGTAACCTAAAGGAGAATAAAGTTGACCACTTAAGGGTAATACCTTAGTGGTAGTATCTTTCACTCTATTTCAATTTCTGTGATGTAATTTAATTGAAAAACGAGTTTAAGCTACAATTTTTTTGTGGAATTTTTACTTTTAAAAAATATAATGGTTTTTTATCTGTGAACATAGAAGTATGTTAAAATATAAAACTATTTTAAATCACTTATGTATTTGAAAAAAAGGAGAATAAAGTTGTCCGCAGCCAGATATTAGCCTTTGTTTTACTAGTATAATACTTAAACAAATCATACACATTAGTCAACACGTGATTGGCTCAAAAGGTGTCCTCAGATTGGTTGTATAAGAATGGCCCTTTCTGGACTCACTTTGTCCAAAACGACACCTTTAACAACCAATCTTCGCCATCGGCCACCGGAAAATGTCCAACGCGCCTCCGCGTTTCTCATGCCTATTACAGATCTGACTTTTGGACGAATCTCAACTGTTAATCTGATCCGATTCAGTTATCCTAGATTTCTATCAGACCGTAATATCGCTGCACTCAAAAGTCCGATGGCCGAGGAAGCGAATAAAAACAGCTCCATAGAGTCAACGATGAATAATAAAGCCGAGTCGGAGAAGAATCAGGAAAAATCAAAGGTCACGATTCCGCCGCCGCCGGAGAAGCCGTTGCCGGGTGATTGTTGCGGCAATGGATGTGTTCCGTGCGTGTGGGACATGTATTACGAAGAACTGGAGG
The DNA here is from genome assembly GCF_000715075.1 of Nicotiana tabacum. NCBI lineage: Eukaryota > Viridiplantae > Streptophyta > Magnoliopsida > Solanales > Solanaceae > Nicotiana > Nicotiana tabacum. The sequence goes on along the minus strand of NC_134096.1, from coordinate 149,832,841 downwards.
AATACAATAAGCTTTACAAGAGCAATCCTGATGTTAAGCCTTCTTAGGTTTGATTTGGAAACTAGAATTTGTATAATCAGCTCAATTCATATAAAGTGTTGTTTGCTATCTTCATTAAATGACAAATTTACAAGCAGGCAGATACTGTACACAAAGAGAAAACTTTGTAAACTTCACCTTGTGCTCTGGAGAATAACAACTCTCTCCCTTTATTGATCACAAGTTGTTATCTGCTCTAATTTCCCGATTTTATCCCGTGGCTTGGAAATTAGTTTTGGCAAATACTATGACTCTATGAGCAAGATATGAAAACAAATTGAAATTAGAAATAATACTGAAATTTTGTGTAACAAGATTAGAATTTGATGTAGTATAACAAAGCCAAGGCAACAATTAAGTGGAATGTCAGTTTACAGAAAATTTTCAAGTTTCCGAACTAATCTGAACAGATTGCTTTACATTTTGAAGCAATCCGAATAGTTGTAGTGTTAGGACAATAAAAACTTACTTGATATTTACACTATATCAAAAATATACGATATGTATTTTTAATACACTCATTTCTTATTTTAATTTTTAACTATCAAATTTAAATTAGTTGATTTGGTATACATATTTAGTGCGGGTGGATATTTACCATGATTGGAGTATCTTGTTAGGAAAGATCTTTAAAACACGAATGTAAAAAACAGAAAGTATAGAAACATTCTTGGAATTCTCCTAAAACTTGTACCTCCAGGAAATTTTGTTCCGAAAATGGCACATTTTGGTTAAAAATTCTTATTAGTCACATTTGGGGGACTCATTAGCTAATGCCTTTGTTTAGTGACTGGCCTAAAACTCAAAACCCGCAGCAGTACAACTTGTATTTGTTTATTTAGAGCATGTTTGGATTGACTTAAAAGAATAAATAACTTTTAAGCAAAAAAAAAAATATTTTTGATTTGTTTTAAACAATTTTAATTTATTTTAAGTACTTTTAACTTTGCCAAACGCTAAAAAACACTAAACAGAGCTTAAAAAGCTTATATGAGAAGCTTAAAAGCCAATTCAAACCCATATTACTTTTTCTCTCATGAGTTTCACACGGCTTTTATTACCTTTCTAACACGGGACCCCCTCTTTTGTTTGTTTGTTCTCATTGTTTTTTTTTTTTTGTTTTTTTCGGTCCCTTTACAATTTATAATTTAAGAAAATAATATTTTTAGATCTCTTACGTGTAAAAGATAAATTTCTTACGTGTAAAAGTAAATCTCTCGTTTAAAAAAAAAGGTAAGATCATAAAACTAAAATCAAATTTATAAACAGCGGACAAAACCAATTGAACCGTTCCGAATCAAACTATTTTTTATATTGTAAAGTTCGGTTATGAAGTATACACATTGTGGTGTGTGTACTAAATTAGTATCACGTTTTTTGTAGCACAATACTGATAGTAATAATTTACTACTTCCCAGAAAGAGTTATACCAGTTACCAGATACAGTACCAAAACCTGTATAAGTAATAAATGGGCTCATTCACTCAAACCTAAAATTCAGTAAATCATAAAAAGCATTTTTTAGGTCCAAATTAAAGGCCCAAAAGTTAATTTTTCGTTGCTGTCGGGTTTCCGGTCTTTACAGTAAAAATGGCAGTCAACTCCTCCGTCATGATTCACATCAACCCGGCGGCTCGGTTAACCAAAATAGAAAACCGGTGCTTCAGACAATGTTACAAACTTCCTACTAAACCCGGTTTCCGGTTTCCCATTCCCAAAGCACGTGACCTCTCCAAAATCTCCGTCGTGGAACAGTTCCGCAACCGCGTGGAGAAAACCGCCGACGAGATCCGCCGTCTTCGGGTTTCAGCTGAGGCTCAAAAACCCCTCTTCCTCACTTTTTTCTCCAAAACTCAACAGTTTATCGAACGCTTTACGGTTCGTGAAGTTGAAAACGAGAAAATGGCGCTCAAGCGTAATTTGCTTATGATGATCGCTGTATTTGGAGTAATGGCGATGGTGAAAGGTCCAGCAGAAGCCCTAGCTTCTAGTTCTCCTTCTGCTTTTGTTCAAAATGTCATATATTCTAACAAGATCGCCATCTTCTCCAAATCCTATTGCCCGTAAGTATCTCTGTATGATTAAAACCAAGAGTTGATTAGAACTTTTTAACTTTCGTAGTATAGTGTAAAGCCTGCAGATGAAAGAGATCATCTTTTATTTACTTTCTAAGGGTTTCTATTCTGCTTTGCCAGTAAATTGGGAACTGGTATCTCAGATTTCTGTATCAGACAATTTGTTTTTAAAATATCAGCCCTATCCGGGCTAGCTTGGGCGCACATGGACTAATCACTAGATTCTCTGTCTAATAAGACATGTTGCTAAGATAATCCTAGTCACCAATGTCAGAGCTGATGACTCACATCAAGTGTTTGTTGGACAAATTTTCTAGACATCCACTGCCTTCTATTCCTCTTCAATATTGAAACCTGAAAATAATAATCAGACCTTTCATTTTGGCAAAGAAGGAACGTAGTGAGTAACCAACCGATTTTAATAGCTGAGCATGTGATTTACGATGTTCTATATGCTGCTTGGAACAAACATTATGCTTAGACAGGATATGTATACATGAATAAGATTAAAGATAACAATGGATTTGAGGCATCATAGGCTGTAGTGGTTCTGTATCCTGCCACATCTTTATGCTATGCCTTGTTTTATTTAATTCTCAGCTGGATCTCACATTTATCTTGACAATAAAAAGAAAAAAGAATCATAAAATACCTTGTGTCTGAGACTTTGAGCTAGCTTTTTAAGTGCATGTTGATGTTTGTAGTTTACTTCTCCTGCTAATTTGTATTGTCTTTCGACAATAGGTACTGCAAGCGTGCCAAACACATCTTCAATGAACTTCAAGAACAACCATTTGTGGTGGAGCTTGATCTTCGAGGTGATTTATTGTCAATACCCCTCCCATGGAACCTGTAGAAAGAAATGAAAATAAAGTGGAATACTTGAAAACAATTAATGGAAAAAAACAGAGTTTTTGTTGACTATTTGATTGCCTATCTGGGTTAGTCTACATTGGTTGTCACATCTAGCGCTGGAATTAATGGATTTGTTTCAAACTTACCATATATCTGCTCAGATGATGGCGGTCGTATTCAAGATGTCCTTTTGGATCTGGTGGGCCGCAGCACAGTCCCGCAAGTGTTTGTGAATGGGAAGCATATTGGTGGTTCAGAGGGTAGGCCTTGTGATTTCAGTTGTCTGATTCCTGTTCTCCTGACCTGATATTTATCAGCTTGTAACACTTGATTCATTTTGTTTTTGTGATTTTCATTTTTTTTGGGCTTCTTATTAGATCTTCAAAATGCTGTCAAGAACGGTCAGTTGCAAAGTCTACTTAAGAAAGAGTAAAGTACTGCAAGTCGAGAGATTCAAGCATCTTATCTGAATTCCTGAAGCTACAATGCATTCATGGAGAGCTTAGTTTAGTTTGGTAGGTCCAGCTCTAAACTAAAATTTGTATGCTACTATGCTGTTCGTTTCGTTTCTCATGCTGAAAAATGGGTATTTGGACAAACAACAAGGGATTTGAACTTAATTCAAATGCATATGTCCTTCACTAGCTATAACTGCAGTGTGCACTGTGCAGAGACAGCAGGTTGTTTACAAATGAACAAAAGTAAAATGGAATAGGATAACAAGAAGCGTGGAATTAGAGAAATCCTCTAGTATAGACTCTGCTCCAATTCCAGTTATGTTGTTCAAATTTCATACTTTAGAAGCTAATTTTATGTGCATCTGGATTCTAGAACCCGTGGATACAAATATTCACAGAAGATTATTATCTGAGCGAATGGCAGTATGAAAAAGCTTGTGTAGATCCGCATTGTAACAATTATAGAGACATAAGAGTGAAGAGATGCCATGCTTGGCACATAAGGAAAGCTGTTAACTCAGATCCTTTGTATTCATTTAGAGAAATATCCGTCGGCCTAATCTGTTGCATTTGTAATTACTGCTAAATGCCATTATTCATGAGCTCTGCAGACCCATTCACATTTCAACAAAGTCTATCTTTGTCAAAGCAGCTCATAATTTTTTTTAAACCAATCTTATAGCCGACCCAACCAAATTGGTTGAGGAAACCTGTCTGCTGCTAGAAAGACCACTTTTTGTCCAATTTTCGTGCGTTAAGCATGCCGTTAGCATTTATCTTAAGCCAAGATAAAACTTACTATGGGATTCATAGTTGCGTTACTTATAACGTCTTTATCCGTATACAAAGTGGATTCAGTGTAGCCTTTTGTTCAAAAAGGTATAACTTGTATCAATGTGCTTCAAAATAGCCCTGAGTTCGCTCCAAAAAAAATATAGCCATCAAAACTCAGTGATCAGGCACTCACTCCTCCAAGAGCGGTTTGTCCTTTTTGTTGACCTTCTTAATGCAAGATGTCTTGGACAAAACTGAAGTTGGCGAGTCTCGAAAAAATACAAACAACCCGCGGAGGAAAAAATAAAAGCGACTAAGAAGGAAAAAAGAAAAATGATATAGGACTACGAGACATGCTTGAATGCATCTGTATGCTAAATGTTACATTAACCTTGCAATTAATCAATAACAAGAGCTGCGGCATTTGCCGGCAGCACTTTGCCTTCTTTATCTATCAAAGAATAAATAAATAACTATAAAAAATAAAAATAAAAATAAATAACAAAAGCTACGGTAGCAGCTTCTTGCCTGCTCGCAGCATTACATGAGGAACTTTAGGCTACAAAAATAGAATTGCTTGTTGTGCTTGCTACAGAGTAAAAACTACAGATTTAGACAATTTTAGGATTCTCCCGACTTTGTAGTCAGGTTGGTGCAGCAGAAGCGCTTGGCCGCCACAAAGTTTTCTGTGCACTTAGTATTCCAACTTGGTTATGGGAGATGGTTTTCCGAATTTCCCAATGCAGAGACTTGAGTAAGTTCTCTACTTCCTTAGTTGTGGCGGAGTCATCACGGACAATCAAGTAACCTCCAGGTCTAACTATTCTGTCAACCTCTGCTAACACTGCAATAATTTTACACCTACAAATGCCACATGAAAGTCTAGGTCATGGTACACGAACCATTTTCAAACAGGACAAGGTTCTACTCCATAAAATACTATTACCTCTTCTTTAACTGGGAGAAAAGATGATCAGCATGTAGAAGATCGTATGTCCTTGGGTATGTACTGAAGGATTCACACCAATCATGATAAATCCCAAAAAGACCACGTTCGTATATTATAGGAAGTGTATCTGGAGAGTTGACATTCACTACATTCAACACCCACAGTTTGAGATCTCTAAGTGCTGCAGCAAACCTGTTAATAGGAGCCTTTTATCAGTACTCTTTTTGGTGCATAACCAGAGGTAAGAAGAGAGAAGTTAGTTACCCTCCATATACTGCTCTCATGTCCATGGCATTTCTCACATTTGACCAGCTGATTCCCAGTCCATTCATATACACCTTGCTTACCAAACGTTTCCAATGTTCCAAATCTGCTGCAAAGTCATCTGGAGCTGGTTTTCCATAAATTCCAACTTGTGATTGGTTAAGCCAGTATGGAGGGGTCTGTAGTCGCTCAGGCCACTCTACAGGCCACCGATATCCTCTTTCCTTTTCTTCACTCGGCACCCTATGTATACATGAATGGAAGGCAACATACCTGAAATGTGTAATCCAATTTCATTAAAAGTTGGTAAGCAGTTCTCAAGAATATGTGGAAATTATATTCTTACATATTCTTTGTAGATATTGCAAATGTTATTGGTAGGCAGATTTCACTGAGTAAACAAAATCTTGTTGGAGGACAAATTCTTAGTCTGTTCTTACAGTGAGCTTACCAGGCAGCATTAGGATCATCATCTGGTTTACACATTGAGGGTTTGTTTTGTTTTCTTTGATCGTAGCAGTCATTTGTGTCTGGTTTGTGGTAGATAGCAACACCAACGGAGTTTAGTTTGTCCTTCTTTATGGTTATAAGCTCCCAACACATGGACACCGTCAGATTAGACATTGCTGTTAAGAGAACCGCAAAACAGCAAAGGTGTTAATTTTACTCTAAACGACATTTAGCGAAAGGAATGAGTAGGATCTTACCCTTCCATATCTCAACATCTTCTTCAAGAGTTTGGTACACAGGAGTTGCAGACCAGGCAAAGTAACCTCCGGGGCGAAGTACACGATTCAGTTCCAGGAGAAGAGCACCACCTTCATCGCATATTTAAACTTTATTAACGAATCTATATGATAACTCAAAGGCAGAGTCTTAATGAGGACTTGAATGTTGAAATAACCCTATATATATATATATATATTGTCTAGGAAAAACCTTCTTCATGCCAAGGGACTCTGCAGCGTGCACAATGCACAAGGTCAAAAACTCCACTTGGAAATGGCAACCTCTGAGTACCCATCACTGCAGATATTGCAGGTATTCCCCTTTCTAGGTGCAAATTGAACTTGCGCCTCATGTTCATCTTTAGGTGCGAAAGACATTGCAAGAACATCTCTCTCAAAAAGATAACCACCAAAACTAGCGACTCCACAGCCAACATCTAATACTACTCGAGTGTGCTTTCCCCATGCTATATCCGGAACTGCCTACAACCAGTTGATTGAAATAAATCTTCAGCATCATTGAATTGTCAAAAGTAGTACATATCTTCTTCTAGTAATTATTTTTAAGATGTCCTTTTAATTTTTGGGTTGATCATCCTATGATATTATTGAGTAGAGGCCATGAGGAAATGTTTAGTCATTATCTTGATGTAAAGTTAATGTTTAAAAGATAAATATATTGTTGTTATTATTATAGTTTTTGGTGATGGATAACATACCTCTTGTACAAAATCAATGTAATGCAATGCTCCGTGGATAAACTGAGTACCTCCACCTGGGAAAGTCAGGAATTCACCAGAGACCTTCACCCAGTTTTGGTGCCCCTTCACCTCTGCTAACAATGTATGAGGCACATTATGGTACCATATCTGGATAAAAGCAGAAAATTCTTAAAAGATTAACATTTTTGGGATACATATTAAGTAACAAAGTACTTCTGAATAGACACCTACCTTATCTCTGCTTTTAGGCCACTCAATTGGTGTCTTGTATCCCTGAGGCAAGGGGACAAGGCAGGTAGGAGGTTCCTGAGGACAGTGTCTTTCGCGATGTTCATAATGCTTTGTGGTTTTTAGCTTTTTTATTGCTTCCTCGTTGTCTAAACATGGTATGTAGTCTGCACCAGCTGCCACCTTGCACAGCTGCCAATTCTGTTCTGGGACACTGCTGTCTTTGTTATTTGATCCGACTGTTCGTCTTTCTTTCTGGTTAACTGAATGATCAGCTTGTGTCGACCAGGACTTCTTTGATTCTTTAGACTCTTTTGGTACAATGGTTTCAGTCTTGTGATTTTCAGTCTTCAGAACAGGTAGGTTATTAGTTAAGTTTACGGGAGCCTTATGATCATGTTGAATCTTAACATCTTTTAATATAGGTGCCTCGTCATGTTTAATTTGATCTTTACTCGTTACTCCTTGAGTTTGTTCTTCTGATTGTTTCTGTTGCTGTTGCATTTGGTCATCTTCCTGTTGTTGATGCTGCTCTAGTCGTTTTTGTTGCTCTTGATCTGTCAATATGTTCTTGGTGTTATCTGTTGAAACTCCATGGGCATCATTTCCTGAATCCAACGACACGTCCTCTTCAGCCTTATCTTTTCCTAGGCTTCCCTTATCTTTAGATTCTTTTCCGGTTGTTGTCTTTCCGATTCCTGCAGTTATTTGCTCAGCTTCTTGCCTGTGAGTGATGGAACTTTCCTCAGATGTTTGTGTCTCCAATAGTTTCTGCTTCTCTTGCTCTTCAACAGATTCGGTTCCATGCAACCCTTGAGAGTGCTCTACAGCAGCTAGATTTGCATTTTTCTTCTCATCTTCTAGTTTTCCATTTTCACTAGTTTGCAATGATTCACCATTCCCGTTTAAACTATCTCTACCACCAGAATCCTTTGTAATGTCTGATGAGACATCTGTCTGGGGCTTGTCATTTTCCCTAGTATCCTGAGGTCGGTTAGCGTCATCAGGCTTAATGGCATCATCAGGAAGGTCTCCTTGTGTGTCCTTAAAAACAGGAGGTGTTCTTCCATTGTTAGAAATGGTCTTGTGGGCATCCATAATGGTGGAGTCAAGAGAAGAAGACGCGGAAGTGGAGATGGTAGATTCGGTGGATGTTCGAGTGGTGGATTTGGGAGGAATAACAGAGGTGGAGGTGAGAAGCCATACGCCTAAAACACATAATGATACAAAGATGATAGTAGTAATAGTTGATGAGTAGGAAGAACTGGATGGTCTTCTGCCCAAACGAGCTCTTGCTGTTGGCATGTTTGTTGTGATTTGGATTACATCCAATTTGCTACTTCTTGTTTTTGGTTTTTGCAATAGCCTTTATGTTGAAGTTGGTAATAGAAATGAAAGCAAGAAGTGAGATGAGACTTGAGAGGATTCAGTTTGTTTTGTGGAGGGAGATGAAAGGCAGAGAGAGAGAGAGAGAAATAGTCCAAGTTGGATTATTAAAGATCCAACAGAGTAGGGAAAGGAAACAACTTCTTACATTCATTTAATTCCTTGAATTGGGGAGGGGAACTTTTATTATCTAGCTCTTAACAAAAAGGTTGAATTACCTAAATGCCCTTCTAAATAATTTAAATGTTTTATTTATACCAATTTTTTTAAATAAATACCAAATTTATTTGAAGGGATGTGATCTTTCACATTAGTCAATAATGCTTAAAATAGTGTCTACCGATTCCCATTTGATTTTGTCTTTCAACCGTTGGTATCTTTTAGAATAGAGAAACAGTTGGCTTACTATTCAAATAAAAAAAAAGGCCTTTGTTTCATAACTCACACAGATATATTCCAAAGGAATAGAAGACGAAGAGTGTTCTAACTTCTTGATAATAAATAAGTATGTATTTATATACAGTTAAGCGGAGCGACTTAAAAATGCACCCCGAGTACTTAGTCTCATCAGCAATTCTATAAAATTCATCATTGAAAGGTATTATTGTCTTATTGTTTATCTTTTTTTGTTATTAAATTGCGCTCATACCTTTCTTTTGACCTTTTTATTTAACGTTTAGTCGAGTCTTCAAATTCTAATTCACAAATGGTTGTGCTAAAGTTCTGCACATATATTTAGATGATTTAAAGTATTTAACTTACGAAAAAAATCTATATTTTTTTTCTATTGGGTGATCATTATTTTAAGAAGTGGAAAAAGAAAATGATTGTTGTATCTATCTATTGCTTTCTGCTTTCCTTCTAGCTTTTTATTTAGACAATGCTTTCCTACTGGCTTTAGACAAGACGACGCAATGTTTGCATTTTGCAGTATAAGTCATTTATTTTTAAATTCAAATTAAAAACTATTTTGTGCATAGATCGTTCATCTCTAAATTCAAGCAGCAATTATGTTCCTTTAACAGACAGATTTTGAAACTAAACAACAAGTAGTAAACTTCAATTTTTATACTTTTGTGAATTTAAAATCAGATTAAGAGTATTTATTATACAAAAGAGTCGGTCTCTTTCTTTTTTCTTTAAGAAAATAACCCAAAAAAAAAAATTGTACCGCTCGCAATAAATAATTACTACTCATATTATCTGTATTTAAAAGTTGTTTTCATATTCAAGTTCCCTATATATCGAATAGCCTATTAAATTGTGTTTTAATAATAAATCTTGAAAAATTGAATTAATACTTTTAAGTCAAAAAGAAAAGATCCTGCAAAAATAACATCAAAATAAGATATTTTAAATTAATTACTACTCCCTAAATAAGATAATTCAAATTAAATATTTTGTTAATTAGCCTTACAAAGTCTTTTCATGAAATATTAAATTACCAACTTAAGCGGTTTTGTGACATACATTTTTTTATGAAGACATTAGCAATGAGTTTGTGTTTTGTTAGTTTAGCCACCAGGCTACATTTACATATTATGTTGTTTCGTTTAAGCTAATGCTTGCAAAGTTAAGTGTTTGTTTGGGACTAACTTTCAAAGTCAATATATGATGATTTACGTGGACCAATTCGTAAAAATTTGTACCTTATTTTATGTATAATTATTTGTTCAGAATTTTATTTTAATAATATTAATATTATGTTATAAAATTAGATATTATATAATTCGGTATACACGTGCAGAGTAACTAGTTATATTAAAAGTGAAAAGCTCTTAATCAAAAAGTTAAAATACTAAATTACCCTTCTTAAAACCTAATTAACCTATTTATAAAAACAGACGCCTGCAAATAATATTAACTCTTCGTACTCTTTCGTAACGGTCATAACCATTCAATTCACAAACTTACACGGTTTACAATAAATTTTAACAATGATCGGAAATTCTTTTAGACCACTTGCTCCTCCACAAGAATTTTCAGCACATCACTCTATGAAAAAAAATGGTAGATTAACAGTAAACTACCGAATAAGACTTTGTCCATCTTTTTACTGTTTTGATGCCTCAAGGAAAAAGAGGGTAAGCAAGGAGGCAGTTTCTCAAAAGTTTTTGGTGCATATGTTACAAAGCCGAAGTTGTGCAATTTTAATAAAAAACACGTGCCTCTCATGATTCATGATTCATGTTGGTAAAAGGTTTTCAAGTTATGCATCAAAACACAACTCTTTATGAGGTTTCAAAGCAGTATAAAATAACAGGTTCTACTTTCTTAATTCTACTTCTATTTATTTATGAATTTCTACTCTTTGTAAATTTTGTAAAAAAAATTATCAAAAATATTATAATACATGCCACACCTTTTATGATATTAAAATGCATCTTAAATTTAAAAGCAACCTCTTTGATATATATGCTCATTGTAATTACTTATTCCGTAACAAATAAAATAAGTTTTAAATTAACAAATAACTATGTTACGTAAGGATTGACATTCAAGTTATGAGATAATATGAAATACTTTATCTGGAAGGAAGATATCTAAACATTAAAACTGTTGTGTCATTATTAAATCATAAAAAATGATATTTATAATTTATAATTAAAGAGTAAAGACATTTTCTGAAAGCATTATCTTTTTAGAAGAAATGTGTATTATTGCAATGTATTTAACTTGACGATCAAAGTTAGATACATAAGTTTTATGAAAAAAACAACTTAGAATAATCAAAATTTTAGGGTGTTTGATTTATAATTAAAAGTCAATACTAGACTTATAGCCTGTTTGGCCAAGCTGAAAAAATCTACTTATTTTGAGAAGTGCTTTTTTCAAAGGTGCTTTTAAGAAAATTACTTTTGGTGAGAAGCAATTGTGTTTGGCTAAACAATTTGAAAAACACTTTTGAGCAGCAATTAGTGTTTGGCCAAACTGTTAAAAGGTGCTTCTAAGTGTATTTTTTTCAAAAGTGCTTTTCAAAAAAGTATTTTTAGGGAGAAGCTACGTTTTTCTGCTTCTCAAAAACTGCTTCTGCTTCTACTCAAAAATACTTTTTTTCCTTCAAAAAGCTTGACCAAACTCCTTAACTTTGAAGAAAAAAGCACTTTTGACCCAAAAAAAAAAATACTTTTGGCCAAGTACAAAATATGGACAAACAAGCTATTAGTATGTAATATAATGAGAAGTACTTGAAATAAAAATATTTATTTAAATTTTGAATCTCAACTCTCACAAAATTCTTGGTGGATATATGATCGTTTGTATTATTTTTGATTTGTTGATTTAAGCAATGATATGAATGACAAGATAGAAACGATGGGTTTGTATCTTCCACCTATTAAAGAAAGGATCTTGGAAAAATGATACCTTATTAGATATCAAGATTAAAAGAAATAATGGGGTTATATATATTGAGTCAATATCTCATTCTTCGAGAAAGTGCTAAGTAAATTTAGTCACTTAAATATAAAAGAGGTCAGTACTTCATTTGATCCAAGTATCGAGTTAATTAAGAATGATGGAAAGAGTTGTGGCTTAATTAGATTGTGTATGCAAGCGCTTTCTGAAAACATTGACCGAGTTCTTTGTTTTACTAAGAAAAGTTTTGAGTTCAATGTGCAACACAAAAAGACTACTTTGAAAAAATAAATAAATAAGGTTTGTAATGGAGTAGGCTAGTCTGGCCCAAGATTGCCATCCAAATAACTCAAACTACAAGCCCACTTCCAGATAACCATATTCATCTTCTCGAGATAAAGGCCCAAATATCACAAAACGAAGAGGGAATTTATTTATTGAAAAAAGAAAAAGAAAAAAAACTGAATTTAAGTTAATCTATTGCTAATAGAAATAATTTTAAAATATTTTTTATATTTATACCATAAGTAGATAAAACTTAAACTAGGGAGAACTTTAAGAATCAGGTGAACGGTCAAGTTATAAATGGAAAGTCCAGTATTTGCAAGATTGAACAAAGTGTTCGTTCAATACCTTCATGGCCTTGAGATAAAGGCCTATATATATTAAAACTAAGATGGAAAATAGATGGATTGCTTTGGGACCTTAAATCAACTCGGAAAATTCTGAAAATAAGTTTATGCCATTATTAAAGAACCAATTGATCTATAGATTGACGTAATATTCCCCACTGATACTTGAGTGTCCCTTGACCTTTTATTTTATATCTATTCATTTTTATCAATTACTTAGGGTTGCGCATTAACTATAAAATTGGATTTTCTTCGTTGGAAAATTAGGACGGTCTAATTCCCGAACAAACATGAAATTGTATAACATTAATTTCAACTAGCAGTACTATTCATCTCTTTGAAAACACTATCAAACTGCAGGACAATTCAATTTTCAAGAGAGCACAATACAAAACCGAAGTATCACGAGTTTGAATTCAATAACATTCTTGCCGCGGTTAAAGTTCCATACTTAATGGGTAACAATGTAAAAAGGAAAAGGGCAAACTTGTGACAAACAGGAGGTTACTTCAATAGGTTGATTGGTTAGAAAACAGCTTTTAGGCTTACCTTTTTGTGTTAATAATTAAAGTTTCTGAAACAAAAAAGAAGATCAAAATACAGTATGCTTCTCATCTCAGAAAAAGAGAGGGGTACAAGGAACTGATCAATTGTTCTCATTGCCCATATTTTTGGTTTAATCACCTACCAAAACTGGTTATATTGAAGTAGTGCTATAGGCCCAAAAATGGAAAGGCAAAAGGATCTGTTTTGTTGGAAATGACTGGGCCAGATCCAACACTTCCGCTGATTTGTTCATTCTGCTGCTTCCCTGTTTGTCTTATATAGGCCTGAGACTTTTTTTTTTTTTTTTTTTTTAACCCCTCCCAAATGATGAGGATTTATAGTATTTTCACACTTCCCCTCCAGCATGATTCCAACCCAGGATCTAACGGTCGTAGGTGGAGGTACTTTTACCAACTGAACAAGCCTCACTTGTCGCCTGAGCCAGTTGCAACCAGTGATTAACTGTATTCAGAATTTTGACATCCAATCTAAGGAGAATGCTAAACAGTACTTAATGCATTTTAATTTGCACGCACAATTTATAGAAATAATAGTAAATAGAAACATAAATAGGCGAAAGCAACTCTAGGGTGTCAAATGAACGGGTTGAGCTGATTTTGGGTGGGTCAAAATAGGCTGAGTCAATAAATTGGGTGATCATTGACCGACCCAAAAGTTATTTGGGATGAGATGGACTGGGAGAAGATGGGCTAAAATTTGGGTCATAGCTCAACCCGCCCAACTCGTATCAAACTTTAATTAATGTGTGTTATATTTCTTGTGAATCATTTAATTATTAAATAAGACTATTTTTCTTTTGTTATGGTTATATATAACATATTAAATAACGAATAATTATTTTAAAAATATTTTAGTAAAGAAACTCATGGATCAATTTAGGCTAAAAATTAGCCCAACTTTAGATTTGATTAGATGGTCTGGGTCAAGATGGGTTTAGTTCAACAAATGAGTGGCTCAATGACCGGGCCAACCTTGCGCAAGTTGAGCGGGTGAAATGTATTTGGGCTCAAATTGGTGCCGTATCTATCTCAATCTCAAATAAGTTGGGATCAGCTATGAATCTTCACCGCCCATGTATTTTCATTAAAGTCACTTAAAACAAAATAATAGAAAAAAGTATCAAATCGTATAAATTTTATTATTGAAGCCTAGGAAAGCTGTTTAAAAGCGTAGAATTGTGTAAAACAAACTTGGGAACGTCTTAAAACATAGTAGGAATTTCCAGAAGTTAGGCAGCCAAAGCCCTCTATAATCATGTAGCTAGGTGAAAAATCAAGTCTTCGTTCGCCGATCACTCATTTACACATGAAACCATTGAAATGTAGTCATTGCGTCTGCCAATATAATGCATGTCGTCTGACTTAAAGTTAAGAACCTAAATCCAACATGTCAATATGTCATGTTCATTGGTCCAGCACTCAACAGTCCAAAATTTCTGAAATACACTCATATTGTTTCGGTTAGTCTAATCTGTACGTGTTTGAATATCAAATTGAGCAACGTAACACAGAAATAATCTGTTGTTTGAAATTAACACACGTAATTCCAGTTCGTCAATCTTGCTTGTTAAATCATTTCTCTCGAGAATTCGGATTCTGCTATCTCCATGCATGCACCAATCAAGCTTGTCATTGGGAAAAATGGACAAAAGAAAGAAAGAATGATCGGTCAATACTTTCCATTTTCATTCATATGCGTTACTCTTCGTTGCCTAATTCTTTATGACTTTCATAGCTACTTCTAAAGAGAAAGCTGGACAAACCTATATTTTCATATTCACCCACCTTCTTTTACCTTTTATTTCGTAATTAACAAAAGAAAATACAAGTAACATAAACCCAAATGTTGTTCTTTTATTTGAGATCACTGTTCTACAATATAGAAAAAACAAATATGCTGTTCATAATGCGAATTAACTGTCTCTCATGACGACGACATTCAAAAAGTAACCAAATTAATTAGACCTATAATAGAAGTTTAATTACACAGTTGCTTTTAGATCCAAAATGAGAAGACTGTCAGCTAACAAGCCAGAACAATAATGAGGTAGCTTTCTAAAGGGGAAACCCTAATCAGGTTCTGAATTTTGTAGTATTTGATTGGCTTCTAACAAGTGAAAAATAAATATAAAACAAATGAAATTACAGAGGCCCCGCCACATGCAAAGGAAGGTGACAGCAGAATGTCCATTTTCATGGGTCCCTAAAAGTATTTACATGTAGATGATTTGGACAGCCACAATAAATATATACTCCATTTTAGCATATGATAATGATTTAAAGAGTCAGTAGTATGATTTTTGGTGATGATTCTGATCCAATGGCTACCAAGTAGTGGTCGCTTCTTTCTGTCAAGACATGGCTCAGGTTTTATCATTGGTCTTTGTTCTTTGATTTTCTTTTGCATGCTCTCCCAAATCCCAACCAACTTAGCTTCCTAAATCATTTCTAATTTTTCTTAATCACCATCAATATTAATTCGGATTCACACCGCATAAGACTTATTAAGGAGGAGACACATCCTAACAAAAAAATTTTCATTATTTTTCAGGACTCGAACTCAAGATTTTTAGTTCGCATTTGACCATAAATTTTTTTTTTTTAATTTTCAAGTATATGTTTGTTTATACTCCATATTTTAACCATATTACAGCTTCTCTACCCCTGGGTAGGGGTAAGGTCTGCGTACACTCTATCCTCCCCGGACCCCACTAGTGGGATTACTACTGGGTTGATGTTGTTGTCGTATTTTAACCATTTTTTGGCAGATTCTGAAAACAAAATCTTCAAATCCCTAAAACAGCTCTAGAGTAGATTTTGAAGGTTTTAAAGTTTTCTACTCACAAAACTTCAATTTCTTTTCAAGTAAAATGCATGTCGAAATACAATTTTAACATTCAAAAATCATTTTTCAACTATCTTCAAAAACTCATTTTTCAAATTTCAATCAAATTTATGTCCAAACGCTAGCCTAGTTAATGGTAGAGAGATATCATTCACCCCAACACATCTTTTAATGGTCCTAAATCTTGTCCCATGTTTCCCTTCATGATCATATACTTACAAATCCGTTAATTCGACTTCTTGAACAATAATAACTTATATACTTGACACTATTAAGATATTTTTATACTATCGGTATATTTTAACCTATTATAATATAAGTTAATTGCCTTATTTTTTAAATTATCTAATAATATACAATTTTTTGTATGTATATTATATAAACATTAAACTCATAAAAAATTAGGTCTCTTCTCATTGGAGTAACATCAATTTATTTGCATATACTCTAACAACAATTGAAACGAAACAAAGGTAGCTAAAAAACAAATGTACTCGGTCATAGAAGAATTTGGTGTAGAACAATTCAAAAGTGACAATAGTAAATCACAATTTGTTAGAAGTATTCAGTGGGAATCTAGTGAGCAAAAGAACCTTAATTAGCTAAACGCCAAAATATAATATTGTCACCTTAAGATTGAGGGGAATTGCAGAAACTCAACTTTGGGCCCCAAAATTTCGTCCCGTGTTGGCTCTGTTATTGTTTATTTTATCACTAGTACATAATTAAGAAGATGGATATGTTAATTCTATCTTAGGGCTTTATCGTGTTCAATTACCAATCGATTCAGTTCAAGCTTTCTGCAGCAATGTATGAAAGGAAAAAAGGAGGAAAATAATTGGAAGTTTGGAACTATTATACCGTTAGTGTATATAAATTAATTTATTTTATTTTTTATTTATTCTTAAAGTGATGGCCAGTTGTCTGATGTAGATGGAAAGATCACGAATAGACAATCCGAAATTCTCTTCCGAAAGTGCAATATTTTGACAAAACAATAGGTAATGGGACAGTGTTGAAAAGTGTTTCTTTGAGACCGAAAGTGAGAACATCTTTAGGAATCACAAAAATTATAAATATGTATGATTAAGACTTCAATTAAAATCCCTATCGAAGGTTCCAATTTCTTTTAACGAAAGAAGTCAAAGCCATTATCAAATCTGTGTTGAAAACATTTTTGTCTCCGGTTTTGTAGTTCTTTTATTTTAGTAAAGCATTAGGCAGCTTTTTCCTAAAAACTTGACCCCCTTCATATCCATAAAAATGTCCCACTCCACATCAGAGAGAGAAAAAAAGAAGTGCAATTGCTCAAAAGAAACGAAAGTGTCTACCCAATTGATAATTTCTTCTATAGGATGAGTAGTTATGACTTTAAATTAGAAGACATAAGACCAAAGTAATGATTTGGTTTTTGACTTTTGTCTGAAATATCAGAAAACCAAGTCGACCATTGTTAGACCCAAATGCAATATAAAACAAATTTGTCCATTTATGTTGAGGTTTGTTTCTCTATCTCACTATTTGTTTTTATTTATAGTGACCTCTACTATATCTGTGATTTTCCTCAATCTAATTTACAATTACCATGTCTTAAGAGCTAGTTACCATTTTTGCCTTAAAATAGGTGATATAACACGGACTAACAAATTTTCGGACGAGTAATCAAAAAATAGCCAACGTTTGCAAATTCATTGAAAATAGCCATTGTTTTGCTGAAACACGAAAAGTTCCAGCATAATATGTGAGATTATGGAACTCATGCGTATAAACTTCCAGCATATTATGTTGGAACTCCAGCACATTATGAAATTTCAGTACATTATGTTGGAATTATATTGGAATCTCATATGTAAAAAATTTAAACTCCAGCATAATATTTTAAGGGTGTTTTTGTTCAAATTTTATCTTTACATGAAAAAATGACTAAATTTTGATTACTTTTGAAATTGTGACTATTTTTT
The DNA here is from genome assembly GCF_000715075.1 of Nicotiana tabacum. Classification (NCBI taxonomy): domain Eukaryota; kingdom Viridiplantae; phylum Streptophyta; class Magnoliopsida; order Solanales; family Solanaceae; genus Nicotiana; species Nicotiana tabacum. The sequence continues at coordinate 149,815,002 of NC_134096.1, read as the reverse complement.
AATTACTAGTTATAAATCTGACTATTTTTTATTTTCCCCTTAAAATAGTTATAAAGGTCTACTTAGCTAAGTTTAAAGGCTTCGTGCATTTTATCCTTTTAAAAGCAATGCAAGAAGGTATGTGCTATTAAAAAGAAGAATAAACTGAAATAGTCACCCACCCAACTTTTTAATCTAAAAATAATTAGTGGATGAATAATATATGTATAATACATATATAATATGTATATAATTGTATATAATCTATACTTACAAGCTAGGAAAAGTAAACAGTGGATCCGACCGGCTATTTGTGTAAAAATTCTGATTGAAGATAACAAAATAACAAACAGAGCTGTTCTAAAGTGAAAAATTGGGCCGGGTCACTCGTTTGGGCGGTGGTTACTTTTATGACACGCATTTGATTTCCAGGGCATTTTAAGTTTTTAACTATTAATGGACGCCAAATTATGCTGAAAGTGATAGGTAAAATCCCTTTTCCTCCAGCAGATTACACTAATCTCTCTTTGCCCTCTAAACTTCAATTGATTCTTTGCAATTAGTTACATTTCAACAACGCATTTTAACTTGTCAATATCATAGCGTTACGGATTTTGTATAATTCTGTGTCTTTTCTTTAAATGGCCGAACTCTCGCAAATAATGCAGTTGTATAATCATCCCTCTATCGAAATCTTTAGACCTTATTTACATAGAATCTAGTTCTATTAGGATTAGCAAAGTGGTGCATTATTATATGTTGAAATACGACGATCATTAGGGCCTTTTGAATGGTCTTCCTTTGATAACGACACGATGTTTATTAATAAAATTTTGACTTAAAAAAGGTCGACTGTTTATCCATGTGAAATTATTTGTATTTTTGGTAGGAAGTTGTGCCAATAGTAGGAGGAAAGAATTGTAGAATATACAATTGAAGTCTTATATATATATATCCTCCCCGAGATTTTACTCTTTTTTGTGTGTGTATATATATATATATATATATATATATATATATATATATATATATATATATATATATATATATATATATACCCGTAAAACGGTACAGTTGAATTTATACGTGGTTTCTAGACAAGTGAATTAATTTGATCCTGAAATTGTATACGGTAAAATATGTTATGATACGTGGTCATTTAAGAGAATGACACGTGGACCTTAAGGCGAGGATAGTTAGAACCGAAGGCAGTTATCCCATTTGTCACCGGAAAGAACGACACTCGTAAAGATGCAACAATTATCCTCCGACCGGTAGCATTTAATGGAGGATATTCCACAGCATTTAGTGCGCTGCCTGTTACAGAGAATTTGTCATTTATGCTCACTGTACGGGTATATATATATATATATATATACCCGTAAAACGGTACAGTTGAATTTATACTTGGTTTCTAGATAAGTGAATTAATTTGATCCTGAAATTGTATACGGTAAAATATGTTATGATACGTGGTCATTTAAGAGAATGACACGTGGACCTTAAGGCGAGGATAGTTAGAACCGAAGGCAGTTATCCCATTTGTCATCGGAAAGAACGACACTCGTAAAGATGCAACAATTATCCTCCGACCAGTAGCATTTAATGGAGGATATTCCACATCATTTAGTGCGCTGCCTGTTACAGAGAATTTGTCATTTATGCTCACTGTTACACGTTCATCAATGACCCTCATAATTGACATTAAAGAAGGGCACGATCCTAGGACCTTATTCCTAAGCGTAACTATAAATAGTGAGCTCTTTTATCATTGTAGACGACACGACTTTTCTGGCAAATTTATGCTATAATCGATCAAAAGCTTTACATAATTTTACTTTCTTATTCCTTTTTTTCATCATTGTTGTGCCCAGAAGCTCTGCCCCCGGAATTACTGTTTTTCGTGATTTTACCTTCATTTCAAGGCTAAGTATTGCACATTTCTTTAATTATTTTATTATTTCAGGATCAAATTAATTCACTTGTCTAGAAACCACATATAAATTCAACTGTACTGTTTTACGGGTAAATAGTTTGGCGACCATCGTGGGGCCTAGACAACCGTGTAATTAAGTTGATCCTTGCCTCTTTTACTAACGTGTTTTAATTATTTGTCTTAGCAAAAAATCATAAGAAATGATAGATAATGGTGTTAACAACACACATAATCCTGAGGTTCAAGGAGACCAGCCTCATCTCGAGGATTCAATCAGTGACACCCACAATGAGGGGAACGATGCCACGTCGGTCCACGACAGGTGGTACCCACAACATGTTCAGGAGGCAACTCCCGATGATGCTGAAGAGGAGCATGTTGTTGATGTGGTAAGGGTCCTACAAGAGCAACAAGCGATTATTCTAGGCCACCTCACACGACAAGATAAGGTTATAACGGAGTTGAAGCAGGCGTTATCCGAGTCTTCCAATAACGCGAATAGACGAGGTCTAGTTCCTCCTGGCGCTCCCACAAATCAAACAACACCGAGGGTTGACAACAATACCCCGATGGGTGAGGTTGGTTCCGATGGGGCTAGGGGAGCGGATCTGGCCCTAGTAACGTAAATGATCTTTTCAAGGATGAACTCTTACGAATTATGGAGAAGTGAACACCCGCATGGACCAAATTCCGGGCGCACCACCGGTGCTGAAAGGTCCGGACTCAAAGAATTATACTCAGTTGCCGTACAAACCAAGCACGATACCAGAATTAATCCCGAAGTGGTTTAAAATGCTAGACGTGCTAAATTATGATGGAACTTCAGACCCTCAAGAGCATATTACCACCTATACAACGACGATGAAGGGGAATGATTTAGTTCCTCGCGATATTGAATCTGTTTTGTTGAAAAGGTTTGGGGAGACTCTCACGAGGGGAGCCTTGATGTGGTATTCACTGTTACCCGAGCATTCCATAGATTCCTTTGACATGCTCGCGGATTCTTTTATTAAGGTTCATGCCGGGGCTAGAAAGATGCAGGCCCGAGAGGACGACATATTCAGAATTGTACAAGGAGAATCCGAGTTGCTGCGAGAGTTCGTTACCCGATTCCAAAAGTAGAGGATGTTGCTCCCGGCTGTTCCGGATGAATGGGTAGCTGAAGCATTCACCAAAGGTCTGGATCCGAGAAGTTCAGACGCTTCCCGAAAACTGAAGGAAAGCTTGGTTGAGTTCCAAGCAACGACTTGGGCAGATGTCCAAAACCGGTATGAGACAAAGATAAGGATCGAAGATGATCAGGTTGTCTTCCCATCATCGGCAAAAGGACGGGAGAAGAGTAAAGAAAAATCAAAAGATAATTTTGACACGGACAGACGGTCTTCGAGGGGTCGACTTTTGCCCTACGAACGGACCGAAGGCCGCGATAGAGGCTTCCGGTCAGCAGACAGGTTTGCTACTGATAGAAGGACTGATCACAGTCAAAACAATAGATCATTGCAGGACAAAGAAGCGTCAGGTACACGGGATCCTTCCTACCCCAGGCTTTCAGAATACAATTTCAACGTCAGAGTAATAGAGTTGGTATCGGCTATGAGAAACATCAAAGAAGCATGATTCCCAAAGCCAATGACATCCGATCCCAGCTAGAGGGATCTCAACTTGTGGTGTGAATACCACGGGACGAATGGCCACCAGACTGGGGACTGCCGACACCTCCGGGAAGAAGTGGCGACACTATTGAAGAACAGGCATCTCAGAGAGTTCTTAAGTGACTGGGCCAAGAATAACTAAGGTCGCAACCGAGATAATGTGGAACCCTCGAAAGCAGGAGAAGATCCCCTGCGCCAGACAATTAACATGATATTCGGGGGGGAACAAGATCATGGGGTCACCTTCTCGGCAGCAAAAAAGAAGAAAGTATCAATAAACCATAGCAAGAGACTCCGCGAAGTTGCTGAAGACGACATCACTTTCACGGAGGAGGACGCAGACGGATTGTTGCTACCGCACGACGACACATTGGTAATTTATTTAAATGTGCTAGACTTTAAAATCAAACGTGTTCTAGTGGATCCAGGAAGTTCGGCCAATATCATACAATGGAGAGTATTAGAGCAAGCTAAACTCACCGGAAGCATCATTCCGGCCACAAAACTCCTCGCCGGATTCAACCTCGCGAGCGTGACAACCCGAGGAGAGATTTTGTTACCCACAAATGCCGAAGGAATAATAAAAACAACTCTTTTCGAAGTAGTAGATGGTGATATGGATATAATATTATTCTGGGAAGACCATGGTTGCACGAGATAAGAGCTGTATTGTCAACATATCATCATTTACTGAAATTTCCAACGCCCGAAGGAATTAAACAGATAAGGGGCGACCAACCGGCGGCAAGGGAGATAAATGCGATTTCGATCTCCAGTAGCAAAGGGAAGGAGCACGTGGCATAACAACTATAGGAACTGGCGACCGCTCCCAAATCGAATGAAGTTGGTACAGGGGTAGAGGCATCGGAATCTTATTAGGTGCCAAGGTATTTCCAGGTACCAGAATAGACGAATGCAACAAAATCCACATCGGAAGAGCTCGAGCAAGTTGCATTGTTTGAAAAGTTCTTAGAAAGGAAATTCCATTTGGGGACAGGATTGCACCCCGAGTTCAGGTCTGGCTTTATTGAATTTCTTAAATTTAATGTCGATTGTTTTGCGTGGTCGCATGCGGATATGACACGTATCCCAATGGAAGTGGCCGTACACAAGCTAAGTTTGGATCCCAACATCCCTCCGATAAGACAAAAGAAGCGCCTTATTGCGAAGGCCAGGAATAAATTCTTCAAAGAAGAGGTAACTCGCTTATTTGATATCGGTTCGATCCGAGAGGTAAAGTATCTAGACTGGCTAGCTAATGTAGTAATAGTTCCTAAGAAAAAAAATAAATTTCACATGTGTGTAGTTTGTAAGGACTTGAATAAGGCGTGCCCGAAAGACTCTTCCCACTGCCAAACATCGATCAAATGATTGATGCGATAGCCAGGCACGAGTTAATGAGTTTCCTCGATGCTTATTCTGGGTACAACCAAATTAAGATGAACTTGGAGGATCAGGAAAATACTTCGTTTATAACGAATTTCAGCACATATTGCTATAATGTGATGCCCTTCGGGTTGAAGAATGCCTGAGCCATTTATCAGCGGCTCGTAAACAAGATGTTTGAAAAACAAATAGGGAAAACTATGGAAGTTTATATATACGATATGCTAAGGAAGCATAATATGAAGCTTAACCCCGAGAAGTGCGCGTTCGGGGTTAGCTCCGGCAAGTTCCTAGGATTTCTCGTATCGTAAAGGGAGATTGAAGTAAACCCCGATAAGATCAAGGCCATCGAAGACATCCCGAATCAACTGTCACGCATAAAAGAAGTCCAAAGGCTCATGGGGAGATTGGCCGCTTTTAGTAGGTTCATTTCTCGGTCATCAGAGAAATGCCACCATTTCTTCGCAGTGCTCAAAAAGAAAAACAACTTCGAATGGACCCCGAAGTGCCAGCAAGCTTTGAGAGATTTGAAAAGTTACTTGTCAAGCCCTCCATTACTTTCAAAACCAAAGGAAGGTGAAACACTGTTGGTCTGCCTCGTAGTCTCGGAAGTAGCGGTAAGTGCAGTTTTAGTTCTTGAGGATGAAGGTATGCAATCTCCCATTTATTATGTAAGTAAAATTTTAACGGGAACAGAAACTCGCTACCCGCATTTGGAGAAGCTGGCCTTAGCTCTCGTAGTCGCCGCTCGGAAGGTGAGGCCCCTACTTCCAATGTCACCCGATAGCTGTGGTGACCACATTTCCCCTGCGGGAACATCCTTCACAAACCCGAACTCTCGGGTAGCTTGGTCAAATGGGCTATTGAAATGAGTGAATTCGACATAGAATATAAACCAATGACTGCGATTAAGTCACACGTTTTGGCTTACTTTGTGGCCGATTTTAGTCCGGGATTGCTGCCTCTAGCAACCAAGGAGGCAGTAATGGTGTCAGAATCGACATCGGGAGTTTGGACCTTATTTATGGACGGAGCCTCCAACGTAAAAGGGTCGGGGCTTGGCATAGTATTAACCACTCCTTCGGGAGAAACCCTAAGGCAAGCCATCAGAACGGTCCCTTTAACTAACAATGAAGTAGAGTATGCGGCTTTGATTGTAGGACTCGAATTGGCCCGAGGACTAGATTCCGAGGTCATAAAAATAAAGTGCGACTCACAGATAGTTATAAATCAGGTCTACGGGATCTTTGAAATCGAAGAGGAGCGCATGCAACAATACGCGGTGAAGGTCCAGGCTCTACTGGCTCAATTTCGGGAGTGGTCGATTACTCATATCTTGAGGGAAGAAAATGTAGAAGCAGATACACTGGCTAACCTCGGTTCATCAACAAAAATGAAGGGAGCAGAGTCCGGGATGGTAGTACAACTGATGCACTCGGTCCTGGATGCAGATAGCTACTACAAGGTAAATACTACTAATTTGGTCTAGGACTAGAGGAATGAGATCATCGATTATCTCGAGCATGGAAAATTGCCCGAAGATTCCAAGGCATGACGGGCGCTGCGTGTTAAAGCAGCACGGTATAGCTTTAAAGGAGGCCAATTGTAAAGAAAATCTTTCCAAGGCCTGCTGGCCCGATGTTTGGGAGCATCCGAAGCTAATTACGTTATGCGAGAAGTCCATGAAGGGATATGCGGAAACCATTCGGGCACATATTCTTTAGTGCTAAAACTGGTAAGGGCAGGATATTATTGGCCTCGCATGGAACATGATGCCAAAGATTTAGTACAACAATGCGATAAGTGCCAACGTTACACATTGTTGGTACATCAACCGGCAGAATCACTACATTCAGTTTTATCTCCGTGGCCATTCATGAAATAGGCGACGAACATCGTCGGACCACAGCGGCTGGCTCCTGGTAAAGTAAAATTTCTTTTAATTTTAACTGACTATTTTTCTAAGTGGATGGAAGTAGGTCCTTATCAGAAGATCGGCGAACGTGAAGTGGTAGATTTATTGTGGGAAAATAGAATCTGCAGGTTCGGAATACCAAAAGAAATAACACCTGATAATGGGCCGCAATTTATCGACGCAAAGATCATAAAGTTCCTTCAAGATTTGAAAATAAATAGAATCACATCTTCATTCTATCATCCGAGCGCAAATGGTCAAGCGGAGTCAACGAACAAAATGATTATACAAAACCTCAAGAAAAGGTTGGAAGCGGCCAAAGGTAAATGGCCTGAGGAACTACTCGGAGTTTTATGGGCATACCAAATGACGACCAAATCGAGCACGGGAAAAACTCCTTTTTCTCTTGTGTACGGAGCAGAAGCCTTAATTCCGGTGGAAATAGGAGAGCCTACCTTAAGGTATTTCCAGGCAAGCGAAGAAGCGAACAACGAAGTGATGTTTATCAACTTGAAGTTACTCGATGAGCGCAGGAACTTGGCACATATAAGGATGGCGGCACAGAAGCAGAGAATGGAAAGATATTACAATCGAAGAGACAATCTTCGTTATTTCAAAGTGGGAGATTTGGTTCTAAGGAAAGTAACTCAGAACACCCGGGAACTCAATGCAGGGAAGCTAGGTCCAACCTGAGAAGGCCCTTATCGGGTTTCAACTGTCACCGGGAAAGATTCATACGAGTTAGAGAATCAGAGTGGAGAAAAGTTTTCAAGCAACTGGAACGTGGCACACCTCAAGAGATATTATTGCTGACAAACATCGCATGTACTAAAAGTATGTGCTGCACTCTTTTTCCCTTTGTCCAGTTTTTGTCCGAATTGGGTTTTTCTGGCAAGGTTTTTAACGAGGTAGCAACGGAAAGCATACTACGAAGAAAGTTTCAATGGCAGCAATAAGACCTTTAATAGCAAGGCACACAAGAGAAGAACCACTCCGGGGTTGTTAGATAATCTTTGGCTCGATTGCAAAGTTTCCACCGGGAAAATGAGTTTGCTATCCAGCAAAGGTTATCCGACCGTTCACAAGTGCAAACCACTAAAGGATTGTTAGATAGTCTTTTGCTCGATAGCATAAATTTCTAAGGGTAAGCGAAGTTTGTTACCAAGCAGAATATTGTCTAGAAATTCATTAGTGGGATCCTCGAAGGTGTATGATCTCCAGTGTTCCAATTTACATTCTTTACATTAGATTACTGGGGGGGATGATATGAGAATGCAGCAACAATGACTTTCACGTCGATCGGAGCACGAAAATCGGGAACATAATTGTGTCATCGGGACCGGGGACTGCGCGGCCAGCCCCGTAGAAACAAGTTGTACGAATTAGCCACAAGAAATGGCAATTTCTCTTTAACATAACGAATGCTTATGTACTTTTTGAAAACAGAAGGAATAAAATAAAGTCTTTTTATTTTTCATCTTGTTTCTTGTCTGATCGATGAATTAATTTTATCATTTGAAAGTTAAATAAGTACTTCAAATGCTAGTGACGTAATGAACAAGAGACGTCCTCTTCAAGAGCACCATAAACATAAGAGGGCCCTCTCTTATAAAAACCCTCACGTTAAAGGGTTGATTTCGGAAGAACTTATGCTCGGAATCATAATACTTTCGAGAAAAAATACACCCAAGGCTTTACGTAATAAGACGCAAACAGTAAAACTTGCAAAATACTTAGGCCAAAGAAAAAAGAGAGTGCAAAACTTGCATAAACGTTCAAACGAAAGAAAGACTCAAACAATACTTGAGCAAAAAGATGTAGTTATTTACAATAACGTGCCAAAGTGGCACGGATACGAAGTTGGAGAAAAAGAAAAGCTAAACTGCTACATCTTCGGAACTCGGAGGAGGAGAAGTGTCCGTGCCCCTTGGGGAAGTGGGTAGATCTACCGATGGCTCAATATTTTGGCCTTTAACATCTTCACCTTCCGTTTTCTCTTCAGTTCCCGAAGTTGCAGAACCAGAACCAGAAGAACCAGAAGCATCGGGCTATACCGGGACCACTTTTAGCAACTAACTCAAGCTCACGGCCCTTAGCAATTTCAGTATCAAAGTCAATGATACCAGCTTTTGCCTCTTCCTAGGTTTTTTTCTACATGTTGTACATAACGTAAATTTTCTCAATAACGAGGGAAGCCGCTCGACGCTTAAGTTCTTCTTTGAGTTGGGTTACCTCGGCAGAATGGTTTTCCTGGGCGGATCTGTTATACCCCATGTTTTCGTACGTGAAAGTACGCTATAAGTAAATTTATGAAAGCTCGGAAATGAGATGTTACATCCCCCATTTTTGTACGTTAGAGTTTCGTCTTAAGTTAATCGACGTAAGTTCGGGGATGAGATTATTTTGAGATTATAAGCATTATGCTATTTCAAATAAGTGATGAGTAAATTCGTGAAGGTGAGAGGGTAAGCAAATTGAAGAAAATAAATTTCGTCAAAGTTTGACATTTTGGGATAAAATACGATCTGAGCTATAATATCCGGTAATTATGGACTAGTGCCATACAAGGTACTACATGACCATGATAGTAAGGTGTATAAGGTGTGTTAAAAATAAGTAGTATTTTAAGTAATTTGGGATAATTCTTAACTATGTGGGTAATTGATTAATTATTAGATAATGGGGGATAACCTAGTTAATTAATGAATTTTTGGGTGATTAATTAAAGGAATTAGATAAGATTAGACCTCCCATCCCCGTGGCAGCAAGCCACCCAAGATATATGACTCTTAAGTCATTATGGGTTATGTGGCAAAGTAAAGAATTAAGGGTGTGTGGTTAAGCCACCATATGGAGTGGGCCCCACACCCATTCAAATATAAGGCTTTTCTAATTCAAGGGAGTGACATATCTTTCAAATAATGCATGGAGAACGCTCTACTGTACGGTACAATTCATGGCAAAGTCTCTACAGTACGGTACAATTATAAGCAAATGACTCTAAGGTACGGATCTTCAATAATGCAACAAAGATTTCATCGCATCTTAAGCAATGCGAGATTTTGCGATTCTAAGGGAGTATGGTGCAATATTTTCAAGAATATCATACGGATATTTCCTTACTCCGATCTTGCCGTCACGTGTTTTGTCGCAAGTAGAAGGTGTTAGAGGGATTGTCAAGAGATCGACTCAGGTATGTTAAGGCTATCCCTTCTTTCTTTTTGGCATGATCCAAATGATACAAACGAAATGAGTAAACGCACAATTTTCATAAATGACTCTATTCATAAAAGTACTAGGAGTGTCTATATTCTTGATTCCCCATGTGAATTATTATTATATCTTCTGTTCATGGGTCTCAGAAAAATACGTATTTGATAAAGTTTATCCGAAAGGCATATTGATCTTATGACATACCGAGAAATCTTATTAATGTATTTCTGATGCATTTTATGCATTTATACATGTACATTGACCCATGATCAGATGGCATTATATACGCGTATATTATATGTATATGGGATATGGAAAAAGGTTATGGCGTTATATACGCACCACCACTTGATTAGCTGGTATACGTTGATGATTTGCCCACAGTGGCCGAGATGATATGATGGGATGCCCTCAGAGGCGATGATGTTATGTACGCATATACCTAAGCATGGTATGACATTTATATGCATATGCATGGCATTGTAAATATTAATTATTCACAGAGTTGTTCAGACTTACATGTTGAGTCTTTTACACCATGTTTTTCTCACGTCTATTATTTATTGATTTTCATTCCTTACATACTCGGTATATTATTTGTACTAACGTCCCTTTTACATGGGGACGCTGCGTTTCATGCCCTCAGGTCCCGATAGACAGGTCAAGAGCCCTCCAAGTAGGCTATCAGCTCAACAAAAGATATTGGTGCAGTCCATTTACTCCGAAGTTGCTTGTTTGTTTAGTATAATTTAGACGTGTATTGTTTGGTATGGCGGGACTCTGTCCCGACCTTTATGACAATTATGTGTTCTTAGAGGCTTGTAGACAGATGTCATGTACGTAAAAGATTGTATGGCCTTGTCGGCCTATGTTCAGTGTACGAGTGGTTATTTTGGTCTAATAGGCCTGTATGTCTTATGTATAAGTTAGTATTATATGTTGTATTCTACTTATCTCACGGCAGCCTCTACGGCTCAGTTATCTATGATAGTATGATACGAAAAGATACGTTATGTTGGTACTCGGTTGAGTAAGGTACGGGGTGCCCATCACGGCCCATCGGTTTGGGTCATGATAAAAGTGGTATCGGAGCAGTTCTGTCCTAGGGAGTCTACATGCCGTGTCTAGTAGAGTCTTGTTTATGGGTGTGTTGTGCACCACACTTATAAGCAGGAGGCTATAGGGCATTTTGGACTGTCACTCTTTCTTCTTACTCTAGATCGTGTGGTAGAGCTCAGTTGTAAGAACTCAATTTCCTAAACTCTATCTTATTCATAATACGATGATGCCTACATCCAGAATGACGGTTGGTAAGAGATATAGTTGTGGAAGATTTGAGTCAGAGGAACTCGATTTTTTATGATGCTTATGATGAGTAAATGTAAGGTCTTCAGTAGATCAGGTGTGTACTAAGACGTGTAAGCCTCTTGATAAGGAGCCTTAAGGCAACAATATCTATCCACCACTATGGTGAAAGGCAATGAGAGATTCATAAGATAGATACAAGTTTGAACAAGTAAAAGAAGCAAGATGAAGAAGGGTACGAGGCACCCACTTAATGAAGATTATCAGTATTTACAATTTAGGCAGAGGAATATAAGCCTATTGAGTTACCTTCAATAATAACAGAGGTATGTACAATTGGTCACACCCATCTCAGTTATGCCATATGGGAGCTGATAGATATAGTTTAAGAGAAGGACGAGATATCAGGATCTGACTGGGGTTAGAGTAACCCAAAATGGTACATGGATTGCTAGCATTAGTTGATACTTCTGAAGGATATTACAAATGTGCTAATAGATCTCCTTGTGAGACACCCAGATGGTGCACCCTAGAATAGTACAACTAGATATGAATACTAGAATGTTCAAAGACAGGCACTGGAAGCCTGGAAGGGATAAATATTATCTTAGTGTGACTCCCTTCCCTAGTGGAGAAAGAATGTTAGGCAACTCGAAGAGCCAGTAGATGGAGCAAGGGGAGCTAAAAGAAAAAGAATGCCTTGTTCAAGTTTTCAGAATAAAGTGATAGACATAAATGTTAGCGAGAAATAAGAAGAGAGTTAATGAAGTATTATGAGTAAGATGTGATACATGGATGACAACGGTAGATAAAAAATATGACAGTATTACAAAGTCTATAGTCAAGTGGAGGAGAAGACTAGAGGTGACAGGACTAGAGATAACAAAAGAGTATAGGCCATAAAGTAGTGTCCTCATTTCGAGAAATAAGTTCGTGACTCTAACGCAACTACCAGAAGGAAAAATTAGACCCTAGAGTAATAAGAAATCAGCATGGACTGATGAACAAGATAAACTAAACATGAACTAGGGACTGAGTAATAGTCGGCATCATGAGAACTTTAGAGATTGCATCCCGAGGATAATAGAATGGACGACAGAAGAATACCCTATAAAGGTTATTCAAGAAGACGCTTCCCTAAAGCAAGCAAGGTGAGTAAATTTAAGCTTAAGGGACTGTATGTGCTAGTTACACTAAGTGTCACCCTCGCGAGTGAGGAATTTTATTATCCTTGGTACAGAAGGATTACCGCGAGGCGAGTAAGGATCATCGATGATGTGAAAAGATGTCAAAGATGAGAAGGTAACACATCTATACGTAGATCATCGTAGAACTAAATCTTAGTGCTCCCCCAAAGGGGGAAATATGGTGTGACGTGGCATTAAGTCTGAATTAAGTGGTTCTAGTAACTATGGAATGGTAAAGGAAGAATGCAATAAAAATGAGAAAGGGATGAGATTGCACTTATTCAAATCCTACAGATATGCTATGATTCCAGAACATTATGTAAGCACGACGTCAAGGAGAGGAAGTAAGGGTTCCTACCTGAGATGTTATTGATAGATAGGGAACTAGTGCGAGACGTAAGTTAAGACAAAGGAAATAACCCAAGAAAGATTACACGGAATATTGATATGAGAATGGGCCAACGAGTAGTTAGTAGTTGATTCAGGAAGACCCTAGTTATGGCTAAACAAGAGGACACAGACAAATCAACAGATTGTGCAAGACGAACATAGTGAACCCCAACATAGGGAATTCAGTCTCGCAGATGTGACATCGTGATCATTGAGATATATTTAGATAGGAGTTGGGGTAGTTAAAGGTAAATAAAAGAGAATGCCACTGGGAATACAGTCAAAATATTAGTTCGGAAGCAAACCTACAAGCACAAGGGCGTGAAAGTAAGTAACTACGGATAATTATTGGCGGGGGAGAACATAAAAAATTCCATCAAGTAAACGATGTGATAAGCTTGTAACTTTACAAGAGCCAGAAGGTCTCCCTAAATACTGCAACGAAAGACTAGCTGAGGAAATAAAGAAGAAGGCTTCAACCTAAGCACAGTGACCAAAAGAGGAAATGGTCTTGTAACAATAGTCTCACAACAACATTGTATGCACTCCATAAGGAAGTGGCACCTAGCGTGGCTAATGAGTGGGAAGTGAAACCAAAAGTAATATTCGAGACCATATGAATTGCACAAAATTCCGACATGCATGGGAACTAAGATGCATGCAACAAGGGGGCAGAAAGACCAGGAAAAGTAATTTCTTACATTTAAAGAAAGCTTAGATGGAACGAAAGGAATTATTCGATCAATGATCCAGAGTTAGTTATGTTATGAACGCACTCAAGATTTCGGAGTATTATCCATGTAGTATGTATGTTGACAATCATACAGCTGTAGAAGACTCTTGTATAAGTTAAAAGAAAGAATTGAGTCCAGGTCATAGACAAGGGATTGAATTGTTAGACGATGGTGTCACGGATGTTCCATAGCGTCTATGAAAGGCTAAATTAATAACTCATACCATGAGCTGCAGATCGGACGGTAGCTTAAGCCTACATAAAGGTTGATCAGAGGGAAGAGGAAACTAAAGAGTTACATCGACTAAGTAAATCAAGAGTCTGATTATTGGACCCAGAAAATTATAGACCTCGCGATTGAGAACATTGCAGGATCACTCTTAAATATCAGAGGTAAAAGAGAGATAGAACAATAGCCATATTCTATAACGGCTCTACGATAAAGCTAGTCAGAAAAGTACCAGCCTTATAAGAAGTCATTATGAAGCTCTCATCGGATTATATATGCACCAAAGGTGTAAGTATTATACTAGAGCTTTAAGTTGTGGATGTGAATTATACCTATGTGGAAGGAAGGTCATGAAAGAGATACAAGATTTTAAGGTAAGTAAGGTAAAGGTGAACAACGCACGAGATACTCAAATGTAGAAGGTTGTGAATAGTCCATACTTTGGATAGGAGGCTAGAAGCGTGGGGATTCAGTATCCAGGAATGATAGCGGCGTCGTCAGTGGCTTGTCTTCCAGCCTATGGTTTCTAGGTATCGAGGAGTCTAATTAAGAGAGTAAAGAAGAGTTAGAGACGATGTGATGTTCTAGAATGACATAAGGAAATCTATGGAGCAAGTAAGCTAAAGGAAGGTTGAATGTAGTATAAATAGATATGTGTAGGTCGTAAGCTAAAGTATGGTAGAGCGACAGGGTCTTAGGAAGACATGAGTAAGGATAAGGAAAGACAAGTAATAAGGTGACGAGAATTGATAAGTCCTCGGGATTAAGCCCATGAAAACAAGAGAGCTGATGGTTTGTCTAAGTTATAGAAAGCTCAGTATAGCCTGAATGAACTCAAAGGAGTCTAAGACTAGTAGCATTTAGAAGAGATGGAATGTTGCCCTGCTAGTAGAATGAGGGTGTATTTGTGATAGATAAAGGATGATGTTTGGGCCTTCGATTGAGTAATGACTTGAAGAGGATTTCATGAATTATACGGGATTAAAATACCCACGTAAGTGAATCACATTGGGATGCTATAAAATACGGTTATTGAAGTACAATATCGCCACTAAATGGATCAGAAAAATCACTTCAAATATTCCTCGATGCAATGTAATCCCTAGTGGCAAGGTATTACATAAGAAGTTTCAAGTTATCAGTGGTATATTGTGAAACAATATTGAGGTGAATCAACGATGGATGGACAAAATTCACAAAGTATGAGATGAGATTAGGCCATCATTCTTAAAATGAACAGTAATGAGGAAATATTAAAGGACTTAGATTTATACATATAGGATAAGCAACGAGAGTAAGCTGAAATTTGGTAGCAGACCTCAGTAACGATGAATCGAAGTAAGAATTATGGTATACTATGGCCTACTTAGATGAAGTAAAGTTAATGATACCCAGAGGGATAACTTGACATAATTTTATATATGAACACAGAGTGAAGCCTAGAGATTGGCTAAAAGCTGGAGGAAAGAGAAGAGAAGAGTCGCATAGGCGCACATACAAAGTTAGAGTCGTGCATACTGCATGATAAAAGGTAGCAATAGTTATAAGATTGGAAGGATTCTGACCACGAGTCGTGGTGCGAGAAAGAGACCTAAAGGGGGGAATGCCCTAGCCTTTAGAATTATTCACAGAACAGTTGCCTAGATGGCAAGGAGATTACTAAAGTATTCTGAAGACATAAGTCATAAAAATGATAAGTGCAACAGTCAACATTCGAGAACGAATGTTCTAAAGGGGGGAATGATGTTACACCCCATGTTTTCGTACGTGAAAGTACGCTATAAGTAAATTGATAGAAGCTCGAAAATGAGATGTTACCTACCGCATTTTTGTACATTAGAGTTTCGTCGTAAGTTAATCGATGTAAGTTCGGGGATGAGATTATTTTGAGATTATAAGCATTATGCTATTTCAAATAAGTGATGAGTAAATTCGTGAAGGTGAGACGGTAAGCAAATTGAAGAAAATGAATTTCGTCAAAGTTTGACATTTTAGGATAAAATACGGTCCGAGCTTATGATACCCGGTAATTATGGACTAGTACCACACAAGGTACTACATGACCATGATAGTAAGGTGTTTAAGGTGTGTTAAAAATAAGTAATATTTTAAGTAATTTGGGATAATTCTTAACTATGTGGGTAATTGATTAATTATTAGATAATGGGGGATAACCTAGTTAATTAATGAATTGTTGGGTGATTAATTAAAGGAATTAGATAAGATTAGACCTCCCCTCCCCGTGGCAGCAAGCCACCCAAGATATATGACTCTTAAGTCATTATGAGTTATGTGGCAAAGTTAAGAATTAAGGGTGTGTGGTTAAGCCACCACATGGAGTGGGACCCACTCCCATTCAAATATAAGGCTTTTCTAATTCAAGGGAGTGACATATCTTTCAATTAATGCATGGCAAAGTCTCTATAGTACGGTACAATTCATGGCAAATTCTCTACAGTACGGTACAATTCTAAGCAAATGACTCTAAGGTACGGATCTTCAATAATGCAACAAAGATTTAATCGCATCTTATGCAACGCGAGATTTTGCGATTCTAAGGGAGTATGGTGCAATATTTTCAAGAATATCATACAGATTTTTCCTTACTCTGATCTTGCCGTCACGTGTTTTGTCGCAATTAGTGGGTGTTAGAGGGATTGTCAAGAGAATCGACTCAGGTATGTTAAGGCTATCCCTTCTTTCTTTTTGGCATGATACAAATGATACAAACGAAACGAGTAAACGCACAATTTTCGTAAATGACTCTATTCATATAAGTACTAGGAGTGTCTATATTCTTGATTCTCCATGTGAATTATTATTATATCTTCTGTTCATGGGTCTTAGAAAAATACGTATTTGATAAAGTTTATTCGAAAGGCATATTGATCTTATGACATACCGAGAAATCTTATTAACGTATTTCTTATGAATTTATACATGTACATTGACCCATGACCAGATGGCATTATATACGCATATATTATATGTATATGGGATATGGGAAAAGATTATGGCGTTATATACGCACTACCACCTGATCAGCTGGTATACGTTGATGATTTAGCCACAGTGGCCGAGATGATATAATGGGATACCCTCAGATGCTTGATGATTTATGAACGCATATACCTAAGCATTGTATGACATTTATACGCATATGCATGGCATTGTAAATATTAACGATTCACAGAGTTATTCAGACTTACATGTTGAGTCTTTTACTCCATGTTTCTCTCATGTCTATTATTTACTGATTTTCATTCCTTACATACTCGGTACATTATTTGTACTGACGTCCCTTTTGCCTGGGGACGCTGCGTTTCATGCCCACAGGTTCCGATAGACAGGTCGAGAGCCCTACAAGTAGGCTATCAGCTCAGCAGAAAATGTTGGTGCGCTCCATTCGCTCCGGAGTTGCTTGTTTGGTCAGTATGATTTAGACGTGTATTGTTTGATATGGCGGGACTCTGTCCCGACCTTTATGAAAATTATGTGTTCTTAGAGGCTTGTAAATAGATGTCATGTACGTAAAAGATTGTATGGCCTTGTCGGCCTATGTTCAGTGTACGAGTGGTTATTTTGGTCTTATAGGAATGTATGTTTTATGTATAAGTTGGTATTACATGTTGTATTCTACTTATCTCACGGCAGCCTCTCCAGCTCAGTTATCTATGATAGTATGATATGAAAAGATACGTTATGTTAGTACTCGGTTGAGTAAGGTACCGGGTGCCCGTCGTGGCCCATCGGTTTGGGTCGTGACGAGATCTAACATATCTGAGGCTAACATTAAGGTCACAGACAGTTGAACTAAAAAGCCTATTATGCTCAATAGTCTTCTTATACTTATCCTCCAGCGGAGCATGTTTCACCCCCACAACAACAAGCTCTTCAGTTTTGGAGTTCAAGGCTGCCTCTAAGTTGGTCAATCTTACATCGGAGGCAGCCTCGCAGTCGGTTGCAGCAAGAACGACATTATGTACTTCAGCCCATTTGGCCCTGGCTTCGTCAAATTTAACCCTCAGTGGAACAATCTCTTGGATAAGGGTTACCACTTCTTGCTCGCTTTGCTGCAAACAGTCTCCAATACAATGGCCTCAGCATCTTTGGCTTCCAATTCTGAGAGGCGAACATCAGTTTGCTCCCGCTCGGCGAAAAGCTGATCCCGTGCGGAGGTAAGTTCTTCCTTTTCCGGAATCAACCTTTGGAGGCCTTCGGAAGTAAGAAAGTTGGCCTACAAAGCAAGAAAGGCAAACTCAGGATATGTTTAGGTAAAAATAGAAGAAATAACAAAGGAAGTAAAGAATGTACCGCTGTGATGTTCTGCATGGCGTTGTTCAACAAGCATTCTCCTGGGAGAGCCTGTATCTTTTCCCAATCTTTCTCTGAAGCCAAAGGCTTCAGATAATTAGCAAGTTCTACCGGCCGGGATAGTAAGTTGCATCCGGTGGAGACCGAGAGAGTAACGTTCCTCCTACTTTGCGGATCTTCAGAGGGGCAGCATAAATTTGCCTTAAATTCCCATGAACAGGGGACTGGGGAAGAGTGACATCCTCTTCTCAGACAGATACGGCCAACGGAGATGATGTAGTAGCTGCTGATGGCAATGGAGGGTGAGAAGCAGTTGCGATAAACGTAGTGCTAATTGTTGGTTGCTCGTTAATCGAAGACAGTAGGGACCCAATACTTAGCCCCGCAATACCGGGCACAGCGACTGGAACCCGAAAATGGGAGTTGGCATTTTCTACCATCTCAAACTCCCCCCAAAATGCCGAGACATCGTCCTTGGTTGGTGTAACTAACTCAACAGGTTGAGCATTTTGTTGAGTTAATGAGGATCGTCATCTTCTATGTAGAGAAGATCCCCATCACTAGCTTCTCCATCATCGTCGATCATCATGGTGTCTAGGACTGGCCCAGGAGGAGGGCTAGTCACCACAACTTCCGGAGATGACTCGGGGGAAACAATTTTCGCCCTCTTATTCTCTTCCACGGTTGTGGAGGATCGTCTTCTATTTGGTTGCGTGTCCTCCGGTCGGGTACTCCGTGAAGAAACACTTGTACCCGAAGCAGGCGCAGAGACACCTGTTCGAGTAAGCGCCTCCTGAAGCAGCCTTGCCGCGTCAGCAAGAGCAGCCAAAACGTCCTCATCGGGTACGGTAACCGAGCCCGTTGGTAGACCTAATTTCAGGAAAAAAGGGAGAAATGGTCAATATATTTCCTCGCGTAAAAAGCAAAAACGAGACGAGTTTAAGTTACCATGATTTTTGTCCTTCCACCCGTATTGGAGGGCCAGTTCTTTCCATGTGCGGGTTTCGAGCATAGTGTCATCGAAATGTTCTGGACCCACTGGGCCAAGCCTTCAACCCTAGGTGGAACCCATCGAGTTGCTAAAATAGGCAAAATGAGGAGGATCAGTACGGATATGAAGGAATTCCTGATAAAAGAGATATTGAACAAGGAGCTTACGAGTGCGGTTCCATGATTCCGGAAAGGATAAATCCGTTTCTGGAGTGATATCATTGGTGGAAACTGCAACGAACCGTTCTATCCACCCACGGTCGTTGTCGTCATCCATACTAGATAATAAAGCATGGTGGCCACGTTTGCTGAAGTTTATTATTTCCCCGCGGAAGACTTTGAGGGAATAGAGATTCATCACATGAGTTAAGAATAACTCCTCTCTCATCTCTTGGACAAACGCGGAAGGCAAGCAATCGTCCTCCACACAGAAGGACTTACTTTTGCCAAACACACTTGGTAGCGGAGGCAGAACTCCGCAATAACGGAGTCAAGCTCTCTACTCAAAGAAAACACACCCAAAGTAAAGGGATACATGTAAAAGTATGTCAAACCCTCCCTGGGTAGGGTTACTCGCTCTATTAGATCAGGAGAAACAATGTCCATATCTTGGCAGTGGTAATCCTCCTTCACAACAAAAATACTGGAAGGACGGATAGAAGAATGGTATCTGCCAATGGCCCACGTGTGAGTGCTAGCTGAAGGGAATTTCTCTTCGAAGTCGTTTGTTGTAACAAGATTTCTAGGGATGATGGTGCCCGCTTTTGGAGGAGTAGCATCCTTGGCTTTGCTTTTACCCTTTGAAGAGCTGGTGTTCTTTGAAGAAGAATCCATTATATGTTATGGATGAAGGAAAAGCTTTTTCGTTTGAAAGAAGTTAAAGAAAGGTTGAAGAACAATAAAGAGAGTTTTAGAGAGTTTGACTAGTTATGGAGTATGACTGAAGAAGGTTGATGCGTATAAGTAAAGGTTTAGGCGGCTAAATTCGTGGCCATGATTACCTCTATAACCGGAAAAAGCTATACTGAATCGTGGGATGACGCGTGTTTAGGGCATTAAATGCGGTGAGACGTTCGTCTAATCAACCGTCATAAGCTTTTCAGAAGGAATCATTGTACTTCCTTCAAAAAAGAGTGTTTCTACCAACTTCTCGATGACACAAAATTATGTCACCGGAATGTATGGGGACTATCTATATACGGTAAAATTCAACTGTACCATTTTACGGGTAAACAAACATAATGAAATAATTAAAGAAATACACAATACTTAGCCTTGAAATGAAGGTAAAATCACGAAAAACAGTAATTCTGTAGGCAGAGCTTCCGGGCACAACAGTGATGAAAACAAGGAACAACAAAGTAAAATTATGTAAAGCTTTTGATCGATTATAGCGTAAATTTTCCAAAAAAGTCGTGTTGTCTATAATGATAACGGAGCTCACTATTATAGCTATGCCTAGGGAACAAGGTCCTTGGATCATGCCCTTTTTTAGTGTCAATTATGAGAGCCATTGATGAAGCTGTATCGATGAGCATAAATGAAAAATTCTCTGTAACGGACAACACACTAAATGCTGTGGAATATCCTCCATTAAATGCTACCGGTCTGAGGGTATTTGTTGTATCTTTACGAGTATCGTTCTTTCCGGTGACAAACGGGATAACTGCCTTCAGTTCTAACTATCCCCCTCCTTAAGTTCCACATGCCATTCTCTTAAGCGGCCACATATCATAACATATTTTACCGTATATGGATAGTCCTCCTGCTTTCCGGTGACATAACCTTATGTCATCGGGAAGTTGGTAGAAACACTCTTTTTGGCGGGAACTATTATGATTCCTTCTGAAAAGCTTCTGACGGTTGATTAGATGCACGTCTCTCCGCATTTAATGCCCCGAACATGCGTCATCCCACGATTCGGCATAGCTTTTTCCGGTTATCGAGGTAATCGTGACCACGAATTTAGCCGCCTAAACCTTTACTTATACGCATCATCCTTCTTCACCCATACTCCATAACTCGTCAAACTCTCTAAACTCTCTTTATTGTCTTCAACATTTATTTAACTTCCTTCAAACGAAAAAGTTTTTCCTTCATCCATAACATATAATGGCTTCTTCTTCAAAGAACACATGCTCTTCAAAGGGCAAAAGCAAAGCCGAGGACGCTGATCCTCCAACAGTGGGCACCATCATCCCTAGAAGTCTTGTTACAACAAAAGTCTTCGAAGAGAAATTTCCTTCCACTAACCCTCGCACGTGGGCCGTTGGAAGATACCCTTCTTCAATCCGTCCTTCCAGTATTTCTATTGTGAAGGAAGATTGTCGCTGCCAAGATTTGGACATTGTTTCTCATGATCTAACAGAGCGAGTAACCCTACCCAGGGAGGATTTTACATATTTTTACACGTATCCCTTTACTTTGGGTGCGCTTTCTTTGAGTGGAGAGCTTGACTCCGTTATTGCAGAGTTCTGCCTCCACTACCAAGTGTGTTTGGCACAAGTAAGTCCTTCTGTGTGGAGGACAATTTCTTTCTTTCGGTGTTTGTGACAAGGGACGAGAAAGGAGCTATCCTTAGTTCATGTGATGAATCTCTATTCCCCCAAAGTCGTCTGCACGGGAATGATAAACTTTAGCAAACGCAGCCACCATGCTCTATTATCTAGCATGGATGAAGACAATGACCATGGGTGGATGAAACAGTTCGTACTAATGATATCACTCCAGTAACGACTTCATCCTTTTTGGAATCATGGAACCGCACTCGTAAGCTCCTTGTTCAATATCTCTTTTATCAGGAATTCCTTCATATACGTATTGATCCTCCTCCTTTTGCCTATTTCAGTAACTCGATAGGTTCCACCTAGGGTTGACGGCTTGGCCAGTGGGTTCAGAAAATCTTGGACGTCACTACGCTCGAAACCAGCACATGGAAAGAACTGTCCCTCAAATATGGGTGGAAGGCAAAAAATCATGGTAACTTAAACTCATCTCGTTTTTGCTTTTTACGCGAGGAAATTGATTAATACTTTCTCCCTTTTTTTCTGAAATCAGGTCTATCTGCGGGCTCGATTGTCATCCCCGATAAGGACATTTTGGCTGATCCTGCTGACGCGGCGAGGCTGCTTCAAGAGGCGCATACTCGAACAGGTGTCTTCGGGCATGCTTCGGTACAAGTGTTTTTTCACGGAGTCCCCGGCCAGAGGACAAGTAACCAAAAAAAAGAAAAGCTAGTGATGGGGAATCTTCTCTACATAGAAGACGACCCTCCTCATCAACTCAACAGAATGCTCAACCTGTTGAGTTAGTTACACCAACCGAGGATGATGTCTCAGCGATTTGGGGGGAGTTTGAGATGGTAGAAAATGCTAGCTCTCGTTTCCAGGTTCCGGTCGTTGTGCCCGGTATTACGGGGCTAAGTACAGGGTCCCTGCCATCTTCGGTTGGCGAGCAACTAACAACTAGCACTACGTTTGTCGCAGCTGCTTCTGACCCTTCATCTCCTTCTTCACTAGCTCTTCCATCAGCAATTGCTACATCATCTCCATCGACCGCATCTGTCCGAGAAGAGGATGTTACTCTTCCCCAGTCCCCAGTTCATGGGAATTTGGGGCAAATTTATGCTGCCCCTCTGAAGATTCGCAAATAAGGAAGAACGTTACTCTCTCGGTCTGCACTGGATGTAAATTTCTATCCTGGGGGGTGGAACTTGCTAATTATCTAAAGCTTTTAGCTTTAGAGGAAGATTGGTAAAAGATACACGCTCTCCCGGGAGAATGCTTGTTGAACAATGCCATGCACAATGCCGCAACAATACATTCTTTACTTCCTTTGTATTCTTCTATTTTTGCCTAAAAATATCATGAGTTTGCCTTTCTTGCTTTGAAGGCTAACTTTCTTGCTTCCGAAGGCCTCCAAAGGTTGATTCGGGAAAAGGAAGAACTTACCTCTGCGCGAGATCAACTTTTGGCCGAGTGGGAGAAAACTGCCGTTCGCCTCTCATAATTGGAAGCCAAAGCTACTGAGGCCGTTGTATTGGAGACTCGTTTACAGCAAAGCGAGCAAGAAGTGGTAACCCTTATCCAAGAGATTGTTCCGCTGAGGGTTAAATTTGACGAAGCCAGGGCCAAATGGGCTGAAGTACATAATGTCGTTCTTGCTGCAACCGACCGCGAGGCTGCCTCCGATGTAAGATTGACCAACTTGGAGTGTCACGACCCAAACCACGTGAACGGTACACGGCACACTACCCGACCTAAGCGAACCAAACCATGTGATGCACCCAAAGCATATGCATGAAAACCTATTTAACTGCGGAAGCTCCTTAAAGATCATATACATTTTCAAGTTAAATGATAATATATTTTCAAATTTAAAATCACACATGACGCCTTTCATGATAATAACAATGAGACTAAGTAAAATAAATATGCTTTCATGTATGTCGTGTACAACCCCGTTACTACAACCTTTCACAACTATCTATGGAGCCTCTATACTAAAGAATAGAATTAAACACTTGGGTTAATACCCGACTAGCGTAAATTAAGAAAACAACATGATCGCTACCATGAAATAGGAGTGGTGTCTCACCATATACCTTAGGAAGAGAGTTATCCTAGCCCTGACCGCATGCCACGTATCATACCTCATCCTGAAATATGTAAAGTAAGCGGGACCCTGGAAGGGGACCTAAGGGTTGAGTACACCACAACGGTACTCAATAAGTGTCATAGACTCTCTCTAACTTAAGTTCCCAGGACAAACTTTATAAAAATAATGCATCAGTATTTGATATAAAATGATAAGAAATTTTATCAAGCCCACAGTACCCCAAATTCTTCAGCGCGAACGCGAGGGTCTGACCGCGTTCGCGAAGAAGGAAACCAGAAGCAGAAATCTAGTGTGTTTCAACTCAACTCCAGGTGGTCCGAAATGCACCCGAGCCCCTCGGGACCCCGTCCAACTACTCCAACAAGTCTATAAACATAATACGGACTTCCTCAAACTCTCGAAATGCGTAAAATAATAACAAAAATCAAGAATCACACCCCAAAACCAAATTGAATCAAACTTTGAACTTCAAGTTTCTAAATCGCTCCGAACGCGTCGAATCATACTTAGACTACGGATTGACACCAAATTTTATGTGCAAGTCTTAAATAATATTACGGAACTATTCCCAGTCTCGGAATTCCATTCGGAGCTCGATATCACCAAAACCTACTCCAAACCAAATTTAAATAACTTCAAAAACCTTTAAGAACCAACTTTCACTATTAAGCGTCGAAACGCTCTCGGGTCACCCACAACCCGATCCGAATATACGCCCAAGTCCGAAATCATCATATGAACCTATTGGAACTGTCAAATCCCGATTCCGAGGTCGTTTACTAAAAATGTTGACCAAAGTCAAACTTGGCCTTTCAAGCCAACCTTAAGGAACTAAGTGTTCCGATTTCAACCCAAACACTTCTATATCCCGAACCAACCATCCCCGCAAGTCATAAATTAGTAAAAACAAGTACGGAAAGTTTTATTTAGGGGAAACAGGGTTCTACCAAGTAAAACGACCGATCGGGTCGTTACAATGGAGGCAGCCTTGAACTCCAAAACTGAAAAGTTTGTTGCTGCGGGGTGAAACATGCTCATCTAGAGGAGAAGTATAAGAAGACTATTGAGCATAATAGGCAGTTTCGTCCTCGAATATTTTACAAGTCACTTCTAAGTATAGAGTTACCCTCCTTTTATCTCCAACCATTATGCATAAGTACTTATGACTACATGGGTCTTATACTTCCTTTCCAAAATCTCAACTTACTTATGACCCTCAAAATTTGGCAATCTTTACAAATTCTTATAAATTTCGGCAGAGTTTCCCCTATAAATAGGACTATCCAAAAATTTTAACCTGTCCAGAACAAGCTCCCACACGGGAACCAATAACAATATCGCTCAATAACTAACAATACACAATATAATGTACCATATTGACCCCACTCGGCCGTACATATACCATAAGTGCATCAAATGTAAATCTTTAAAACTTTTAACTTGTAACATATATGAATACCATTCAATATCAATAAGATATACTATATATAGCTTCCATATCACTATTATACATGCCTGCATTTTCTTTAGTCATGCATACGTCAAGTTGTACCTAAAAAGTATCTTCAAATAAACCAAAAATCTCTCTGTAATTGGACTTCCTTAATAATTTTTTTATTGAGATAAAGAATAATTGATTTTCATGCTCCCTTAATTTCTTAGCTTGCTCAAGGCAATATCTCATAGTTTATGAGATCGAAGTTATATTGCCCACTTCGTATCTGCAAAACTTGTTCATTCCGACTCGTAGCTTTGGAATTTTCTTTTTCATAAATAATACTTTCAAATAAATCTGTTGCCTTTCACGATTCTTGTTTTCATACATGATTTTTTTTTTCACTTAGGAATCTTGATGTCCTATAATTGTTAAAATTATTCTGGAATGTTCTTCTATTCGTTCCAAAGACTAATAAGATATTTGTCCTAGATTGATCCATCATATAACAATTAGTACCCCCACTTTCACTCGTGACTTTGGAGTTCCCGAAGATCCCAACTTGATAACTATTATTGCTTATAGGTTTTCTCTATAGAAAAAAAATATTCATCCCAGTTTCATCCATTTTACGATACTACTTTGCCATCTATTCTCGAATACCGAGGTTCAAATTTCCATTTCTTAACTTTAACCAACTCCTTAACTCTATTGAGTTCCTTGTGATGGTTTTCTAACAAAAAATTAAGATTTTATCTACTTATGGGTGCACCATAGGTATACTACCATAGCCCGTAATCTTCCAACACTCGCGTATCAATGATATCACGATAACACTTACACCTTTTAAGATTAGTGCCCTTTCTTAAACCCATGCTTTTTACTGGCATACTTAGTTTTTGGTATACACGAGTCATTTCTAATTTAAGAATAAGTTTTGCATTACCCCTTTCTATTTTATTCTGTGCAAAGTATGCACATATTAAAAGGACTCCCTTATTTCATACAATTCCACGTATAATTCAAAGTACTCCCTCGTTCTTGCCAGCACTTGAATTTAACTCAAATCACACATGCCTCTAAGTTGTAAGAATACATTTGAGGTGCCCATTAAATATGTAAATATCAGACATATATTTTTAATATCCTTGATGCAGAATATCCTTTCTTGTAATGAGTTTTTAATTCCCTACAAATACTTTATGATATTCTTACCCATTTCATCACGAAGTTACCGAAAATTTCCTCTTCATCTTGACTGGTGAATAAGAAATCTTATTTCCAAAACCATCATCTTTAAGGTGAATTTCTCATGTCCCGATGCTCCCCCACTTAAGAGTAAACCCAATTCAAACTCTTACCTGTCACTCAAAGTGTTTATTAAATTGTCATCTCACAGAAAACTTACCGTTGACCATCTATATGACCACCCTCTACTATAGGCTCCTTATTCCCCAACTAGAAATTTTTAGTTTGCCGTTTCAATCTTTCATTATACCTTGAATTTTTATTTCATTATTACGCTGATATACTCAATATTCTGACAATAGGATAGATTGGTTATACTCATAGTAGCTTTCTTTGTTCATTTTTGTATCCAAGTATCACGTCGCTACTAGCTGTAACATATATTGCTAAGTGCCATTATTTTTTGCCCTTACGACATCATTATAGTTAGCACTTAACTCTTTCATGTTCAGTCTACCGTTGAAATTTCTACTAACATTTCACCCTTCAATCCATGCCCTAATACAGTTCTAACAAGTACGACTACCTTGCGTTTCTCATCTCATGCTTAAATAAGTTGAGCGAGTATGACTCTCTTAGGCTAAATCCATATATCATTGTATAACTTTTCACAACATATACCATCTTCACAATGCTACATGTTAGAATTACACATCCTATCTTTATGCCACCATCATGTTCTCAAGCCGCATATATATATATATATGAGATTCCGTAGTATATATCTCTGAAATTATATTTCTTGCTCTTAAGTCCTTTCATGAAACTTTATTTTGATGGTATCCCACCGAGTAGGCTAATACTTATGATAAAGATGGCATGCATGTAGGGTCTTATTACCTCATGTCTTCATCACAATGTGAACTCTTTTGGTCATAGATAATACTACATATTTACATCAACATGTTACATATAAAAAATATATACTTGCATATCTTCCCATTCTTCATGGTACCACTGACCTCATCCATACATATCATGTTAGGAATTTGTGACATGGTATCATGTAATCTTAGAATTCTTGTAACTTCTCAATCTCCAAATTTGTACCATAACCGTTTTCAATTTTGTTTTTGAGCCTTACATCGTACACATTATATGTATAACTTTCCAACAACTTTAACTTAGCCCATGAGCCATTTCAATATTTATTCTTCTTAAATTATAAGGATCCGTTTACTCATAAGTTGACTGCTCTTTCAATATTGGGAACATATAGAGGTTCTTTGAGATCATTCTTGGAAATTCTCAATTTTTCATCATTTCAATAGAATAAAATAAGACATACCTCGACTATAAAAAAACTCAAGAGTATCATTCCACGTCATATTTGTTTTCTTCTCTAACAACCTATATTGCTTCTTATAACCTCCAAGATAACTCATTTTGTGCATCTCATGCCTTAATATTTTCATACTTGCCCATTTAAGTTCGCATACTTTATCCTCGCATACCTTGGTATACATAATTAGAGATTAACTTTTATTTGTATCACATTCATCATCTGGAGGGACTCAAGGTTGTCATGCCCATCCTTTACATATGGCATGCTTCGTCTATCCTCAACTCGTACTTACACATGGCACTTTATTTCTTGTGTGTCACTTCTATTACATATGATACAATCATGACGATAACCTATCATGCTAAGGGGAAACCCGATGTCTAGTATAATTAAGGATCATTTCTCTCGTCTTGTAACATTCCCTTTTTGGATGATCAAGAAAGTCTTTTTTTTTTGGGAAGGTGTCTTTAGTCATTATTGACACTGTCTTAACTATGCCATACTTCTTATGAGTCATACTATGTTTACCACAAACTTGACTGATTCACATTCACTTATCAATTAGATCCAAATCACTTCTCCATATCTTGTCATGATAATTTAAGATGCAACATCTTCATTTACAATATTTTTTTTGTACCTTTGCTAAACTCGTTAATGGTGATTACCATAGTAAACAGTCGCTCCAATATCTTGACAAACAATCTTGAATTAAAATCTAGGTTTCTAACATAGGTGCCCTTATTCACATCATCCTGAAAATATTAGCTGACATCATCACCTTATCTACTTTCATGATTTCTCAGTATTCGAGTGACAATTCTTATTCACCAAAGTCATATGTGTTGACTGTATCAGTCCCAATCGATTCTTAACCCATCTTTCCATTTTAAACAAATTTGACACTTTCTGGCTATTAGCCCAAACATATTGTATTATAACTCGAACCGTGAACTTTATTCTCGTCACTTTTATATCTTCCACAATAGAAAATCAATATGATCGAGAATACATACTCTCACTTCAGGCACAAACGTATGATCTAGAGTAAGATGAAAGTGAAACTCCCTAGATGTCATTATAACCTCCCCGATATAAGTGTGGCCGACAACACACTGATAAGAGGGACTCTACTTGACACGGATCCATACACTTCCTAGGACTCGACTTAGAACCTAGTGCTTTGATACCAAGTTTGTCATGACCTAAACCACGTGACCGGTACCTGGTACACTACCCGACCCGAGCGAACCAAACCATGTGATGCACCAAAATCATATGCATGAAAATCAATATAACTGCGGAAGCTCCTTGAAGATCATATACATTTTCACGTTAAATGATTAAATATTTCCCAATTCAAAATCACACAAGACGCCTTTCATGATAATAACAATGAGACTAAGTAAAATAAATATACTTTCATGTATGTCGTGTACAACCCCGTTACTACAACCTTTCACAACTATCTATGGAGCATCTATACCAAAGAATAGAAATAAACACTTGGGTTAATACCCGACTAGCGTAAATTAAGAAAATAACATGATAGCTACTACGAAATAGGAGTGGTGCCTCACCATATCCCTCATCAAGAGAGTCATCCTAGCCCTGACAAGATGCCACGTATCATACCTCATCCTGAAATATGTAAAGTAAGCAGGACCCTGGAGGAGGGCCCTAAGGGCTGAGTACACCACAACGGTATTCAATAAGTGTCATAAACTCTCTCTAACTTAAGAATTTAATTCAAATCACACATGCCTCTAAGTTGTAAGAATACATTTGAGATGCCCATTAAATATGTAAATATCAGACATATATTTTTAATATTCTTGATGCAGAATATCCTGATTGTTACTTGTAATGAGTCTTTAATTCCCTACAAATAATTTATGATATTTTTACCCATTTCATCACGAAGTTACCAAAAATTTCCTCTTCAACTTGACTGGTGAATAAGAAATCTTATTTCCAAAACCATCACCTTTAAGGTGAACGTCTCCTGTCCCGATGCTCCCCCACTTAAGAGTAAACCCAATTCAAACTCTTACCTGTCACTCGAAATCTTTATTAAACTGTCATCTCACAGAAAACTTACCGTTGACCATCTACATGACCACCCACTATTATAGGCTCCTTATTCCCCAAATAGAAATTTTTAGTTTGCCGTTTCAATCTTTGATCACACAGTGTTAATTAATTAGTTAGAAACTAGACTCGAAGATCTTTCATTTGATAGGTTGTCCATCACATAACTCCTTATATTTATGTAGATATGCCCGTCCAACATTAGGTCTTGTGCGTACTCATTTGGAACTTTAGTCTATCATGTAATTTCCAACTTGACTTAGACTTAGGGCTCTCCTTAGACCCCACATCACTTATAATATACCCCGTACACTTATTATCATATCTAATTAATATTCATCATATTAATAGTCATCGTCTACACACAAAATAATGTAATTAACACACATCAACTTTCTTAATAGCGCTTAAGTGTTTCAAAATTTTTCGGGGTGCTACATGGAGGCAGCCTTGAACTCCAAAACTGAAGAGCTTGTTGCTGCGGGGGTGAAACATACTTCGCTGGAGGAGAAGTATAAGAAGACTATTGAGCATAATAGGCTCTTTAGTTCAACTGTCTGTGACCTTGATGTTAGCCTCAGATCTATTAGATCCACCTGGGAAAACATTTCTGCCGAGGAAATCCAAATCAAAGAAGAACTTAAGCGCCGAGCGACTTTCCTCGTTGTTGAGAAAACTTACGTTATGTACAGCATGAGGATAAAATCCTTGGAAGAGGCCAAAGTCGGTATCATTGACTTTGATGCTGAAATTGCTAAGGCCCGTGAGCTTGAATTAGCTGCTAAAAATGGTCTCCAGGCAGAGCCTGATGCTTCCGGTTCTTCTGGTTCCGGTTCTGAAAGTTTGGGAACTGAAGAGGAAACGGAAGGTGAAGATGTTAAAGGCCAAACTGATGAATGCACAAATGTTGAGCCATCGGCGGATCTACCCACTTCCCCTGGGGGCGCAGACACTTCTCTTCCTCCGAGTTCCGGAGATGCAGCAGTTTAGCTTTTTTTTCCTCTAACTTTTGTATCCGTGCCACTTTGGCACGTTATTGTAAATAAAGATATCTTTTTGCTCAAGTATTGTTTGAGACTTTCTTTCGTTTGAACGTTTATGCAAGTTTTGCACTCTTTATTTTCTTTTGCCTAAGTATTTTGCGTAAGTTTTACTGTTTGCGTCTTATTACGTAAAACCTTTGGTGTATTTTTCTCCTAAAACATTTTGATTCTGGGCATAAGTTCTTCCAAAATCAACCCTTTAACATGAGAATTTTTATAAGAGAGGGCCCTCTTATATTTACGGTGCTCTTGAAAAGGGCGTCTCCTGTTCATTACGAAACTAGCATTTGAAGTACTTGTTTAACTTTCAAATGATAAAATTAATTCATTGATCAAACAAGAAAAAAGATGAAAAATAAAAGGACTTTATTTTATTCCATCCGTTTTCAAAAAGTATATAAGCATTCGTTATGTTAAAGAGAAATTACCATTTCTTGTGGCTAATTCATACACCTTGTTTCTACGGGGCTGGCAGCGCAGTCCCCAGTCCCGATGACATAATTATATTCCCAATTTTTGTGCTCCGATCGATGTGGCAGACATTGTTGCTGCATTCGCATATCATCCCCCCCAATGTTCTAATGCGAAGAATGCGAATTGGAACACTTGGAACCATGCACCTTCGACAATCCCACTAATGAATTGCTAGACAATCTTCTGCTCGGTAACAAACTTCACTTCCACTTAGGAATTTATGCTATCATGCAAAAGACTATCTAACAATTCTCTAGTGGTTTGAACTTGTAAATGGTCGGTTAACCGTTGTTGGATAGAAAACTCATTATCCGGATAGGAACTTTGCTATCGAGCCAAAGATTATCTAATCGCCCCGGAGTGGTTCTTCACTTGTGTGCCTTGCTATTAAAGGTCTTATTTTTGTTGTTGAAACTTTCTTCGTAGTATGCTTTCTGTTGCTACCTCGTTAAAAACCTTGCCAGAAAAAACCAATTCGGACAAAAACTGGACGAAGGGAAAAAGAGTGCAACACATACTTTCAGTACAGGCGATGTTTGTCAGCAATAATATCTCTTGAGGTGTTCCACGTTCCAATTGCTTGGCAACCTTTCTCCACTCCGATTCTCTAACTCGTACGAACCTTTCCCGGTGTCAGCTGAAACCCAATAGGGGCCTTTCTAGGTTGGACCTAGCTTCCTTGTGTTCAGTTCTCGGGTGTTTAGAGTTACTTTCCTTAGAACCAAATCTCCCACTTTGAAATAATGAATATTGGCTCTTCGATTGTAATATCTTTCCATTCTCTGCTTCTCTGCCACCATCCTTATATGTGCCAAGTCCTTGTGCTCATCGAGTAACTCCAAGTTGACACACATCACTTTGTTGTTCGCTTCTTCGCTTGCCTTGAAATACCTTAAGGTAGGCTCCCCTACTTCCACCGGAAATAAGGCTTCTGCTCCGTACAAAAGGGAAAAGGGAGTTTCCCCCGTGCTCGATTTGGCCGTCATTCAGTATGCCGATAAAATTCGGGTAGTTCCTTAGATCATTTACCTTTGGCCGCTTCCAACCTTTTCTTGAGATTTTGTATAATCACTTTATTTGTTGACTCCGCTTGACAATTTGCGCTCGGATGATAGGGTGAAGATGTGATTCTCTTTATTTTCAAATCTTCAAGGAACTTTATGATCTTTGCGCCGATAAATTGCGGCCCATTATTGCATGTTATTTCTTTTGGTATTTCGAACCTGCAGATTATGTTTTCCCCCAAGAAATCCACCACTTTGCATTCGTCGATCATCTGATAAGGACCCACTTCCACCAACTTAGAAAAATAGTCAGTTAAAATCAAAATAAATCTTACCTTACCGAGAGCCGACGGCAGTGGTCCGACGATGTCCATCCCTCATTTCATGAACGACTACGGAGACAAAATTGAATATAGTGGTTCTGCCGGTTGATGTACCAGCGGTGTGTAGTGTTGGCACTTATCACATTTTTGTACGAAAGCTTTGGCATCTTGTTCCATGCGGGGCCAATAATATCCTGCCCTTACCAGTTTTAGCACTAAAGAATATGCGCCCGAATGGTTTCCGCATGTCCATTCGTGGACTTCTCGCATAACGTAATTAGCTTTGGATGCTCCCAAACATCGGGCCATGCAAAGATTTTCTATACAATTGGCCTCCTTTGAAGCTATACCGTGCTGCTTTGACATGCAGCGCCCGAGATGCCTTGGAATCTTCAAGTAATTTTCCATGCTTAAGATAATCGATGATCTCATTCCTCCAGTCCCAGACCAAATTAGTAGTATTTTTCTCGTAGTAGCTATCTGCATCTAGGACCGAGTGCATCAGTTGTAGTACCGTCCCAGACTATGCTTCCTTCATTTATAGTGATGAACCGAGGTTAGCCAGTGCATCCGATTCTGCATTATCTTCCCTCGGGATATGAGTAATCGACCACTCCCGAAAACAAGCCAGCAGAGCCTGGACCTTCACCACATATTGTTGCATGCGCTCCTCTTTGGTTTCGAAGATCCTGTAGACCTGATTTACCACTAGCTGTGAGTCACACTTGATTTCTATGACCTTAGAATCTAGATCCCGGACTGAAATCGGCCACAAAGTCAGCCAAGACTTGTGACTTAATCGCAATCCTTGGTTTATGTTCTATGTCGAATTCACTTATTTTGACTACCCATTTGGCCAACCTACCTGAGATTTCGGGTTTGTGAAGGATGTTCCGCAAGGGAAATGAAGCCACCACAGCTATCGGGTGACATTGAAAGTAGGGCCTCACCTTCCGAGCAGCGACTACGAGAGCTAAGGCCAGCTTCTCCAAATGCGGGTAGCGAGTTTCTGCTCCTGTTAAAATTTTACTAACGTAATAAATGGGAGATTGTGTACTTTTGTCCTCACGGACTAAAACTGCACTTATCGCTACTTTTGAGACTGCGAGGTTGACCAACAGTGTTTCACCTTTCTTTGGTTTTGAAAGTAACGGATGGCTTGACAAGTACCTTTTCAAATCTCTCAAATCTTGATGGCACTCCGGGGTCTAATCGAAGTTGTTTTTCTTTTTTAGCAGTGCGAAGAAACGGTGGCATTTCTCTGATGACCGGAAAAAAAACTTGCTCAAAGCGGCCAATTTCCCTATGAGCCTTTGGACTTCTTTCACGCTTGACAGCTGGTCCGGGATGTCTTCGATAGCCTTGATCTAATCGGGGTTAACCTCAATCCCCCTTTGCAATACGAGAAATCCTAGGAACTTGCCGGAGTTGACCCCGAACGCGCACTTCTCGGGGTTAAGCTTCATGTTATGCTTCTTTATATGTCAAACGTTTCTTGCAGATGCTTAAGGTGGTCACCTGTATTGAAAGTCTTAACGAGCATATCATCTACATAAACTTCCATAGTTTTGCCTATTTGTTTTTCAAAAATCTTGTTTACGGGCTGCTGATAAGTGGCTCCAGCTTTCTTGAACCCGAAGGGCATCACATTATAGCAATATGTACCAAAATTTGTTATAAACGAAGTCTTTTCCTAATCCTTCGGGTTTATCTTAATTTGGTTGTACCCGGAATAAGCATCGAGGAAACTCATTAACTCGTGTCCGGCCATCAAATCAATCATTTGATCGATGTTTGGCAGTGGGAACGAATCTTTCGGGCACGCCTTATTCATGTCCTTATAATCTACACACATGCAAAATTTATTGTTCTTCTTAGGAACTACTACTATATTAGTTAGCCAGTCTGGATACTTTACCTTTCGGATCGAACCGATATCAAGTAAGCAAGTTAGCTCTTCTTTGACAAATTTATTCCTAGCCTCCGTAATAGGGCGCTTCTTTTGTCTTATCGGAGGGATGTTGGGATCCAAACATAGCTTGTGTACGACCACCTCCATTGGGATACGTGTCATGTCTGCATGAGGCCACGCAAAATAATCGGCATTAAATTTAAGAAATTCAATAAAGCCAGACCTGAGCTTGGGGTGCAGTCCTGTCCCCAAGTGGAATTTCCTTTCCAAGAACTTTTCAAACAATGCAACTTGCTCGAGCTCTTCCACCATGGATTTTGTTGCATCAGTCTCTTCTGGTACCTGGAAATACCTTGGCACCTGATAAGATTCCGACTCCTCTACCCCCGGACCAACTTTATTCGATTCGGGAGCGGGCGCCGGTTCCTGTAGTTGCTATGCCGCGTGCTCCTTCCCTTTGCTACTGGAGACCGAAATCGCATTCATCTCCCTTGCCGCCGGTTGGTTGACCCTTAACTATTTAATTCCTTCGGGCATTGGAAATTTCAGCAACTGATGATATGTTGATAGTACAACTCTCATCTCGTGTAACCATGGTCTTCCCAGAATAATATTATATCCCATATCACCATCCACCACTTCAAAAAGAGTCATTTTCATCACTCCTCCAGCGTCTGTGGGCAACAAAATCTCTCCTCGGGTTGTCACACTCGCGAGGTTAAATCCGGCGAGGAGTTTCGTGGCCGGAATGATGCTCCCGGTGAGTTTAGCTTGCTCCAATACTCTCCATTGTATGATATTGGCCGAACTCCCTTGATCCACTAGAAAACGTTTGATTTTAAAGTCTAGCACATTTAAAGAAATTTACCAATGCATCGTTGTGCGGTAGCAACAATCCATCTGCGTCTTCCTCCGTGAAAGTGATATCTTCTTCAGCAACTTCCCGGAGTCTCTTGCTATGGGTTATTGATACTTTTGTCTTTTTTGCTGTTGAGAAGGTGACCCCTTTGATCTCGTTCCCCCCGAAGATCATGTTGATCATCTGGAATGGGGGATCTTTCTCTTGCTTTTGAGGGTTCCACGTTATCTCCGTTGCGACCGTAGTTATTTTTGGCCCGGTCACTAAAGAATTCTCTGAGATGTCCATTCTTCAATAGTGTTGCCACTTCTTCTTGGAGATGTCGGCAGTCCCCAGTCCGGTGGCCATTCATCCTGTGGTATCCATACCACAAGTTAGGATCCCTCTGGCTAGGATCGGATCTCATTGGTTTCGGGAGTCGTGCTTCTTTGATATTTCTCATAGCCGATACCAACTCTACTACATTGACGTTGAAATTGTATTCTGAAAGCCTAGGGTAGGAAGGATCCCGCATTCCTGACGCTTCTTTGTCCTGCAATGATTTATTGTTTTTACCGCAATAAGTCCTTCTGTCGGTAGCGAACCTGTCTGCTGACCGGAAGCCTCTACCGCGGCCTTCGGTCCAATCGTAGGGAAAAATCGGCCCCTCGAAGACCGTCTGTCCGTGTCGAAATCGTCTTTTGATTTTTCTTTACTCTTCTTCCGTCCTTTTGAAGAAGACGAGAAGTCAACTTGACCATCTTCGATCCTTATCTTTGTCTCATACTGGCTGTGGACATCCGCCCAAGTCGTTGCTTGGAACTCAACCAAGCTTTCTTTCAGTTTTCGGGAAGCGTCTGAACTTCTCGGATTCAGATCCTTGGTAAATGCTTCAGCCGCCCATTTATCTGGAACAGTCGGGAGCAATATCCTCTTTTTGGAATCGTGTAACGAACTCTCGCAGCAACTCGGATTCTCCTTGTGCAATTCTGAATATGTCGGCCTTTCGGGCCTGCATCTTTCTTGCCCCGGCATGAGCCTTAATAAAAGAATCCGCGAGCATCTCAAAGAAATCTATGTAATTCTCGGGTAACAGCGAATACCACGTCAAGGCTCCCTTCGTGAGAGTCTCTACAAATGTTTTCAGCAAAACAGATTTAATCTCGTTAGAAGATAAATCATTCCTCTTCACCGCCATTGTATAGGTGGTAATATACTCCTAAGGGTCTGAAGTTCCATCATATTTTGGCACGTCGGGCATTTTAAACCGCTTCGGGATTAATTCTGGTACCGCACTTGGTTTGTACGGCAACTGAGTATACTTCTTTGAGTCTGGACCTTTCAGCACCGGTGGTGCACCCGGAATTTGGTCCATGCGAGCGTTCACTTCTGTCATAAACCGTAAGAGTTCATTCTTGAAGGGATCGTTTTCGTTACTGGGACCGTATTCGCTCCCCCAGCCCCATCGGAACCAACCTCGCCCCTCGGGGTATTGTTGTCAACCCTCTGCGTAGTTTGATTTGCAGGAGCGCCAAGAGGAACTGGACCTCGTCTATTCACATTATTGGAAGCCCCTGATAATGCCTGCTTCAACTCCGTCATAAACTCCCGTGTTAGGTGGCCTAGAATGATCGCTTGTTGCTCTTGTAGGACCCTTACTGCATCAACAACATGCTCCTCTTCAACGTCATCGGGAGTTGCCTCCCGAACATGTCGTGGGTACCGCCTGTCGTGGACCGGCGTGGCATCCTTCCCCTCATTGTGGGTGTTACTAATTGAATCCTCGAGATGAAGCTAGTCTCCTTGAACCTCAGGATTATGTGTGTTGTTAACACCATTATCTGTCATTTCTTATGATTTTTTGCTAAGACAAATAATCAAAACACGTTAGTAAAAGAGGCAAGGATCAACTTAATTACACGGCTATCTAGGCCCCACGGTGGGCGCTAAACTGTTTACCCGTAAAATGGTATAGTTGAATTTATACGTGGTTTCTAGACAAGTAAATTAATTTGATTCTGAAATAATAAAATAATTAAAGAAATTCCCAATGCTTAGCCTTGAAATTAAGGTAAAATTACGAAAAATAGTAATTGCGGGTAAACTTTTACAGTTCACTTGACCTACCTAAAATATTAATAAGATTCTTTTTCCTTTTTGGTTTTTTCCTTTATAAATTGTAGTATGGTGTCCTATGATATAAATTTTGATAGAATAGTAATTTCAAGAATAACACGGGGACTAACGTAAGAGGTTTGAACTTTTATTCCAGTGAGGTCAAAGTTGTTTTTATTAAGGGGACATAGTAGTTTATATTTAACAAAATCAGGCTACATATGAACTTGGTCAAGTTTTATAGTTATTAAATAAGGTAATAGTTACCCTTAAAATATTGTTTGTTAATTTTAGCAGCAAACTCAGAGAACTATCAGTTGATTTTGGTTAGTTGATCATTGACAACGCAGTTAATTAGGTAGTGCTAGAAGTTCTTTCTATTTACAAATCGGCATAAAATGAACTTTCCTGGATTCCCTCTTCAATGAATTCTGAAACAGCTAAAATTACCTATTTTTCATTAATTTTTGCTTGTATAATGTTTCCAAAATCTCGATATATATAACTTATAGGAGTTGACTAACAATATTTACTGGTCCTTGCCTAATTTATCTGGTCGAAAACTTAATTCATAATTTAATTAGGCACTTCGTTTTGATGGAGCTGTTACATAAATTAGGTACAAAGCTGTAATAACTAAATGTGGAGATTGGACATAAATCAACATACTTAACACGATATGTTACAGCTTTAAGCATTGCTGTCATAAATCTTGAATAACAACCTAATCTTTCCGGACACAACCCCCCTCTCCCCTCCCCCAATAATAATAATATTAATAATAATAGTAGTAGTAGAAGAAAGGATTTGACTTATATATACTAGCAGTGTAAAGATATTTAATTTTTATAGTATATATTAGTGTATTTTAATCTATTATACCAAGTAATGTATAATTTTCACATTTTAATCCAATTAGTTATAACAATTACATATAGATATCTTCAATTTTAAAAATTGTAGTCTTAGGTCTTTATTTAATGAGTCTGTTACCGAGGCAAAAGACTTGGATTATCCCACGAAATCCAATGGATTGGAAAGGTAAGTTCCATATAGTTCAATCGGAGCCCAGAATCCATTTGTGGTTTTTTTGGACAAATGTAACGAAAATGTGTGTTTAAAAAAAAGAGTGACATTTTTATATATAACGCTCTTTAAAAGAGCTATATATATATATATATATATATATATATATATATATATATATATATATATAACGCCATCTGGTCATGGGTCAATGGGGCTGATAAGACAGCTATGCATAGCGCGGTATATAACCGCGCTATATATGTATAGCGCAGTTATATACCGCGCTATACATAGATAAATAAACGGTCCCCCTCCTTCTTCCCCACACTCAAACCAGACACCCCATTTCCCTCCCCCCCAAATTTCCTTCTAAAAATATTGTAGTGGACCCCACCCGTCACACAAAAAGATAAGATTGTAGGTCCCACATCCTAGCCAAGCCATCTATTGTTGTGGTTTCCTCGTTTCGGGCTCAAATTTTCAATTCATCAATTTTCCGAAAAACATAAATCGAAGTATTCCGATTTAGTTTATATCGAAACTCATATAATAATGCATATTAGTTATTTTGAATGTGTTTCCATGTTGTTTTGTATTTTTTTGCGATTAAACAAGTATGTTATTTTTATCCGGACTAAGATATTAGTG
Organism: Nicotiana tabacum; assembly: GCF_000715075.1. Classification (NCBI taxonomy): domain Eukaryota; kingdom Viridiplantae; phylum Streptophyta; class Magnoliopsida; order Solanales; family Solanaceae; genus Nicotiana; species Nicotiana tabacum. The sequence goes on along the minus strand of NC_134096.1, from coordinate 149,775,711 downwards.
TTTTGTGTTTGTTTTGTGATTAAAATGTATTTGTTGTTTTTATCTAGTTTAGATTATTTATTTTCTTAAAGACTAGTGTCCTTTTAGCGTAGTAAAATGTAGAGCCTTTTAGCGTAGAATCCCTATAGTTTAAGTATCTTTTATACTGATAGATCAAACACAAACTTTGTCCATATGATAAAAATTAATTATTTAATTTACAAAACAAACATATAAAATTATGAAAATATTTAAATTGACACACATAAGAATTCAGGATAGCTTGGTACTACTAGACCTCAAATATCGAGCCTCGAACTCATAGGTATATATTCTGTCCAATTAAATATGATAAAAATTAATTATTTAATTTACAAAACAAACATACAAAATTAAGAAAATATTAAAATTGACACACATAAGAATTCAGGATAGCTTGGTGCTACTGGACCTCAAATATCGAGCCTGAAACCCATAAGTATATACTCTGTCCAATGTTCATATGATAAAAATTAATTATTTAATTTACAAAAGAAACATAAAAAATTATAAAAATATTTAAATTGACACACATAAAAATTCAGGATAGCCTCTGCCCAATGTCCATATGATAAAAATTAATTATTTAATTTACAAAACAAACATACAAAATTATGAAAATATTTAAATTGACATACATAAGAATTCAGGATAGCTTGGTGCTACTGGCCTCAAATATCGAGCCTGGAACCCATAGGTATATACTCTGCCCAATGTCCATACGATAAAAATTAATTATTTAATTTACAAAACAAACATACAAAATTATGAAAATATTAAAATTGACATACATAAGAATTCAGGATAGCTTGGTGCTATTGGACCTCAAATATCGAGCCTGGAACCCATAGGTATATACTCTGTCTAATTAAATATGATAAAAATTAATTATTTAAGTTACAAAACAAACATACAAAATTATGAAAATATTAAAATTGACACACACAAGAATTCAGGATAGCTTGATGCTACTGAGCCTCAAATATCGAGCCTGGAACCCATAGGTATATACTCTGTCCAATTAAATATGATAAAAATTAATTATTTAATTTACAAAACAAACATACAAAATTATGAAAATATTAAAATTGACACACACAAGAATTCAGGATAGCTTGATGCTACTGGGCCTCAAATATCGAGCCTGAAACCCATAGGTATATACTCTGTCCAATTAAATATGATAAAAAATAATTATTTAATTTACAGATCAAACATACAATTAATGTTGTTTAATTTATAGTAGACGACATGGATGTGCCGCCTAGATTCAAGACCTGTCTCCGATGAGCTATTAGTGTTACAGGGCGATCATAGGTCCGCCTACGCATGGGAGGGAGAGTTACTGGCCCAGACTCTCCGCGCCAGGAGAGTGGACGACATGTGGAATTTTATGAAGGACAGAGATCTCCATCCCCGTGTAGTCCAGCGCCTACGGGATACGTGCTTCTACAGGATTTTGGAGATCAGGCGGCTGCAGCTCGACTGGTCTTTGATCACGGCCCTGATAGAGCGGTGGCTACCGGAGACGTACACTTTCCTCCTGCCTATTGGTGAGGCCACCATCACGCTGCAGGACGTGGAGGTTTTATATGGGATACCTGTTGATGGACTGCCCGTTGTACTACCTCAGGCCATGAGAGAGATGACGCGTGGGCAGTATTTGGACATGCTGCAGCAGCTCACTGGTTTCAGGCCACAGGATGAGACTGCACACTCAGGGGCCAGTCGCATGAGTTTGACAACTATTCGACAGCATTTGGAGATATTGCACCTCGACATCACCGGGGAGATAGATGATCTGCATATTCACCGGTATATGAGGTTGCTTCTGCTCCTTCTGTTTGGGGGGGTCTTGTTCCCAAACACTTCGGGGAACCTAGTCAGCTTGCGATTTCTTCATCATCTTCAGCTGCTAGATGATTTACCCCAGTACAGCTGGGGTGCTGCTATTCTCGCCTACTTGTACATGCATCTGTACCGGGCGAGCATGGGCACCCAGCATGACGTATGTGAATTTTCGCCGCTTCTACAGGTGACAACATATTCGAATACTCTGTTCATTCCTTCCAATTCTATCTAGTCAAAATTTATCTTAAACTTTACGTCAACTTTGTATGTTAGGTTTGGGCACGAGAGCGATTCCTGCAGTTGCAGCCACCTCTACCACCATTACCTCCGGATGTACCACCTCCATTTCTCCCTCTAGCTAGGAGGTGGGTTCTCCGGCATGGATATGTACGATATTACGAGGCTCGGCATAATCTCCCCCTTTGCAGGGATGTGTTGGATATGCTAGAGGGCGCACAGGTAAATGTGTACCTAAACTTACTTGGTATAGCTTCACATGTGTTGCGCATACTCACTTTTTCTGTTGTTATTTGATAGTACATCTGGATGCCATACAACGACGACTTGATAGGTCGCCTGCCCGATTATTGCTCGGCCGGCCGACTGATTTGGAGCACTTCCGTCCCGCTCATGTGCCTCGATATTGTGGAGCATCATGCCACGGAGCGGGTACGTCGCCAGTTTGGCCGTCTACAGTATATATCGAGGGGGCCTACATGGGAGGCCACACATTATTAGTGGGATGATCGTTCCAGGGCGGACGACACATATATAGCATGGCTAGAGGCGCAGGTCCATACTTGGGACGACCGAGCTGACCTAATCCCCCCCCCTAAAGATCCAGACGGAGACTATTCAGCTCTATATGCCCTTGTACCACCGCGTTACCCGACCTTTTGTCGGAAATCCCATTCATCAATTGTTGTGACTTAATATATACTTTCCTATACTGAGCTGACTTATTCTTCTGTAGGTTTCTACTGGACCGACGGCCCCTTCTACCGATCCTGCCAGCACCACTGATGATCATGCTGCAGCGCATCCTGCTATAAAGAGGTGCCGTGATGAGGATAATCCTGATAGCGTAGCCGGGCGGGATGGGATGCGCCTCAGGCCAGCGGCTGCATTGAAGCACACAGGCTGTGGGACACATTGATTTTTTTTTGTTTGTATTTTATGTAAATAATAACAACAATTTTTTATGTTTACATAATATGCGCATTATATTTTTATTTTCCAGTTCCTTCTTTATTTTAATACTACAACACAAACACAAAACATAACAACTTAACATAATTTAAATTCAGTACAACTAATGAAAATATATGATACGGAAAACATAAAGATAAAATAGTATACTCAACACATACATGTCATTGTTTAGTCACTGCCGCCCATTATTCTCTGCTCCAACCACTTAAATTTCTCTTCCATCTTATTTTTTTCTAATTCTGCCTCCTTCAGTTTCCTTCAACTCCGCAATTTCTCGTTTATATTCTTTTTCATATTCACACTGTTTTAAGGTTAAATCATGAAGATACTGCAAAGATCGTTTGTAGCATTCCTGCTTACAGGGTTCATCAATCCATACCTCAAAATTGCAAAAACGTTCGCTGGGAACCCTATAAAACTTGTTCACACACATCCAATAGAGGCGTCCAGCTTCACCACCATCCCAACAGTCATTCATCAAACATTTTTTGCCGCACTGGCACCTTGGTACATAAAGGTGTTCAAACATTTTCTATTGGTTATTGTTAAGCGCAGAAAATAACTAGAATGCGCCCATTATTTATAGGCAAGGCAACACACATAACGTAGTATTTAACCGTGCTATATATATTCATATAACGTAGTATTTAACCGCGCTATGCTTTGCGTGTTAAAGATGATTACAGATACAAAATAGTTTTTTCTCTGACGGGCAGCTTTTCAGTTCGACAAGACAATACACATAATATAGTATTTTTCCGCTATATATATATATATATATATATATATATATATATATATATATATATATATATTCACATAACGTAGTATTTAACCGCGCTATATATATTCACATAATGTAGTATTTAACCGCGCTATATGTATTCACATATTTATCAGAAATCTACCTTTAACTCAACTATTTTTGAACTATATTTATCAAATATATTCAAATATTTTTCCATTTTTTAATCCAATACTATTTTTGATTACATGAACGGGAGGGAGAAATGCATTAATTTACTCAACTGAAAAATGTTAAATATCAATAAGATTTAACAACAATGGAAATATAATTTTATTTGATACATCTTGCAACATAAACAAAACAGCTACTTATTACAACATAAACTCATTGATAGTTGGGCACATTAGAAGAACACCCACCACGAGCTTGATTACCACCGCCACCCAAACCAGCCGAAGGACATTTTCGACGGTCGCGTCTTGTTTGCGAGCATATACCACATTTGCGCGCATAAACGGTATTGCTAACATCCATTTGGTTTCGGATATGCGTTCTCTTCAGTACCTGTATTCGACGCAAATAGTCCTTGTTACACACCATTTTAAATGGTTTCGACGGCCAATAATGCTCAGCACCCACTGGCTGTAACTGCCCACTATAGGCGTTTAAGTAAGCAGCAACACTATATTATTTATCAACGTAGTTGGTTGACCCTAAACCTGTATGTTAAAAGCACCTGATGGCATGTGAGCACGACATATGGTAGATGGACCATTTCCCACAAGAGCATAACCTTCTAGATTCATTTATGGTATGTACATTATTCCCTCGATTTTGATGGATAGCAGTGCGAACTTCAAAAATATTTTTGTCGTGATCATACTGCAAAAATGAATGCCAATGTTCTCGCTGCCTGTATTTCTCAAATCTCTTCATCGGCAGTAGCATAAATTCAATACCCCTTTCCATCAATGACGTTGCAGCTGCAGCCCTTTCAACAAACCTCTCTGCCATCTGCTTGAACGACATCCGCACCATGGCAGTGACAGGCAATCCTCTTGCCGACTTCAATAACCCGTTGAAAGACTCTGGCACATTTGTAGTCAGAATTCCCTATCTTCTTCCACCATCCGCATGCAAAGTCCACTTGTGAAGCTCATGTCGTATCAACCAATGATAGGCTCTCTCGTCTTCCTGCCTGATAGATTCCACGTGCCTCCGAAATTAATGCTCTTGGTGGTCTGTTGCTGCCATCCACATCAAATCATGCAGATCCTTGTTGGGATGTGCCTTCTGGAAATTGGCCTTAAAGTGCCTCGCACAATAACGGTGGTAGGCATAATGTTCTTGCCATGCAGGCAAGTTCTCTACAGAACTTAAGATACCACCATGCCGATCAGATATTATACAAATGCCGGAACGTTGTATGACAACGTGCTCTTTCAAATGATTCAAAAATAGCGTCCACGTCTCTTGGCTTTCATTGGCACAAATAGCAAAAGCTAGAGGAAATATTTGTCCATTAGCATCTACTGCAACGGCTATCAACAACTTGATATCATACTTTCCATAGACATGAGTGCCGTCTATGGATATTACCGGCCGGCAATGCAGAAAACCATCAATTGCTGGTTTAAATGCCCAAAACACGTAATTGAATATATATTCTGGTTTTTCCGGACTCCGCTCAAACTTTCATTCAACAACTGTCCCGGGGTTAAAGTGTTATAGTGCGGCCATGTACTTGGGTAGAGCTGCAAATGACTTATCCCAGTTACCATAATTAATTTCAAATGCACGTTTGCGCCCGAGAAATGCCTTTCTTTTGGTAATGGTATGACCATATTTCTGGTGGACTGATGTAATGCACTCTTTGATTTTATACCTTATGGACGCTTCAAGGTGTGGAATAAGGACAAGAGAAATCAAGTCAATATCCAAGTTGTAGTGATTCCCATTGAATGTGTCCATTTCACATCTGTGGGTGGGAATATATTTACCCATTTTCCACAGACCTGTGTTCTTGTTGCTCGCACGCAGCATCCAATGACAACTCGTAAACCATCTGCGACAAACAACCTTGTATACATCCGGACTTGACTCCCATACCGTCATCTCACGACACTCTTTTACGCTGTACATTTTTTTCGCCCTGCTTAGGCGCACTTTATCAGGAAAAAATATGCCCTTTGCCAGCACCGTTTTTCTAGAATCATCCCACATTGCTGTCCGAATTTCATCAAAATCCCTTGTGAGAGCATCCACATCTGGCATACTTGGCAAGTTATCAAGGTCGTGAATCTTCCTTGAATGAAATGGCACTTGGGACTCGTACACTCTTGGTCTAATGGGGGGTAGAGTATACTCCCTCGTCAAATTAGGTCTTTCATTCTCTTTCTCCTCGTCACCATCCTCACGAGGGAAGGGTGTGTCATCTCCGGAATCATCGGCATTGTTGTCATAATCACTGTTCTCTTCCTCACTCTGTGCATCTGCCATATCCCGATTTAATATGTCGTCTTCGGGCAATTGAGTGAGGACAGGTGGTCCAACTTGCTCGTTTTCACTGCACAAACAACAAAATAATAAGCTACTGAAATTAATAAATACTTTCCATATAGATGTATCACTTCACTTACAAGTCGTAACGTGTTGATATTCCTTAATGGACATTATACTGTTGGTGATGACTCCCGAATGGACCACCATGATCCAACACACCAGAATTACACATATTCCAACTGGGGCGTGGGTTCATAACTTGTAAAAGTCATATCTGGCCGGTACCCCCTATGAGGGTTAATACAAATTCAATACAACAAAAATATACATCGTAACACTAAGGAAAATTGAAGTTTACCACTCGTCTTGTTAATTATGTAAAGCAGGAGAGAAATTATTTCCTCGCTCCTCATTCGCCCGTGGTGATAAGTTTAAATCAGGGCAAACTCTTTCATCTGAAACCTGTCCGGCAAAAACTGCTCCAGAATAACCACCCGATGATTGAGGGTTATCCCTACTATGCGTAACCTCATTATTGCGAACGTCTTCGACCTTGACGTACATTTCCAACATTTTTATCACAAGAAATTCCCAATATTCATCTGGAGTCCTCAAAAAATCCCTCAAAGTTTTATCATCGTCGATGTTAAACTCAGCGTAACAAGCAACCCCTTGCAGAGTGACGGAATACGGATATCTTCCAGTTAGTTTAAGATTCACCGAACGTTTCCTCACACTCATTTTATTATATAAAAACGATACCAATCTATCGTACTACATTGTAAGTGGCAACCTAACATGACACTGTAGAAATAAACTAAAACTAACAGAGTTATTCACCACAACCTCACCCCACCCCCACCCCCGAATATAATGAAACCCTTACTTTTCGCTCTTCAGACATTATAAAAAAATGCTCGAGAATTTAACAAGAAGAAAAATTTGAACGAGAGTTAGGAATATTTTTGAATGGATTTTTGTAAAATCCTATCGCCTTTAAATAAGGCAATGCCTGAATTTTTTTAGGTATAACGCTCTTTTAAAGAGCGCTATACCCATTTGAATTATTGTTATGTCAGTTAGAGTTATTCGCCACAACCTCACCCCACCCCCCACCCCCGAATATAATGAAACCCTTACTTTTCGCTCTGCAGACATTATAAAAAAATGCTTGAGAATTTAACAAGAAGAAAAATTTGAATGAGAGTTAGGAATATTTTTGAATGGATTTTTGTAAAATCCTAACGCCTTTAAATAAGGCAATGCCTGAATTTTTTTTTAGGTATAACTCTCTTTTAAAGAGCACTATACCCATTTGAATTATTGTTATGTCAGTTAAACGTAGGAGACTTATTGGTGGGCCCACAAAATAGGTATAGCGCGGTTATATACCGCGCTATGTATATAGCGCAGTTTACAGTGACATTATATATATATATATATATATATATATATATATATATATATATATATATATATATATATATATATATATATATATAGAGAGAGAGAGAGAGAGAGAGAGAGAGAGAGAGAGAAAAATTTTACTCTTTTATTTAAACACATATATTTGTTACACTTGTCCAAAATAACCACAAATGGTTCCGGACTCGTGAACTTACCCCTAGGTCTGTATAAAGTACATATATGATTCAAGCTATGCCCAATCTAAGATTGTGTGCACTAAGGGGCCTGAAAACATTGTACTTCTTGAGAACTAGTATTATGACACCTCATTCTTTCTTTCGTCCTTTTTCTTTTGCTCACTTTTTCCTCGAAGTAAAATATTGAGTTAGGCAACCTCTAGATTGAGCGTACGAAAAATAATGTCAACTGCTTACAACGTTACAGTTCACATGGCGTCTCTCTTATCTACAATAAGAAATTATAATTTAGTTCCCACAATAAATACATAGCATATAGAATACACTGTATATCTAAGCTATAATTTTGGATAATTTTGTAGTTGATTCTAGGTGCGGTGGTATGATTTTAAGGCAACGTTGCTTTGGTTGTACATTTGGAGAAAATAGAAATAAACTTCATGCATTTGTGCTTTGTTCATACACTTAGAGAAATTTATATATTTTTTGGGCGTTGGCTGGCATTCCAGTCCCAGTCTATCTAGTCCCTTCATTGGTCGACTTGGAGAAGTTTTGAGAGGTCGAGAAATGAACTAGTTGTCATATGCCTTCGTCTGTGCGCACTTTAATCCTGAATTGTTCCCGTCATCGCCTCGTTAAAAACCTCCTCGAGAACTCAATCGGGACAAAACTCAAGTAAGGGAAAAAAGAGTACGACTTTGGGGACGCTTCATCTTTTAAAAAGAGTACGACTTTGGGGTCGCTTTCCTTCAATTGTTTCTAGTTGGAATGGCCCTTTGTTCGTTGTTGCCATGATTTTGTACGGGCCGTCCCAATTTGTTCCTAGTTTGCCTTCCCGTTGGTCTTTGCTTGCTTGTGTTTTAGCTTTAAGCATGTAGTCCCCGACTTTGAGTGGCCTGATCTTTGCCTTTTTGTTATAATAGCGTTTTGCTTGTTGCTTTTGGGCGATAATTCTTACGTAGGCCATATCTCTTCGTTACTCGACTTCGTCGAGCTCATGTCTTCTGTTGTCATCATTCCGGGGTCCGCTTTTGTGGGAGTATCTTAGGCTGGACTCCCCGACCTCGACCGATATTACTGCATCAGTCCCATAGACTAATGAGTATGGCGTCTCTCCTATGCTCGTCTTTGGCATTATTCGGTAGGCCTAGAGTACTTTTGGTAATATCTCCGACAACAACCCTTTAGCGTCTTCGAGTTTTTTCTTCATGATGTTCAGTATTGACTTGTTGGAGGACTCCATTTGCCTGTTGCCTGTGGGATGATATGGCGTTGAAAGTATTCTTTTGATATGCCATTTTTCAAAAAATTCAGCGACCTTCTTTCCTGTGAATTGGGGTTCGTTATCGCAACTGATCTTTTTGGAGAGACCGAACTGGCATATGATATTTTTCCATATGAAGGCAATCACTTCCTGTTCGCGTATTTGGACGAATGCTCCTGCTTCTACCCACTTAGAGAAATAGTCAGTTAAAATCAAAAGAAATCGTATGTTACCTCGCCTTGCCGGGAGGGGGCCCACGATGTCCATTCCCCATTTGATAAACGGCCAAGGGGAGGTGACTGAGTGGAGGTGTTTGCCTGCTTGGTGAATCATTGGGGCATACTTTTGACATTGCTCGCAATTTTTCACAAAATCTGCGGCCTCTTTTTTATGGTGGGCCAGTAATATCCTGCCTGTATGAGGCATCTGACCAAAGCTCGATTGCCGGAATTAGTTCCGCGATAGCCTTCATGGACTTCTTCAAGGACGCACCGCGTTTGATTTGGGCCTAAGTATTTCGCCAGAGGGGTTCCATACGTCCTCTTGTACAGGTCGTTATGAATGATGATGTATCTAGCTGCTTGCATTCGGAGTTTCTTGGCCTCTTTTTTATCATCTGGGAGTACGCCATCCTGCAAATATGTAACAATACGATTGTGCCAGTCCCAAGTCGGGTTTATGGTTCTTACCTCGATTTAATCTATCGATGAGTTGAGGAGGTGGACCACATTTCTTTCTACGGTTGTAATGTTTTTGGTGGCTGCTGCTAATTTGGCGAGGCCGTCCGCCTCGGTATTCTGTGCTTGGGGGCTTTGGTCGAGTTGACATTTTTCGAACTCGGGCAGCAGCTTACAGATCTCAGTCTAGTATTTTTGTAACCTTTGTTCTTTGATATGGAAAGTCCCTATAACTTGGTTGACAACAAGTTGGGAATCGCAGCGTAGTCTTAACCATTTCGCCCCGTATTTCCCCGTATTTGAGTGACAGCTTTAACCCTGCAATTACGGCCTCATACTCGGCCTCGTTGTTAGTCATGTCCCGACATCTTATGGACTAGCGATTCACTTTGCCGGTCGGAACTTCGAGTATGAGTCCCAATCCGAACCCTGACGCATTAGATGCGCTATCGATATACAGGATCCAGAGGTCCTGTATTTGGGGAGAAGCGTGGGCTACTTGTTTTTCGACTTCAGGCATTATTTTTGCGCTGAAATCGGCGACGAACTCAGCAACAACTTGTGAATTTATCACTATTCGCGATTGATATGTGTTTTTATGCTCGCTTAAATCTATGGCCCATTTGGCCAACATGCCCGATAGCTCGAGTTTATGCAAAATACTTCTTAGGGGGGAAGTCATGACTACCGAGATGGGGTGGCACTGGAAATATGGTCTAAGCTTTCGTGAAGCTATGACCAAGGCGAGGGCCAGTTTTTCGTGGTGAGGGTATCTCGTCTCGGTGTCGACTAATGTTTTGCTAATATAATAGATGGGAGACTGCGTAACTTTATGTTCTTGGACTAGGACCGCGCTCATAGCTACTTCGGATACAGCAAGGTAAACGAGGAGGCACTCCCCCGGTTCTGGTTTTGAAGGCAATGGTGGTGATGACAAGAAAGCCTTCAACTCCTTCAGGGCTTGGGCGCACTCAGAGGTCCATTGGACCTCGTTATCCTTTTTTAGTATGCCGAAGAATTTGTGGCACCTATCAAATGATCGTAAATAAACCTCGAAAGGGCGGCGATATGGCCAGTCAACCTCTGAACTTGTTTTTTGGTGGTCAAGTGCTCTGGTATCCCTTCGATGGCTTTGATTTGGCCAGGGTTCACCTCGATACCTCGTTGTGATACTAGGAAGCCCAAGAATTTTCCTGAGGCCATACCGAATGCACACTTTTTGGGGTTCAGTTTCATTCCGTATTGACTGAGTAGGTCGAAGGTTTCTCTCAAGTAGTCGATGTGATCTTCTTTCCTTTTGGACTTGACCAGCATGTCGTCTATGTAGACTTCTATCGTTTTACCGAGTTGGTCTTTGAACATCCGCGTCACTAACCTTTGGTAAGTTGCCCCTATATTTTTTAGCCCGAAGGGCATGACCCTGTAGCAGTACGTCCCTTGATGGGTAATGAAAGTGGTTTTCTCCTGATCCTCTTCTTCCATGAGGATTTGATTATAGCCCGAGTAGGTGTCTAAGAAGCTCAGTAGTTCATGCCCGGCCGTTGCATCGGTGAGTTGGTCGATGTGAGGTAATAAGAACAAATCCTTGGGCCATGCTTTGTTCAAATCTGTGAAATCGACGCACATCCTCCATTTCCCGTTCTTCTTTTTCACCATGACTACATTGGCCACCCATTGGGGGTATTTCGACTCCGTGATGGAGCTGTTTTCCAATAATATTTCGACCTCTTTGCATACCAATCATTTATTGGGGAGTTAAACTTACGCATAACCTACCTCACCGGGGGCTGGAAAGGGTCGACGTTCAGCTTGTGCGTGGCGATTTCCTTCGGGATACCTAGCATATTTGCATGGCTAAAAGCAAACAAGTCTGCGTTAGCAGTTAAGAATTGACAAAATTTACCTGGTTCTTGAAGATTGCAGCCGATGTAAGCTTTCTTGTTGTGGTCATTGCCGTCTAATTAAACAGGATCGAGGTCTTTTATGGTTGATCCTGCGGCTTCAACCGTATCGGGGTCTTTAATGACGTCCTCATTTGACCTCGACCCTGTTGATTGCTATGCCTTTTTTTCTTTGTCCTTCGTTTGTTGAGTGACCGTACAGTCTAGAGCGATGCAGTAGCATTCCCAGGACGTGCTTTATTCCCCTCGTATACTGAATATTCCCCATGAAGTTGGGAATTTGATGACTTGGTACAGGCTGGAGGGGATGGCTCTCATGGTGTGTATCTATGGTCGCCCTATTTTGGCGTTGTATGATGTGTCTATGTCCATCATATGGAATGTGGTTTCCAGAGTGACGCCACCGGCTAGGACGGGGAGTGTGATCTCGCCAGATGTTCGCTCAACTGCATTGTTAAAACCCGTTAGCGTGATGCAACGCGACACTATCTTATCCTCGAGTTTCATTTGTGCAAGTACTCGAGGGTGGATAATGCACGTGCCGCTTCCATAGTCTACCATAATATGTCTCACATCGGTATCTAAAATTCGTAAAGTGATAACAAGGGCATCATAGTGAGGGAAATACAAACCGTTGTTATCCGACTTGTCAAAGATGATACTTTCTTCGAGTTCATCATACCGTTCGTGGGTTATTGATCATTTGAGCTTGTGGGTTATGGTGAATTTCACACTGTTGATAGAAGCATCGTCGCTGCCGCCAATGATCTTGTGGACGGTGCTGGTTGGCGGGGGTGGTTTCGGTGGTCCTTGATGTTGTTCACATCCTCTGGCAAAATGGGTCCTTCCTCGGTCGCTCAGCAACTCTTTGAGGTGTCCCTGTCGTAGCATGTTTACGACCTCCTGTCTTAGGGCGATGCAATCCTAGGTTTTGTGTCCTCGCTCTTGGTGGAACTCGTAAAAGGCATCTGATTTTCTGGTATTCGGGTCTGAACTCATCTTTTGTGGCCACTTCACCTTAGTTCCGAGCTTCTCCAAGGTATAGACTATTTCTGTATGTGACACACAAAAATTGTGAGCGGATAATAGAGACCATACCTCTTTCGTTCCGGTGAGTCCCTGCTCTTGATCGGGGTGGGCTCTCTTTGTGGCAGGAAGAGGATGCAATGGCGGTTCTGACATATGGTAGATATCGCTCCATGTTGGGTCGTGGAGCTACGAGGTCCCTCCTGATATCATTTTTTCGATCTTTTTTGGGTTCGGCTAGTACTGAGGTCAGTAGATGAGTCAGCCCATTGAGGTCGTCCTTGTTTGCTCGGACTTCGGCACAATACGCGTTATGTATTTCATCCCAAGTCATTGGGGGGTACTTCATAAGCCGACTTAATAACTTTCTCATTGCCCTTGAACCACTTCTGCTCAGCCCGTTCTGGAAAGTTGCGACAGCCATCCCTTCTGATACATTCGGTAAGGTTATTCTTACTCAGTAGAATCGGGCGAGGAAGTCCCTCAATCCCTCTCCCGGCGACTGTTTGATAGCGAATATGTCGTTTACTCTCGCCTCTGCCTTCTTGGCCCCAGCATGAGCCGTTAGGAACTTGTCGGCCATTTCTTCGAATGTTTCAATGGAACGCGCGGGCAGCTGTGAATACCATGTTAATGCTCCTCCAGTGAGGGTCTCTCCGAACTTTTTCAACAAAATGAAGGATACTTGTTCCTTGGCGAGGTCATTGCCTTTCACGGCGGTGATGTAGTGGGTCACATGGTCTTCAGGGTCGGTCATGCCGTCATATGTTTTCAGGTAGGGTGGCATTTTAAAGGTCTTTGGTTTGGCAAGTGGGGTGGCATCATCACTTTACAATTGCTCTATGAACCGACCGACATCTCTTTTCGGCAAGAGCTTATGAGCGCCTGGTATTTTATCGGCTCTTTCTTTGTGTTCTCTCATTTGGTCCCGAAGTACCTTGTTCTCATTTTCCATTTCCTACATCCTTTTCAGAATGGCCGCGAGAGTGTCGTCACCTGCATTGTTAACAACATTGTGAGTAATACCTATCGTTGCAGGAGGAGGAGGAAGTTGATCATGTTGCTCGTCTGCTGGTGGTATATTTCAAGTCCTTGCGCTTTCTGTAGTCGCTTCCCGAACGGGCTTATAGAGGACGCTGGTTAGCGTGTCAGTTAGCCAAGCCTCAAGGAGCTTTTTTACTGGTGGTGGCGTCTCCTCCATCACGGATGTGGAGGCTCCCTTACTAAGAGATTTCGTGATGCTACAGTGAGGAGGGGTGACCCGCCTCGCCTGGGGGAGGCATTGGGCGTTACTTCCTCGTCCATTGCTTCAAAGCTCTCATTGATGATGCTCATGAGATTAGTTGGGAGGTCGCTCATTATTCTCACTCTTTCTTCCCTGTTACCTGCCATATTAGATCTGTGTATACAAAGAAAGGGAATCTTGTTCTTGGTCTCTTTTTTTTTTTATGTTAGCAATCTATATTAGTTGTAGATCTAGAGGAAACTAAAAATTTAACTAGGAAATCCCCACATACGGGGCCAAACTGTTTGACCAAAAAGTATAACTTTCGGTTAAAATTTTATATTTATGTAATGTTGGGTTAAACCTAGTTAATAATAATATTCCTAAACGTGGATCTTGAAAATACGGATAATGTGGGGCTGACCCAGTGGGGGATTAATAATATTGTGCATTAAATATTCCAAAAGTATGAGCAATAATGGAGGAGTAACAAGCAATAAATAACAATAAATGGCATTTAAGTAAATAGAAGGAATGATTAACCCAATTATGAATGAGTTAGTTGATTGTTCCTCCTGACAATGATGCGTGACAGATAAATCCTAGAATGTTCGAACTATTCTCGGATTTGATAGAAAGGTATGGAATAATATGAGCAAGAATGTTGATGAAAAAGGTAATGTTTGTATCTTTGCTAGAGAGAGATTATTATTCTGAAAAGTGTTCTTATCAAGTGAATATCACATATCTTTATTCATTATTTTTTTTTCTATTTATATGAGACATACCCCCAATAAACCCTAATGATACAAGTACAAAGAATATTCAAAGGAATATTCTCTTTAATATCCTACCCTAGTAAATTAGCCGTTCCAGTTCTTTCTGTCGTGCTCGACGTCGACCTGCGTCTGCATCTCGACCACAGGCTTCACCATCTCCTGGTCGACCTCGGCTGACTCTTTTCTCAAAGTTACTTCCCACCAAATACTGAGACAGATTTTGACCCATACAATGGAGAAGCCAGAATTTTCCCTAAGGAAAATCAAAATATAAAGAAAACTTATGAAGAATGTTAGGATCGAAAATCCGGGTAGTGGGAAATTTTGCCAAATAACGGTATAATGATAATAACAAAGACAATAGAAGTTGATAACAACGACAATTAAAGTAGATAAAGAAGACACAAATTTAACGTGGTTCGGTCAAAGTGACCTACGTCCACAAGAGGAGAGGAGCAATTTACTATAATAATAAGAGTGCAAAAGAGAGTATAAAATTAGAGCAAACACTCTAATTAATCCCAAATACCCTAAGAGAATAACCTCACAAGATCACTCCAAAGAAAGGGTTCACACAAGTGCTTCCCAACACTAACTCTCATACAAAACACTCTTAATAAAGGAAGAAAGGAAGAAATAAGAATTGAAGACAAGTCTTGTTGGTGTGTCTAAAATAAACTAATGGCCTTCCCTTTTATAGGCAAAAAAGTTTTGGCCTCTTAGGTGTAAAAGAAGAGATACAACTTATGCAAATGATGTCCAATACACAATGCAATATTTTTAGGTCCCAAAGAATATTGCCAACAAAGTCTACACTTTGCAAAGATGATTATGCCTATGTGATATGGACTCCATTAGCCAAAATAATGGCCATATTACAAATCTCCACCTTGGTCTAATTTTGGATGATATAGTAAATGTTCTCCACCTTCTCCGCAAAAGCCCCAATGGACATAAGTCAAAATTTAATGCAATCAAAGTTAGACAAGTTGTCTGATACCGAAACTGTAGTAGGGCCTATAACAGTGGAGCCCAATAAAGTATACAACGAACCAGATCTGTGTGCTTTCATGATCACTAGAGCATCTTGACAAACTTTTAAAACTCCACCTTCACTAGTGAATTTGCACCCAATGGATTCTAAAATGCCCAAAGATATGGGATTTTTCTTCAACTTAGGAACATATCTAATATCGGTGAGAGTTCCCACCACATCATCGTGCATTCTGACCCGAATTGTACCTTTGCCAATTGTTACCCAGTTGGACAACTACACCTGTAACTGAATCATATGTAGAAAACAAGTCCCTGCTATGACACATATGATATGAACAACCGGAATCTAAAATCCACTCATTGTCTAATCTGAAACTAGTTTCAGTTGCTAAAAATATAGTTCCCTCAATCTCATTAGTTGCTACACTAGCTTTGCTACACTAGCTTCGGCGGTGTCCGTATTTTTGTGCTCATTTTGTTTTCTTTATGCTTTTCTTTATTTTTCAGTTTATAGCATTCAGAGATAATGTGACCTTTTTTATGACAATAACAACACTTTAAATTATTGTATCTGGATATGGAGTCGGATTTGCCCCTAACAAATAAGCCAACTTCCGCTTGAGTTCTACTAGCTTCCCCAGTAATGTCACTATCTCTCTGTTCTTTTGATTTTAATATAGATTTAATATCCTTATAAGAGATATTATCCTTTGCATAAAGTATAGTATCTCTTATATGCTTAAAAGATGGGGGTAGAGAACAAAGCAGTAACACGGCTTGATCCTCATCTTTAATTTCAGCATCTATATTACTCAAATACATAAGAATGGATTCAAAGATGCCAATATGAGAGAGAATAGAGGTACCTTCACCCATACGAATTATATAAAGCTTTTGCTTCAGGTAAAGTCTATTTTTCACCGTCCTCTTCATATATAAGGTTTTCAATTTTTTTCACATGCCTTTGGTTGTGGTTTCTACAGAAACTTCACGTAAAACATCATTTGAGAGATTTAAAATAATACCTGCTTTTGCCCTTTTGTCTATGATGGCAAATTCCTCATCCGTCATTTTATCCGGCTTCTTCTCCTTTCCTTGCAACGCCAAGTCTAAGCCATCCTGAATTAGGATAGCTTCCATCTTTAATTGTCATATTCTGAAGTTTTTACTTCAATCAAATTTCTCAACATAGGTCTTTGTTAGAGCTATTTTGGCTATTGAAACTAACCCGGTTAGATCCGACTCTGATACCAATTTGTTAGGATCGAAAATCCGGGTAGTGCAGAATTTTGCCAAACAACGGTATAATGACAATAACAAAGACAATGGAAGTTGATAACAATGACAATTAAAGTAGATAAAGAAGACACAAATTTAACGTGGTTCGGTCAAAGTGACCTACATCTACAAGCGGAGATGAGCAATTTACTATAACAATAAGAGTGCAAAAGAGAGTACAAAATTAGAGCAAACACTCTAATTAATCCCAAATACCCTAAGAGAATAACCTAACAAGATCACTCCAAAGAAAGGATTCACACAAGTGCTTCCCAACACTAACTCTCATACAAAATACTCTTAATAAAGGAAGAAAGGAAGAAACAAGAATTGAAGACAAGTCTTGTTGGTGTGTCTAAAATGAACTAATGGTCTTCTCTTTTATAGGCAAAAAAGTCTTGGCCTCTTAGGTGTAAAAGAAGAGATACAACTTGTGCAAATGATGTCCAACACACAATGCAATATTTTTGGGTCCCAAAGAATATTGCCAACAAAATCTACACTTTGTAAAGATAATTATGCTTATGTGATATGAACTCCATTAACCAAAATAATGGCCATATTATAAAGAATCCAAGGGGGTTCGATATATAGTAATTACATAAAATATGAAATTTTACATATTTACACATAATTTTCCGACGGAGGGAAATCAGTTAACTCGCCTGGTTAAAGGGTGCTCCGCCACTGGTTGAACGTTTAAAGGCAAAGTGATTCTCTTAATTTCCATCTCCATGTTCACTAAATTAAACTTTCTTCTCTCTCTCTTTTTTTTTTAATGTAATTAATCTAAACTAACATCTCTCCAACTAAATAAATGTGGAGATTTGTTAATTTCTAAGAATACTCTCAAGCTCTTTTAGAAAAATGTAAAGAGATCGGGAAAAAAAACTTTTCATTTTAATGTTTTCTGCGTTGGCATTGAAAATAATTGTCCGCTGTGAATTTAGGTAGGCCAGTTGAAGAGCCAGCAGAGGATGTGAAGAATCAACTATGTAATGCAAAAAGTTCGTTGAGAATTGAGACGTACCAAATGATACGGTTCCAAATTCAATTAAGACTGCGGCTGCTACTTATATTAGTATTATTACGTACTTGAAATAAAATTACAATGACTTATGGTTACGCCAACGGTTTGTACTAGTTTAACTTACTGCTCTATGCCAGCAAGAAGACACTATAATTTTAGTGACTTAAAATCTGAGAAAATACGTTAGGATTTGGCGGGTCCCTAATTGAACCTCGCATGTGACTTAGGTAGTTATCCAATTTAGTATCTTTTTTATTTTTTTTTATTTGAGTTGATCATAAGTTTCTATTAGTTTGAACTTTTAGCCCCTTTAATTTGATGAATGTGCATTAATTAGTAAAGAAAGAAGAGTTAATCCTCTTTATATAGGATGGAGACCACACTATTTAACTTTTCACTTTGCCTAATTTCACATGCAAATCAACATCAAAGTACCCTTAGTGGTGCCTGAAGTCTTTTGCCTAATTGCTTCAGCCTAAGGGTTTCTCTTTAATTTCCTATAGTCAATGTTTCATCTGGCATATCTAACTGTATTAGAAATTTGTCAACTCACTTAGAAAATCGATTTCTATTTGCCACCCAATGCTACTTTATTTGGCTGAGAAACACTCACCCATGAGTCTCAAACACAGTATGGTAAAATATTTAGCATTTTGTGAATTCGAATATTAATTCCTTAATCATTTAAATGTGAATATATTATTAAGAATATATGATAAGTATCATAAAAGTAATTCGGAATAGGTAGTATAAGAAACATCAAAGGGAAAGTTATTTGTCATAAAATGTACTAGTAGGTTAGATTATTGTTCCTAATGTATGAGCACTATTCTTTAACTAAAACATATATAGGATACCGCCTGCTAATTAGCCATTTCTCTATTAATCCATATCTTTAAAATCTTGATGTGGAAAATTTCCCGTGCGATAAAGTGGTACATGTTACTCTTTTACTTGTTAGTTCTTCTACACTGGACCCCACTTTCATGCAAAACCTCAAATGACTGCAGCATGAGATGAATGGAAATGGAATACTCTTGTTAACGACTTGAGTTTAATAAGTTTCTGAATTTTGATGAATGCCGAAAAATAGGGATTACTCTATGCTGCAAAAAGTTAATGACATGAAAAGAAAAAGAAGAGAGTAAAGAAAAGATATACTACTCCTACTCCTCGTGCTTTCTCTTTTACACGCTTCTTCATAAATATTAATTAGAAAAGAGATTTGACTATTTCACCCTTATATATATCTTAAAATATAATTTTTATTTATTAAATATTTATTTTATTTATGTATTATTTATATGTTTAAAATAATTATTACTAAGGATTAAAAAAAAATTATCTTAAACTTTTAAAATGATAAATAATTTTAAACAATTATTTTTAGTAATCACGATTGTTAATACGAGTTAATACTAGAGGAGGGAGTATACTAGTAGAAAATAGGGGGAAAAAGTTGTGAACCCGAGAGGGAACATTACACACAGGGCTCCAGAAATGCCAGACAGCAAAACGTACCTAGATTATTGGGACTCGCGTACGATCATTCTCTACCTCTATCCATGGGTTATTTGGAAAAAGCCAGAACTTGGATGCAATTGAATCTAATTATACAGTGTTGATATGTTTTGTTGGACCAAATAACTATTTGGTCAACTTGTAATTGAGTGTAATTAAGGGAGTGTAACACTCTTCAATTCTCAATAGGCTGTTAATTACATGGTCCAATTATAAGATTATTTATATTTTATTTTCTGATTTCTCATTTCCTAATTTTTACTTCACTTGTTTCTACGTGATTTCTCATATTTTGTTTCTTTCTTAATTATAATGAGTGATATTATTAAAGTTGAACTTTGTTATCGGATAAGGTTATATACAAATTTAATTGTGTTAAAATAATAGGTTACTTTTTAATATTTACATAATATTCTCATTTTTCAACCTTTATTTTTTGTGATGCCATTTAGTTGCTCATATTTTTTATATTTCTTTGTTTTCTTCATTTAGCATATATAATTGTGCTATTATTCTTGTTTTTAAACTATACCTCCTAATCTTAGAAATAATGAGTAATTAATAAATTTGGCATATAATGAGTGATGTCATTAAAGTAGAATCTCATTATTGAATGAGGTTATAGACTTATGTTTTTTTTTTCTTTGAATTATATTTATTTAAATTATGTTGTAACTTGTTTTATGTTATGTTGTAATTTTATGTAAGAGTATTATGTTAAGTTTTTCTGAATTTTGAATTTAAGTTATATTTTCGATTTCATTTTATTTGTTTTAGTAGTATTGACTTGTTAATTCATATTGCATGCCATTCATTTTTCAGTTAGAATTAATAGATTTTTTTTCATAAAATATTTGAGTAATATTTTGATATTACACTTATAAATATTAATCTTTTTGTCAAGCATGCAGTCCATGATGTTCTTCAATAATGTGTAATTTTAGTTTTATAATTAATTAAAGTAAAATATTATAGATTTAAAAAATATATGTCAATTATTTTTCAATATTAGTTACAAATATATGATTAGTAATTAATATATTTTCAAGAAGCAATATGTATCTTAAATGTCAAATTTAATACCATTTATACATCCATATATTTGTTAAATCTTAACTTTAATTTTTGAAAATTAACTTTATATTTAAATTTTAATATAATTGTGTAATTACACTTGTGCAACCAAACAGTACACTTGTAATTTCACTGTAATTACATTATGCAAGCCGACAACATCAATAACCCACGATTTCCTTTAAATTTAAAAACGTAACGTTTAATACAATACCAAAGATCTAGCAATTTCCGATACAACACTCCCAAAAGCTGGTGTCACTGAGTACATGAGCATCTAATATGAGTACAAGTCTGGAAAATACGGTCTATAATAATTCGAGACCAAATACAATAAACAAGGAGATAGAGAAGAAGAGACAAGGTCTGCGAAACACGGCAGCTACCTCGAAATCTCCTGAAAGTCAACTGCGCGAAATGATCAACACTCGCTATGTTCAGGAACACCTGCATCTGAACACGAAGTGCAGGTTGTAGTATGAGTACAACCAACTCAGCAAGTAACAATAATAACTAAGGAACTGAAGATAATGACGAGCTACACAGTCATAGTTCACTTTTAGTAGTTCCAGCAAAGAATAGACATGCTATCAAATCCGGCAGTTTAACTTAAATCAATTTATACAGTTCAATTTCAAGTAATCTGGATATATATTCTTTCAGAATTTTCACAACAATGTCAGATAGCAGCTAAGTGCAACAACAAATGCAAAGCAAGTACAACCTCTCAGGCAACAGTCACTCTGCTCATCACAACAACTCAATCACTCGGCTCTCAGCCCTTAGCACTCACACTCAATGGGTACCCGCGCTCACTGGGGTGTGTATAGACTCCAGAGGGGCTCCTACAGCCCAGGCGCCATAATCTGCACGGACAACTCACGTGCTGCATGGAGAACTCACGTGCTATAATATCCTGCACGGACAACTCACGTGCCATAATATCCTTACCTCACCGATAGGCCCTCGGCCTTACTTAATACTCAACCTCTCAAGTCTACAAACAAACATGTCGTATATACATATTTCCATATTTCTTGAATTCGATTTAATCGAGCTCCAAAGTTGTACTAAGCCAAAGATTAAAAAAAAAAATTGGTTAAAGATCACATTTATTTAAATTTGCGAATAAAAGGTCTATATATAGTGTATGAATAATAATGCTTGCTTACCAGAAAAATTAATTAGGGTTTATAACCCATAAAATATGAAGACTCGAGGGAGTTTGACCCTACGGTTCATAACTAGGAGGCAACATACACTCAGCAGCTGATGACCCTTCTATCTACACACCAGGATTTTCTTTAATCTATACTACATATTTGATCAATGGGCCACGGATTCGTAGCTCTGATTGGCTATGAATGAGAAAGCATTACTGCAAAAGTAACGAACAACAGTTTTGTAATTCTAGTTACTATTCAAATCTAAATTTTTTGATATATAACTACATCAAATGAAATAGAGTTCGGGATATGACGTTTTATTGCATTGAACATTTTACCGTATTAATTTCTCATACGACAGTCGTTTCTCAAGATAGTAAAGTAGATCATATAACCAATAGGTTTAATCAAATTCTCAAAATACTCCAATAAAACACTCAACAATAGGATCATATATACTTAAAATATTTCATTTCGCACCCATAATTTCAAAAGCGATTGGGTTCAATAGTACTTAAAATCTAAATATTGTACCGATCAAATTAAGATCCTTGATCCGCTTCTAAGTAATCCTTTATGAAATCTATAGCTTTCAAAATTTATTAGAAGATCGGCAAGAAAAATGTATCAGGTTTTGAAAACTTTCGATAGCTACATACCAAAGGGCTATTCTTTTAGGAAAGACTTGTGGAGGAGGATGGTCCCCACAGATAACTTTGTTTCGCTTTCAGATACTATCAAGTCCAAAGGATCGGGGGATATCGTTAATAAATGATAAAAATTCATGTTTTTGAGTATATTTTTAGATTATTTCTTGTGTGAATTATGGGAGATTACATAATTTTTAAAGTGAAATATGCTCAATATGTGTTTCTTGTGTGTAGCAGTAAGTTCGGATGATAATGGATCAAAAGATAGGAACTCGTCCATTAAACCGACGCGAAAAAGGAGACAATTGAGTACACAAAATAGCGAACTGAAGCAAAGGCACGGATCGCTTCGCGAAATAGAAAAAATTCAATGGATGAATCCTCGTCTATGAAAAAATTCCAGCTTTCCTATCCGAAATTGGATTGTATTGGACGGCAAGGGCGAATGCACGCTTACCATAGCGGTGTCAAGCGACACTGTTTCGTCTGAAAATTTTACTAAATATATGTATTAATATTATACGGAAATAAATTGTGTCGTGGTGTGTTGGTTATGTGTTTGATTTTGCTCTAAGAGGTCAAATGTTCAAATCTCAACTAGCACATTTTTCTTTTGTAAATATTTGAGAGAGCCTTTGTGGTTAAAAAATGTGATGAAGTAGAATTGAACTCAGGACCTTTCTAACTTAAGACTCAACAAAACCAATAGACTAAGGTTATTTCTAGTCTAAATGTATGATAATCAAATTTATATTCCAGTTCTTCTATAAATTTCGATACCCCTTACAAATATTCCTGCATATGTCCCTATTGGACGACCCTCCACCCTACCTAGGTCATATAAATACACTCTAACATAATTTTTATATAACTTTGAAGAGGGAGACATTACTTTAGGGTTAGGCAATATCTTTGGAAGCAAGAATAAGCTCGAAGCAAGGAGGAAGATTCAACTACGAGTTTTTCCTTTCTTCTTCTAATTTTTCATTATTCGTTATGCATTTTAGTATTGCAGTTTTACATACTATTATGAATAGCTAATTTTTTATCTACTGTTTTGATGGAACCTTTTGGAAGATGAATTTTTGGTACATTTTTATATAATTGAGCCTTTGAATTTCTCTCCTTGTTCAACTACGTCTTTATTGTTGTTGATTGAATGGCTATCAATCGACTGTGCATATTTATTATATATTGCTTGAAAATGGTATATTTTTAGGTAGTTGTTGAATAACGTAACTCCTAATGTATATGAGGAATCAATACGGCGGGTTTAAAGGTGGGTTTAGGAATATCAAAGCCTTGACATGGTCATAGTGAGCGGTAAGATAATGTCAGCTAGCGTAATTCGGGAGAATATATCTAGTAAATTATTGTAGCAGCTTGGGAGAGAATTACGACACCTGAAGTGCTCACGATCAGTAGAGAATACTTAGGTAAAATTATAGGAGACGTAGCGTGAAGAATTTCGATAACTGGTGATATCATAGCTCCATGCCTCCTTAATCTTATCTCCAGCCCTTAATATCTTTAGATGTTAATTTACTACTTTAATTTGTTAGTTAATTAGTTTGCCATAAGAATCTTAATATTTACAACTTAGGAATTGTTTGAAATTGTCTTCTTGGTGATAATGAACAATTGTAGCTAAACCTTAGTTCTCTGTAGGATGCGACTCCGAACTCTTAGACCGGATTATATTTTCAGTAACCGGTTATTCTTTTTAGGACTAGAGTTAGGGCGTGATCAACCGGGCACGTAGCCTGACTCAAGATGGAGTGAGCGGAGAATCCATGAGCTCAACTGAATCGATTGTTTTTTGCTCTAATTATGTATACATATTCGGTAAAAAAATTGAAGTGTATGCATGTATACAATACAATTATACTAATTGTGAACTCACTGATTCTTAATTAATCATGAATTCGCCTTTGGATGGAGCAGGGTTTGAGTACCTTTTAAAGTTCAAAACTAACAAAGTTTCTTAATTCTAAATTCGCCTTTCGTTGGCGACTGGTTTTTTTTTTTATAAGGTATTATGAATTATGTTTACCCTTAAAATCGGATAACAATTGAATTTATACGCAGTTTTAAAAATATATGGATTAATTCAATACAAGTGATTGATGATGTTAGATAAGCAAATAAAAGATAAAATAAATTGCCAAACCAATGATGATAGTGAATCCGAGCTCGACTAAAGGCCTAACAAGGAGCCTGCCTTCGGTTCCGAGCTAGCATCTATGAAGAACTTATGAATGAAAACCAGAACTTTTAATAGCTTAGAGAGAACATAAGTATATTGCCTTGGTATGCGTGTATACAGTATGTGTAATAAATAATTAGCTTCCCCTTTATATAGTAGGGGTGTTTTACCCTAGGTACAATTCTAAGAAAGGTAAAAATCTTCTTTTTTGCTAATTACTGATTTTCTGCCGATACGGGCCGAGATTCACGCCATGATATCCAGTTGGGCACAAATATCATAGACCTTTATTAGTCATGTGTTGTCGTTTGGTAACGCACTCCGAAGTCTTGGGACTTGAACCGGACCGGGGGGCACATGGTCTCGATCGCTCCGAGGGTAGGTGTTTTGTTTGAGTCCTGATACGAGAAACTCCTGGCTTTGATTTTGATTCCTTACAGTCACATCCTCATTCTATTTGCCTCTCTGAGGAATCGGGGTGCTTATTAGATTTGATTTTACCCGTATACAGATAGTCCCCTCGTTTCTCAAAGAGTAGGTTTGCCGAAACGATGAGAAACGATAGATGCTCTCCGGTTCCTTCCTTCGTAAGTTACGACAAAGGAGCCGAAATGTCCCATCAGTCATGTCGTTCTGACTTCGGACACATGTCGCTCATCGGCTGGTTGCTCCCGAATGCGAAGAGTCATATGTTTCCCTATAAAAGCATCCATCCTTTGTTCTTTTTCTACTTTTGACCAATCTATTACCTTTGAGCTTTCTGGATATCTTCAAACTTCTTTCAAACCTCTATATCTTCATCCTTGTTCTTTAATTTTCATAGTGATTTCCAGATTTTTACCCATATTTCCTTCAAATCTTCATATTCTGTTCTTCATATTCAAAACTCATCCTTTCAAAGACTTCGTATTCTTTCTTCAAAATTTATAAACCTCCCCAAATAACAATGACCAAAACATCCAAATATGTTCCTCAACAAGTTGCCTCTTCATCTTCCCAACCGGCTGCGGGTACTGAGGTGGTGGCTCCTGAAGCAGTTGCCCTCGAACCAGCTTCGCCCGAGATGGTTGCTGACAAACCGGCCCCCGAGCCTCCCTTAAAAGTGTTCATTCCTGGGGGCTACTCAATTACAGACAGCTTTAAGGTCTAGAAACCCTCACGCAAACAGGATCGGGGTGAAGGAGCATCAAGGTACATATGCTCTGTTACCGAAGATGTTCTTCCCATAGTTCAAAAGGACTGCAATTGGGAAGGCAAGGATGTAGTAGTCCACGGGCCCGAGGACGCCATTACTACCCACGTGGAGGGGTACTTAAGTGTTTACACATACCCCTTCACACTGGGCCTGGTGGATCCGATTATTCTGGACTTTTGCAAGAGGTACGAGGTGTGCCTCGGGCAAGTCCATCCATCTTTATCGAGGATCGTGATCCTTCTTCGCTACTTCGTGAACAAGACCGAATCTCGTCGGTTCATAATCGATCACCTACTTTGTTTATACAGTCCCTAAATTTTTCGACGGAGACTAATCAAGCTTACTCATCGGGCCAGCAAGGCCCCCATTTTGCGTATTGACGAAGACCGAGACCGGGGCTGGCAGAGATGCTTTGTTCGCGTGAAGACCGAAGACTTGATTCCCCACGAGTACATGCCATTTCATGAGAAGTGGAACGCATCTCGTTAGTCTAATTTTTTTCTTCTCATTCATACTCGTGGTTGTGCAGCTGTCGTACGGGTTCCGAATGGGTTCCCCCGGCTAAAGGAATAGATCGAGGGCACCTTTAATCACATGACGTACTCCGAACATGCATGGCACGGGCTCTCGAAGGGACGGTAGGAGACCCGTTCTCATGGTAAGGCCTCTTTCAGAATAGTTAATGTCATGTTTCTATCTTTCAATATACTGACTTTCCTTTCTCTTTGTTGTTGCAGGTTTACCTAAGACCACCAAACTTAGGCCTTTGGAAGGGGACGAGGACATGTCTTCACCCATTGATTCCTCTGCTACGGGGAAGCCCGGGGCTGCCATGGAAGAAAAGAAGAAAAGGAAGAGAAAACTCTCGGGCTCCCCGTGCTACGAGGTGAAAAAACCAAAGAAAAGGGAGGCTCGCAAGCCCCGGAGGATGAGCTTATTTTCGTTAACCCGGGATGACCTTTCCCGAGGAGCAGGAGGCATCCGGGGGGAGACTCATAAGGTTGAACCCCCTCAGACTCAAGAGATCGATATAGAGACTCGGGATGGGACTCCCTAAGACGCCAGCTCTGCACCAAAGGAAGCGCTCGGTATAATAGAGATTTCGGGGACACCCTCTTATACTGAGTCGATGCTCCAGGAGGCCCAAGAAAGAAAGAAAAAGTCTAATGAAGGGGTCCATGGTGCGGAGGATCTCCTTCACTCCTTTTTAGATGGTGTGGACTCGTGTGCCTTGGAGGATTTCTCCAGGCTGGGCGACATGGCAGTTCTTAAGAAGGACATATCCTCTGAAGCTGACGGGATGAGTTCGAGCCCGAAATTGATCAACTAGTTCCCTGCTCTGAGTGTGGACCCCGGTCGCAAGAGATCATTTATTATAACCATCTCGGAGGATGCCTGAGTTTTGTCTGCTCCTATGGGTATAGATAGCTACCTCCTATGCTTGGTGACCGAGAAGTACCAGGAAACAATGAATGCGGTGAACGTGCCGTGCCTTTCAATGATGTGCAGCACGCGCTGAACCGGTACTTCTCAGGTTTGATATTTCTCACATTTTTCATCTTTTTACAGGCATTGGTACTTCATCACGAGAGTTTCCTTTGGTATCGGATCGAGGTCAATCAACTTGAGCTCGAGATCAAAGAGCTTGCCTAGAAAAGGGACATGTACAAACTTCTCAGCGAGGAATAAGAACGTGTCATTAAGAACCTTTAGGCCGAGCTGTATGAGGCTCAAAAAGAAACATCGGTCCTAAGGAGGGAGCTAGCCGAGTTGGTTGAAAAGGTAAAGGTTTTTGAAGCTGAAAATGAGGATACGATTGCAGTGGCTAATGACAATACCTCGCAGGTCCAGCAGAAGATCGACCATATCGACCAACTCTAAAAGGAGATGGACGAGATCCAAGTAATGGCCGGTAAGTGGAAAAGCAAGATGGATCTGCTGGCCTTGGAGAAGGAGACCGCCCAGGCCAAGCTGTCTTCGGTAGAAGTTCAACTTCAGGTGGCGAAGGAGAAAGCTGATAAACTGGCTCACCAAAATGTAGATCTCTAAACATAACTGGGCTCGACTATTGCCAAACGGGACGTTCTTGGCAAAGAGCTCGAAGAAACAAGGTCCACGTTGGAGATAACCTCAGTCGATGCTAACGAGATGGTGTCTCAATACAAGGCCGATGTCGAAGAAGCCGAGGCTCGCCTGAAGACCATTACTGACTACGTGAGGCGGTTATCCCGAAGGGAGATCCTCGAAGAGATCCATGCCCGAGGTTTCTACCTATTTGTCGATATCGAGGAGTCAAAAAGACTTAAGGCTGAGGGGAAGAAGCTAGCTGAACCCGAAGGTGAGGAGGGCTCCAAAGAATCCGAAGGCCCCGATGGTTCTAGTGACGAATTGGGCTCCGGTGAAGACCATGCGTAAATGCCTTAAGAGGTTTTAGTTTTTGTATTCTGGACAATTTTTTGTTCAGTTCGAGGTCGTTTTTACTTGGCCTTTGTAAAGATATCCCGGAATATATAAAATTTTCCTTTTTGGCAATTTCAAGTATCTACCATTTTAGCATATTTTCATAATTGCAAATATTTCTAATGCCTTAGCACAGAATCAAACGTAGTAATAAGTCATTTATTTTTCGGAGGTCCAAACAATACCTGACCTCGATGTAATTTTTGCTCAAAACTTTTGAAAACTCGGAGTAACCGGAAGTTTTTCCGAGATGAAATTTTCCCAAGATGCTTAAGTATTCTTAGACGATGCCTTTATCGAGGGTAACTTTTTAGCAGGTTTGTTAAAGGCCTTACGTTTTGATTACGGCTTCAGACGTTTCTGAGCCGTTTTAGGGCGGCCGTAGCCTTTTAGGTTTAGGCACTACCTAATAAGTTTTGTGCCTCCGGGTTTTGATAACCCGAGCTGCCCGAACTTATCTCGGACGACAGTCCCCGAGTGGGGTTAGCCCTTGGGCTTAGACAGGGGTAGCCCTTGGGCTTGATAGTCCCTGGGTAGGGATGGCCCTTACCAGATTGTAATATCAAAGTAGAAACTTTCTTTCATTTATGCGTGTAAAGTACCAGATTAAAAGCATGTAAAAGCTTGTATTATGGCCAAGGTGGCTTATGCGGACATAGTTCACTTGACCGTTTGGCCCTTACAATAAATCCTAACCACCGAGCCTAGGCTGTTAAGCACAAAGTTTCCTTCTTTCCTTGCTAAGAAGCTTGACCCATGGGTGATGATCTCCCAGTATTCGAGGTCGATTTTGAGAGGGCTCAGTTACTGTTGATGAGACCATTTACTCCGATTTAAAACCGGTCTTCAATTTTTAATTAGCACGATTTACTGTTGCCTTGTTAAAAACCTTGCTAGAAAAATCATTTGGGACAAAACCGGTTCAAGGGAAAAAGAGTGCAATGCGTGCTTTCAGACCTAATAGTCACATTCTCCTTTGGTTGTTTCCTGCAAGTGTTAGTCTGATTCGCAATACTATAAAAAACGAATGAGGTCATACCTTAATAGTAGTACCGCTTTACGTGCGTCACGTTCCAGTTGTTCGGTAGTTGTGCACCATTTCCTTCTTCGAGTTTGTATAAACCTTTACCATTAATCTCGATGACTCGATATGGTCCTTCCCAATTAGTCCCCAGCTTCCCTTCGTTCGGGTTCCTAGCATGCAGTGCTACTTTTCTTAACACCAAGTTCCCGATAATGAAGCGTCAGAGGTTCGCTCTTTGGTTGTAGTACCTTTCTATTCGCTACTTCTAGGCGGCTAACCGGACTAGGGCGGCCTCGCGCCTTTCATCCAATAATTTGAGGCTCGTGCTCAAGGCCTTAGTATTTGATTCCACGGTCGCATATCGAAACCTGAGGCTCGGTTCTCCCACTTCTATCGGTAATAGTGCTTCGGCGCCGTAGACCAATGAAAACGGAGTGGCTCCGGTGCTAGATTTGGACGTTGTACGGTATGCCCACAAGACTTTGGACAGAATTTCCTTCTATTTCCCCTTGGCATTAGTCAACCTTTTCTTTAGGTTTTTAAGTATGATCTTGTTTGTCGATTCTGCTTGTCCGTTCCCACTAGGGTGATAGGCTGTTGACAAGATCTTTTTGATATTATGTCCTTCAAAAAATTTGTTTACCTTACTGCCGATGAATTGCTTCCCGTTATCACACACTATCTCGGCTGGTATTCCGAACTGGCATATTATGTGGTCCTAGAGGAATTATTACCCGTAGGCGGCTTCAACTCGATGACGAGTTCGGATCCCTTTGCATTCACGGCACCGTCTGTAAAGAGGGTCTAGATTCATGAGGAAGTCCCCGAGGTTAGCAACAATTCCTTTTTGACTTCGGGTATTAAGGTTGGCATAAAGTCGGCCACAAAGTCTGCCAAAATTTGTGACTTGATAGCGGTTCCGGGTCGATATTCGATATCGTACCCGTTAATTTCTATGACCCATTTGTCCAACCGGCCTGAGAGCTCGGTCTTATGCATTATATTCCTTAGTGGGTAAGAAGTTAAGAAACATATGGGGTGGCACTGAAAATACGGCTTTAAACTTTCTGGAGGCACTTAGCAAAACGAGCGCCAATTTTTCTAGGTGAGGGTACCTTGTTTCGGCCTCGCCTAGAGTTCTACTAACATAATAGATAGGAAATTGCGTACCTTCCTCTTCCCGGACTAAGGCTCTACTTACTGCTACCTCGGATATTGCTAAGTACATGTACAGATGATCGTCCGCCTTTGGAGTATGGAGTAAGGGTAGGCTCGAAAGGTACTGCTTGAGTTCTTCCATGGCTTGTTGGAATTTCGGGGTCCAGGAAAAGTTATTCTTCTTCTTCAATAATGAGAAAAATCGGTGGCTCTTGTCAGAAGACCTTGATATGAACCGGCCCAGGGCGGCTATGCGCCCGGTTAGCCTCTGAACGACCTTGAAACTGTCCACCATGGTGATGTCTTTTATAGCTTTGATTTATATGGATTGATCTCAATCCCTCGGTTGGACACCATAAATCCAAGGAACTTCCCGGGTCCGACCCCGAACGCGCATTTCTCCGGGTTCAGCTTAATATTATATTTCTTCAGTATGTTGAAGGTTTCCTGCAAGTGTTTCAAATGGTCCGCTGCTCATAGGGACTTAACTAACATGTCGGCAATATAAACTTCCATTAATTTTCCTATTTGTTCTTCAGACATCTGATTTACTAGGCGTTGATAAGTGGCACTGGCGTTTTGTAGTTCGAACGGCATTTCGTTATAGCAATAGGTGCCAAATTTAGTAATAAATGAAGTCTTTTTATAATCGCCCGGGTCCATCTGGATTTGGTTGTACCCGAAATATGCGTCGAGAAAGATGAGTATCTCATGACCGGCCATTGCATTGATCATGTGATCGATGTTAGGCAAAGGAAAAGAGTCTGTGGGTATGCCTTGTTCAAGTGTTTGTAATCTACGCAAGTTCTTAATTTATTTGCCTTTTTAGGCACTACTACTATGATAGGCAACCAATACGGGTACTTAAGTTTCCGAATGGAACCTATTTTAAGGAGTTTGGATACATCGTCTTTGACGAATGCATGCTTAACTTCGGACTGAGGCCTCCTCTTCTGTTTAACCGGGTGAAACTTTGGATCCAAGCTCAGCTTATGATTGGTTATTTCTGGCGGGATCCCTGTCATATCAAGATGGGACTAAGCGAAACAATCTACGTTAGCTATCAGCAATTTAATGAGTTTTTTCCTGAGCTCGGGAGTTAACCCCGTGCCCAGGTTTACCTTTCGATCAGGAAAGTGTTCGATCAATATGACTTGCTCTAGCTCCTCAGCCATTGATTTGATGATGTCAGAATCATCAGGGGTGGTGAATGACCTAGGAACTCCGTAATCATCATCCTCGCCTACTTTTTGCTTCTTTGGTTCGGTCGGGGCCATTTTCGGTGATTGCTATTTAGTTTCTCTCTTCCTAGCTGGCTCCAAGTTCTTTTATGTCGAGAGTGTAGACATTGGGATCACCTCGAACATTTCTTTTGCGGCCGGCTGCTCTCTATAAACCGTCTTGTAGCTTTTCTTGTGAAATTCATTCCATTAACACGTATTGATGGTATTGTGCTGATTTTAAATAGATTCGGAGCATTTGGGGGCCGAGTCCAGAGGCAAGAGCATTGCGGGGTAGAGATTTGACCGGTTTGAGGTAAATAACGATTGTAAATCTAGTCATGAGGGTATGAAACCCCAAATTTTTGTATCATTCTACTATTTTGAGGTGACGCGCATGCTATTTGACGGGCGTGTGGGCGTGCACTGTTGGAGATTGTGACTTGGTCCGTCCCGTAGCAACTGTAAGGTTGCAT
This sequence comes from Nicotiana tabacum, assembly GCF_000715075.1. Taxonomy (NCBI): domain Eukaryota; kingdom Viridiplantae; phylum Streptophyta; class Magnoliopsida; order Solanales; family Solanaceae; genus Nicotiana; species Nicotiana tabacum. The sequence continues at coordinate 149,743,450 of NC_134096.1, read as the reverse complement.
ATTTTGTGGAAATTATATGATACTTATATGTTTTAGAAAGAGTTTTTGTAAATTGGGTTGAATGCCATGTTTGGTCCTTGTGCCAGTACTGTTTGGACCCTTAGGGGCCTTTTCTTACTATCCTCTCACTATTTTCGATTGAAAATTTATAACTCAGTTTTATGACTCCATTTTGATGCATATAAATATTGTTTTGGGCCGAATGCCCTATTTTTATTGAAATGCCCGAGTGGCTTGAGAGGTTTATAACTGAGTGAGGCTGAGGGCCTGATTTGTGAGGATAAATATGGGATCGGGCTGCACGCCGCAGCATGTTCGGATAATTATGGGATCGGGCTGCACACCACAACATGTTTGATATAGGCCGAGGGCCTGGGTGATTTATGCCATGATTTGGCTTGATATAGCGCTTGGGCTGAAGGAGCCCCTCCGGAGTCTGTACACACCCCCAGTGAGCGTAGGTACCTACTGAATGCGAGTGCCGAGTGCTTAGTGACTGGGAGGCATGAGTGATAATGAGATATGCCCGAGTGGCAAGAGTGATTGTGAGGTAAGTCCGAGTGGCAAGAGTGATTATGAGGTTTGCCCAAGGGGTTGTTTATGATTTCTTCATTTTTGCTCACCTTTGCATTTTTCCTCTGTTTGAAAAAAAAACTGTTGAAAAATATCTTTAAATGATTTTTACTGGAACCGGGTTTAAATAAGATAATTTGATTCAAACACTAAGTTTTAAAGCATGTTGTACTTTACTGAATTTTTGTGATATGAACTTAATATGCTTTATTGCTCGTCACTACAGCTCACTCTTTATTTATTGTTGTTACTTACTAAGTTGGAGTACTCACGTTACTCCCTGCACCTTGTGTGCAAATCCAGGTTTAGCTGGACACGGTAGCGGTTGTTGATTACTCTTGTTGTAGATTTTCTCGAATATAGCAAGGTAGCTGCTTGGTGATCGCAGCCCCTGCTCTTCTCCCTCTTTTCATCCTTTAGTTGTATTTAGCTATTTTCCAGACTATGTTAGTCTCGATATTATCAGACAAATGGTAGTAGATGCTCATGACTAGTGACATCCCTATATCAGGCTTTTCCTTCCGCACTTTTATTTTTATTTGAACTCCTTTACGGAGGTTTTTATGTTAAATAACATTGAAATTTTCTTTGAAATGAAAATATCGGTTTGTTTTGGAAATGAGTCGGCTTGCCTAGTTCCACGATAGGCGCCATCACGACAAGGGTTAGTTTGGGTCGTGACAGATTGGTATCAGAGCCTAGGTTACATAGGTCTCACGAGTCATGGGCGGGTTTAGTTGAGTCTTGCGGATCAGTACAGAGACATTTGTACTTATCTTCGAGAGGCTGCAGAACCTTTAGGAAGATTCCACATTCTTGAATTCTTGTCGTGTGAATCTGTTGATTCTAGTAACTAAACATCTGTTATTTCATTCTCTCACAGATGGTGAGGACTCGTACTACCGGTCACGAGGGCCAGCCACTATTTCTACCAGCCAGGGCCGCGAGAGGCCGAGGCCGCGGTAGAGGCCATGGTAGGGGCAGAGGTGCAGCCCGTACAACAGATGGGGCAGTACGTACAGATCCACCATTTGTCCCAGGTCAAGACCAGGTTCCAGTTGTTGATACACTAGCTCAGGCACCACGTGTGCCTATTGTGATTCCAGGCCTTCAGGAGGCCCTAGCTCAGATTCTGACAGCGTGTACTGGCCTTGCTTAGGCGGTCTCCATCTCGACGACCGCAGCCACTTCTCAGGCCAGGGGAGGCACTCAGACTCCCGTCGCTCGCACACCCGAGCAGGTTGTTCAGGGACTGCAGACACCGAAGGCATCACCAGCTCAGTCGGTTGCTGTTGCTCAGGATTATATGGTTCCTGCTATGCCTGAGGATGATCGGCATAGGTTGGAGAGGTTTGGGAGACTCCAGCCACCACCTTTCAGTGGCACAGAGAGAGAGAGGATGCTCAGGACTTTTTGGACAGGTGTCAGAGGATACTCCATACTGCTGGTATTCTGGAGACTTGTGGGGTCTTCTTCACTACTTTTTAGTTTTCTGGGGCTGCACTTAGATGGTGGGAGACTTACGAGAGGCGTAGGCCTGTTGGCGTAGCACTCCTTACTTGGCAGCAGTTCTCCATGGTCTTTTTGGAGAAGTTCGTGCCTCGATCCCGCAGAGAGGAGCTACGCTGGCAGTTTGAGTGGCTTCGCCAAGGTGATATGTCTGTGACACAGTATGAGATGCGGTCCTCTAAGTTGGCCCGTCATGCGATCTAGTTGGTTCCCACAGACAGGCAGAGGATCATGCGATTTATTAATGGTCTCACTTATCAGCTACAGTTGCTCATGACCAGAGAGAGAGTTTCGGGTGCTACTTTTGATGAGGTTGTCGACATTGCTCGGCATATTGAGATGGTTCACGGTCAGGAGAGGGTTGAGAGGGAGGTCAAGAGGCCTCGTGGTCAGGGTGGATTCAGCGGTGCTCCTTTTGGGGTCAGTCCCAGCACGGTAGAGGTCGTCATTTCAGACAGGCTCAGTCAGCTCGGCTATTTCATGGTGGTGCATCATCTGGCCATGGTTCTCATAGCTCTCATCAGGGCCACTCATCACTTAGTGCCCTTACAGCTTAGAGTTCGTCCCGTGCTCTACCTGTTCAGTGCTCTTCCATGCCAGGTTCTTCTACCAGTCATCCCGGTGCTAGGGGTTCCCTTCAGTTCCCGCCACCAGCACCAGGGAGTTATTTTGAGTGTGGGGAGCTTGGGCATATGTGGAGGCATTATCCTCATCGTCATGGAGGTCTATCTCAGCAGAGGAGTCAGCCTCGGACTACAGCACCAGTTACCTCACCACCCGCCCAGTCAGCTCGAGGTGGAGGTCAGTCAGCTAGGGGTCGCCCTAGAGGGGAGGCAGATCAGGGGGTGGACAGGCCCGTTTCTATGCCCTCCCTGCCAGACTAGACGCTATTGCTTCAGACATTGCGATTACAGGTATTGTCTCAGTTTGTCACCGAGATACCTCAGTATTATTTGACCCTGGTTCCACGTATTCATATGTTTCTTTATATTTTTCCCATTTTTAGATATGCCCCGTGAGTCTTTAGTTTTATTTGTACATGTATCTACTCCTGTGGGCGATACTATTATTGTGGACCGCGTATATCGGTCATGTGTGGTGACTATTAGGGGTCTGGAGACCCAAGTGGACCTTTTACTACTCAGTATGGTCGGCTTTGATGTGATATTGGGTATGGATTGGTTATCTCCATGTCATGATGTTCTAGATTATCATGCTAAGACGGTGACGTTGGCTATGCCGGGAATTCCGAGGGTTGAGTGGAGCAGTTTTGTGGATTATGTACCAAGTAGGGTGATTTCATATTTGAAGGCTCAGCGTATGGTTGAGAAGGGTTGCCTATCTTATTTGGCTTTTGTGAGGGATGTTAGTGCAGAGACTCATGTCATTGATTCTATTCCGGTGGTACGTGATTTTTCGGATGTGTTTCCTGCAGACCTGTCGGACATGCTGCCTGACAGGGATATTGACTTTGGTTTTGATTTGGTACCGGGCACTCAGCCCATTTCTATTCCACCGTATCGTATGGCACCGGAGGAGTTGAAGGAATTGAAAGAACGGCTTCAAGAACTCATTGATAAGGGGTTTATTCGGCCTAGTATGTCACCTTGGGGTGCACCGATTCTATTTGTGAAGAAGAAAGATGGTTCCATGAGAATGTGTATTGATTATAGGAAGTTGAACAAGGTCACAGTCAAGAACAAGTATCCTTTGCCTTGTATTGATGATTTATTCGACCAGCTTCAGGGAGCGATGGTGTTCTCCAAGATTGAATTGAGGTCCGATTATCACCAGCTGAAGATTCGGGATTCAGATATTCTTAAGACAGCCTTCAGGACCCGATATGGCCATTATGAGTTCTTGGTGATGTCTTTTGGGCTTACCAATGCCCCAGCAACGTTCATGCATTTGATGGACATTGTATTCCTGCCCTATTTGGACTCATTCGTTATTGTATTCATTGATGACATCCTGGTGTACTCTCATAGCCAGGAGGAGCACGCTCAACATTTGAAGATTGTATTACAGAGATTGAGGGAGCAGAAGCTTTATGCAAAGTTCTCCAAATGTGAGTTTTGGCTCAGTTCAGTAGCATTCTTGGGGCACGTGGTGTCCAGTGAGGGTATTCAAGTGGACCCGAAGAAGATAGAGGCAGTGCAGAGTTGGCTCAGACTGTCCTCAGCCATGGAGATTAGGAGCTTTCTTGGTTTGGCGGGTTACTACCGTCACTTTGTAGAGGGATTTTCATCTATTGCATCGCCCTTGACCAAATTGACCCAAAAGGGTGCTCCATTCAGGTGGTCGGATGAGTGTGAGGAGAGCTTTCAGAAGATCAAAACTTCTTTGACTATAGCTCCAGTGTTAGTTCTCCCATCAGTTTCAGGTTCTTACACCGTGTATTGTGATGCCTCGAGGATAGTCATTGGTTGTGTTTTGATGTAGTACGGTAAGGTGATCGCCTATGCCTCACTCCAGTTGAAGACCCATGAAAAGAGCTATCCTGTCCATGATCTTGAGTTAGCAGCCATTGTTCACGCCTTGAAGATTTGGCGTCATTATTTGTATGGGGTTCATTGTGAGATCTATACTGATCACCGGAGTTTGCAGTATCTATTCAAGCAGAAGGATCTTAATTTGCGTCAGTGAAGATGATTGGAGCTTATTAAGGACTATGATATCACTATCCTATACCATCCGGGGAAGGCCAATGTGGTGGCCGATGCTTTGAGTCGTCGGGCAGAGAGTTTGGGGAGTTTAGAATATCTTCCAGCAGCAGAGAGACCTTTGGCATTAGATGTTCAGGCCTTAGCGGGCCAGCTTGTCAGATTGGATATTTCGAAGCCTAGTTGGGTATTGGCTTGTATGGTCTCCAGGTCTTCTCTTTATGACCGAATCAGGGAGCGTCAGTACGATGACCCCCACTTGCTCGTTCTTCAGGACAGGGTTCAGAGAGGTGATGCTAGGGATATGAATATTAGTGATGACGGTGTGTTGAGAATGCAGGGCCGGATATGTGTGCCTAATGTAGATGGGCTTCGAGAGTTGATTCTTGAGGAGGCCTACAGCTCGCGATATTCCATCCATCCGGGTGCCGCGAAGATGTACCAGGATTTGAGGCAGCACTATTGGTGGAGACGGATGAAGAAGGATATAGTTGGGTTTGTGGCTCGGTGTCTCAACTGTCAGCAGGATAAGTATGAGCATCAGAGGCCGGGTGGCTTGCTTCAGAGATTAAAGATCCCAGAGTGGAAGTGGGAGCGGATCACCGTGGACTTTGTAGTTGGGCTCTCACGAACCTAGAGGAAGTTCGATGCTATTTGGGTTATTGTGGATCGGCTGACCAAGTCCGCGCACTTCATTCCAGTTAGTACTACTTAACTCTTTAGAGCGGTTGACTGAGATTTACATCCGAGAGATTGTTCGCCTGCATGGTGTTCCAGTTTCCATCATTTCAGATAGGGGCACTCAGTTTACATCGCAGTTTTGGAGGGCAGTACAGTGAGAGTTGGGTACTCAGGTTGAGTTGAGCACATCTTTTCACCCTCAGATGGACCGGCAGTCCGAGCTCACAATTCAGATATTGGAGGACATGTTACGCGCTTGTGTCATTGACTTTGGGGGTTCATGGGACCAGTTTCTGCCACTCGCGGAGTTTGCATATAACAACAGTTATCAGTTGAGTATTCAGATGGCTCCGTACGAGGCTTTATATGGGAGGAGGTGTAGATCTCCTGTAGGATGGTTCGTGCCAGGTGAGGCTAGGCTCTTAGGTACAGACTTAGTCCAGGATGTATTAGATAAGGTCAAATTAATTCAGGAGCGGCTTCGCACGGCGCAGTCTAGGCAAAAGAGCTACGCGCATAGGAAGGTCTGTGATGTGTCTTTCATGGTTGGGGAGAAGGTTTTGCTGAAGGTATCACTCATGAAGGGTGTTATGAGGTTTGGGAAGAGGGGCAAGTTGAGCCCTCGGTTCATTGGGCCTTTTGAGGTGCTTCAGAGGATAGGAGAGGTGGCTTATAAGCTTGCCTTGCCACCCAGCTTGTCGAATATACATCCAGTGTTTCATGTTTCCATGCTCCGAAAGTATATTGGAGATCCGTCCCATGTTTTGGATTTCAGCACGGTTCAGTTGGAGGGTGATATGACTTATGATGTGGAGCTGGTGGCTATTTTGGATCGGCAGGTTCGAAGGTTGAGGTCAAAGGATATGGCTTCAGTGAAGGTGCAATGGAGAGATCAGCCTGTGGAGGAGGCCACCTGGGAGACTGAGCGGGAGATGCGGAGCAGATATCCATGCCTATTCGAGACTCCAGGTATGTTTCTAGACCCGTTTGAGGATGAACGGATGTTTAAGAGGGGGAGGATGTAACGATCCGGACGGCCGTTTCGAGAGTTATAGCCCCGTTTTCCCCATTTCTACTTCTTTTTGTGTTATTCAGCTATATTATGTTATATCAGGTTAGTTGGTTCGGGACCGGAGTGATTTCAGAGTGAATTGAGACACTTAGTCTCTTAAGTAGAAACTTAAGTAGGAAAAGTCAACTGGATGTTGACCTATGTGTAAACGATCTCGGATTTGAATTTTGATGGTTCCATTAGCTCCGTTAGGTGATTTTGGATTTAAAAGTGCATCCGGAATGAAATTTGGAGGTTCGTGGTAGAATTAGGCTTGAATTGGCGAAGTTGGAAATTTGGCAATTTTGGTCGGTAATGAAAATTTTGATATCAGTGTTGGAACGGAATTTCAGAAGTTGGAATAGGTTCGTAGTGTCATTTGTGACGTGTGTGCAAAATTTGAGGTCATTCGGACGTGGTTTGGTTGGTTTCGGCATCGGTTGCCGAATTTAAAAATTTAGAAGTTCTTAGGCTTGAATCTGAAGGTAATTTGGTGTTTGGATGTTGTTTTAAGTGATTCGAAGGTTTGACTAAGTTTGTATGTTGATATATGACTTGTTGGTATTTTTGGTTGAGGCACCGAGGGCCTCAGGGTGATTCCCGGTGGTTAACGGATTTGTCGAGGTTGGAAAATGCAGCAGAAGCTGCTGCTTCTACTATTTTCGCACATGCGGAAGGAAGAGTCGCAGGTGCGAGACCGATGGTGCGCATGGGAAGTCCGCAGGAGCGGGCAATTCTAGGCTAGGCAGGATGCGCAAGTGCGAGTTGGAGGTCGCATCTGTGAGCCCGCAGGTGCGAAACTTGGGGCGCAGATGCGGAAAGGGGGACGCTGGGTAGGCTTCGCAGAAGCGGAGGAAACGCGCAGGTGCGCCTTCGCAGGAGCTGGGTTTTGGGACGCAGATGCGAAAGCTGGGCTCCTAAGTGATTTCCGCACATGCGATGAATTTTTCCGCAGGTGCGGTGGTGCAGAAGCGTAAAATTTTCTGCAAGTGCGAAAAACTTGGGCATAAACCATAAATTGAACTCTTTGCGAATTTGGTTCATTTCCACCATTTTCAAGTCGATTGTTTGGAGCTTTTGGAGTGATTTCTGAAGAGTGATTCAAGGACTATCGGTGAGGTAAGTTTCTTGAGCCCTAATACTCGTATATATGGTGATTGTTCCATTGTTTAATCATGTAATTAGTGAAAATGAGGGGTTAGGGCTTGGGATTTTTGGAGAAGTAATTTAAAGATTTGAAGGATCAAACGATGTCGGATTTTGATGAATTTGGTATGGTTAGACTCGTGAGTGAATGGGCTTTCTAGTTTTGTAAATTTCGTTAGATTTCGAGACGTGAGCTCGGAGGCCGGGTTTGAGCCAATTTCGGGTTTTGGTCTAATTTTGTAACTTTTCTTATGGAATTCATTCTATTAGCGCGTATTGATGGTATTGTGCTGATTTTTAATAGATTCGGAGCATTTGGGGGCCGATTCTAGAGGCAAGAGCATTGCGGGGTAGAGATTTGACCGGTTTGAGGTAAGTAACGATTGTAAATCTAGTCCTGAGGGTATGAAACCCTGGATTTTTGTATCATTCTACTATTTTGAGGTGACGCGCATGCTAGGTGACGGGCGTGTGTGCGTGCACTGTTGGGGATTGTGACTTGGTCCGTCCCGTAGCAACTATAAGGTTGCATATTTTTTGGAAATTATATGATACTTATATATTTTAGAAAGAGTTTCTATAAATTGGGCTGAATGTCATGTTTGGTCCTTGTGCCAGTACTGTTATTTTGGGCCGAATGCCCTGTTTTTACTGAAATGCTCGAGGTGGCTTGAGAGGTTTATAACTGAGTGAGCCCGAGTGGCTTGAGAGGTTTATGACTGAGTGAGGCCGAGGGCCTGATTTGGGAGGATAATTATAGGATCGGGCTGCACGCCGCAGCATGTTTGATATAGGCCAAGGGCCTGAGTGATTTATGCCATGATTTGGCTTGATATAGCGCTTGGGCTGAAGGAGCCCCTCCGGAGTCTGTACACACCCCCAGTAAGCGCAGGTACCTACTGAGTGCGAGTGCCGAGTGCCAGGTGTTGAGTGACTGGGAGGCATGAGTGATTGTGAGGTATGCCCGAGTGGCAAGAGTGATTGTGAGGTAAGCCCGAGTGGCAAGAGTGATTGTGAGGTTTGCCCGAGGGACTGTTTATGATTTCTTCATTTTTACTCACCTTTGCATTTTTCCTCTGCTGGAAAAAAAAATTGTTGAAAAATATCTTTAAATAATTTTTACTGGAACCGGCTTTAAACGAGATGATTTGATTCAAACACTGAGTTTTAAAGCATGTTGTACTTTACTTGATTTTTGTGATATGAACTTGATATGCTTTATTGCTCGTCACTACTGCTCAGTCTTTATTTATTGTTGTTACTTACTGAGTTGGCGTACTCACGTTACTCCCTGCACCTTGTGTGCAGATCCAGGTATAGCTGGATACGGTAGTGGTTGTTGATTATTCTGGTTTTAGATTTTCTCGAGGATAGCAAGGTAGCTGCTTGGCGACTGTAGCCCCTGCTCTTCTCCCTCTTATCTTCCCTTAGTTGTATTTAGCTATTTTCCAAACTATGTTAGTCTCAATATTGTCAGACAAATAGTAGTAGATGCTCATGACTAGTGACACCCCGATGTCGGGCTTTTCCTTCCGCACTTTTATTTTTATTTGAACTCCTTTACGAAGGTTTTTATGTTAAATAATATTGAAATTTTCTTTGAAATGAAAATATCGGTTTGTTTTGGAAATGAGTCGGCTTGCCTAGTTCCACGATAGGCGCCATCATGACAGGGGTTAGTTTGGGTCGTGACATGATCCCTCCCGGTGTCGGGAACTTCAGTGCCTAGTATAGTGTCGAGGGTATTGCCCTCATATTATGAATGCATAGCCTTCCAAATAGAGCATTATATTTCATATCCCCTTCAATCACATAGAACTTCGTTTCCTGAATGGTCCCGGCGGTGTTCACCGGCAGGGTTATCTCCCCTTTAGTAGTTTTGTATGCCATGTTGAATCCGTTTAAAAACCGAACTGCATGCACTATTTGGTCTTGTAGACCCAACTGCTCTACGACCCTCAATTTGATGATGTTGGCCGAGCTACCTGGATCAATTAACACATGCTTAACTCGAAATTTATTTATGAGTACAAATATTTATGCGGTTGCACGAAGCCTTCAGTGTCCTCATCGTTGAAAGAGATGGTCCCCTCCGGTATGTAATCTCGGGTTCTTTTTTCCTTGTAATGGACACCTTAGTGCGCTTTAGCATTGGCCCCTATGGGACGTCGACTCCACTAATGATCATGTTAATGACATGTTGAGGTTCCTCTTGCTCAGTCTATTTGTTGGAGTCCCTATTCCTGAAGTGATTTTTGGCTCGATCACTCAAAAATTCCCGGAGGTATCCGTTATTGAATAACCGGGCCACTTCTTTTCTTAGTTGTCAGCAGTATTCCGTCATGTGGCCATGAGTGTCATGATACTTACACATCATGTTGGGGTCCCTTTGGGCAAGATCAGGCTGCAATGGCCGATGCCACTTGGTATCTTTGATGCGCCCGATGGCGGATACGATGCTGGCAGCATTGACACTGAAGTTGTATTCCGATAATCTCGGTGCCTCTCTGGCCCCGAGTGGCCTATCAAAATCGTTTTTACTCATGAGTCCCCGGCTATTCTGGCTTCGATCGCTCCTTTTTTCATTCCTCGCAGGGTTATGCCCAGATCCACTACCCTTTCAATCTCCGCTATACGGTTAATACCGATCTCTGTTCGGTCTTAGTTCATGATCGATGACTCTTTTAGACCTATCATTAGTTCTGATGGGATAAACGGACCCGGAGAGGGCCCCGACCTGATAATCCTCGACTCTGATTTTCGATAGGTACATGTTATGGACGTTAGCCAAGTTACCATCGGGTACTCTATCAAATTCTGTTTCAGCTGTTGTGAAGCCAAGGAGCTTTGGGGGTTGAGTCCTCGAGTGAATGCATGAACGTCCCAATTATCCGCAACCGGAGGCAGGTCCATGTGCTCTATTTGAAACCTCGACATGATTTCCCTAAGCATTTTGTTTTCTATTTGTTTCACTTTGAAAAGGTCCAATTTTCTGATCTCGACCTTGATGGCCCCGGCGTGAGCTTTAATGAAGGAATCTGCAAGCATAACAAACAAATCAATGAAACTAGGGGGTAAGCTGTGATACCATATCATTGCTCCTTTCGATAGGGTTTCTCCGAACTTTTTCAGCAAAACCGACTCGATTTCGTCATCTTCTAAGTCGTTTCCCTTGATGGAACATGTGTAGGAGGTCACATGTTTATTTGGATCCGTAGTTACGTTATACTTTGGAGATTCGTGAGTACGAAACTTCTTCAGGATTGGTTTCGGTGCCACGCTAAGAGGGAAAGGCTTTTGGACAAATTTCTTGGAATACAGGCCTTTCAATATCGGGGGTGCTCCTGCGATTTGATCAACTCTGGAGTTATAGGTCTCCATTTTTTTGTCGTTGGCTTCGATCTTCTTTTCTCCCTATTCCACCCGCTTTATCAGTTCCTCAAGCATCTTTATTATTTCGGGGTTGGTCCCGCGTTTAACTTCACCTGGCCTTTTCGTGGTATGTTCATTTCTTCGGGGTGTTGTCCCGGGATGGTTCGGGCTCCACTCTGTTGGGGGTGCAGCTTAGGTTCTGCAGCTGGGCTATCGCCGCTTGTTGAACTTGTAACATTTCGAAGATCACCCGCAGGTTGATCTCGTCGCCTTCACCAACGTGCGTAGCCCGGGATATTGATCGGGCTCCACCGCGAACACTGTTCTCGGGGTCGGTCGGCAAGTTTGCATCGATGGCCATATATGAGTTAGCATCGATTTAGTCCGCAACCAAGACCCCGTTGGGGTCAACATGGGGCTTCTCTTTGCTGGGCATCATATATTGTTGTTTTTGCCATGGTGACCAGACTCAGTATCAACGTTTACATGAGCAGATTGAGAGTTTGACATTCTTAGGTTGACATGAAATTAAAATCTCAAAGAACAAGTGTAAAACAGAGTGTGTTATGGAAATTTGTATCAAATTACCACTATTATCATTAGCCCCACGGTGGGCGCCAAACTGTTTACCCTTAAAAATGGATAACAATTGAATTTATACGCAGTTTTAAAGATATGTGTAATAATTCAATAAAAGTGATTAATGACATTAGATAAGCAAATAAAAGATAAAAGAAATAGCCAAACCAATGGTGATAGTGAATCCCAGCTCGGTTAAAGGCCTAACAAGAAGTCTGCCTTCGGTTCCGAGCTAACACTTATGAAGAACTTATGAACGAAAATAAGAACTTTTAATAGCTTAGAGAGAGCAGAAGTATATTGCTTTGGTATGCGTGTTACAGTGTGTCTAATGAATAATTAGCTTCCCCTTTAGATAGTAGGGGAGTTTTACCCTAGGTATAATTCTAAAAAAGGTAAAAAATTTCTTTTTCGCTAATCACTGATTTTTTGCCGATACGGGTCGAGATTCACGCCATGATATCCGGTTGGGCATGGATATCACGGCCCTTTGTTAGTCGTGTGCGGTCGCTTGGTAACACTCTCCGAAGTCTTGGGACTCGAACCGGACTCGGGGCACATGGTCTCGATGGCTCCGAGGGCAGGCGTTTTGTTCGAGCCCTGATACGAGAAGCTCCTGGCTTTGATTCCGATTCCTTACAGTCACATCCTCATTTCATTTCCCTCTCCAGGAAATCAGGGTGCTCATTAGATTCGATTTTACCCGTATAAACTACTTAACAAAGTCCAAAACTAACAAAGTGAGAAGGTTGAATGTCACATTCAGGTTTTGTGCTTTAGAAAGTCAATGAATCTATGAACAGATCGTGAATCCGACTTTGTGGCACACAGAAACAAATCAGAAAGGACACCAGTTATACAGCTTTCATCTTAATGTCGTTCTCAATCACCCACGTTCATTTAGTTATAGCCATGCAACTTTGCTTAGTTACAGATTAAACTACGAGCCTTTAATTTGGTTTAAAATTTATCATTTCAGCTGTTGTTTTGAGGGGACCCCTTATTGAGTAGTACGTTAACTCATTGTGTAGTAGTTCATCCTTAATTAAAACTTAAAAGTTAAGTTGTTAGAATCTGATGACTAGTTTCATGCATATTTTTCATTCATTTCCTTGCTTCTGTTATGTTTGGGCGTATCATCAACTAATGGTAGCTTAAGTTCTTATTGCCCTTGACTTCAATCTGTATGATCTTTTAGGTGGTAATTAAAGTAAAATTGTTAGTAAAAACAAGCATTAATCTAACCTTTAAGAATTTTTTATGAGAGCCCGAGGAGAGCCTTAGGGTAAGATTACAGCGGCGTGTTTTATTGGATTTCTGAGATTTTTAAGTGCACTTTTTTGTGAAAGAGAAGAATATGTGAATTGAAGTTCTCAAATGAACGAACTGTTTATAATTAAATTTTAAAGAAAGTTATATTCTTACTATTGATAGATTTCTTTGTTTCTCACCTGCTCCTCCATTAGTACTCGCCTAATCTCAACCAATTGGGCAGCAAGATTCTTAATATTCACTCTTCAATCAAAGAATAATCCTACATTAAGAGTAGTAGCTAGTCCTAGTTTATTAAACGGATTCGACATTATAATTAGTTCTTAAAATCGAAGGAAGTGATATATATATATATATATATATATATATATATATATATATATATATATATATATATATATATATGTGTGTGTGTGTGTGTGTGTGTGTGTGTGTGTGTGTGTGTGTGTGTGTATTCTGGAGTACCCTAGTGATGCTTAAACCCGGGATTAATTTTTACGGAAGGTCATCCAACTAATTCTCTATTTCACAAAAGTTACTTATCTACTATTTTTTATCACGTAAAGTCACTCAATTTTATATTTATAACTTAAAAGTCATTTTGGTTCAAAACCTACAAAATAACCTAGGAAAAATCTGACATGAGATTAAATTAATTAAAAATATATAATAATGCTGCATAAGCTTAAATGGATTATAGCCAATTTTATTATTAAATGTTTCGTTTCATTTTAATCTAAAAAGAGGAAATTTTTAAATTTTATTTTTGAGCTGTTTTTTATTCTTTTCTTAAACCACTAAATCCATCAAAAATTGATGTCTCTTTTAATTTTAACCTACCTCAAATTAATGCCTAATTTAGTGAAAAATTTCTTTATCGTCCCTCAATAATAGACTAGTTATGCACACACAACGCGTTTACACAAAAGAAAATTAGATGTAAGAATAAACAGTCGTTGTCATCTCCTTTTGCAGTCTTTTTTCCAATTCTTTTTCCCTTACGATCTTGTTTAGGATCGAAGCCTTATTATTAAAAATGAATTTGCAGAGACATGCATTATGAACATAGCTCCTGACAACGCAGCAGAAGCTATAGAAATTATGAGTAGTTAACATAATAATGGTATGTAGCAAAGGCTATTTTTTTTGTTTTATATTGTGGGATCACCAATGATAGTCTAAGATTAATTCGAGAAATAACAATGACCTACTAGAAATAAAGAAAAGGGCCAAAAATCATAAAAGGATTGAACGTTGGCACTAAGCATGAAACTTCCACATGATCAATTATTTAAATTAATGAAGGTATCGCAACTTGTCCCAACTGATTTCCTTGTAAATGTAAAGGAACCTTATCCTTAGTCGGAATAATTAATTTAATACAATAATTAGCTGCACTAACAATTTTACCTAAACCTAAGATGGAGTATTAGAATGCTTGGGTTGAGAATCACATGGCAAAAGCTGACCCAACTTCTCTTAGATTCTCTCCTATGAAGCAACTAACGACTACGTTACACATGGCTACATTATAGTATTACTCCTTTCGATCAACTTATATCAATTTTTCTTTTTTTTTTTAGTCCAAAATAAGTGTTAATTTATATAATCAAGAAAAAATTCGATTTGTTTTTCCAAAATTACTCTTATGTACGTATCCCTAAAAAGTCTTTTACTGCTCACATTAACTATGCTGCAACATTTAATTGAGGGTAGTTTAGTCACACTAACTATTTTTGTCTAGAATTTTTTATTTACTTAATTGGGGTGCCCAAGGCAAATTGGTCACTTATTGTGGATCGGAGGGAGTACTATATTTATTGAGAATGATAATTTCCACACCTCCATACTTGTTTGAAAACTCTACAAAATCTTTTATTTGTTTTTGAAAATTGTAAGCAAAAAATTGTAAAATGGGATGTTTCTTAACCGTATATTTACAGTAACTATTGATGGGTCTAACTTAAACCTTTGATCTTACTCATTCTGCAAATTATTAGTACTACTATTAATAAGCAGAATCTTCGTGCTGGGGAAGTTAATTATTCCATTAAGTAATAACAATTCCAAAATTATTATTTTAACTTGCATGATGTCATATCAATATTTTTTAGAGGTAATCTCCCTCCCAGTTAATCCAATCTCTTTTCTCATGGTAAATAAATGCTACATTTATTCTTCGTTAAACCATACTATTATTATTTGAAAAATCAAATATTTTTTTCACTTTCCCGAAAAAGATTGGTGCTAACCACTATAAACAACTCGGATGAAGAGCTAACTAATAAAGTAAGAGAATGTAATTGGAAAACAGAAAAACAAAAATACACAGAATACATAATACAAGACGCAAAAGACAAATCCAAAGAAATCATAAAAGAGGCAAGAGAAGGAAATAACTTCTCGTAAGGAATCATAACTATTAAAATTTTGATTTATGCTAGTTTCATATATATTTTTAAATAGTAAAAGGCAATTGCTAAAAATTGGAGTAAATGGTTTGACCACTCCGTAAAACATTTTGGGACAAGAAATAATATGCGAATTTTGCTTAATACTATATAATAAGGCACATTCTGTACGTTAATATGCTTACAAGGATTCCAAGTAGTTGTCACGAATCCTAGGTGCAAGTGGTGGTATACAAATATCATATCATTAGATACTATTCCAATCTAACAAAATTAGAAATGATTGGGGAAAAGAAGGGGAGTTGGGGGGGCCTATTGAGTATTTGTCAATTGTACGTACGTGTAGAGATACTACTATTCATAGGGTCCGGCGAGATTCCGTATTTTATTAATCACTATTGTCGTAAGTACCTCGATGCGGTCAACCCCCATCCCTTTCAACAAATGTCGATCCAACAAAGTAAAACAAGTATTTCTCCGTCTCAAATTTGTTTTCCCGGAAATTTTTTAAAAGATGGGATTTTCAATATATCATAAGATTTGTGTAGAAATACAGCCAATACAGGGTTGGATTTATAGGGTAGATTATGAGGCATGTGAACCCATAATATCTTCGTTAAACTAGGTATTTTATATATGTATTTTTTAAAATTGACTAATATTATCTATTGACATCTATGCTCCAAAAAAACTGAATGATGCATTTTGTTAATTACTGAATTATTTATCCAAGGAAACATGAATCAACACCCACTTAGTGCTTTTCTTCTTCTTCCTTTAGTGGTGCACTCATGTTCTGAAAATCCTAAATCCGTATATGTAGGAATATATCAACATAACCCATATTTGTGTTATATATGGGTAAAACCGAGGCTAATGAGTACCTCGATTTCCTGGTGGGGCAAACGAAGCAAGGACGTAACTCCAAGAAATCGGAATCGAAGCCAAGAGCCTCTCGTATCAAGGCCCGAACAAAACACCGACCCTTGGAGCCATCGAGACCATACCACCCGGATCTGGTTCGAGTTTCAAGATCTCGGAAAAGCATTACCAAATGACCACTCACGATTAACAAAGGGTCGTGATACCCGTGCCCCAACCGGATATCACGGCGTGAATCTCGGCCCGTATCGGCAGCAGATCAGTGATTAGAGAAAAGGAAGATTTTTATCTTTTTTAGAATTGTACTTAGGGTAAAACTCCATTACTCTATAAAGGGGAAGCTTATTATTCAATAGACACACTATAACACGCATATCAAGGCAATATAAATTTGTTTTCTTTGCTCTTAAAAGTGATTCAAAGTCCTTAATTTTGCTCATACACTACTTTAAAACAGCAAAATTGCGACCGTCAAATCAGTCGAAAATCGGTGTAAGGCCCCGTAAAAGTTTTCCTTAAAACCCGGATTCTGTGATGCCAAAGTAGGCGTAGAGGTTAATAGTAGTCGGTTCGGACTTTTGGATTGAACAAGTCAACCCCCATCCCTTTCAACAAATGTCGATCCAACAAAGTAAAACAAGTATTTCTCCGTCTCAAATTTGTTTTCCCGGAAATTTTTTAAAAGATGGGATTTTCAATATATCATAAGATTTGTGTAGAAATACAGCCAATACAGGGTCGGATTTATAGGGTAGATTATGAGGCATGTGAACCCATAATATCTTTGTTAAACTAGGTATTTTATATATGTATTTTTTAAAATTGACTAATATTATCTATTGACATCTATGCTCCAAAAAAACTGAATGATGCATTTTGTTAATTACTGAATTATTTATCCAAGGAAACATGAATCAACACCCACGTAGTGCTTTTCTTCTTCTTCCTTTAGTGGTGCACTCATGTTCTGAAAATCCTAAATCCGTATATGTAGGAATATATCAACATAACCCATATTTGTATTATATATGAGTAAAATCGAGGCTAATGAGTACCTCGATTTCCTGGTGGGGCAAACGAAGCAAGGACGTAACTCCAAGAAATCGGAATCGAAGCCAAGAGCCTCTCGTATCAAGGCCCGAACAAAACACCGACCCTTGGAGCCATCGAGACCATACCACCCGGATCTGGTTCGAGTTCCAAGATCTCGGAAAAGCATTACCAAATGACCACTCACGATTAACAAAGGGTCGTGATACCCGTGCCCTAACCGGATATCACGGCGTGAATCTCGGCCCGTATCGGCAGCAGATCAGTGATTAGAGAAAAGGAAGATTTTTATCTTTTTTAGAATTGTACTTAGGGTAAAACTCCATTACTCTATAAAGGGGAAGCTTATTATTCAATAGACACACTATAACACGCATATCAAGGCAATATAAATTTATTTTCTTTGCTCTTAAAAGTGATTCAAAGTCCTTAATTTTGCTCATACACTACTTTAAAATAGCAAAATTGTGACCGTCAAATCAGTCGGAAATCGGTGTAAGGCCCCGTAAAAGTTTTCCTTAAAACCCGGATTCTGTGATGCCAAAGTAGGCGTAGAGGTTAATAGTAGTCGGTTCGGACTTTTGGATTGAACAAGTCAACCCACATCCCTTTCAACAAATGTCGATCCAACAAAGTAAAACAAATATTTCTCCGTCTCAAATATTTTTTCCTGAAAGTTTTAAAAGATGGGATTTTCAATGTCCAATTGTATACGGTCGAAATCGGGCATGTGAGATTTCATAGGCACGAGGAGCTGCCTCGAGAGTAAGCTCGTAATAGACCAGGCTCGAGCTCAATGGCAGAGTATGGAGCATAAAGATTGAAGTGCTCGCTGATGATCAAGACTGAGCATGACCGACTTCGAGTAATGCGTAATAACGGAATGGCGAAATATTAGCAACCGACCGAAGATCTCGGCGAAAATCCCGGAACAGATCGAATCAAGCGGTTATTGACGCCAATCATGGGATTTTTTTCCGTTATAAGAATTGTACCTTATTTAGGATTACTTTACTATATAAAAAGGGATCCCATTCATTTGTAGGGGGATTCACTCAGAAACATATACAAAAAAACGTTGCTCTCTATTTCACTTACTATTTATTACTGTTCATCATTGTTTATTTTTTTGTTCTTTACTGTTCTCCTTATCCAACCTCGAGACCATCTCGAATCGAGGTCGAAAGCTCTGCACGAACACTAGTTTGATTTATTTTATTATTCAGATTATCTATTCAATTCCTTGTTTATCAATTGGTATTGGATTAAATCATGTATCCTTAAAACCACTAAATAAGTTTAATTGTTACTCGAATTTTAGGGTAAACAGTTTGGCGCCCACCGTGGAGCTAAGGATAATAGTGATTTTTCAGTACTAATTCTGGTGAAACACACTATTTTACGCTTGTTCTTGTCAAATATCTTTGCTTTCAAGTTAAAACATGTCAAACTCACAAAACGCATCCACACACGGTGGCAATGGCCTCGGATTCCATAGTGAAAACGAAAATGTGATTGCTCTAGGAATCGAAGTGCCACAGGCTAATCACGGGGGAGCACCAGTTGCCAACCCCACCGATTTCAGTTCGCACGTTGCTCTAAATGCGGACCTAGGCGCAGATCTCGATGGGAGTGTACGCAGAGAAGGCCGATCTAGTGGCCAAGGAACATAGGGCAGAAGAGCCGAGCGAGTCAGTCTCCAAGTAATATTCAAGATGCTTCAGGCTCAGCAAGCTGCTATTGCTCAGTTACAAAATCAACTTAGAGCTCTGAATAGGGTCGAGTCAAAAATTACTCGTCGTACCAAGCCAGTACCGGAGAGGCCGAATGGTAACAAATCGGGGACTGATCCTGCGATAATTAAAATGCTGGAGGAGCTCACCAAAAGAATTGAATCAGGGGATAAAAGAATCGAAGCCAACGATAAAAAAGTGGAGACATACAACTCTCGAGTTGATCAGATATCGTGGGCACCGCCAATCTTGAAAGGGATGGATTCAAAGAAGTTTGTACAAAAACCCTTTCCTCCAAGTGCGGCTTCGAAGCCTATTCCAAAGAAGTTTCGTATGCCAGACATACCCAAATATAATGGTACCACCGATCCCAACGAGCATGTTATTGCATATACATGCTCCATCAAGGGTAACGATTTAGAGGATGATGAAATCGAATTTGTGCTGTTGAAAAAATTCGGAGAGACTCTTTCGAAGGGAGCAATGATTTGGTATCACAACCTGCCACCAAATTCCATCGACTCATTTGCCATGTTAGCAGATTCTTTCGTAAAGGCATATGCCGGGGCTATAAAGGATCGCAACGAGGAAATCGGACCTTTTCAAGGTAAGACAAAGGGATAATGAAATGCTGAGGGAGTTCGTGTCCCGATTTCAAATGGAACGCATGGAGTTGCCACCGGTCACAGATGATTGGGCCATTCAAGCTTTCACCCAAGGGTTGAACGAGCGGAGTTCGGTAGCATCACGTTAGTTGAAACAAAATTTGATCGAATATCCAACTGTAACTTGGGTAGATGTGCATAATCGATACCAATCGAAGATCAGGGTTGAGGACGATCAATTTCAGCACATCAAAACAGGTCGGCAATTAAAAATCAAAGAGAGATCGATAGGGAGCCAAGGTCGAACAGAGACTGATATCAACCATATACCGCAGATTGAAGGAACAATAAGGATAATGGTTCAGGACGCAATTCCGCCAGGAACGATCGGAGAAGTGATCGAAGACAGACATCTTGGGGACTTATGAGCAAGAGTGGTTTTGACAAGTATGCCAAACCCACAGAAGCACCTCAGTTATCGGAATATAACTTTAGCATTGATGCATCAGGCATTGTATCGGCAATCGGAAGGATCAAAGATACTAGGTGGCCCAGACCCATACAAGCTGATCCTTCTCAAAGAAACCCAAATTTGATATGCAAGTATCATGGCACGCATGGTCACAAAATCGAGGATTGCCGACAATTAAGGGAGGAGGTAGCTTGTCTATTCAATAAGGGCCACATTCAAGAGTTCCTCAGTGATAGAGCCAAGAATCATTTAAGAGAAAGAGACGCCAATAGGAAAAATGAACAGGAGGAACCCCAACATGTCATTCATATGATCATCGGTGGGGTCGACATTTCACATGGACCAATATTCAAACGCACTAAGGTATCAATCACTAGGAGAAAATGAACCCGGGATTACGTGCCCGAAAGCACTTTATCATTCAACGACGAAGAAGCATAAGGCGTCTTTCAGCCCCACAACGACACTCTGGTAATTTCTATCTTATTAAATAAAGTTCCAGTTAAGCGTGTTTTAGTAGATCCAGGTAGCTCGGCGAATATCATCTGATCGGGGGTCGTGGAGAAGCTCGGCCTACAAAATCAACCGAGCTTCAATAACTAAAGGGGAGAGTTTTCTACCGGTGAATGTGGCTAGAACCATTCAAGATACTAAGTTCTACGTGATCGAGGACGATATGAGGTACAATGTCCTACTCGGAAGGCCTTGGATCCACAATATGAGAGAAATCCCTTCGACACTCCACCAAATGATAAAGTTTCCGACGTCAGATAGTGTAAAAACAGTATACGGGGAGCAGCATGCTGCAACGGAAATATTTGCGATCGATGAGGTAATACTGATATCGACACTATCAGCCTCGGAAAGGTCGAACATCAAAGATAAACAGGAAGTCAAATAGCAATCACAGCCACCAGCCTCGACCGAATCGAGGAAGCGGGAGATAGAAGAAGATGATGATGAGGAGTTTCTGACCCCTCAAACTTTTGTTGTTCCCGAAGATACTGACGCTACCAAATCAACGGTCGAAGAGCTGGAATAGGTTGTATTGATCGAGTACCTGCCCGAGCGAAAGATATACCTAGGAACGGGATTAACCCCCGAACTCGGAAAAACACTTATTCAATTTATTGTTGATAACATAGATTGTTTTGTATGGTCCCATTTAGACATGACAGGGATTCCAGCAGAGGTAACGACACATCGACTGAGCCTAGACCCTAGATTCAAATCGGTGAAGCAAAATAAAAGACCCCAGTCCGAAGTAAAGCGCGCATTCATAAAGGACGAGGTAACTAAACGTCTCAAAATAGGATCCATTCGGGAGGTAAAAAATCCCGAATGGTTAGCCAATGTAGTTGTAGTCCCTAAAAAGGGAATAAACTTAGAATGTGTGTAGATTATAAGGATTTAAACAAGGCATGCCCCAAAGATTCTTTTTCACTGCCTAACATCGATCGCATGATCGATGCCACGACCGGCCACGAGATCCTTACTTTTCTCGATGCCTATTCCGGGTACAATCAAATCCAAATGAATTCGGAAGACCAAGAAAAGACTTCCTTTATCACCAACTATGGAACATATTGTTATAATGTAATGCCCTTCGGGCTAAAAGAATGCAGGAGCTACTTACCAACGCCTAGTGAATAAAATGTTCGAAGAACAAATAGGTAAATCAATAGAGGTTTATATTGATGACATGCTAGTTAAGTCCCTGCGCGCAGAGGACCATTTGTCTCATTTGCAGGAAACGTTCGAGATTTTAAGGAAATACAACATGAAGCTCAACCCCGAGAAATGTACTTTCGGGGTTGGTTCGGGCAAGTTCCTTGGCTTCATGGTATCGAATCGGGGAATCGAGATCAACCCCGATAAAATCAAGTCCATCAAAGACATCGCCGTCATGGATAGTGTAAAAGTCGTGCAGAGGCTAACTGGGCGGATAGTTGCCTTAGGCTGATTCATTTCTAGGTCATCGGATTAAAGCCAAAGATATTTCTATTTACTCAAAAAGAAGAACAATTTTTTCTGGACCCCGGAATGCCAACATGCATTGGAAGAGTTGAAGCGATACCTATCAAGCCCACCACTGCTTAAGACTCCAAAGGAAGATGAGAAGCTTTACTTGTATTTGGCAGTATCAAAAATCGCGGTAAGTGGAGTCCTAGTTCGAGAAGAGCAAGGTACGCAATTTCTCATTTATTATGTAAGTCGAACCTTAGGAGAAGAAGAAACTAGATATCCACACTTAGAAAAATTAGCGCTTGCACTAATAAGCGCCTCTAGAAAGTTAAGACCATACTTTCAATGTCACCCAGTATGCATATTAACCACTTACCTACTTCGTAATATTTTACACAAGCCCAAACTGTCGGGTCGATTGTCCAAATGGGTCGTCGAACTCAGTGGGTACGACATAGAATATCAACCTCGGACGGCCATCAAGTCTCAAATTTTAGTGAACTTCGTGGCCGATTTCACACCAACCCTCGTACCCGAAGTTGAAAAGGAACTCTTGTTAAAATTGGGTACGTCATCGGGGGTATGGACCCTTTTCACAGACGACGCTTCAAATGTGAAGGGGTTTGGGCTAGGCATCATTTTGAAGCACTATTAGGCAATCTATCGAAACTTCTAGGTTGACTAACAATGAGGCCAAGTACGAGGCCATGATTGCATGTCTCGAGCTAGCTAAAAGCTTGGGGGCAGAAGTCATTGAAGCCAAGAGTGACTCTTTACTGGTGGTGAACCAAGTAAACAAAACCTTTGAAGTTCGAGAGGATATAATGCAAAGGTATTTAGACAAGCTGCAGGTAGCTTTTCACCATTTCAAGGAATGGACTTTACAACATGTACCTCGATAACAAAACGGTGAGGCCGATGCACTTACAAACTTGGGGTCATCGGTCGAGGAAGATGAGATCAGCTCGGGGACTGACGTTCAACTCTCGAAATCTGTGATCGAGGAAGGTCATGCCGATATAAACTCTACAACCTTAACCTGGGATTGGAGGAATAAATATATTAAATACTTGAAGAATGGAAAGCTCCCATCGGACCCTAAAGAGTCGAGAACCCTACGAACCAAAGTTGCTCGATTCACATTGGCTGAAGATGGAACATTATACAGGAGAACATTCGATGAACCATTGTCAGTGTGCTTAGGACCAGGAGGCACCGATTATGTTTTACGAGAGGTCCATGAAGGCACTTGTGGGAACCACTCCGGCGCCGAATCACTGATTCACAAAATCATTAGAGCAGGATACTACTAGGATAGCATGGAAAAAGATACTAAGGCGTTTGTTCGAAAATGTGATAAATGTCAAAGGTTTGAACCAATGATCCATCAGTACGGAGAACAACTTCATTCAGTCCTATCCTCATAGCCTTTCATAAAATGGGGGATGGATATTGTCGGCCCTATTCCATCGGCCCTAGGTAAAGCTAAGTTCATTTTATTTATGACTGACTATTTCTCTAAATGGGTGGAAGCACAGGCGTTCAATAAAGTGAGAGAAAAAGAGGTTATAGACTTCATCTGAGATCACATCGTGTATCGATTTGGGATACCCGCAGAAATAGTATGCGACAATGGTAAACAATTTATCGGTAGTAAAGTGACGAAATTTCTCTAAGACCATAAAATAAAAAGGATATTCTTAACTCCGTATCACCCTAGTGGGAACGGACAGGCCGAATCGACGAACAAGACTATCATCCAAAACCTGAAGAAAAGGTTGAACAAAGCTAAAGGAAAGTGGAGAGAAATTCTACTCGAGGTCCTTTGGGCATATCGAACTACATCGAAGTCCAGTACAGGGGCAACTCCCTTTTCCTTAGTATATGGCTCCAAAGTTTTAATTTCAGTCGGAGAACCCAGCGCCAGGTTTCGACATGCAACGGAGGAATCGAACCATGAGTCTATGAATACTAGCCTCGAATTATTAGATGAAAAACGAGAAGCGGCACTCGTTCGAATGGCTGCACAAAAGCAATGAAACGAAAGGTATTATAATAGAAGAACCAACCTTCGCCACTTCAGGGTCAGCGACTTAGTCCTAACGAAGGTCACCATCAACACTCGAGATCCTAATGAAGGAAAGCTCGGCCCGAATTGGCAAGGACCCTATCAAGTCCTCGATATAGTCGAAAAAAGGGTCTTATAAACTCGGAACGATGGACGTCGAACCACTGTCAAGCAACTGGAACATATCACTTCTCAAACAATATTATTGTTAAGGTATGACTTTCTCCCTTCTTTCATTTATGTATATTCGACGCTAACTCATTGCAGGAGTTCGACCAAAGATATCGAGACCTCGGGTTTTAAAGTATGCGTTGCACTCTTTTTCCCTAAGATCGGTTTTTATCCCAAATGGGTTTTTCCGGTGAGATTTTTAACGAGGCAACAATTATGTGATACTTGAGGACAATTCAACAGTATTCAAGGTTTCTTTGCAATCAACCTCGAATACTGGAGGGCATCACCCTCGGATGTTGTATTCTCGAAAATAGTACTTCATTTCAAAGGGACTCGATAGGGAATCTTTGTAATGGGCCAAACGGTCAAGAGAACCGTGTCCATATAAATTAGTCGAGCCCCAATGGCAAAACATGTGTGCGTGTATAAACTATTCAAAGAAGCATTCTCTCTTCATTTAAACATTTTGTGTCTCGAAGAAAATCATCTACTATACAAACCTCATGCTTATGATAGATATTATGAGAAACGGCTCAAGAGCCAAAGTGCAAATATACACTCGGGAACTACCATCGATGATAGGCATATTCAAATTATCTAAACTCAAATTCATAAGACCTCAAAGATGCACCCCTCGAATCTATAGGTTAAGACCACCATTCTCGGGGACTGACATTCCAAACTAGTTCGAAATGTTATTGGAAAATAATCCCAAGAGGCATACCCGAAGGCTACGGCCAAAATACATACCCGAAGGTTACGGCCAAACTAAAGGCTACGGCCTAAATAACGCGGCTCGAAGACGTCCGAATTCCGCAATAACGACAGGCCTTCAAATTCTCTGAAAAATAGGTTAAAAAAGGCTACCCTCGGCAAATAATCAAAATGGCTTCCATAAAATCAGCCCTTGAAAAACCTTAAGAGGTATCAAACTATTTTTAACACAAACGTGCTAAGGCACAAAAAGCAAAAGTGTTTCAACTGATATCGGACCCTAAAAAACCCAATGAGTAAAATACATGCTAAGGCATAAAGAAATAAGTTGATTTGAATTTAGCTCAAGGATCCGACATAAAACTTTAAGGGGTATGTTACTATAAGTTTGAAAATTACCCATTATTAGATAAAAACACCTAAGGGTTTACTCTATGCTATGTTCGAAACATACTCGAACTTAGTTATAAAAACAGTGCAGTCATGGTATCACTCAAGCCATCCGAAATCTCGAAAATATTATTGAGCTCGGGGACTTGCCCTTGCACGTCTAAAAAACCTAAGGGTTTATTCTAAAGTTCGAATTGGTGTTCGCTCGATTACAGAAGCTGCAACAATAAAATTTTCATAAGGCAAAAGCACAAAACACATTTGAACATAAAATTAAGAAGACATTCAAGAGAAGTTTTTCTATTACATATTGGTAAAAAAGGTTATGTACAAAAGACCAATCAAGGTCTTACAAAAAGAGAAATTAAGCCCTAACTACTGTCGGTTTCGACCTCTTCTCTGGGAGCAACTTCCCCTTCAGGCCCCTTATCGGATCCGCCTCGACTGCCTTCTTCATCATCGTCTTCGTCATCGAAGAGGGCAAGCTGCTTGGCTTCAGCTCAAGAACCTTGGCTTTGGCTATCTCCTCGGAGAGGTCAAAACCTCAAGTATGGATTTCCTCGAGGGTTTCCCTCCGGGATTGACACTTTGCCCAGTCAATGATCCATTTCTCTCGGTCAGAAGCCTCCCTTAGCTGCATTTGAGCAGCCTCAGCATCGGCCCGGTACATGGCAATGAACTTATCCGCCATGACCTTTGTCTTATCGATCTCCGCCTTAGCCTTAGCAAGCCCGGTTTCAAGCTCCTCGATCCTCTTGGCTTGGGCCAAACTTTTCTCTTTGACGCCCCGAAGTTGAACCTCGGCCGATGACAATTTGGCCAAGGTAGTTTCTTTTTCCGCAGCCATGCGGTCCATATTCTCCTTCCACCAATCACAATCAGCCTTTACCTGATCGACTTCTCCCCGAAGCAGCTCGATCCTTTCAACCTTTTGCTGCAGCTGAGATAATGAAGTATTAGCCTCCATAGTTGGGTCGAGTCAGTACTTTATCAAAAGGATGCTCAACTGTTTATCTCGCTCGGCCTCTTCCTCATGAGCCTTGGCCAAATCCGCTTGAAGGTCCTTTATAGTTTCGTCTTTTTGGCCGCAAAGAAGCTTCAGAGCGTTACTCTCCTCCGAGACCTTTTGGAGCTCGGTTTCACACTGGCTGAGGTCAGCTTGAAACTTGGCGAAGGCCTATACAAAAAAGGAAAACACAAGTCAGATTTAGAGAAAAAGAAAAAAAAAAGTAAAGAAAAAAAGTGCAATAAACTGATTCTTACATGAGATAAGAGACGTTGGGCCTCTTCTAAAAGAATAGAAGCATCACCAATATCAGAGGCATCATCGAATCCAGTAAAGCAATCCTGAAAGGGATCCCCTACAGTAGAGCCTCCGCCTATATCAGGGGTCTTCAACTCTCGAGCTTCCCTTAGTGCCTCTTCAGAAAAGGTCGGAAGAGAAGGCAAGTGACCTGCTGTCATGGTCCCGAGCAAGTCACTCGGGATGATCTGATCAATCTTCGGGATCTCAGAACCGGCCCCGTCCGGTGTAGTTGCAGATGGCCGAGAAATAGTCTCGGCCACTGGTAATTCGGGATCCTCACTCGATTTCTTTTTGGAAGCCTCCTTGACACGAGGCTTGATTTTAGCAGTCATCGTCGACCTAAAAGGTTTGGTGACCTCGACGACTTTCCTAGGTTGGGCCGTCACTGCCAAGGCATTTTCCTCTTCTTCCTCTTCTTCGTCTCTCAGTTTTTGGACCAAGTCTATCACGAGAGCGATTACTTTCCTCCTCACCCTTCGAGGTTTGGGCTTGGGGTCCTCGGACTGTGAGTCAATTTTCCTTTTCTTGTCTTCCCCCGGCTTCGGAACCGGGGACTTGGTTTCTTCCTCGCCACTCGAAGGCCTCAAAATGGCATCCTTGGTCAGGCCTGCATGAAAGAAAAATAATGATGAATTGAGTATAAAAAGTGTTTCAGAACATGAAGAAGGAGATCCTTACCGTGGTTCTTGGCCTCCCATCTGCCCTTTTCCAAATCACGCCATGCGCGTTCAGCATATGTGAAAGTTGAGGCTAACTTCTGAACCCAATCTTCGAGGTCATGTACCACTTGAGGCATCCAAGGAATAGCTGCATGTCGAAAGGGGATATCAGGCGAAGTCGAAGAAGGTAAGAAGAACAAAGTTTAAAAGATCACTTACGGTTGAAGTTCCACTCCTCAGGGAACGACATCTTCTCTTCCGGGATAATGTCGCAGGTCCTCACCCATATAAAATGGCTCATCCAACCGCGATCCTTGTCCTCGTCGATGCTCGAGATCAAGGCCTTCGTTGCCCGGCATTGGAGCCTGATTAGTCCATGGTAGATTCGAGGCTGGTACAACCATATGAGGTGATTTAGAGTAAACTCTTGCCCCTCGGCCTTGCTAGAGAACAAGCGCAACATGATTACTATGCGCCATAGAGAGGGGTGGATTTGGTCGAGGGTGACCTAATATCTTTTACAGACATCAATAATCACTGGGTCGAGGGGACCCAATGTGAAGGGGTAAGTATAAACACTTAAGAACCCCTCCACATATGCGGTGATGCTATCTTCAGGAGCAAGAATTTGCACCACAACCTCGGGACCCCAGTTGCAGTCCCTCTTCATGGCCTCGAGGTGGCTCTTCGATATTGAGCACATGTATATCGACACATGCTCACATCGGCCCGGGATCGATGAAGGGTTTTCGACCTTGAAGTCAAATTTTAGAGTACACGGGCCGGGAACATATTCATGGGGAAGTGGTTCCATCGGCGCCTTGCCGCCCGACGGATGGGAAGAGGAACAAGAAGCTTTCTCCTTCTGCGGTACAGTCTTTGAGGTTTTTGCCATTTGTATAAGTAAAGAAGAGCGAAGAAAGATAAAAAAAACTGGTGGTTTCTGTGCTAACGACGGTGGCTCTACAGACGGCGAAAAGGAGGAGACGAAAAGAGTGAGAATACTTAGAGGTTTTGATTATAGCAAAAGTAAAGTTTGATTCAATGAAGGAGCGGGTATTTATAGGTTCACGACGACGGTTCGGTGGCGTTAGTGGTCGACCGCTAACTGACAAGCATTAATGATTTGGGAAGCTGAACTGGCGGGATGTTTCAATCACATCTGTCACTTACGTCATAAGGACGACATCATGATCGAGGTTTCGGAAAATCAAGGCTCAAACCCTTTCTTATTATTTTATTTCAAGAAATGCGGGGACTATCTGTATACGGTCGAAATCGGGCATGTCAGATTTCATAGGCACAGGGAGCTGCCTCAAGAGTAAGCTCATAATAGACAAGGCTTGAGCTCAATGGCAGAGTATGGAGCATGCAGATCGAAGTGCTCGCTGAAGATCGAGACCAAGCATGACCGACTTCGAGTAAGGCATAATAACGGAATGGCGAAATATTAGCAACCGACCGAGGAACTCAGCGAAAATCCCGGAACAAATCGAATCAAGCGGTTATTGATGCCAATCATGGGATTTGTTTCCGTTATAAGAACTGTACCTTATTTAGGATTCCTCTACTATATAAAGAGGGACCACATTCATTGTAGGGGGGATTCACTGAGAAACATATACAAAAACTGCTGCTCTCTATTTCACTTACTATCGATTACTGTTCATCATTGTTTATTTTTCTGTTCTTTACTGTTCTCATTATCCAACCTCGAGACCATCTCAAATCGAGGTCGAAAGATCTGCTAGAATACTGGTTTGATTTATTTTATTATTCAGATTATCTATTCAATTACTTATTTATCAATTGGTATTGGATTAAATCACGTATCCTTAAAATAACTAAATAAGTTTAATAGTTACTTGAATTTAAGGGTAAACACCAATACATGGTTGGATTTATAGGGTAGATTATGAGGCACGTGAACCCATAATATCTTTGTTAAACTAGGTATTTTATATATGTATTTTCTAGAATTGGCTAATATTATTTATTGACACCTATGCTCCAAAATAATTGAATGGTGCACTTTGTTAAATATTGAATTATTTATCCAAGGAAACAAGAATCAACACCCACTTAGTGCTTTTCTTCTTCTCTCTTTAGTGGTGCACTCATGCTCTGAATATCCTAAATCTGTATATGTAGGAATATATCCTTATAACCCATATTTGTGTTATATACGGGTAACACCGAGGCTAATGAGCACCTCGATTTCCTGGTAGGGAAAACGGAGCAAGGACGTAACTCCAAGGAATCGGAATCGAAGCCAATACCCTCTCGTATCAAGGCCCGAACAAAACACTGGCCCTCGGAGCCATCGAGACCACGCCCCCGGGATCCGGTTCGAGTTTCAAGACCTCGAAAAAGCATTACCAAACGACCGTGCACGATTAACAAAGGGTCGTGATACCCGTGCCCAACCGGATATCATGGCGTGAATCTCGGCCCGTATCGGCAGCAGATCAGTGATTAGCGAAAAGGAAGATTTTTACCTTTCTTTGAATTGTATTTTGGGTAAAACTCCACTACTATATAAAAGGGGAAGCTTATTATTCAATAGACACACTATAACATACATATCAATGCAATATAAATGTAACGACCCAACTTCTCATTTTAAGAATTAACGCTTCGTTCAGCGACTTAAGGTATCGAGCAGTTTCATAATATGTATTATGACTCGCGTGTGTGGTCGAGTTTGGTTTTCGGATGATTCATAATTTAATTAAAAGAACAATTCTCATTTTGAAGCTTAAAATGAAAAGAGTTGACCAGAATTTGACTTTTAAGCAAACGACTCTGGAATGAAATTTTTATGATGTCAATAGCTTCGTATGGTGATTTCGTATTTAGGCGTGTGTCTGGATTTGGATTTGGAAGTCCATAGGACAATTTGACGCATTTTGGCGAAAGTTTGAAAATGAAAGATTTTTAGAAAGTTTGATTGGGAGTTGACTTTATTGATATCGGGGTCAAAATTCGATTATGGAAATTGGAACAGATCCATTATATTATTTATAACTTGTGTGTAAAATTTAAAGTCATTCCGGATTGATTTGATACGCTTCGGCGCAAATTATAGAATTTGAAAATTTCATAACTCATAATTCGATTCGAGGCGCGATTCATTGTTTCGGCATTGTTTGATATAATTTGTATCCTTGACTAAGTTTGTATCATATTTTGGGAATTGTTGGTATGATTTGACGGGGTTCCGTGGGCTTGGGTTTATTTTTGGATCATTGGTTGAGAGACTAGTAAAGTTAAAAAATTTAGGAGTGTGACCATGGTCAATATCGGGTCAAGACGACCTCTTTTCATTATTTTGAGTGCGCGAGAAGGTCTGTAACATATTTTACGATTGAAAATCATATATTGTTTGTGTCTAGAAGGTTCCGGATGACTTTCAGGGTGGTTTCAGATCATTTCGGAGAAGTTTGAGTTTGTTGGTTTCTAGTGAGGTACTGTTCATTCGCAATTGCGAACCATTTATCGCAATTGCAAAAACACTGTTCACTTGCAATTGCAAACAATATGTCTCAATTGCGAACACTATTCATGGGAAGTACTGTTCATTCACAAATGCGAAGTTTTTTGTCCGCAAATGCGAACCTAGGCAGAAACTTAAGGATTGAAAATCTCTCATTTCTTCATTTTCGATTGGGATTTTTTGAGCTCGGGTTTTGGGCGATTTTGAGAATTGCTTCACGACTTCGATTGGGGTAAGTGTTCTATATCCGAAAATGATTATATTTCATGAATCTATGGTTATATTCATCGTTTAATTCGAGTTTTAATGGAGAAAATTAGAATTTTTGTAAAACTTTTCAAAAATGAAAATT
Organism: Nicotiana tabacum; assembly: GCF_000715075.1. Classification (NCBI taxonomy): domain Eukaryota; kingdom Viridiplantae; phylum Streptophyta; class Magnoliopsida; order Solanales; family Solanaceae; genus Nicotiana; species Nicotiana tabacum. Next base: position 149,712,327 of record NC_134096.1, on the reverse strand, counting down.
TAAGATTTGGAGCAAGATTTGTTATTGAAATTCGATAAAATTGGTATGGTTGAACTCGTATCGGAATGGATATTCGGATTCCGTGAAATTTCTGTCGAGTTCCGAGAGGCGGGCCCCCGCGTTGACTTTTGGTTGTCTTTTTAGAATAAAATTTTAAGTCGGCGTTTTATTATCTGGAATTGTTTCTGATGAATTTTAGTGAAGTTATACAATTAATTTGGTTAGATTTGAGCTGTCCGGAGGTCAATTCAAGCAAGAAGGCGATTTTGGAATATCGGCCTAGCTTCAAAAAGGTAAGTATCTTGCCTAACATTGAGTGAGGAAATTACCCCTTAGGCATTGAGTCTTATGTAGAAAACTGTGTAATTGAAAATCATATACACGAGGTGACGAGTACGTACTTGGTTTATATGTGCAAATTATATCGGCTAAAATTCTTAGATGCCCTTATATACTAAATTAAAAATTATTGGCATTTATTAAATCCTCTATTTGTCATGCCTAAATTCTGCTTTGTTGAATTTGTTTTTATATGATGTTTTTGTATGATTGCCACCTTGATTTTATGTGAATCCCGTATTTTTGTTGAGTTGATATTTTCTGAAGATAATTTTATTTTGGATTATTTATTTGTAAATAATTTATTAAATAATTTTAAAATAAGACATTAATCTATTTGCCAAAAATTTGGATTAAAGAAGGTGTTGTTCCTTGATGAATTACTTTCCAGTTCATGTTGTTGAAATTGGTATTGAGTTATAAAGGTCGTAAATCATACTGAGGCAAAGTGTTAAATTGTGAAATATTATTTTGTTGAGTTGTTCACTCCCGAATATTTTGTTAAGATTTTATGCACATTATGGTCAAGCCATGGGCTCCTTATTGTGAAAAATAATGTATTGTTGATTTCTGTGGCAAGTTGTAATATTTAAGCACTTTATGTGTAATTTTTGATATGTTGTAATATTTGAGCACTTGATGTGTAATTTGTGATATGTTGTGATATTTGTGCACTTGAGGTGCAAGTTGTGTTATGCTGTGATAATCGGGCACTTGAGGTGCGAATTGTGATATATTGTGATATTGATACGCATGCGGTGGTATAAGGTCTGGGTGTTGAAACGCATGCGGTGAGATAAAGAGGGCTTGATACGCGTGGCTAGTAGGGGAACTACTAGAAGCCATGCGGTGAAATAAGGGTGGCTAAAATGCGGGATGCTATTTCGGAAAAAAATAATTTTTAAAATTAAATGTGAAGGCTCCCGCGGTGATATAAGGAAAGATTATGAATTTATTTAAAATTTGGGACTACGAGGCGGTACCTTGGGAGTTCCCTTTGTTGAAATTTATTTATGATTTGGGACTACGGGGCGGTATCTCGGGAGTGCCCTTTGTTGATATTTCGCTATGGATGGACTTGTCTTTTTGTTATTTTATTTTTTCGTAATTTGTAAATTCTTGTGTTCTCCGTGATATATTATTTGACTTAATATTAAGTATTTTGTATTTCTTGTTGTATTGTGTTGGCTTTGGCTTTTTCGTACGAGACTCTGAGGAATTGTATTTCTGGGTTGTACTTGTTTTCGATGATTGAGTTGTTTTAAATAAAAAAAATTACTATTATATTTTAATTTAATAAGTTTTACATCCAAATCAGTAGCTTATCTGATGCTTTATTTTAATTGAAATATCATTTTTCTTCACTCAAACGATTTCTAAAATAAACATATTTCTTTGTTGATTTCTTACTTGATTTAAAGATTTTAACCTTACTTTATTGAAAATAAATTGATCCTACAATTTTTTATATATTGATATTTTGGGAACGTGAGTTGTCCATGCAAATGTGATATAGACATGGGCACGAGGTTCCATGAGAATATGAAAGGGGGCTGAGACCCGTATTTATGATTATGATATAAGATATTTATGTAAAAGTATTTTATATTCGAATGATATTTATTTGAAGAAATTTATTTGGAGGGTATTTATTCGAAAGAATTATATGTGAATGATTTATATTTGAAGGACTTGATTAATTGGTTGTACTTGTATTTATTATTCATTTGAGCAACATTTATGGTGTTCCTGTTGCCTTGCTGTTTATGTCACAAGTTGATTATTGTTGCCATCGTTGCTATTTGTTATTCTATTATTTTCGTATGCTATATTGCACAGGTTATTTGACTAGTGAGTGTCTTGACTGTACCTCGTCACTACTCCACTGAGGTTAGTCTTGATACTTACTGGGTACCGACTATGGTGTGCTCATACTACACTTCTGCACATTTTTGTGCAGAGCCGGGTATTGGAGATATCGAATTTGGACAGAGATTAGAGTGTGATTGCAAGGATTTAAGGTAGGGCTGCTTGGTCATCGCAATCCCCGGAGTCTTTCCATTTTTATTGTACTGTCCACATCTTATTCGAACAGTATTGCATATTCGTTCCTTGGGGATCATTGCATGTACTTAGTTAGAGTTCGTTACTCAGTATTACCAGTCTTGGGAAGGTGTTATAATTATTTCCGTTGTTGATTTCGATTATAAAAAAAAAAGGCTTGAATTGTAATTGTAATCGGCTTACCTAGTCTTAGAGACTAAGTGCCATCACGACGCCTGTGGTGAAATTTTGGGTCATGATAATAAATTTATTTTCTTTGCTCCTAAAAATGATTCAAAGTCCTTAATTTTGCTCATACACTACTTAAAAGCAGCAAATTTGCGACCGTTAAATTAGTCAAAAATCGTGTTTTTCCGACGGATTTTCGACTAAAAAGTGTCAGTCGAAAAACACGTGGTCGCAATATATTTGCGACATAATCAGTCAAAAATTTGCGACGGATTCAGTCGCAAACTGAAAAATATAAGGTCATTTGAAATTAGGCCATTTGCGACCGAAGCAATCGCAAATTTAGCGACTGATTCAGTCGCTGACCAGAATTAAAAAAACAAATATAAATAAAAGTTTTGAATGATTCTGTCGGAAAATTAAAAAATAAAATTAATTTTTAATTTATTATTCCGGCTGAAACAGTCGTAAATATTGATTATTAATTAATTAAAAATATCGGTATTTCTACATTTGCGACTGATTCAGTCGCAGATCCTAATTAAATTTTGTTAGAAATTTTCAATTTACGACTGAGTCAGTCGCAAATCTGGGTAATTCCTGGTAAAATTTGCGATTGATTCAGTCGCAAATCAGGGCATTTTTAAGCAGAATTATGTTGTATTTCTAACTACACCACCTGCCAAATAAAATAACAAACCAAACACCTAACAACCAAACAAAAACCTAATATAACAATTCAAAAACCTAATATAACAATCCAAATTCAATATTTACTACAAAACAAACAGTAATATTTATAACAATTCAACCAACTAATCAAACAACAAACTATCAAACAACATAAATTACACATGTCTTTAATTTCAACTCTAAAATATTCAAATAGCCTATTCAGAATCAGTCTCCTCCTCAGACTCAGACTACATTACAGCTCCATTCTTGTTTTTACTTTTTAAAAATTTTTGGATCAAAGCCTAAGTTGCTTGAAATTCTTGCGATATTTGATCCACTTTTTGACGCATAGCTTCCGTGTCTTCTTGGAAAACTGATGCCCCAGTGAATAAAGTTGCTAGTGGATGACTGGAGGATGGCTGTACTCTAATCCCATAGACTCGACTTTTATTTATTATTTTTACGAGAAATAAAGAAAAGAAAATAAAAGAAGTAAGAAAACAATCACGCAACTTTCAAACTAATACCAAAATAGATAATTATAAAATATTTATACCTTTATTCACGCCACCAACCACCTGTGTCCAAATTACAGTCATATCCTCCGGGGCCGGCTGAGTTTGTCGCCATGCATCAAGATCAATGTGATACTTCTCCTGAAATAAAAATAATACACGTTATATAAATAAAATAAACCAAGACGGAAAAATAATATAATGTGTTGGGATCGTACAAATATCTTTGAAGCACGCGATTCGACCCATCCTTCTCCGGTGCCGTCCTCCTCCTCCTTCTTCTTCTTCTTGTGGGTCTCCGCAAAGACCTCAGCATAAGTCACATCTCCTCCACGTTCCTTTTCCTTAAAATTAAGAAGTAATTATATATATATATATATATATATATATATATATATATATATATATATATATATATGTGTGTGTGTGTGTGTGTGTGTGTGTGTGTGTGTGTGTGTGTGTGTGTGTGTGTGTGTGTGTGTGTGTGTGTGTGTGTGTGTGTAATTACCATTCTTAAACGATGGGCTGCAAATCTAATAGAACCTTCAGTATGCAATGATCCACCCTTAGTAGAAGCTCTGTTTAACTTTGCATGTTCACTCTTCTTCTTCCACTCAGGGGTGTTCCACTTCGCCAAAAGCTGATTCCAGATATCTTTTTTTGATTTACTATTGGATACATACAAGTATACTAGCCATTTTCACAAGAACATCTAACTAAAATGAAAAAAATAGCTAATTAATCTAAACAAGTAAATTTTTATCAAGTCACTATATACATATTATATTGTAAAAATTATTGCTAATTTATCTATACTATATTGCAAATTATATAGCTAATTTATACATACTATTTTGCTAAATTAACGCAAAAAAATTCTGGAAAATGACCAACGGATCTACTACCGAACCACCACCGGAAGGGAGATGAGCTGCTAGATTCCTGCACCAAAAATAAGTTAAACAACTTGGGAACAAAAAATTTGGTAGAGGGGGGCGGCTGGACGGGGAAATAGAGCAGGTGAGGGAGAGTGAGAGTAAGAGAGAGGGAAATCATACCTTATATGGTTAGATTAGAGAAGAAAATCAAGAAATAGAGCGGGTGGGGGCAGAATAGAAGAGGGGAGGAGAGGGAAAAAAGCTAGAGAAGAAAGAAGAAGAAACGGGTTAGGGTTGTATTACAAAAAATGATTTGCGACCGAATCGGTCGCAAATTTGAAATTGCGACTGATTCGGTCGCAAATCCCGTTGACCAGTCAGACCTCGTTTTTATTGCAGATTCCAACCAAATCGGTCGAAGCATTTAATTTAATTTTTTTTAATTTTATTTTTTGCGACTGATTTAATCGCAAACCATAAAAAATATTTTCGCGGTATTTTCCGCGTAATTGAGCGACTGAATCAGTCGCAATTTTGAGCCAAAAATTATTTAAAAAAACTAACATGTATTTTTAATAAAATTTCCGACCGAATCAGTCAAAAATTGCGACTGAAGTAAATCGGTCGGAATTATTCAGTCGCAAATTTACTGTTTTTTAGTAGTGATAATTCATTATAAGTGTTTGGCTTCGAACCGAAGGCAGACTAATTGTTAAGCTCATAACCAAGCCCAGACTCAATACTACTATTGGTTTGACTGTTTATTCTATCTTTAATTTGCTCATCTAACGTTATTAATCACTTATATTGAATTAGTCCACATATCCTTAAAACCGCTTATAAATTCAATTGTTATCTATTTTTAAGAGTAAACATGTGTATCTCCAAATTTTGTCAATGAGGACAAAATAAAAAATTTGTTAAACTATTTTCTAATTTAAAAACTATTATTTCTTTTGGGATGAATTAATAACTGAACGGTATCATACAAAATGAAATTAAGAGAGTATTACTTAAAAGGAAGAACATAAATTTCTTTTATTTTTCTTTTTCTAACATATTATTCTTTATATGTTCTTTCTCTTCCATTTCAATTATACGCAGAAGACTTGTTAAAATTTATTTAGTATTTTACTAGCTTTTGTTTTATAAATATTTATAAACTCATATCTATCTTTTTCTTCTTTAAAAATATAACAATTCATTAATTTCATGTTATATTCACATGGCTTGAAAGATACTAATTATTCTTTATCAGTCATCAGATATCAATTTATAAATTTAATATTTTTATAAAGTTTGTATTTTGAGGATATAGTTGTAATACCGCTCTCAGGCCCGGAATATAAGAAGTTAACATAAATAAGTTATCTTTGTTACACAAATAGAAAATATTAAGAAAATTAACACATAAGGGGCAACCATGCCCGATTTAGGTTCCGCACATAAGTATATATTGGGCTTATCAACGAATCACTTAGGGTGTGTTTGGTATGACGTAATATATTTTTCGAAAAATATTTTCCCATTTTTCACTGTTTGGTTACACAAAATAGTTTGAAAAATATTTTTCTAGATATCACATTTTCCTGAAATTTGAGAAAAATGACTTCACTAGAAAAAGTTAGAAAAATATTTTTCAAAAACTCCACCTACCCTCACATCTTACCCCAACCCCCTCCAACTTCAATTTTCTGTTTTTTTCATTTTTCTGTTTTTCAGTGCTGGTTTTTTATTTTTTTGGTTTACAGGTTCAAAATTTTGCGAGTTCCAAAGTTATGAGTTCAGAGGTTTATGTGTATGAAAGTTTGCGGGTTTAGAAATTATAGAATTTACGGGTTCAAAAGTTTGCTGGTTCGAAAGTTTAGCGGTACAGAAGTTTATCAAATTTATGAGTTAGGAAGGTTGTTGGTTCGAAAGTTTTTTGCTTCATGTTTATTGTATCTAAATTATTTATGAATACTTTTGAGAAGTTATTTTCCTTAATTTGCGTAACAAACACCGAAAAATGAATAAGATTACTACTCCATCCGTTTCAAATTAGATGGAGCACTTTCCTTTTTAGTCTGTTCTAAAATAAATGACACATTTCTAAATTTAGAAATAATTCAACTTTAAACTCTTCATTTTACCCATTTTACCCTTAATGAGAAACTTTTATAACCACACAAATGTCATGGTCCCACAAACTTTTACTCCTTAAGATTTTAAGACCACAAGTTTCAAAAATATTTTTTTCTTAAATTCCGTGTCAAGTCAAACTAACTCATCTAAATTGAAACAGAGGGAGTACTTATTTTCCAAGAAAATATTTTCTTGGAAAACATTTTCCGTTATACCAAACACATCCTCAGTCTCTAATTCAGCTCACAGGCTCAAATTAGTGTCTTTACCCCTCTGTTTGCAATTAATATAAGGAGGATCAGTCCATCAATTCGATCAAATTAGTGCTATTTGAACTAGCAAACACCCACTTAACTTAATAATGTTTTTTGATTACATGACAACAAAATATTAAAAATGCTAAACGTTAAATATGTGTAATAATGAAATATTAATAGGGTAGTGCAGATTGTTCCATCAACAATTTTCTTTTCCCCCTATTTCCGGAGACACTTTCAAATATTCATTATTGTTGTTTTACAGGAGTGACTTTGAGGGGACCATTTTTTAATTGCACAAGGGGAATGTATCTATTTTACTAGCGAGGTTAATTACTCGATAACCACTTTGTTTGTCCAACAATATTACTATGGATTTTCTACGCGTTTGTAGTTAATTAGCCAATTTTAAGAGTACTAGTATCTATGAACGTGTGTTGCACGTTAATAATGACACGTGATTATTTAAACATTTATTTATATGAAGGAACAATAAAATTTAATTAATGAGAGAAAATTTATATATAATATTACAACAATCATCTAAATGCCAAAAAATATTATTACATTAGCATAATACATGAATTTAAAATAAAAGGACATCATCAAAACTTACACAAATGATCAATTTTGTTATGTTAGTTAGATAATTATATATTATAGTTTAAAAGTATTTAATGTGATGGTATCTTAATGAGCACTTCTTTGTGAAAAATATTTTTTGTATATGTTTCCTCCTTATGTGTTGGTTGCTCTCCCTTAACCAGAACTCTTGTTGTCGATATTTATATCCCTCTTGAAAGTGCATGTGATGACCCAAAATATCATCTTTAAATTTAATAAGTAATTCTGTGTTCTAAGACCTCGAAAAATACCATTTATTATTCCTCAACTTACGTGCGCAGTCCGTAAAATTTTTCGGAAAGTTCTCATGTGAAAAATGAATTAAAATGTGAAATAGAGCTTTAAAACTCAAGTGAGTTGACTTTGGTCAACATTTTTAGCAAACAGACCCGGATCAGTATTTTGACAGTTCCGGTAGATCCGTATTGTGATTTGAAACTTGGGTGTATGCCCAAAATTTAATTTGGAGGTCCCTAGCTCAAGTTATGACCATTTAACAGAACTAGCAATTTAAAGGCCAAAGATTTCCAAGTTTGACCGCGAGGTTGACTTTTTGATATCGGAGCCAGAATCCGATTCTGAAAATTTGAACAGCTCCGTTATGTCATTTATGACTTATGTGCCAAATTTGAAGTCATTCCGGATTTATTTAATATGTTTTGGCACGAGATTTACAAATTGAAAGTTTAAAACTCAAAGTTTGAATCGGAGTGTGAATTGTAATTTCAGCATTGTTTGGCGTGATACAAGACCCCGAGTAAGTCCGTATTATGTTATTGGACTTATTGGTATATTCGTACGGGGTCCCGAGTACCCCAAGAGTGATATGGATTGAAATCGGATCAATAACTGGACTTAAGCAAAATCTGTATTTTTTCTTCTGTTGTAATCGCACTTGCGGATTTTTCTCGTAGGTGTGAGCTCGCAGATGCGCCCGGGCGTGGTTGGGCAAAAGTCCGCAGGCGCGAAAACCTGCACGCACCCGCGCGTCCGCAGAAGCGGACCAAATGATCGCAGAAGCGAAGGCAGCGCAGGTGCGCATTTTTCCTCCGCAGGTGCGAGGCCTCGCCTGACAGGCCCATTTCGTAGATGCAAGATTTTTCTCGCAGATGCGAGCTCGCATGTGCGAGCCCAAGCACCACAGGTGCGAAAATGCCTAGGCAATGTATATATTGAAGAGTCCGATATTTTTACTCATTTTGGTCATTTTGAGCTCGGTTAAGGAGAATGTTTGGGCGAATTTCACGGGAAACATTGGGGTAAGTGTTCCTTATCCTATATTGATTATATTTTATGATTCCATACTCGTTTATATCATGAATCCGTGAATTTATGGAAGAAAAATCAGATTTTTCTAAAATCTTTCAAAAACGAGAAATTTTGATTTGAAGGTCCATTTGATATCGGAATTGGATAATTTTTGTATGGTTGAACTCGTATCGGAACGGATGTTCAGATTTTGTAATTTATTTTTTTGGATTTGAGACGTGGGTCCCACTGTCGAATATTTAAATAAATTTTGGATTTTTATCCGAAAAATTTGTAAATTCATATGGAATTAATTCCTATGATTAGTATTGAATATATCGAATTGCTTGTGAATAGATTTGAAGATTTCGGAGGCAAATTTAAAAGGAAAAGTTGTGGTTGAATAATTGATTGGAATTTGCAAAGCGAGGTAAGTGTCGTGGTTAACCTTGACTTGAGGGAATAGAACCCTTAAATTATTTGTTATGTGAATTGCATGTGAACAACGTATAGGCGAGGTGACGAGTGTCTATACGTCGTCAAATTAATTGTTTGCCTATTTACTTGAAAAATCATAAATTATTTTAAATCATAAATTAATTATTATATTAATTGTTTCTCTCCTATTCTTTATCAAATATTAATTCTTGAATTCCGCATTAATTGTTACATGCTATTTGAATTATGTGTTTTAATTGTTATTTGACATTTAGCATATTAAATATTAAACTGTCTATTTTCTCCCTGATTTCTATAATAATTTGCTATTTGTCATTGTTTGTTTCATAATTAAATCATAATTGTTGTATGCTTGTTGTCTTATAAATTTATATTAATTGTTATATTTATTGAAAAATTTTCTTCTATAAGAATTGATTGAAATGGATATATTGGAGGATTGGGTTGCACGCCGCAACAGACTTATTAAAAGTCAATATTGGAGGATCGGTTTGCACGCCGCAACAGACTTATTAAAAAGTCCATATTGGAGGATCGGGTTGCACGCCGTAACAGACGCACGGCGCAACAGACTTATTAAAAGTCAATATTGGAGGATCGGGTTTCACGCCGCAACAGACTTATTAAAAGTCCATATTGGAGGAATCGGGTTGCATGCCGCAACAGACCTATTAAAAGTGAATATTGGGGGATCGGATTTCACGCCGCAACAGACTTATTTAAAAGTCTATATATATACTTGATTGAAATAAATATATGACAGACTTGATTAAAAGGAAAATATATTGTGAGAGCGGATTTGACGCTGCAACAGAATTGGTTGAAATAATAATGAATTATGACTGCAGGGTTGGTTTCAATTATTATAAATGAGTTACCTGATTTATTTTTATTATTTGTTGTTGTTATTAATATTGCGTACAGGTTAATGTAAGTGAACCGCCTTAGCTTCGTCACTACTTCGTCAAGGTTAGGCTCAGCACTTAGTAGTACACGGGGACAGTGTGCAGATTTTGGAGTTGGTCCCAGCGGTGTACCATAGACTTGCTCGAATTTCAGCTACCAGAGGAGACTTGAGATATAACTGCATGGCGTCCGCAGTTCTTAAGTCCCCGTCTATTTTACTTTAGATGTGTGTTTATTTTTAGACAGTTTTATTTTATTCAGATCTTTATTTGTATTTATTCTAGAAGCTCGTGCACTTGTGACACCAATTCTGGGATGGTATTTAGATACCGTTATTTTTATGGATTATTTCACCATGTTACAAACTTTGCTTCCGCTTTTATTTCCTTGATTATTAATAATTTAAAAATGGTTTAAAATTTTGTTAATATTATTCTAACGTTGGCTTGCCTAGCAAGTGAAATGTTAGGCGCCATCACGGTCCGAAGGAGGGAATTTCGGGTCGTAACAGTTGGTATCAGAGCACTAGGTTACATAGGTTTTACGAGTCACGAGCAAGCTTAGTAGAGTCTGAAGGATCGGTACGGAGACGTCTGTACTTATCTCTCAGAGGCTATGAAGTTTAGGAACAATATCACTTCTTTCTTATTTTGTCGTGTGATTTTATTCTATCATCGATGATTGAACCATTCTACTCGTATTCTCTCGCAGATGGTGAGAACACGTAATACCTCTACCGATGGACAGGGACCAGAACCCCCGGTGGCAACTATGACCAGGGGTAGAGGTCGAGGCTGAGGTCGTGCTAGAGGCTGAGGCAGAGGCCGAGGTAGAGCTCAGTCCAGAGCTAGAGCAGTTGCACCTGTTGTAGAACCTCAGGTGGACCTTCAGGAGGAGGTTCCAATTCAGAATGTACCAGTTGGACCAGTTCAGGTCCCGGAAGGATTTATTGCCACTCCAGTACTACAGGACGCTCTAGTCCGTTTGGTAAGTCTTATGGAGGGCGTAACCCAGAATGGTACATTTCCAGTGGCACCAGCCGTCTCACAGGCTGGGGGAGGAGTACAAACTCCCACTACTCCCGCTCCGGAGCAGATGGCTCCCCAGAATCAGGCTCCAGCAGCCCCTCCAGTTGGGGTAGTTCAGCCAGTTATTGTGGCACAGATCAGTGTTAGGCCCGCTATGTCTTTTGAGGCCTTATTGAGACCGGATAAGTTTACCAAGCTCTTTCCAGTTCACTTCAGTGGTACACCTTCTGAGGACCCACAGAATTATCTTGAACGTTGCCACGAGGTGCTGCGGAACATGGGTATAGTTGAGACCAATAGGGTTGATTTTGCTGTATTTCAGATGACGGGTTTCGCCAAGAGGTGGTGGAGAGATTATACATTGACCAGACCAGTTGGATTGCCTGCACTTACATGGGAGCAGTTCTCTCAGCTATTTCTAGAAAAGTTCCTCCCTATCACATTGAGAGAGGAATTCCGCAAGCAATTTGAGCGTCTACAGCAGGGCAGTATGACCGTTACTCAGTATGAGTCCCGTTTTGCGGATTTGGCCCGTCACGCTCTCCTTTTACTACCTACGGAAGAAGAGAGAGTGAGGAGGTTTATTGAGGGACTCACTCACCCTATCAGACTTCAGATGGCCAAGGAGACCGAAAGTGAGATTTCTTTTCAGGCGGCTGCTAATGTCGCAAGGAGGATCGAGATAGTTCTTGCACAGGAGAGAGGGTAGAGGTCAGATAAGAGGCCTCGTCAGTTTGGTGGTTTCAGTGGTGCCTCGTCTGGAGGTAGGGGTAATTTTGGTAGGGGTCATCCTCCCAGAATGTTTCATTCAGCACTTTATGCATCTCCCGGTGCTTCAGGGAGTCACGGTCCTATTATGTCTTACTCTAGGCAGCCAATATTCAGTGCACAATCAGCTCCTATTAGTGCACCTCCACTTCAGAGTTACTACAGTGGTTATCCGACCCGTCTGGGTCAGCTTCAGCAGCCACGCATCAGGATGGGTGTTATGAGTGTGGGAACATTGGTCACATCAGGAGGTATTGCCCTAGATTGGCTAGTAACAGATCTCGGCAAGATTCTCGTGCCATCATACCGGCACCTGTTGCTTCACCACCTGCTCAGCCAATTAGAGGTAGGGGTCAGGCAGCTAGAGGTGGAGGTCAGGTTATTAGAGGTGGAGGTCAGGCCATTAGAGGTGGAGGTTAGACCGTTATAGGTGGAGGCCAGCTAGTTAGAGGCCGTCCCAGAGACGCAGTTCAGATTGGTAGGGCCCTGCCCCAATTTTATGCTTTTCCAGCTAGGCCTGAGGCCGAGTCATCTGATGTTGTGATCATAGGTACTATTCCAGTTTGCCATAGAGATGCTTTAGTTCTATTTGATCCAGGATCTACTTATTCCTTTGTGTCCTCCTATTTTGCTTCATATTTGGTTGTGCCTTGTGATTCTCTGAGTGCTTCGGTGTGTGTATCTATACCGGTGGGAGACTCTGTTGTAGTAGATTATATCTATCATTCGTGTGTGGTTACTATTAGTAATCTTGAGACTAGTGTGGATCTTTTACTTCTTGATATGGTAGATTTTGATATCATCTTAGGTGTGGATTGGTTGTCCCCTTATCATGCTATATTGGATTGTCATGCCAAGACAGTGACCCTAGCTATGCTGGAGATACCTCGGTTAGAGTGGAAAGGAACTCCTGGCCATTCTGCCAGCAGGGTTATTTCTTATATGAAAGCTCGGCGTATGGTAGAGAAAGGGTGTCTAGCCTATTTGGCTTATATTCGCGATCCCAGTGCGGATGTTCCTTCTATAGACTCAGTACCATTTGTTCGTGAATTTCTAGAAGTATTTCCTGCAGATTTGCCGGGGATGCCACCCGACAGAGATATTGACTTCTGTATTGATTTGGCTCCGGGCACTCAGTCCATTTCTATTCTAGCATATCGTATGGCCCCGCCAGAGTTGAAAGAATTGAAAGAGCAGTTACAAGACTTGCTTGATCAGGGATTCATTATACCTAGTGTCTCGCCCTGGGGTGCACCAGTATTATTTGTAAAGAAGAAAGATGACTCTATGCGGATGTGTATAGACTATCGGCAGTTGAACAAAACCACTATCAAAAACAAATATCCGCTGCCAAGAATTGATGACTTATTTGATCAGCTTCAGGGTGCCAAGATATTTTCGAAGATCGATTTGAGGTCTGGTTACCATCTGTTGAATATTAGGGCCTCTGATGTCTCTAAAACAGCTTTTCGAACTCGATATGGGCATTACGAATTCCTATTGATGTCATTTGGGTTGACAAATGCCCCAGCAGCATTTATGAATTTGATGAATCGGGTGTTCAAGCCTTATTTGGACTCTTTTGTGGTTGTATTCATTGATGATATCATAATTTACTCCAGCAGTCGAGAGGAGCATGAGCAGCATCTTCGAAGTGTGCTTTACACTTTGAAGAATAATCAGTTATAAGCCAAGTTTTCAAAATGTGAGTTTTGGTTAGACTCAGTTGCCTTTTTGGGGCATGTGGTATCGGCAGAAGGCATAAAGGTGTATCCTAAAAAGATTGAGGCTGTTCAGAATTGGCCTAGACCTACTTCAGCTATAGAGATCCGAAGTTTCCTGGGTTTAGCATGTTATTATCGTCGGTTCGTGGAAGGGTTTTCATCTATAGCAAGCACACCGACCAGACTAACCTAGAAGGGTGTCCCATTCAGATGGTCAGACGAGTGTGAGTCGAGCTTTCAGAAGCTCAAGACCGCTTTGACTACGGTGCCAGTGTTGGTATTACAAACAGGTTCAGGATCGTATACAGTATATTGTGACGCATCTCACATTGGGCTTGGTGCAGTATTAATGCAAGATGGAAAGGTAATTGTATATGCTTCGCGGCAGTTAAAAGTTCACGAGAAGAATTATCCTGTTCATGACTTAGAATTGGCAGCCATTGTTCATGAGCTGAAGATTTGGAGGCATTACCTCTACAGTGTCTCGTGTGAGGTATTTACTGATCATCGCAGCCTTCAGTATGTTTTCAAACAAAAAGATCTTAATTTGAGGTAGAGAAGATGGTTGGAGTTGTTGAAAGACTATGATATCACCATTTTGTATCACCCCGGAAAGGCCAATGTGGTGGTCGATGCTTTGAGTAGAAAGGTTGTGAGTATGGGCAGTCTTGCGTATATTCCGGTTGGTGAGAGGCCATTAACTGCAGATGTTTAGACTTTGGCTAATTAGTTCGTGAGGTTAGATGTTTCAGAACCCAGTTGGGTTCTAGCTTGCACAATCACTCGGTCTTCTTTATATGAGCGCATTAGAGAGAGGAAGTATGATGATCCTCACTTACTTGTCCTTAAGGACACGGTGCGGTACGGTGATGCCAAACAGGTTGCTGTGGGGGAAGATGGGGTTTTGCGAATGCAGGGTCGTATTTGTGTGCCTAATGTGGATGGGCTTCATGAATTAATTCTTGAAGAAACACACAGTTCCAGGTATTCTATTCATCCAGGTACTGCCAAAATGTATCAAGATTTGCGGCAGCATTATTGGTAGAGGAGAATGAAAAAGGATATAGTTGCATATGTAGCTCGGTGTCTGAATTGTCAGCAAGTTAAGTATGAGCATCAGAGACCTCGTGGTTTGTTTCAGAAGTTAGAAATTCTTAAGTGGAAGTGACAGCGTATCACTATGGATTTTGTTGTTGGGCTCCCACGGACTCAGAGAAAGTTTGATGCAGTTTGGGTCATTGTGGACAGGTTGACCAAGTCAGCGCATTTCATTCCATTGGCAGTTACCTATTCTTCAGAGAGGTTAGCTGAAATTAACATTCGTGAGATTGTCCGCCTTCACGGTGTGCCCGTGTCTATTATTTCAGATCGAGGTACGCAGTTTACCTCACATTTTTCTGGAGGGCTGTACAGCGTGAGTTAGGCATGCGGGTGGAGTTGAGTACAACATTTTATCCACAGACAGACGGACAGTCAGAGCGCACTATTCAGATATTGGAAGATATGCTCCGCGCTTGTGTTATAAACTTTGGAGGTTCTTGGGATCATTTCTTGCCACTTGCAGAGTTTGCTTATAATAATAGCTACCAGTCGAGCATTCAGATGGCTCCATATGAGGCATTATACGGAAGGCGATGCCGATAGTCAATTGGTTGGTTTGACCCGGGAGAGGCTCGGTTGTTGGGTACCGATTTGGTACAGGATGCCTTGGATAAGGTCAAGATTATTCAGGATCGACTTCGCACAGCTCAGTCTAGGCAAAAGGGTTATGCTGACCGTAAAGTTCGTGATATTGCATTCATGGTTGGAGAAAGAATATTGCTCTAGGTTTCACCTATGAAAGGTGTAATGAGGTTCGGAAAGAAGGGCAAGTTGAGCCCTAGGTATATCGGACCCTTTGAAATTCTTGAAAGGGTGGGTGAAGTAGCCTACAGGCTTGCATTACCACCTAGTTTATCAGTGGTTCATCCGGTGTTCCATGTGTCTATGCTCCGGAAATATCATGGTGATCCGTCCCATGTGTTAGATTTTAGCTCAGTCCAATTGGACAAAGATTTGACTTACGAGGAGGAGTCGATGGCTATTCTAGCCCGGCAAGTCCGACAGTTGAAGTCTAAGAGTTATCTTTCAGTTCGGGTGCAATGGAGAGGTCAGCCGGTAGAGGCATCTACCTGGGAGTCCGAGTCGGACATGCGGAGTAAATATCCACACCTTTTCTCCATCTCAGGTACTTTTTCTAACTCCGTTAGTACGAACGTTTGTTTTAGAGGTGGAGAATGTGGTGACCCAAAATGTCATCTTTAAATTTAATAAGTAATTCTGTGTTCTAAGACCTCGAAAAAAACCATTTATTATTTCTCGACTTGCGTGCACAGTCCGTAAAATTTTTCGAAAAGTTCTCATGTGAAAAATAAATTAAAATGTAAAATAGAGCTTTAAAACTCAAGTGAGTTGACTTTGGTCAACATTTTTAGCAAATGGACCCGGATCAGTGTTTTGACAGTTCCGGTAGCTCTGTATCGTGATTTTGGGACTTGGGCGTATGCCCGAAATTTAATTTGGAGGTCCCTCGATCAAGTTATGACCATTTAACGGAACTAGCAATTTAAAGGGTAAAGATTTTCAAGTTTGACCACGGGGTTGACCTTTTGATATCAGAGCCGGAATCCGATTCTGGAAATTTGAACAGCTCTGTTATGTCATTTATGACTTATGTGCCAAATTTGAAGATATTCCGGATTCATTTAATATGTTTTGACACGAGATTTGCAAATTGAAAGTTTAAAACTCAATGTTTGAATCGGGGTGTGAATTATAATTTCAGCGTTGTTTGGCGTTATACGAGACCCCGAATAAGTCCGTATTATGTTATTGGACTTGTTGGTATATTCATACGGGGTCCTGAGTACCCCGAGAGTGATACGGATTAAAATCGAATCAAGAACTGGACTTAAGCAAAATCTGTATTTTTCCTTCTGCTGTAATCGCACCTGCGGATTTTTCTCGCAGGTGCGAGCTTGCAGAAGCGAACCTTCGATCGCAGATGCGCCCGGGCGTGGCTGGGCAAAAGTCCGCAGGTGCGGAAACCTGCACGCGCCCGCACATCCGCAGAAGCGAAGGCAGCGCAGGTGCACATTTTTCCTCCGTGGGTGCGAGGCCTCGCCTGGCAGCCCCATTTCGCAGATGTGAGATTTTTCTCGCATGTGCGAACCCAGGCACCGCAGGTGCGGAAATGCCTGGGCAGTGTATATATCGAAGAGTCCGACATTTTTACTCATTTTGAGCTCGGTTAAGGCGGAATTTTGGGCAATTTTCACGGGAAACATTGGGGTATGTGTTCCTTATCCTATATTGATTATATTTCATGATTTCATACTCGTTTATATCATGAATTCGTGAATTTATGGAAGAAAAATCAGATTTTACTAAAATCTTCTAAAAACGAGAAATTTAGATTTGAAAGTCCATTTAATATCGGAATTGGACAATTTTTGTATGGTTGAACTCGTATCGGAACGGGTGTTCGGATTTTGTGAGTTTCCCGGGATTTAAGACGTGGATCCCACTGTCGAATATTTAAATAAATTTTGAATTTTTATCCGAAAAATTTGTAAATTCATATGGAATTAATTCCTATAATTAGTATTGAATATATCGAATTGTTTGTGAATAGATTTGAAGATTTCTGAGGCAAATTTAAAAGGAAAAGCTGTGGTTGAATAATTGATTGAAATTTGCAAAGCGAGATAAGTGTCGTGGTTAACTTTGACTTGAGAGAATAGATCCCTTAAATTATTTGTTTTGTGAATTGCATGCGAATGACGTATAGGCGAGGTGACAAGTGTCTATACATCGTCAAATTAATTGTTTGCCTGCTTACTTGAAAAATCATAAAAAAATTTAAATCATAAATTAATTATTATATTAATTGTTTCTCTCCTATTCTTTGTCAAATATTAATTCTTGAATTCCGCATTAATTGTTACATGCTACTTGAATTATGTGTTTTAATTGTTATTTGACATTTAGCATATTAAATATTAAACTGCCTATTTTCTCCCTGATTTCTATAATAATTTGCTATTTGTCATTGTTTATTTCATAATTAAATTATAATTATTATATGCTTGTTGTCTTATAATTTTATATTAATTATTGTATTTATTGGGGGAATTTCATCTATAAGAATTGATTGAAATGGATATATTGGAGGATCGGGTTGCACGCCGCAACAGACTTATTAAAAGTCAATATTGGAGGATCGGGTTGCACGCCGCAACAGACTTATTAAAAAGTCCATATTGGAGGATCGGGTTGCACGCCGCAACAGACTTATTAAAAGTCAATATTGGTGGATCGGGTTGCACGGCGTAATAGACTTATTTAAAAGTCAATATTGGGGATCGGATTGCACTACGCAACAGACTTATTAAAAAGTCTATATATATACTTGATTGAAATAAATATATGACAGACTTGATTAAAAGAAAAATATATTGTGAGAGCGGGTTGCACGCTGCAACAGAATTGGTTGAAATAATAATGAATTATGACTGCAGGGTTGGTTTCAATTATTATAAATGAGTTACCTGATTTATTTCTATTATTTGTTGTTCTTATTAATATTGCGTACAGGTTAATGTAAGTGAACCGCCTTAGCCTCGTCACTACTTCGTCGAGGTTAGGCTCAACACTTACTAGTACATGGGGTCGGTTGTACTGATACTACACTCTACACTTCTTGTGCAGATTTTGGAGTTGGTCCCAGTGGCGTACCATAGACTTGCTCGAATTTCAGCTATCAGAGGAGACTTGAGGTATAACTACGTGGCGTCCGCAGTTCTGAAGTCCCCGTCTATTTTACTTTAGCTGTGTGTTTATTTCCAGACAGCTTTATTTTATTCAGACCTTTATTTGTACTTATTCTAGAAGCTCGTGTACTTGTGACACCAATTCTGGGATGATATTTTGACATCGTTATTTTTATGGATTATTTCACTATGTTACAAACTTTGCTTCCGCTTTTGTTTTCTTGATTATTAATAATTTAAAAATAGTTTAAAAATTAATTAATATTATTCTAACGTTGGCTTGCCTAGCAAGTGAAATGTTAGGCGTCATCACGGTCTGAAGGAGGAAATTTCGGGTCGTGTCAGTGCAACATACACTTGTTTGTGCAAGAAACATATTGCGGTAAATATAGTCCAATATTTAGAATGTTTGTCCATATACTTTATTTATTATATTTGCAAAACATAAACATACTAAAAATTATTTTCACATAAATTTAAAAGGATATTCCTTGGTTTCGGAAGACGAAAGTTGAATTCAGAGATAAAAATATACTTAGAAGCACATTAACCAGTATCATAATTTTTGCATGTATATGACGTTATTGTCAAAACTTCTATATACCATTTTAACTTCTAAGTTTTTCAGTAGCATGACATGCATATTTTTCTTCAAAATTAACCTATATACAATGAAAGATCAATTTTAACTTAAATCTACTATATATACAGTGACACTAACATAAATAAAAAATAAGTAACTTGACAACAAACATGTATGGTAGAAGGTCATTTGATATTAAAGTATTTAAGTATTCTTCTTAGTAGTAATTATTAGTATCATTTTCTGCTGAGTCAAAAACTGAAAAATATTTTATTTTTACTATAAAATTTTGCAATCAACCTTTTATTTTGTTGATCAACATATTCATTTTTGCTAGCTAAGATATGCGATTTGCACAAATTACGTTTTAATCTAATGATAGGAATATTTCTCTTATTGAATGCACTACTATTACCATTGGGATTGATAACCAAGTATTCGGGAAGAACCAAATCATCTTGTATTGGATGATCTTCTTCGTTTCCGACACGAAGCAAGAAGACACTGAATATTGGATCTGTTCTTACTTTATATTTCTTGTCAGTTGAATCTTTTTCGTTGATGCCAGAAGTATAACTTTGGTGAGCTAACTCTTACAGTCTCTACTTTTGTCGATTTTGGAACTACTGGTAGTACTTGACAGAAATCACCTCCCAAACCATTAATGTTTTACTAAACGGTTCATTAATATCTAATATATATCTAGAACTCTGGGCAATTATTTTGATCGTTTGACACTTAGCCATAAGTGCTTCATCTAATATTATCAATTTTGATTTCCTTATAAATTTTGCACCGTTGCTCTGCTTTGATATATTTGTGATGGTTATTTAAATTTTTTGAAGAGGTATATCAAATTTAAAGTGGGTGGTCTCACAATAAAATCGCGGTTTGTACACCACTTGATAGCAAATTGCTAACATTGTCATGCCTCGTGATATAATATTTGCAAGTAATGCATGACATAGAAATATTATTTTGATTCCGCCGGAGGCATCTACAAAGAATAATTCCGTTATACCAGAGTCGACTCTTTATAATATAGTTTTGAAAACTTGTTCTTGTTTAGGATTTAGCTTTGATTGTGCTTCCTCACACACTTGTATAGTATTTAATTCTTAATAATATACTAACCTTTTTACTTTGTGTTCTAGCGCTCTTTTTATGAAATAAATTTATGTACCCTGAGATTATTTTTTTTAATTTGAATAAGAATTTTACTCATATTATGAATTTAAAAAATAATCGAATTGGATTCTATTGCAAAATAATTAATTAAAAGATTTAATTATTTAGTTTTAACATAAAAAATAATTTATTCAATGTTGATTCAGATCTTAATATTAGTTCATCTCTTGTTTTGAATATTTAATCTTAATTATAATATTATCCACCATAAATTTTATTTTCAAAGAGTAAAAAATTAATATGATATTTCACTTTTAGATCTTTAGGTTTGTAGAATCATTAGTGGTATTTACTCTTACCAACCATTGTTTTTCTCTTTCTCACAAATTTATATTCTTAAATATTTTCTTAGTTGTTGTTTAATAATTGAATATTTTTTAATATTACACAAAAAATTAATAAAAAATATTATTTCAGTAGGAAAATAGTTCAAATATAATATAATAATATATTATCGTGGAGGTATTTTTTTTCTCTCAATTTTAACTCTTTATGCATTCTATTTAATATTACTTTTATTTTTTCTTCGTATTGGACATTATATAGTGGTAATGTATTGCCAATACGGAGGATTCTTATGAAAATGATTTTATTAAACCTTCATACATATATTAAATAAGAATTTAATAGACAAAATTTATTAATTTTAAATATTAAAAATTAGCATAGAAAATAGTGTAGTCCAAAAAATAGGTTATGCAGTTATGTCCTTTACCTATGAGTTCTTCCGTTTAATATTTTAGGGTAATTTTGATATATTAATATTGTATTTATGCATTTATAATAATATAGGCTCTCATTTTTCTAAATGGATTTGGACAATATAATACATTCTCAAATTAAATTAGTAATAGGACATTATAATACATTTCAAATTAAATTGGTAATAGAAATTTTTAAGAAGCATATCCTAAAAGTAATATGATTACATGACTAAATATATTTACTTTTTCAATTTTATATGGATTAGACAATCCGAAAATAATTATACTAATAGAATTCTTAAAGGTAATCATATAGGATTCCTAACGTGTAGTATTATGTCCTAAAACTAATAGGATTATAAGGCTAATATTTAAAATTCCGGTTATATCCTTTTATTATGAGTTATTAAAAAATGTTTAAAAAATGTTTAACTGCACCCACTATTTTAAAAATGCTTAACTGAAACCCATTTTTTCAGTAACTTCAAATACATACATTTTTCTCTTCTTTTTTAACCGGTGCTTTCTTCTTCTTTGTGTTTAGGATTTCTTATTATTCTTAGTTGCAAAATATGTTTGTTAAATTATTTATTATTTTTTTAACAATTTAATGATTGGGATTTATTTTTTTATGATATTCGAAAGTTATGTTTAAATTTGAGCTCATTTGGAGTATATTTGGGTGTTGAATCGTGTTGGATTGTTGAAATTTGAAGAACAAGTTTATGTTTTAGAACTCCAGATTTTGAATCTGATTTTGAGTCTGAAGTTGTATCGAAAAATTGAACTACTTAAGATTTCAGATTTTGAATCTATTTTGAATATGAAGTTGTACTGAATAATTGAACTACTTAAGATTAGAATTTCTGAAGTTGCAATTGAAAGATAGAAAAACTTCAAATTCATAAATCTAAAGTTGCTTCGAAGAGGTTGAACTACTTAAGATCTAAATTTCTGAAGTTGCAGTTGAAAGTTAGGAGAACTTCAGATTTGATTTCTGAAGTTGCATTGAAGAGATTGAACTACTTCAGATCCGAGCGGCTATACTTTTTAAAGTTTTGTGCAATACGGAAATAAATTCAGTTATGGTCCAAAACAATGGATAGCAAATGCCCCTATGATGATCGAGTAGTTATGTAACGACCCGATCGGTCGATTTGGACATTTACGCTTCTTTCTACTATTTGAAATCTTGAATAGCTTCATACGATGTATTATGACTTGTGTGAATTATCGATTTTGGTTTTTAGGTATTTCAGAGTTGGTTTGGAAGAATGAAATTCAAGGTTTAAGCTTAAGTTGAAAAGGTTGATCGGATATTGAATTATGTGTAAACGATCCCGGAATCGAGTTTTGATGATTCCAATAGCTCCGTATGGTGATTTCGAACTTAGGAACGTGTCCAGAAAATTATTTGGAGTTGTGTACAAAAGGTTATGGTGGATACACTACATGCTGTCTAGGAAGAGTTTGGAAATCTCTGCTGCACAGGGCTTACTTTGGAAGCTTATTGTAACGATCTGACTGGTCGTTTTGAGTATTACAACCCTGGTTCCCCATTTGCTGCTCAAATTATACTTTACAGTTGTTGTGTGACTTGCCGGGGTAATTGGTTCTGGCCCGGTGAGGTTTTGGAATGAATTGGAACACTTAGTTCCAAGGTTTAAAGCTTAAGTTAAAATAGTGACCGGATGTCGACTTATGTGTAAACGACCCTAAAATGGAGTTTTGATGATTCCAATAGCTCCGTACGGTGATTTTGGACTTAGGAGCGTGTCCGGAAAATTATTTGGAGGTCCATAGTGGAATTAGGCTTGAAATACCGAAAGATGAATTTTTGGGAAGTTTGACAGGGGTTGACCTTTTGATATCGAGGTCGGAATCCGATTCTGAATATTTGAATAGATTCGTTATGTCATTTATGATTTGTGTGCAAAATTTGAAGTCATTCCGGATTGATTTGATGTATTTCGGCACAAGATATAAAATTTAAAAGTTCAAAGTTCATTAGGCTTGAATTTAGGTGTAATTCATGATTTTAGCATTGTTTGAGGTGATTTGAGGGTTCGACTAAGTCCGTATGATATTTTAGGACTTGTTGGTATATTTGGTTGAGGTCCCGAGGGGCTTGGGTGAGTTTTGGATGGTTAACGGATCATTTTTGGCCTTGGTGAGATTGCTGATATCTGCTGCTGCATTTTTTTGATTTTCTCTTTCGCGTTCGCGAGTGGGCCCTCGCGTTCGTGAAGAGTGTTTTCTGAGTGTGAGGTTTTGTTCTTCGCGTCCGCGAAGGGGAGTACGCAAACGCAAAGGTATGGTCTGCGTGTACATCGCGAACGCGTAAGAGGTGTCGTGTTCGCGAAGAGGAGTGAGGCTATTGGGGACCCCGGGTCTTTGTTCTACGCATTCGCGAAGGTCTGAGCTGGAAAAGCTTTGCCTTCGCGAAGCCGCATTCGCGAAGGGTAAGATTTGCAAAGCTTCGCGTTCGCGAAGCCACGGTCACGTTCGCGAAGCCACGGTCGCGTTTGCGAAGGGTTAAATTTGTGGGCAGTCGAGTTGTGCTTCGCGAACGCGAAGGACCTGTCGCGTTCGCGAAGAAGAGAGGTCTGCGACAGTTTTTGACGGATTTGAGCTCAGGAAGAGGCGATTTTCGGGATTGTTTCAAGGAAAACAACGGGGTAAGTGATTCTAACTCGGTTTTGGTTAAATTACATGAATCTATTATTGTTTTTATCAACAAATTAGTGTTTTGAGTTGAAAATAGTAGAAGAATTCATAGACTTTAATTGAGGATTTGAAGGCCGAGTTGTGGTCGGATTTGAGTAATATTGGTGCGGTTGGACCCTTGGTTGAATGGGGGTTCGGATTTTGTGAGTTTTATCGGATTCCTAGATGTGGGCCCCGCGGGTATTTTTGGGGCGTAATTTCAGAGTTTTGGAAAATATTAGTAGTTTGATATGGAATTAATTCCTATAATTTTTGTGAGCTGAAAAAAATTAATTGTGGTAGATTCGAGCCGTTCAGGAGTTGATACGCGTATAATGGGATTTCTGAAGCATTGTTTAGCTTGCTCGACATTGGATTCGGCTTGTTCGACACACATGCTAGGTGACGAGCGTGTGTGCGTGCACTATAGAAATTGTGACATAATTGTTTCTGTGGAATTTTGTAGTTAAATGATCTTGGCATTTTCCATGCGGTTTTATGAGTTAAAAAAATTGAGCTGAAAAGCATATTAAAAATCATATTGAGGCTACGTACCAGTATTATTGGGACCCACAGAGGTCATATTGTTGTGAATTATTTATTTTAAATTGAAAATTCATACTCAGTCATATTCATTTCATTGCATATCATATCTCAGTCTCTGTTGTTATTTATTGATACATTATATCATCATTTTGGGCTATTCTCATGACATTATGAGCCCTTGAGAGAGAGACTAGAGAGATTGATGACTGAGGGAGGCCGAGGGCCTGATTGTGAAGATATTTTTTGGATCGGGCTGCACGCCGCAACAGGCCATGTTGGCCTTATATATATTATACTATTGCACGTGAGTTGACCGTTCAGCACGTGAGTTGGTTGTGCGGATCCATATATTATACTATTGCACATGAGTTGGCCGTGCGGATCCAGATATTATTATAGCACGTGAGTTGTCCGTCCAGCACGTGAGTTCTCCGTGCGGATCCAGATATAATATTATAGCACGTGAGTTATCCGTGCAGCACGTGAGTTATCCGTGCAGCACGTGAGTTGTCCGTGCTTAGAGAGCTTGGGCTGTAGGAGCCCCTCATGAGTCTGTACACACCCCCAGTGAGCGCAGTCGACTATAAATAGGGTTCGGGCTGCACGCCGCAGCAGGTATTTTATAGCGCTGAGTGATTGAGTGTGCTGAGCATAGTGAGAGAGAATGCGAGACAGTGAGTTTGAGTACTCTGAGAGTGTGAGTAAATGAGTACAATCACTGAGATACATTGCATTGATATGCACACATAACATACATGCATAGAGATATGTTTTCCTCATATTATACGGTATCGCATTATTCATGATTTCTCACACATGTTGACAGATAAGCATAATGATGCATTTGTTTTACACTGGTTATCTGGAAAGAAAATGAGACATTTTATTTATTATTGAAAGGATTTTGGAAAGAATTACTGTTTTCAAACTTATTCATATTTTTGGTAATTTCGGTAAGCAATTTGGGTTTTCATTGATGTACTTGAAAGGCAGAACTATTTTCAGAAGTCATGATTTAACTGAGAATTTATTCTTTGAGTTACTTCTGGTATTACTTGTTTAATATTGTTATGAACTATTTTTGGTTATAGAAGTTGGACTCTGACCTTGGTACAAGCTCGTCACTACTTTCAACCTAAGACTAGATTTGTTATTTACTGTCACGACCCAAAAATCACACCACAGGCGTCGTGATGGCACCTAGTCTCTAAGACTAGGTAAGCCGATTTCAATTGCATTTTTTTGGAGCCATTTGTTTTAATTAAATAAGTAACCAAAACTAACAGCGGGACAAATATGAATGTACAACCTCCCAAGACTGGTAGTACTAAGTCACGAACTCTAACTGAATTCATGGAATGATCACGAGGACCGAATATACAATACTGTTTGATTAAAAATTAATAGTACAATGAAATAAAAAGACTCCAAGGGACTCTGACGACCAACCAGCTCTACCTTGAATCCTTACGATCCCGCTTTAACTCTTCTCAAGCCCAATAACTCCAATACCTGGCTCTGCACAAAAATGTGCAGAAGTGCAGTATGAGTACACCACAGTCGGTACCCAGTAATACCTTCTACATAAAAATCCTTTCAAATAAATATTTTGAATATAATCCTTTCAATTAAAAAGTCACCATGTGATACCTCGTTTCATAATCATAAAAATACGGGTCTCTGCCCATTTTCATAATTTTCATAAACACGGGTCTCAACCCATTTTTTATATTTCCACGGCACCTCGTGCCCATAATTAAATCATCATATTTCCCCCGGCACCTCGTGCCCTCATTTCATATCACAACTGCACGGACAATTCACGTGCCAAATATCATTATCATTTAATCACAACACCCCGTGCCCACAATTCATATCACAACTGCACGGACAATTCACGTGCCAATATCCTCATTATTTACTCACGGCACCTGGTGCCCACATTTCATTTTATAATCCGTCTGGCAATAGCCACAGGCTCTCAATTTCAACATAAATCAGATTTTCATCAATTTACACACAACAAGAAAAATTACACAAGGTATAAAAATAAACACAAGAATATCACAACATCACATGAAAATTATCAACCCTACAACCCCACATCATCACATATTGTCCCTGACAATAGCCACCCTTATTGCTCCTATTGCCACCCTTATCACTCCTATAACCACCCTTATCGCTCCACCCAGACAATATCAATATCCACCCTTATCGCTCCTATTGCCACCCTTATCTCTCCTATTTCCACCCTTATCGCTCCGCCCAGACAATATCCTAACAACCACAACCACAATGAAATGTCACCCTTATACCCACAAAATATCAACAGTGAAATGCCACCCTTATATCTTCAAAATAATAATTAATACGGAAAATTATCACGGCAACATAATAAAATCAATTCATATCACAATTTGCCCAATGGCTACAACCAAAATTTCAAAGATACAATCAAGTCAATTAATTTCACAACAAATAGTCGAAGGCTCCACACAATGTGTACAACACCCAAAAATAATCAACAGAGATAAAAATTACTCAACATAAAGCAAAGTCTTTATTAACTCCAAATTTTCAATAATTATATAAACACCTCTTCTTAAGCTCATTTAATTAATTATTTGCAGAGGGGAAAATCCAAAATGAAATTAAATTCCAATAATTATCAAACCAGCAAATTCACAGAATTTCATAAATAATCAAATAACAATCACATCAACTTGTCATTTAACAACAGAGTCAACAAGGATTTAGGCACGAAAAATAGATGATTACATATATTCCAACAATTATCCAATTTACTACACAATATGCTCAAGACTTTAACTCAATAAAATTTGCACATATAAACCAAGTACGTACTCGTCACCTCGCCTACATGGTTTTCAATTACACAAAATGCACATAAGACTCAATGCCTAAGGAGAAATTCTCCCACTCGAGGTTAAGCAAGACACTTACCTTTTTGATGTTTGGTCGATATTCCAAAATAGCTTTCTCACGTGAATTGACCTCTGGACGACTCCAATCTTTCTTGAGCCTTCCTTACATTATTACGAGGTTCCGAAAATCATAGAAACTTCAATCTATTTATAAACATAACAAAATGAACCACAATTAGGAAGATTTACATGGTTTCAGCTCATTTGAGCATTTTATCAAACACTAGGTGTGCAAATTTGGTTACAAGGTTCTTCTACAAGATTTCCTTCATTCCACAACCCAATCTTTACTTATTTGATTTCAACAACCTTCCCACGAACCTTATTGGTACAAGAATATATACATAATACTCTTACACCCAAGAATCATACTCCCAATCACCCATCTTTTACCCCAAACTCGAAATTGAAGACTAGGGGTTGAATCTTACCTCTTTGATGAAGATCTTGTGATTAGCTTCCTTGATTCTTGAAGATTGGATGATTAGAATGTTAGGTTCCCTCCTTCTCTCTCTAAAATGCTCTTACCTCTCTTTAAAACCCTCAGAAACACACACCAAAATAAGCCCCAAAGCTATTTATCAAAATGGGGTCGGGTTATGAAAATAGAAAAATTAACCCTTCGAAAGCAGGTTTGCGGTCGCAGAATGGATCGCATAATGGGTATGCGGGCCGCAAAATTGATCGCAAAATTGGTGCCCAGAACTGGGCTCTTCTGGTCCATTTTGCGGCCAGTTTGCGGTCACAGAAGCAGTTTTACGATCACATAACTGTTTTGCGATCGCATAATTGGTTGCAGAATTGCATTTTTCCAGCCTTTGGTAATTTGGTCATAACTTCTTGTAGGAATGTCCAAATGATTAACGGTTTGAAGCGTTGGAAACTATACACATAGATCTTTCTTTTCTAAAACACCATATAACTCTTCATATCAAGAGAGGTATGCTCGTTTGAAGTTAGGTCTTGTGCGAACTCACTTAAAACTTTAGTCTATTATGAAATTTCCAACTTCAACATTCGATGCCGAAACCTATCGAATCAAGTCCGATTGACCTCAAATTTTGCACACAAGTCATAAGTGACATAATAGACCTATTCAAATTTCCAGAATTGGATTCCGACCTCGTTATAAAAATTCAACCTTCGATCGAACTTTCCGAAAATCATCTATTTTCCAACTTTCGCCAAAATGCGTCGAATTGTCCTACAGACTTCCAAATTCAAATCCGAACATGCGCCTATGTCCGAAATTACCATACAAAGTTATTGATATCATCAAAATTCTATTCCGAGGTCGTTTGCTCAAAATTCAACTCTTTGGTCAATTCTTTCCATTTAAGCTTCAAAATGAGAATTTCTCTTTCAATTAAATTCTAAATCTTTCGAAAATCAAACTCGACCACACCCGCGGGACATAATACATTTTATGAAGTTGTCTGAGATCTTAAGTCGTTGAACGGGGCGTTAATTCTTAAAACGACAAGTCGGGTCGTTACACTTACTCAGTACATGGGGTCGGTTGTACTGATACTACACTTCTGCACATTGCGTGCAGATGTTGCCTGATGTTGTTGTTGTACTCGATGGTTGCGGGATTTGAAGATGTACCTGCATTCCTGTTGTGGCTGCCTCTTGTTCATGGTAGCCTTAGATTTATAAAAGCTTTGTTTATTTATTATTCAAACAGACTATGTAATTATTTTATTTCCGCTTTGTATACTCTATTCTTAGAAGCTCATGATTTGTACTACCAGTTCTTGGAGGATGTATGAGATTAAGATTTTTATTCACTTAAATTGCTTTAATAATTGTAATTGGAATTGGATAATTGAAAGTTGGCTTACCTAGCGGGTTGGGTTAGGTGTCATCATGACTAGTTGGACTTTGGGTCGTGACAAGGTGGTATCAGAGCTCTAGGTTCATAGGTTCTACAAGTCATGAGCAAGTGTCTAGTAGAGTCTTGCGGATCAGTATGATGACGTCCATACTTATCTTCGAGAGGCTACAGGGCGTTTAGGATATATACTTCCCATCTTTCTTTCCTTATCATGAGGGATTGATTCAGCTTGGGACATAACTCTTTGAATTCCTTCCACGTATTCGTATGCGCACATGAGCGCTCGGTATCAGATGTGCATCTCCGGCTTGTGATTCTATGAACGAGGTTCGAGGTGAGTATTCTGTGTTTTGGTGATGGGCCAGTCTGGAGGACTTGAGGCCATGGTTAGACCGTAGCTTGAGCTCAGTAGCTTCAGTTGTAACCTGTACAATTGGACTCATATGTCCGGTAATGACCCTACAATGGAATTTGTGGCTCGATGAGCGGTGAAATGACTTTGTGATGAGTATGATATAACTGCGAGATGTGTTAAGACGATTTGAATGTGACGAGAAGTGTTTCCTTGAAATGTAAAGGAAGGCCATTAGGTGCTTGATTTTTGTTTTGATGTGACGTACAGTCTCGAGTGTGAATGTTTTGAAGGATCTTTCACGATTGTTAAATTTTGGAACAAATTAAATTCTCATGTCTGGTTAATGAGTTTGGACTCAGATAGACTAAGTGATTGCATAGTAATTGTGACTGCGAAAGGGTATATCAAGATACCAATTTGAGGTTAAACATGTGGGTTATTCCCTGCGGAGTAATCTACGTAGGTGTATTCCTTATTATGTGAATGGAGAGTTTCTTTTCTGCCAATGGGGCATATGTGTGGAGATTTGAATTTGAATCTGGCTGAGAAAGTTGACTTGAGTGTCAAGAGAATGATTGCGAGCTTAGCTGATGATTTGGGGTATTTTTATGGTTGGCGTTGCCTGAGTTTGAGAAGAAGTTTCGTTAAACTGACTGTGACATTATGACAGTAATAAAGTATTGGTATTGTGAGTTATGAAATATTTTAATCTATGGCTTTGAGCCAAGTGGGGGAGCCTGCTATTGATAATTCAATTTCATGATTATATGTAAAGGTTTAGTTTTGGGCTGAGGCATACTGGTGGGTTAGTTATGACTTGAAAAAGTTGAGATCGATGATGACTCGAATAAGGAAATTCCTAGATACGGGTTATATTGCACTTATGAGTATATGAAAATCGTGGGATGAGTGAGTTGTTATTTATGAATGATGTAGTATGCACGGAGTATGAATTTGATAGGTGGTACTAAAGTAGAGTTACTTCTTTGAGAGCTATTGTGCTAATGTGGCACGTGTCTTTTGGCCCATTTGGGCGGTGTAATGTGGATTTGAAAATACGGGGTGATTCTTGAGAAAGTTCTAATGGATTCGAGATTTATATGTAACAATTGAGAATTTTTGGCAGATTTGTTTGCGGCTAAAATCTTAGATTTAAGTTGGATGATGTCGAGACTTGTGTTATTTTTGTATATCATTATGGATTTTATATTTTGGTATCAGGAAGGTGAATGAAATGGCCTTAGACTCAAATAAGGTATTTTCAGAGTGGGTTTTTCGGTTGTGGTATTTATATGGGTAATTATGATGTGGTGAGACTCTACAGATGTTTTGGTGATAATATTCTTGGGTTTGGTGACCTACGTGGTTTGGTCGAGTTAGAGGAATTTAGTTCTAATTGCTTAGTTATGTGCAGATGGATTTCAAAGTGTTCTTGATGGTTTCTACCATGGTTGGAACCGTATATTTCTACTGGTGTGAGAAACATGTTGTGTATTGTGATTTTCTCTCGGAAGGAAGTAAGATAAAGGTTTCTAACTAACTGGATATGTAATTTCCTGGTGACCAGAGTTGATAATGAGATCTTGTGCTTTTCACAAGATAGATGCTATGTGTTGTGCGAAAGTTAGATTTACATGTACAAGGTGGCAGTTCAGTCTTGAAGGAAGGTAACGAAGTTTGGGTAGAATGATCATGAATTCTTAGACAACATGGGCGGTTCCAAATGTCTAGATGAATACGATTACTACTAGGTGTATGAGAAGGGTGTGTATTTCAGAAGGCGCATTGTATTTTGACTTACAGGTGTTTAATTAGTATTGTGGTACTCACATGGTTGATAGACTGCCGATATTCAAATTTTGCCAAGTGACACGGAAGAACTTTTAAAGTATTTCTCGTGGGATGATTGTGTATGAGAGAGGTGTTAGGCATTCGGGCGGTGGAGATAGAATCAAATATGGTGATTCGCGTGTTCTATGGATTTGGAGATTTGGGAGTTCTCAGGAGCAAATTGTTTCATGGTTGTGGACTGTTAAGTTGTGGCCGGAGCTAGCCAGATGATAGAATGTATTGTGATTCAATCATTATGGATTTGTGGAGGGATTTTTATCTATTTGTGGGTAACCCGAGTTGATTTGGGAGTCCATTGGTAGGCCCAATAAAGATATGCATTCTACACCGAGCGAGAATGGTTGGTTCCATACTGCTATTGTTGAGGGATGTGTCATGTGGTTAATGTTGAACTTATTCGTGTTCTGAAATGATCTGTGAGTTACTCCTTTATGCTATGAGGAGTTGTGATTCATTGGATATGTGCACAGATGGTGCGGTTCTATTTGAGCTTTATAGCAGAATTTGAGCGTAATGTGTATTTGGGTATTGCATGATCGATTGCGTAATGGTTATGTTCTTTCATGTTTTGTGTGGCATTTTTTTGTCATTTGCCTCTCTTTGGTTAGTGATTTTGAGCGGGGTGGCTCGGGGTATATATTATGGACCATCGTTTGGATGGGGTCACGCATTGCAGCGGAGTTATGTTAAGGTATGAATCTTGTGTTAATCTCGGGTGATGGTTCTATGGTGTATGATGAATTTTCAGTGTTTCGTTGTGGCGATACTTGTTAATCTGGCGGGGCAGTTCTCTCATTTGAGTCATTTTCCATGACTGGGTACATTTGAATTGCTGCGTATTAGTGCACGGATAGCACGAGTTGTGGCTCTAATGTTATATTGCTGCGGCATGTCTATGGAACAATTGTGTTTAGTAATATAAGGTCATTGGACCTAGAATGGGTAGTATCAGGTTTGATTTCGGTATATTCGGGAGTATAATATTGAGAGTCGGCTCAGAAAGTGATTATGGTTCTAGTTGGGGTGAGAGAGCTCCGTGACTTGTTGATCTGGTTTGGTTGTGGAGTAGTCACTGTGGTCAGGAATGGTGCTATGAGCATGCGAGTTGTGTAATGTGTTAGGTGATTATGTCCGCGGTTATGGTTATGGTTATGGCTTGATACAACTTGTTCAAACTCATACAGGGTGTAAATGTAAGATTCGTGTCTTGAAAGAAATTATAAAGGTTGGAAATTAAATTCCAAGGTTTATAGGCTAAAGTTAAATTCAATGATTTCAGTTGTATTGTGTTGTCAAGCTCATATGGAATAGGGTGACGTGGGTTCACCCCCGAGTACGTGTGTAGTAAGATGGAACAATGATTTTATGGCTTGGAAACAACTCGTGGCACGTTCGAGGACGAACATATGTTTAAGTGGGATTCCAATAGCTCCGTACGGTGATTTTGGACTTAGGAGCGTGTCCGGAATATTATTTTGAGGTCCATAGTGGAATTAGGCTTGAAATGCCGAAAGATGAATTTTTGGGAAGTTTGACCGGGGGGTTGACCTTTTGATATCGAGGTCGGAATCCGATTCTGGAAATTTGAATAGCTTCGTTATGTCATTTATGACTTGTGTGCAAAATTTAAAGTCATTCCAGATTGATTTGATGTATTTCGTCACAAGATATAAAATTTGAAAGTTCAAAGTTAATTAGACTTGAATTGAAGTGTAATTCATAGTTTTAGCATTGTTTGAGGTGATTTGAGGGTTCGACTAAGTCCGTATGATATTTTAGGACTTGTTGGTATATTTAGTTGAGGTCCCGAGGGGCTCGGGTGAGTTTTGGATGGTTAACAGATCATTTTTGGACTTGGTGAGATTGCTGATATCTACTGCTGCATTTTTTTGATTTTCTCTTTCGCATTCGCGAAGAGTGTTTTCTGAGTATGATGTTTTGTTCTTCGCATCCGCGAAGTGGGGGACGCGAACGCGAACACGAAGGTATGCTCTGTGTGTGCATCGCGAACGCGTGAGAGGTGTCGCGTTCGCGAAGAGGAGTGAGGCTATTGGGGAACCTCGGGTTCTTGTTCTATGCGTTCGCGAAGGTCTGAGCAGGTAAAGCTTTGCGTTCGCGAAGCTGTGCTCTCGTTCGCGTTCGCGAAGGGTAAGATTTGCAAAGCTTCGCGTTCGCGAAGCCACGATCGCGTTCTCGAAGGGTTAAATTTGTGGGCAATCGAGTTGTGCTTCGCGAACGCGAGGGACCTGTCGCGTTCGCGAAGAAGAGAGGTCTCGACAAAGAGTTTAAGTTCTGAAAATGGGACTTTGTCCCATTTTTAGTTTTTGACGGATTTGAGCTCGGGAAGAGGCGATTTTCGGGAGTTTTTCAAGGAAAATAACGGGGTAAGTGATTCTAACTCGGTTTTGGTTAAATTACACGAATCTATTATTGTTTTTATCAACAAATTAGTGTTTTGGGTTGAAAATAGTAGAAAAATTCATAGACTTTAATTGACGATTTGAAGGCCGAGTTGTGGTCGGATTTGAGTAATTTTGGTATGGTTGGACTCGTGGTTGAATGGGGGTTCGGATTTTTTGAGTTTTATCGGATTCCGAGATGTGGGCCCCACAGATAATTTTTGGGGTGTAATTTCGGATTTTTGAAAAATATTAATAGTTTGATATGGAATTAATTCCTATAATATTTGTGAGCTGAAACAAATTAATTGTGGTAGATTCAAGCCGTTCGGGAGTTGATATGCGCATAATGGGATTTCTGGAGCATTGTTTAGCTTGTTCGACATTGGATTCGGCTTGTTCGAGGTAAGTAACTCTTCTAATCTTGAAGTTGAGGGTATGAACCCTGAATATATGTATTTCGTGAATTGTTGGGAGGTGACACACACGCTAGGTGACGGGCGTGTGAGCGTGCACTATAGAAATTGTGACATAATTATTTCTGTGAAATTTTGTAGTTAAATGATCTTGGCATTTTCCATGCGGTTTTATGAGTTAAAGAAATTGAGCTGAAAAGCATATTAAAAATCATATTGAGGCTACCTGCCAGTATTATTGGGACCCACAGAGGTTATATTGTTGTGAATTAATTATTTTAAATTAAAAATTCATACTCAGTCATATTCATTTCATTGCATACCATATCTCAGTCTCTGTTGTTATTTATTGATACATCATATCATCATTTTGGGCTATTCTCATGACATTGTGATCCCATGAGAGAGAGACTAGAGAGATTTATGACTGAGGGAGGCTGAGGGCCTGATTGTGAAGATATTTTTGGGATCAGGCTGCACGCCGCAGCAGGCCATGTTGGCCTTATATATATATATTATACTATTGCACGTGAGTTGGCCGTGCGGATCTATATATTATACTATTGCACGTGAGTTAGTCGTGCAGATCCAGATATTATTATAGCACGTGAGTTGTCCGTGCTGATCCAGATATGATATTATAGCACGTGAGTTATCCGTGTAGCACGTGAGTTGTCCATTCTTATAGCGCTTGTGCTGTAGAAGCCCCTTATGAGTCTGTACACACCCCTCAGTGAGCGCAGTCGACTATAGACATGGTTCGGGCTGCACGCCGCAGCAGGTATTGTATAGTGCTGAGTGATTGAGTGTGCTGAGCATAGTGAAAGAGAATGCGAGATAGTGAAGTTGAGTACTCACAGTGTGTGAGTACATGAGTACAATCTCTGAGATACATTGTATTGATATGCACATATGACATACATGCATAGAGATGTGTTTTCCTCATGTTGTATGATATCGCATTATTCATGATTTCTCACACATGTTGACAGATGGGCATAATAATGCATTTGTTTTACACTGGTTATCTGGAAAGAAAATGAGACATTTTATTTATTATTGAAAGGATTTTGGAAAGAATTACTGTTTTCAAACTTATTCATATTTTTGATAATTTCGGTAAACAATTTGGGTTTTCATTGATGTACTTGAAAGGCAGAACTATTTTCAGAAGTCATGATTTAGCTGAGCATTTATTCTTTGAGTTACTTCTGGTATTACTTGTTTAATATTGTTATGAACTATTGTTGGTTATGGAAGTTGGACTCTGACCTTGTTACAAGCTCGTCACTACTTTCAACCTAAGGCTAGGTTTGTTACTTACTCAGTACATGGGG
Source organism: Nicotiana tabacum (assembly GCF_000715075.1). Lineage (NCBI taxonomy): Eukaryota > Viridiplantae > Streptophyta > Magnoliopsida > Solanales > Solanaceae > Nicotiana > Nicotiana tabacum. The sequence continues at coordinate 149,676,869 of NC_134096.1, read as the reverse complement.
TCGGTTGTACTGATACTACACTTCTGCACATTGCGTGCAGATGTTGGCTGTTGTTGTTGCTGTGCTCAATGGTTGAGGGATTTGAATATGTACATGCATTCCTGTTGTGGCTGCCTCTTGTTCATGGTAGCCTTAGATTTATAAAAGCTCTGTTTATTTATTATTCAAACAGACTATGTAATTATTTTATTTTCGCTTTGTATACTCTATTCTTAGAAGCTCATGATTTGTACTACCAGTTCTTGGGGGGGTGTATGATATTAAGATTTTTATTCACTTAAATTGCTTTAATAATTGTTATTGGAATTGGATAATTGAAAGTTGGCTTACCTAGCGGGTTAGGTTAGGTATCATCACGACTAGTTAGACTTTGGGTCGTGACACATATATCTCTAAATCTATAAGGAATTAGGATATGATCATCAAAGTAAATTATAGCCCTTGATGTCTAGTTTCCAAAAAGTCAAACCATTTGTTATTTGGAGTTGTGTACAAAAAGTTATGACCATTATACTAGAGGCTGTCTGAGAAGAGTTTGGAAATGGCTTTTGAGAATTTTGTTCATCGCGAACGCGATAGGAGGCTCGTGAACGCGAAGAAAGAAGTCGGGACAGTGTTATAAGTCCTCTATTTCAGACCTTTGAGCCATTATTTCGTATTTTTAGTTAGGAAACTCGGGATTTAGCGATTTTGGAGAGGAATTTCACCACAAAACTTGGGGTAAGCATTCTTGACTCACTTGTGATTATATTTCATGAATTAATCTTCATTTTTGGCGTTAGATTATTGATTTTTCAAGAAGAAATCGTAAGAAATTTTTATAATTTCACAAAATGAATTTTCGAGTTTTGAATACCGATTCAGAGTCAGATTTAAATGAAACTAGTATGGTTGAACTCGTAATTGAATGAGTTGTTAGATTTTGTGAGTTTCGTCGAATTCCGATATGTCGGCCCCACTGTCGACTTTTCGAGCAGAGTTGAATTTTTTTATAAATTATTAATTTGTAAGCATTGGAGTAAATTATGATTTATTTGCACGTTATTTGACTAGATACTGATCGTTTGGCTTGAATTGAGGAGATAGGAAGGCGTATGGAGGTTGATACGCGCGGAATGGAATTTTCGGAGTATTATTTAGCTTGCTCGGCATCGGATTCAGCTTGTTCGAGGTAAGTAACATTTCTAAACTTGGTTCTGAGGGTATGAATCCCCGAATTTTGTGTTATATAAATTGTTTAGAGGTGACGCACATGCTAGGTGACGGGCGTGTGGGCGTGCACCATAGAAATTGTGACTTGAATTAATTTTGTGGAGTTATAAAATTAAAGAATCATGTTATTATCCTCATATCCTCTACGTGCTAGAGAAATTAAGATGAGACTCGTATTAAAGATCGTGTTTAGGCTACGTGCCGATAATTTTGGGACCCATAGGGTCGTATTGCTGTTGAATTTAATTATTTTTAAAATGTACATTTCATACTCAGTCATGTTCATCCATAGTGACGATATTTATGGGATCGGGGTTGCTCGCCTGCAGTAGGCCATACGGCTTTATTATTATATGGATCGGGGCTGCCCGCCTGCTGCAGGTCATATCGGCTTTATTATTATATGGATCGGGGCTGCCCGCTTACAGCAGGCCATATCGGCTTTATATCACGCTTGGGCTGAAGGAGCCCCTTCGGAGTCTGCACCCCCCACAGTGAGCGTAGATGATTTATATTGAGTGATAGATCTTCCCTGGACATGGATCTTGTCCGAAGCATTTATATTGAGGGATAGATCTTCCCTAGGCATGGATCTTCCCCAAATCATTTATATTGAGGGATGGATCTTTCCTGGGCATGGATCTTGCCCGAATCATTTATATTGAGGGATGGATCTTGCTGGACATGGATCTTGTCCGAATCATTTATATTTGGAGATGGATCTTCCCCTGGGCTGGATTGGCCTTATACAGTATTGAGTGACTGACTGTCCGGGATATGTATATATATATATATATATATATATATATATATATATATATATATATATATATATATATATACATATAGGATGGATTTTTCCTGGGCTGGATTGGCCATACACAGTACTGAGTGATTGAGTATTTTGAGATTTGAGTATACGAGGTTCCACTGAAGTGCATCACATACAATATGTACATTAGCATATAGAAATAGAGATGTCATATTTCTCATATCATTTAGAATTGAGCTATTTTACTTGTACTGAGTTTAACTGTTGAACTTGAAAGTATGCCTACATTTCTATACTATTAAGGTCGGTTGTACTCATACTACACTTCTGCACCTTGCGTGCAGATTTCGGATGCTGATGTAGCTGCGTACAGCGATAGCTGAATCTGAAGATGTACCCGCGTCCCAGTTATTGATGCCTTTTGTTCATGGTAGCTTTAGAATTTTAATTTGTTCATTTATAATTCAAACAAATGACATATTTTTATTTCACACAAACTTTATAAATTCTGAATCTTAGAAGCTCATGATTTGTACTACTAGTCCATGGAGAGTGTATTAGAGTCAGTTAAATATTAATTGTATTGGATTGTGTTATTTGACTTATCTAGTAGGTGAGGTTAGGTGCCATCACGACTAATTGAATTTTAGGTCGTGACAAGCTACTTGCCAAACAAACAATATAACAGTGTATAATTACACTCAAATCAACCTACAATGTGGGTTTCCAAAGAGGCTCTCTATAGGAAATAAAGAACCTCTATAAAATATTTAAATTCTGAAGAAAAGTATATTTCAAAGGTCAGCAACATTCAAAATTTTATAGGTTGTGGACAAACCATTTTATTTTATGTGTTTTCGTTTGAAAAGGCGAGGAGTTTAAGAATAAAACATAATTTTTTAAATGTTGTGATTTGAAACTAAGAGATCCATCAAATATGTCACGTAATATTCATAAGAGTTTTTTTTTTTTTGGAAAAGTATTTAGCAAAATCCGCAGATGCTATGTTTCGGGTGCGCACCAGGTAATCTGATCACTATGCAATAGCTCGCAAACCACATAAGAGTTGTAAATCGTATTAAGCAAGTCCGGTGTGACGAACTCTAACTGAGGAGGCTGATGGTGAAGGGAATCGATCCCGGATCTTTCATGTGGAAACACACTCACCCAACCATCTAAGCTAACCATTGCCGGCTATATAAGAGATTATTATTAAGGGTCAAACAAGACTACTGGAATTAAATATTATTTGATATAAAAATAAACAAATTTTTTGTTACAAACTGGAAAGTAATGTAAAAAACATACATTAAAATTGAGGGAATAAGGAATTTTCTTTACTTAGTTATGTTATGGGAGAACTTTTGCCGGATAATACAATTTAACTTTTAAATTTATTATACTTGTTTCTTGTTGATGTATTTTTATAGTTCATAGTTATGTCCATAGAAATCCGTTAGCTCCCATTTGGCCATAGATTTTATCTTAATTTTTTCATAATTTTTTTTAAAATATTATTTGTTTATGAAATATGATCATCTTTAGGGAAAATATTTTTTAAATTTCCAAAAACTTGTTTACGGTAGTTTTTGTGTGAAAACTTTCTTCCACTCACAAAATTTTAACTTTTCTTTAAATAAAATGCAGGTTCAAATACAATTTCAACTTTCAAAAATTATTTTTCAACACAACTTCAAAAACTTTTTTTTTCAAATTTCAATTAAATCTATGTCCAAACGCTAGCTTAGTTTTCCGAAAAAGATGTTCAAAATATTAGTATTTGATTATACCGTGAAATAATTTTTAATTTTTGAAAAAGATGAGTTGCAAAGTTTGAAAAGGTGATTTTATCATTTTTTCGAAATGAACAATGTTTTCTCCACACAAAATTACGGCAATATTTTTCAAATAAAATGTATGTTCAAATATTATTCAATTTAAGTACATTTTTTCATCTTAATTTCAAAAATCAATTTTTTCAATTTTCACATTCTTATGTTAAAATACCTATTTTATTTACTTATTTATTTATTTTTGACGATGGAGAACTTTTTCCGGAGAGAGCTTATGCACAATTTGATGCATGGTAATTAGGAAACAAAAAATAAGGGAGCGAGAAGATAAACAATTGTATTCCCGTCCATTCATTACACACAATTAAAATGGATAGAGACATAAAGCAGCAGGTTTCCGGTACGAAGGACGAGGGAAGCAACTGCTGAGCGCTTGACACGTGTTCACATAACAGCCGACAGATTGGAATGTTATTTTCTTAGAACCATTCGATTCAGAGGAACACTGGTAATTTGGTAGAGAGAACAGTGAGAGAGAGCACTAGTAAAAGCGCATCACTTTACAACTATCGATCGTTTAAGTCTGAGTTATAGTTTAGTTTTAGAGAGAGAGAGAGACAAAGAATGGAATGGGAGGGTCTGTATGTAAAGACTTAAATTAGTGTGTGTGTGTGTGTGTGTTTGCAGAACAAAAAGAACAGAGAGGAGAGAGAGACGTTTGCTGCTTTTTTGGCCATGGCGGCGTTGCAGAGTTGTAAGTCTACTGCCTCTTTAATGCTCCACAACACAAGCCACAAAATAGAAGCCTAAAAGCAAATCAAAGGACTTCGACTTCCCTCTCTTCGATTAATCTCTATCTCTAAAAGTCTTCCTTACCTTTGTCTGTCCCAAGAAAATTTAACAAAAGCTGCAACTTTTATCTAGCTACCAAATGCTCTCTTCCTCTCTCACTTTAACTCTTTCGCTGTCACGCGCTTATATAGTACAGACAAGAACTGTATTTTCCTTTTTTATTTTGTTTTAGCAGAGAATCAAGAGTGAGAAAAAAAAAAGACTTTGTTTTATTCTTTTCTTTTATTATTATACTCACAAATCAAGAAAAAGTGAAGGGGAGGTACCCATATCATTCTTGGGTCATAATCAAAGCCAGTGTTCGTGATCTGCTATGGATTGTCAGTCACAATTGAATTTTGGAAAAGTCTTAAAGGTGGCAACAAAATGGCTGGGTTCTTTTCACTAGGTGGAGGAGCTGCAAGTAGCAGCCAAGCCCAAGACCAGCAGCAGCACCAACAAAGCACTAATAATCCTCCCACTGAAATTAGTCCAGACAGTTGGTTCTTGTACAGAAATGATCAAGAGTTACCTACATACAGAGGCTTTGAGCTATGGCAAACTAGTAATTCCCAGCCCCAGATTCGGCACCCAATTAATCCGCTTCAAGATCTTTATCCCACCGCCGCTGTTGGATTAGGTGACGGGCCGACCCGCAGTGGCTTTACTGTGACTGCGACTCGGCCCGATCATGACCCTTCTTCAGGAGGATCGGGTGGATTGGTCATGATGAGAAGTGGGGGAGGTGGAATTAGCTGCCAAGATTGTGGTAACCAAGCGAAGAAAGATTGTGAACACATGAGATGTAGGACTTGTTGCAAGAGCCGAGGCTTTCAATGCCAAACCCATGTGAAAAGCACTTGGGTTCCAGCGGCAAAAAGGAGAGAACGGCAACAACAACTTACTACTTTACAGCAGCAGCAAGAAGAACAACAGCAGCAGCAGCAGCAACAGCAAACGCTGCAGCTGCACAGAGATAATATACCCAAAAGGCAAAGAGAGGATCCAAGTGCTTCCTCTCTTGTTTGCACTCGTATATTGCCTTCTAGTACTTCTGGTAAAGTTTTAGTCGTTCCTTCCTTAATGTATACACAGAAATATATATATACACAGTGTCGAGAAATTATATTGCCTAACAGTATCTTTTACAAAGTAATTCATGAGAACGATGTGAAGATTAAAAGAAACGAGTTTCCATTGTGGTAAAATAGTCAAGTCCACAGCTTTTGCTTTTTCTCTCTTTCTTCTCATCACTGTTTTTCGGTAATCCTGACAAAGAAAGGCGCTACTCTCTCTCTCTCTTCTCTCTTTCTTCTATGTGTTTTTGATATCTGTGTAAGCACTACACTTGCCTGCTTTTTTTCCCTCCATCTACGCAAATTCTTCTCTATTTATTCTTCAACTTACTGCTTACTCGTTGAGCCATGCTTAACTTAGTGTTTTTTTAATGTTCTTAGGGTTGGAGGTGGGGAATTTTCCAGCCAAAGTAAGTTCAAATGCCGTATTTCACTGCGTTCGGATGAGTTCGGTTGATGATGCGGAGGATCAATTCGCATATCAAACGGCTGTGAACATTGGCGGACACGTATTTAAAGGGATTTTATACGATCAAGGTCCTGAGAATCAGTACATGGCTGCTGGTGAAAGCTCGTCCGGCGGTGGAAGTGCTAGTCACCAGCATAACCTTATTGGTGCTGTGGGCACCGCCACGTCAGCAGCCACGACTTCTGCGAGTGGTGGCGGTGCAGCTGCAGCACCGGAAGCCTCACCTTATCTCGACCCTTCTTTATATCCAGCTCCCCTCAATACTTTTATGGCTGGTACGCAATTCTTTCCACCTCCAAGATCTTGATGACATGAGCTTCAATATTTTTCTACACACCGAAAATTTGACATTTTGACTTTTACTCTGTAATGGGATACTGTTATGTTAGTAGTAGCCGTTAAGGTTTGAAAATTCTAGGGAAAAAAAGGAGCACATGAAAGAAAAGGAGGGAATTGAGGGGATGATGTTTAGTTTTGAGTTCTAATTTCAATGCATAGTTGAATTGATTCCATCAGTTGTCTTAGAAATGTCCAATAAAGGCGCTCCTTTTATGCTGAAATATTGGCTTCTTGTTTTATTTTCTTTTCAAATTGTAAGCTATTCTTTTCCCCCTATATGCTCGTTTGAGTTTGACTAAAAGTCTATTTTTGGTGGAGATACATGAATTTAGGATGAAGTATGGTCTATAGCAATTTCAAATGACTTGTTTCAAGGGTCTCAAAACGGGATTCGAATTCCGAGAACAAACTGTGTTTGAGTTTTAGCAGGCCTTCGGTCATAAAAATTGTAAATTTTGCAAGTAGTGTTTAGAGTTAAGTCGAAAAATAACGTTTGAAATTTGAAATTATGTTTAGTGCATCTCACTTAAAAAAATGTTGCAATTTGTGTAAAGAGACTGAATTTTTACTTCTAAAGGTGATTTTCAAGTGGTAAAAGTTATTTTGTCAACCTTGAAACTCATCTTCAAATTTCTTCCCCTAAATTCAGTCCAATTTGATAACCAAACAATGATTTGAAAATATTTTTTGGAGAAAAAGAAGAAAAATTTATGTCTTAACGGCTACTTATTTTCCAATTGTGAAATACTTATCTGAACAGGTGAAAATAATTTAATGGATTTGAAAGCTCAAATTCCTAGCTGAATTTCGAATTTAGCTCCATTATCTTCTCCGTAAACGTGTAGTGTATTGCCTGCTCTATGAGAATGTTGTGACTTAATTTATTCCTTTGGTCAATCGACATTGTCAAACATCAGTGTAAACTTACTTGTTGTTACATTATTTATCATGTTGTGTGCGTAGTAGTTATTAATCTATACTACCCTTAATTAGAAGTTACTTTTATGTGATCAGTGAATTTTTTTTATACTGCCGGTGTAAACTACTCTAGTTAAACTATGTGGAAAGAGCAATGTTATCAGTTGCTACTACGTTATGTCCGTTATATCTTGAATGGAACTTTGTGTATATAAGAGATGTGACTAGCTTGCATGTAAGAAATGAAATGCTGTTTTTGATTGGTTCAGGTCTGATTAAATGCATATTGGCAGGCGCATTAAGTTTAAATTAATGTGCCATAAAGTAAATAGGAAAGTTTTTGTTAAGAGCATTTAAAACAAGATGCATCAAGGTGTTTTTCTGTTCTCATTGTCAATATCTACTTATGTGGTTACTGTGTGCAACAGATAAATTGAATAGTTTTCCTTCGTTTTGCATAATTTCTGACCTGTTGCCTGTTACTCTCTGATCTGAATTGAAGGGCTCTTTTGTTCTTCTCAGACTGTTTTTTTCTTCTGTTTTATACTGTCGCATCTATACTTTTCCTGGTTCATGAAAGTCTAGATATAGGTGTAAACATCCTCCACAACCTCAGGATTTTGATTATCTTATCATAATCCTTCCTCATTAACAACTATCTTCTTGATAGTGGAGTAATAAGTATGTAGTTAAAATCTTTCTCTTGGCTTAGGGATTAACTAAATTTTATTATCTATATGGATTAGTACATATAGTGTCTGTTTGATTTCTTTAAATAACCCAGATTCTTAGTTAGAAAATGGTGGAAAGCACAGCTTGAAATGTTTATAACATCAACCAACCCGGCGTAATCAAACAATAATGTATACGTAGCCTTATCTCTACCTTTCTTACACACTCTTGGCTCAGATGAAGCATAGTCACATCACTTCTCGGACACAAAACAATAATGTACAAATCATGGAAATGTGTAGTTAATGGTATTTAAAATAAAAACAATAATGTGTACACATTGATTAGTAGCCACTCCTATTTAAATGACCTTGTATCTTATGAGCAGAAATGACCGTATTCTTAGCTGGAAAAGTTAATACTCCGTATTTAAAGACGTTGATAGGTTAATTTAATTGTCGAACCATTAATTAAAAGCATTTAGGGAGACGTTAAAAGAATAGTAGTAGAAAAATAGAAAATCAAAAGGATGAGCAGTTCTATCCATTTTTTCAGATAAGAAAAGACGTAAAGTGTGAAATATATGTATATGTCCAAGACTGCAATGGATGTAGCAATGTAGAACACCTGTACCAGACCATTATTACATGACAAGATGGAGGGGACGTACATCAACAGGAAATATTGTCACTTTTTCCTTCTCTTCTTTTCACTCTCACACTCTATTGCTTTAGATAATGAAAGAAAATGTTGCTACTAATTACCTCCATTTTTTCTTTGAAGACACCCCGTGAAGCAGCAGCCGCTACATGGAAGCTGAGCTAATTATACCATGAATGTTAATTAGTGTGAAGTAATTTTTAGAGAATTAACGCAATATGACATATTGTAGAAGTTATATATATACTTGTCATATTTTTTTAAGGTTTTCTACTGATTATTTATAAAAATATTCTTTAATTAACTTGATATGGTACTGTAGATATTAAGTAAATAAAAGTTAAACCCTTATACTATGCAGAAAATAGTGTTTTGACATGCAAGAAGTTGCATTTTTACTATGACATTAAATTTGTAAAGTCACGCTAGAGTTTCTTTCCTAATTTGGGAGATGGAAAGATTCTTGGTAGATAGAAGTTAATTACTCCTATTATAACTACTAAGCTAGCATTTGGCCATAACTTCCTAAATTTATTCTGAAAAAATCTGATTTGGGTGAAGTTTGGTTTGAAGATGAAAATATGTTTGGACATTTGTTTTGGGTGAAGTTTGGTTTGGAAAAACATGAAACATGACTTATACTCACAAGTTTTAAAAATTATCACAAATACCCAAGAGTACAAAATTACCATTATCAATAACATTCATTATATTATCGCAAACCATAGTGCTGAACATAAATAAATTTAATACAAAATTATCATTTTTATAATGAACTACATGATACACTATCAGATGACCGAGAAGACGAAGCAACATCGTTACAAAATAATAAATGGTGGGTTCTTTTATAAAATACAAAAGTTTGGGGCAATTTTTAAAAAATATAATAGTGATATTTTGGTCCAAATATCACTATTTGGGATTTGAGATTTGGCCAAAGTGTAGGTAAAATCTATGACCAAACATGTGTTTTCCAAATAAAATCCAAGTTTATTTTAGCAAAATCTATGGCCAAACGGTCCTAACTGTTGCATCATTTGAATGAACTGCTTTCTCTCGGGATGATAACAAATACTTAATTGCTCATTTACTGCTATTGTTTGAATTTGAGTGTCATTATGTTATTTGAAATTTTAATTTGTTAGAGAGATCATATTTAATTACTTAATTAAGTTTGTGGGCTTAATTCTTTTTCATGAGTGAAGTGCATGGAATTTCATTTTTATAATGGGTAGCGGCGAGACTAGAACCTAGGACCTCTACCTCCTATGGTACTGTATAAGACTGAGGAAATCAATAGTATTTCACTGATAATACAAAACCAAGTTACAAGTTTGAATTCCATATTTTCTCATTTACATTGATATATTCTAACAAAATATACTAGAAGTATTGGCCAAGGCTAATTACAGAAATCTAGCTAGTGTGTGATTGAGGCGAGGCGTCTCTCATATGGAGTGAATGCTCTTGCAACTCCCTGTATTATTTTTGATGTACTCTGATGAAAAGGTTGATGGTAATTGATAATTGGATATACATATATATCTTGAGAATAGAGGTGTATAAGTGTACTTGGAATGTAAATATTTAGTCACGCACGCATTAACTGGTTATAAGATATTGCAAGATGTTGTTTATATGTGTAAACTCATAAAGGATACATTCGTAGTATGGTAGAATTCTTTATTTTATATAGACTAATAAGATTAAAATGTTGAAGAACATCCTTTTTTCGTATCAAATAACTCTTTCATTTGGTCCAGCATTGCACATATCTTGTCTAGATATATGAAAACCTTTATTCAGCTTAGACCTATCCTTTTTGTTCAAGTACATTTTTTGGACCATAGTCTACATGAACTATCTCATGTTAGTCTTTTAAATTTCAACTCCAGAATGTGATTGCATGTGCTTGTTGACCAAATCTCTATTGTAGATGGAGCTTTATAGGTATCCTCGTTAGCATATTTTGCACCTTCCCACCCCACTCCCTCTTCTCCCCCCTCACCCCACCACCCTTTCTTTTTTATTAAATTTATGCATCCACATGGATTCATTTTCAGGGTTTTAGAGTTACATTAATTAGCTCAGTAAACCAGATGCATGGAACGGAATTACATAGGAGATGCCTCACTGATTGAACTGCAATTCCCATCACTCTATTAATCTGCTAGCTTAAGATTATGCTACTTTGCATGTTTGTTTTACTGCGCGTTTCCACATGTAACCCCATTGCAAAATAAATTGAAGTAATTGCGAAAGAATCTAAGTCTCCAGTCTAATAGTTTAACTTATACATTTGATAACGGACAAGTGTAACATTCCTATCGCATATGTGCAAACTGTTCTAGGGTGTTTATGTATATTTATTTTTTGAGAATCTTTCCGAGGTTGAGGGAAAGAGAAAGTTCAACAAGAGTAGGTAGGGAATAGAGGAAGAGAGAATATGTGTTCTACTGGCTATTAAGTGGGACTGGAGTAATATTATTAGCTTGATCGATTGAATTGAGAGTGAGTGAGTGAGAGAGAGAGAGAGACAATCACAGCATTAAAACATGAGAAAAAGTAATGGAAAATTGAGTTTACCATAGTTTCATTGTGATATCGTATATGAAAGAAATTGAGCATAAATTTTTAAGGCACTGTGCGAAGTTGCCTTGGACCATTAAAACCTCTTTAATTTTGTTTGTTTGTTTGTTTTTTTACAAAATTCATAAGAGATAAGTGTAATATTCTCTGTTAGTATTAATGTCACAAATGTGTAGACTAGTTGTCAATGAGGTGCCGGATCCCGGAGTCCTGGTTCAAAATTTTGCGTAGATAAAAAATACTAGCTTCTGCCAAAATATTTGTAGGTAGAATTATTCGATAAATGTGTTGGTTGGAGGTAAGAGATATTCGAGCGCGCAAGCTTTTCAGTACACAACTATTACTAAAAAACATGATAAATATATATATGGACGAATACTCACGCATATATAGACAGAAATGAAGAACATGCATCGCAATGAAGGTGAAGAAAGGCATATTACCTAGTTTGAACATAAATACATGGGGAGCATATAGTCCGAAAGGTCAGGTTTTCAATTCTGGCAAACATGTAGCCGAAAGAAGACGATCATATATTAGCAAGTATTTTTCCATTCCCAGTGCTGGCAACTATTATTGCAAGTTTACTTTCCCAGGAAATTTTGAACGATGAGAATCTCATTTTTTCTTGGAGAAAATTAAAAAGAATACTTACAAGATTCCAAGAAAAGAAGATGAAAGATTTCCGCTTTCCTCAGATTCAAGAAATCCTCGAGCAACAAAAAAAAAGCAGATTTCTCCTGTTGTCCTGCTATTTCCCTGTCCATAGTTGATTCTGCAATTTGTTTTTAAAAAATAAAAATAAAACGTCCCCTTTTCGAGCTAACATTAGTATTGCCAGCATATATTCGCTTTGATAAATTGAAAAAAAAAAAAAAAACACCAAGTACTTTCACTTGCTTTGGACAATGTTGGAATTATGTAGACCGTTGTTTGTCGTTAATATGCAGACAATTGAATTATTAAAGCGTGGATTCCATATGACTAGCTCTTTCAAGATTTAAATAAATAAATCATAAGCTGAAAGAGATGTTAGAATTTTGAGGAATACCTAGGTTTCTACTAATTTTGTTTTTATATATTTGCGAGAAAGTTTGAACCTACAAGACATGCCAGGCTTACAATAATGGACTACTTGCTCAGTCTACAATGCAGTGTACGTTTAGACCGAGATGAATTGCAATGGTTCCGAATGAAAAGGGGTATTAGGGTTTGAAGTATTAACATAAGAGGATCATAACACATTTCTTTTTAAGGATTATGCCATTTTTTCCTTTTAGGGTTGTTGATTTTTTCAAAGCTGTATTACTAGCTAGGTTATTTAGGTTTAAATCTTAAAGCACAAAATACAGGAATCATCTCCAACCCCAAGGTGGGATGATAAAGTGGTCCCATTGCTCCATAGGGTCAACCTAAAGTTTCTCAACACTTGAGTACAAGAATGATTATTTTGATTGAAGTAGATGCTGCAAAAACTGGTTAGCTTAATTCCCTCGGCAGAACAGTATGTATTTGCAAATAAAATCTGTCTTCAAGAGGAAATAAAAAGAACATGCAGTATGACCAGAACTGAAAATTCTATTGTGTTTTTCGGGACTTTCCAAATCTTGAAAGCAGAAGATGATTTCATGGCGGACCCATTTTCAGAAGAGAGATTATTCATTTTCTTGATGTAGTGGGGTCGAAGTTCTTAAGCTGCATATGATAATGGAGTTACTGTATGTGAAATATTGGAATTATATGTACGAGAATGTGAAGGGTTTGCAATAATAACGTTGCTAAATCTGTACAAAGTTCCAAAAGACACGATCAGAGTGACTATTTTAGATCCAATGGTTGCAATACATACAACGTTATTGCTAGTCCGCTTACCTTGTCATGATATAAAAAGGGTAGCTGCAGCAGCGTACAGGAAACAGTGGACACCGAGTCACATGACCCTATATAGTCTAGGGAATCTATACAAAATATCCATAAAACCTAAATTAATTATCTACCCTCAAACTAATTACAAAGACTATCCATACGGTTAAAAATAATTACCCGCCCCTTCACTTATCTTCTGCCAAGACTCTGCATTCACAAATCACGACGTCCTTGTTGCTATGACCATCTTCTCCCATTTCTCACTTATGTGCTTAACTCATTATTTAATACAATTATTTATAGAGACTATGGAAAAATCACTACTTTCCTAACATATATGATGAAAATATTTTCTTTTTGTGGATTCTCGCAGGGAATGGTTTGAGCTTAAGCATTTATACTTGTAGCCCGAATGTGCTTTTTAAGTAAGATGCTATGCTATAGTAAAAGAAAAGATATTAATCATACTGAAATTTGGTTTCATTTGGAGCTGATTTGAGGTGCTTGTGATTGAATTTTTAAAGACCCACCATTGTTGAGCTTGAAACTTTTGAATTGAAATTTCAACTTTAAGATTTATTATTTGATTCAAAATAGATATTTTAAAAAGTTATTTATAGTATCTTTAGAAAGTTCATACTGAAGAATTTTGGAGTTATTATTAGAAAAAATCAAATGCATAACTAAGGACCTTGAAGCCGGAGATTCATGTAGTGGACTTGTTGAATATGTAATTGTTTTGATCTTATTCTGCTTGGGGTTTGTTTGAAATGTTGATTAGAAGTTGTAGCAAAAGCTTGAGCCAATTTGGTAGAGATTTTGTAGTAGAGTTGTTAAATTTTGATTGAAATAAGTTGAACTAGCGAAGAAGATGGATTTGTACTGTATAACAAAATAGTATACATGTATACCACTTTAGTATATAATTTTTAATTTATACAATTTCTAACAATATACTTTTATAATATACAATATATTGTAATAGTATACCGTTATAATTTGGTCCTTTTTAAATTTATTGAAATTTTACATTGGAATCTTTTTAAATGTCTAATGGAGTTTTCATGTCTTTTTCATTTTTTTTATTAAACAAAAATATTTACTTTTAAGTGTTGAATGGAGGTTGTGAGCAAAGTTGAGCCAATTTGGTAAATTATTTGCATTAGAGTTATGAAATTTGGGTTGAAATTGAATTGAACTAGCGAAAAAGATGAATTTATACTATATATCAAAATAGTATACATGTATACCGGTTTGGTATCATAAAGGACTACACTCTTTTTTGAAGGAATGAACCATATCTATATCATGTCAATAATGATATATACCATGTGGGTATCATAGAAGACTGATGAGTATTTTTTTCTGTTAAAGGAATGAACCAGTCCTCTATATCCTATTTGTCACGATCCCAAATTCCCTCCGTAGGAGGTCGTGATGGCATCTAATCGCTAAGACTAGGTAAGCCTATCAATGCAGAATAATCATAAATATCTGAAATAAATAAACTACAATTCAAATAATTACAACTCCCAAAACCCGGTAGAAATAAGTCACAAGCTTCTAAAAATTTATTCTCAATGTTTCTATGTATCAAGATCTAAAGAAAAAAAGGAAGCAACATAAAATGATAGAAGAGGACTCCGGAGTCTGCGGACGCTGGCAAATATACCTCGAAATCTCCGTGCGCAGGTAACTCACTGACGTCTAGACTGGTAAGATGTACCTGGATCTGAACAAAAAGATGTGCAGAAGCGTAGTATGAGTACACCACAGCGGTACCCAGTAAGTGCCAAGCCTAACCTCGGTAGAGTAGTGACGAGGTCAGGTCAGGCCCTACTAGAGAATAGATAATGACATGGAAAAAAATATTTAAATAATTTAATAAAATGACTATGAAAATGAATTAAATAGTATGTCACATTTAATGACATAAAATAATTGCAAATAATATCTCGTGGAATCAAAACAGAATTCCTATCAACTTTATGAAAATCACAACAATTAATCGAAGGCAACTATGACCATAAATCAATATCAACAAGGGCACTACCGAGGTACCGCCTCGTAGTCCCAAATCATAAATAAATTCATAATATCTCATTTCTTTATCTCACCGTGGGAGCCTTCACAATTTATTTTAAAGAAAATATTTTTTTCGAAATAGCATCCCGCATTTAAGCCATCCTTATCACACCGCATGACTTCTAGTAGTTCCCCCTACTAGCTACGCGTATCAAGCCACCCTTATCTCACCGCATGCGTTTCAATACCCAGACCTTATACTACCGCATGCGTATCAATATCACAATATATCACAATTTGCACCTCAAGTGTCCAAATATTTCAATTTGCCAAAATAGATCAACGATATTTTCCACAATAAAGAGCTCACGGCTCATGCCAACATAAATCATCAATAATATATTTTCACTATAAAGAGCCGACGACTACATCATAATGAGTACAAAAATCTTACAAAAATATTCAGGAATAAATAATTTAGCAAAATAACATTTCAAAATCTTTAATACGTTGCTTCAATACCAAATTTAAAATGTCAAATACTTCATATTAATAATATTTAATTTAAAGAAAATCAATTTTAAATAATGCACAAAATAAAATAAACCAAGTTTCAACCAAACAGGTAAAATAATTAGCAAGAAAAAGTCAAGCAAATTTAAACTATACTAATCAAATCAATGATGGAGAATATAATAAGATTTAATAAATTAATTAATATGCAACAATGATCTTCACAATTTAAAAATATAATCCTTCACATTTAGTTCGTGTCCACGTCTCGGAATTCGACAAAAGTTACAAAATCCAAAATCCCATTCAACCACGAGTCTAACCATACCAATTTTATCAAAATCCGACCCCAACTCGACCCTCAAAGCTTCAAATCTTATTTTCAAATCCCTAAGTTCCAGCCCCCGATTTACACCTCAAAAACATTTAATCTAGTCGGATTATTTAATGATAATTCAATATTATGGAGTAGAAATGATCACAAGGGACTTACCTCAAGTTTTCCCGTGAAAACCTTGCTCAAAATCGCCCAACCCGAGCTTGAAATGCCCAAAAAATGGCAAAAGCTCGGAACCCCTCTGTTTTTGTACTGTCCATCTGCGGCAACTTGGCCGCTTCTGCACCAACCGCATGTGCGGTAAAAGTCCCGCATCTACGCCTTTGCCCGCATCTGCGCGCCTGTTTGCGCTCCTGCGCAGGCCGCTTCTGCGCGCGTCCCTTTGCATCTGCGCTCACGCAGGTGCAGAATTTCCCTCGCACCTGCGACCATTGCCCCATAGTCCATTTGCGTATCTGCGCTTGCCAGGCTCGCTTGTGCGAGCTCGCACCTGCGATAGAATTTCCGCAGGTGCGAATGCAGCAGTGGGCAGAAACTTCAGCTATTTCTTCTAAGTCCGAATTTGATCCGTTAACCATCCGAAACTCACTCGAGGCCCCCCGAGACCTCAACCAAATATACCAACAAATCCTAAAATATCATACAAACTTAGTCGAGCCTTCAAATCACATCTAACAACACTAAAACACGAATCACACATAGATTCAAGCCTAATGAACTTTAAAATTTTTAATTTCTACAAATGACTCCGGGACCTATCAAATCACGTCCGATTTACCTCGCATTTTGTACACAAGTGGTAATTGACATAACGGAGGTACTCAAATTTACAGAATCGGATTTCTACCCCGATATCAAAAAGTCAACCCCTCGGTCAAACTTTTCAAAAATTTAACTTTCGGCATTTCAAGCTTAATTCCACTACGGACTTTCAAATAAAATTTCGATCACGCTCCTAAGTCTAAAATCACCATACGGAGCTGTTGGAATCATCAAAATTTTATTCCGGGGTCGTTTGCACATAATTCGACATTCGGTCACTATTTGAACTTAAACTTTTAAGTTTTCATCAAAATTCCATATCTCGGGCTAGGGACCTCGGAATTTGATTCCGAGCATACGCTCAAGTCTCAATTCATGATACGGACCTACCGACACTGTTAAAACACTGATCCGAGTCCGTTTGCTCAAAATATTGACCAAAGTCAACTTAATTAAGTTTTAAAACTCTAATTCATATTTTAATCCATTTTTCAGATTAAAACTTTCCAGAAAATTTTACGGACTGCGCACGCAAGTCGAGGAATGATAAATAGTGCTTTTCGAGGTCTTAGAACACATAATTAATTATTAAATTTAAAGATGACATTTTGGGTCATCACATTCTCCACCTCTAAAACAAACGTTCGTCCTCGAACGTAGTTAGAAAAAGTACCTGAGCTGGTGAATAAGTGTGGATAACGGCTGCATATCTCATGCTCGGTCTCCCAAGTTGCCTCCTCGACCGGATGACCCCTCCACTGAACCTTCACTGAAGCAATGTTCTTTGACCTCAACTTTCGAACCTGCCTATCTAAAATAGCCATTGGTTCCTCAACATAAGATAGATCCTTGTCCAACTGAACCGAACTGAAGTCTAACACATGAGACGGATCGCCGTGATATTTCCGAAACATAGAAACATGGAATACCAGATGAACTGCAGAGAGACTAGGTGATAGCACAAGTCTGTAAGCTACCTCTCCAACTCTTTCAAGAATCTCAAAAGGCCCAATTTACCTAGGGCTCAACTTTCCCTTCTTCCCGAACCTCATCACACCCTTCATAGGCGAAACCCAGAGCAATACCCGCTCAACAACCATGAATGCAATATCACGAACCTTCCGATCTGCATAACTCTTCTGTCTAGATTGGGCTGTACGAAGTCGATCCTGAATCAACTTAACCTTTTCCAAGGCATCCTGAACCACGTCTGTACTCAATAGTCTAGCCTCGCCCGGTTCGAACCAACCCACTGGAGACCGGCACCGCCTACCATACAAAGCCTCATACGGAGCCATCTGAATGCTTGACTGGTAACTGTTGTTGTAAGAAACTCCGCAAGTGGTAAGAACTGATCCCAAGCATCCCCAAAATCTATCACACACGCACGAAGCATATCCTCCAGTATCTGAATAGTGCATTCGGACTGCCCGTCCGTCTGAGGATGAAATACTGTACTCAACTCTACCCGAGTACCCAACTCACGCTGTACTGCCCTCCAAAACCGTGAGGTAAACTGTGTACCCCGGTCAGAGATGATAGATACCGGTACACCGTGAAGTCTGACAATCTCGCGAATATATACCTGAGCCAGCTGCTCTGAAAAGTAAGTAGTAATTACAGGAATGAAATGAGCTGATTTGGTCAGCCTATCCACAATCACCCAAACTGTGTCAAACTTTCGCTGAGTCCGTGGGAGCCCAACAACGAAATCCATAGTGATCCGTTCCCCTTTCCGTTCTGGAATATCTAACTTCTGAAGTAATCCACCTGGTCACTGATGCTCATATTTCACCTGTTGACAATTTAGACACCGAGATACATACCCAACTATGTCTTTCTTCATCCGCCTCCACCAATAGTGTTATCTCAAGTCCTGATACATCTTTGCAGCACTCGGATGAATGGAGTACCGCGAACTGTGAGCCTCCTGGAGTATCAACTCACGCAAACCGTCCACATTTGGCACACATAGCCTGCCCTGCACACGTAATACATCGTCATCTCCAATAGTGACTTCCTTGGCATCACCGTGTTGAACTGTATCCTTATGGACAAGCAGATGGGGGTCATCATATTGACGTTTCCTGATACGATCATAAAGAGAAGGCTGAGAAACCACGCAAGCCCAAACTCGACTCGGCTCGGAAATATCCAGTCTAACAAACTGGTTGGCCAAGGCCTGAACATCCAAGGCTAAAGGCTTCTCTGCTACTGGTAAATATGCTAAGCTGCCCAAACTATCCGCCTTACGACTCAAGGCATCGACCACCACATTGGCCTTCCCAGGATGATAGAGAGTGGTGATATCATAATCCTTAAGAAACTCCAACCATCTCCGCTGCCGCAAATTAAGATCCTTCTGTTTAAACAGATATTGTAGACTACGGTGATCGGTGTAGATCTCACAATGGACACCGTACAAATAATGCCGCCAAAATTTTAAGGCATGAACAATAGCTGCTAACTCCAGGTCATGTACAGGATAATTCTTCTCATGCACCTCTAACTGTCTGGACGCGTAGGCAACCACCCTACCATCTTGCATCAACACTGCGCTGAGACCAATACACGACGCGTCACAATACACAGTATAAGACCCTGTACCTATAGGTGATACCAATACTGGGGCTGTAGTCAAAGCTGTCTTGAGCTTTTGAAAGCTCTCCTCACATTCCTCGGTCCACCTGAATGGAGCACCCTTCTGGGTTAATTTGGTCATAGATGCAGCAATAGAAGAGAAACCCTTTACAAATCGGCGATAATACCCTGCCAAACCAAGAAAACTCCAGATTTCCGTAACTGAGGACGGTCTGGACCAATTATGCACTGCTTCAATCTTCTTCGAATCTACCTTGATCCCCTCGCATGAAATTATATGACCCCAAAATCCCACCGAATCAAGCTAGAATTCACACTTTGAGAATTTTGCATATAACTTCTTTTCTCTCAAAATCTGAAGCACAGTCCTCAGGTGGTGTTCATGATCTTCCTGACTCTGGGAATACAACAGAATATCGTCAATAAACACAATGATGAAAGAATCAAGATAGGGCTGAAATACACTATTCATTAAGTGCATAAATGTTGCTGGGGCGTTGGTCAGCCCAAAAGACATCACAAGGAACTCATAATGATCATACCGAGTCCTGAAAGCAGTCTTCGGGATATCTGGCTCCCGAATCTTCAATTTATGATAGCCTGAACGTAAGTCGATCTTAGAGAATACTCTGGCACCCTGAAGCTGATCAAATAGGTCATCAATATGTGGCAATGGATACCTGTTCTTCACGGTAACCTTGTTTAGCTGGCGGTAATCAATACACATCCGCATAGAACCATCCTTCTTCTTAATAAATAAGATAGGAGCACCCCAAGGCGATACACTGGGCCGAATGAAACCCTTATCAAGTAACTCCTGTAACTGTTCTTTTAATTCTTTCAACTCTGCTGGGGCCATACGGTATGGTAGAATAGAAATGGGCTGAGTACCTGGTAACAAATCAATGCCAAAGTCAACATCCCTATCGTGTGGCATACCCGGAAGATCCACTGGAAATACATCAGGAAAATCCCTTACCATAGGAACTGACTCTACAGTAGGAGTATCAATACTAACATCTCTCACATAGGCCAGATATGCATCACACCCCTTCTCAACCATTCGTTGAGCTTTAAGAAATGAAACAACCCCGCTAGGAACATGATCCGAGATAGCTATCCACTCTAGCCGCAGTAGACTGGCATAGCCAATGTCACCATCTTGGCGTAACAATCAAGAATAGCGTGATAGGGTGACAATAGTCCATGCCCAAAATAATATTAAAATCCACCATACTGAGCAATAATAAATCAGCTCTGGTCTCAAAACCACTGATAACAATTAAACACGACCATCACACACGGTCCACAATAATAGATTCACCCCTGGGTGTAGATACATAAACAGAAGAACTCAAGGAATCACATGATACGCCCAAATATGGGGCAAATTAAGATGATACATAAGAATAAGTGGAGCCTGGATCAAATAAGACTGGCACATCTCTATGACAGACCAGAATAATACTTGTGATAACAAAATCGGATGCAACATCATCTGTCCTAGCAGGAAGGGCATAATATCTAGCCTGGCCTCCCCCTCTAGGGCGACCTCTACCTGCCCGACCTCCACCTCTAGCTGGATGTGCATGTGGAGTTGCAACTGGTGCAGTAATCATGGCCTGAGAAGCCTGAGGACCCTGTGGAATAGGTGGGGCCTGAGAAATCCGTGGAGGTACACCCCTCCTAAGTCTGGGCCAATCCCTCATGATATGACGAGTGTCACCACACTCAAATCAAGCCCTCAGAGTACGTGGCTGCTGGGACTGGCTTGGGCCTGATCGACTAGACTTCCCGCTGAAAGCACCCCGTACCGGAGGTACAGAAGACACTGGTGGTGCATAATATGGAACCTGAGGTCTGGGAGTAGATACCACTGGAAACTAGAAGTGCTGAATGAATAGGACGGCTCACATAACCTCTACCATGACGGGCTGCAACTGGGGCACGAGAATTATTATATGTGCCAGAATCTCGGGGTCTCTTAGTTTCTCTCTCTTCCCTCTCCCGAGTCCGCATACCTTCCAATCTCCTAGCAATTGACACCACCTGTTGGTATGTGATATTCATCTCTAGCTCTCGGGCCATAATGTATCTGATACTAGGGTGGAGACCCTCAATTAATCTACGAACTCGCTCTCGAATAGTAGCAACTAAGGCTGGTGCATGCCTAGCCAAATCACTGAATCGGATCGCATATTCTGACACAGTCATAGAACCCTAGCGCAGCTGCTCAAATTCTGCACGCCATGCATCTCTAAGACTCTGAGGAACACACTCCCTTAAGAACATATCTGAAAATTGAGTCCAAGTAAGTGAAGCTTCCTCAGCCGGACTATCCAACTCATATGTTCGCCACCACTGGTAGGTTTCTCCTCTAAACTGGAATGCCGTGAAAGAAACCCCACTGGAATCCACAATACCCATAGTACGAAGGATACTATGACATTTCTCCAGAAAACCCTGAGTGTCCTCTGAAGCTAAACCGCTGAAAGTGGGAGGGTGGTACTTCTTATACCTCTCGAGCCTGAGCTGCTCCCCCTCTGAAACTGCTGTCCTAATCTCAGGCCGAACTGGGACAACTGGCTGTACTGGTATAACCTCTGGGGCATGATCAACTTGGGCCCGTGGCTTTGGAGTACGGGCGGCGGGAGTCTGCGCTCCTCCCCCAGCCTGAGATGTGGCAGGAGCAAGTGGAATTAATCCTGCTTGAGCTAAAGTGCTAAACATGCTCAAAAACTGGGCAAGAGTCTCCTGAAGTGTAGGAGTAGTAACAGGCGTCTCAGGTGCCTGCTCTCTAACTGGAGCTACTGGTGGCTCTGGTACAGAAGCTCGTGCAGGTATTCTGGCTGCACCACGTGGTCTTCCTCGGCCTCTACCCCGACCCCGGCCTCTTGCGGCTCCAACAGGGAGCGCGGGTGTCTGATCATCAGATCCAGTTGTGCGTGTCCTCACCATCTGTGAGAGAATAGAAAGACAATTGTTTAGGACTTTGAAATCAACAAAGGCGCACGATAAGGAATCAAAGAAGTGAATATTTCCTAACAGTTCCATAGCCTCTCGAAGATAAGTACAGACGTCTCTGTACCGATCCACAAGACTCTACTAAACCTGCTTGTGACTCATAACACCTATGAACCTAGTTCTCTATTTCAAACTTGTCACAATCCCAAATTCCCTCCGTAGGAGGTCGTGATGACACCTAGTCTCTAAGACTAGGTAAGCCCTGTAAATGCGAAATAATCATATATATCTGAAATAAATAAACTACAATTCAAATAATTACAACTCCCAAAACCCGGTAGAAATAAGTCACAAGTTCTAAAATTTTATTCTCAATGTTTCTATGTATCAAGGTCTAAAGAAAAATAAGGAAGCAACATAAAATGATAGAAGGGGACTCCGGAGTCTGCAGACGCTGGCAGATATACCTCGAAGTCTCCATGTGCAGGTAACTCACTGATGTCTAAACTGGTAAGATGTACCTAGATCTGCACAAAAAGATGTGCAGAAGCGTAGTATGAGTACACCACAGTGGTACCCAGTAAGTGCCAAGCCTAACCTCGGTAGAGTAGTGCCGAGGTCAGGTCAGGCCCTACTGGAGAATAGATAATGACATGGAAAAAAATGTTTAAACAATTTAATAAGATAAAATGACTATGAAAATGAATCAAATAGTATGTCACATTTAATGACACAAAATAATTACAAATAATATCTCGTGGAATCAAAACAGAATTCCTTTCAACTTTATGAAAATCACAACAACTAATCGAAGGCAACTATGGCCATAAATCAATATCAACAAGGTCACTACCGAGGTACCGCCTCGTAGTCCCAAATCATAAATAAATTCACAATATCTCATTTCCTTAATTCACCGCGGGAGCCTTCACAATTTATTTTAAAGAAAATATTTTTTCCGAAATAGCATCCCGCGTTTTAGCCATCCTTATCACACCGCATGACTTCTAGTAGTTCCCCCTACTAGCCACGCGTATCAATCCACCCTTATCTCACCGCATTTCAATACCCAGACCTTATACCACCGCATGCATATCAATATCACAATATATCACAATTTGTACCTCAAGTGCCCAAATATTTTAATTTGCCAAAATAAATCAACGATATTTTCCACAATAAAGAGCTCATGGCTCATGCCAACATAAATCATCAATAATATTTTTCATAATAAAGAGCCCACGACTCCATCACAATGAGTACAAAAAGCTTACAAAAATATTCAGGAATAAATAATTTAGCAAAATAATATTTCAAAATCTTTAATACGTTGCTTCAATACCAAATTTAAAATATCAAATACTTCATATTAATAATATTTAATTTAAAGAAAATCAATTTTAAATAATGCACAGAATAAAAGAAACCAAGTTTTAACCAAACAGGTAAAACAATTAGCAAGAAAAAGTCAACCAAATTTATAGTATACAAATTAAATCAATGATGGAGAATATAATAAGATTTAATAAATTAATTAATATGCAACAGTGATCTTCACAATTTAAAAACATAATCCTTCACATTTAGTCTGTGTACACACTCATCACCTCGTGTACATGACTTTCATCACATTACAATTAATACCAATCCTAGGGGAAATTTTCCCCACACAAGGTTAGACAAGTCACTTACCTCGACGTGCTCCAATTTAACCAAGTAGTATGCATTTTCCTCGATTTTTCGATTCCGGTCGACTCGTATCTAGTCATAATTAATTCGATATAGTCAACAAAAATTATAGAATTAATTCTGTAAGAAAATACTACATTTTCCAATAAAAATCCGAAATTAACTCAAAAATGGCCGTGGGACCCATATCTCGGAACTCGACAAAAGTTACAAAATTTGAAAGCCCATTCAACCACGAGTCTAACCATACCAATTTTATCAAAATCCGACCCCAACTCGACCCTCAAAGCTTCAAATCTTATTTTCAAATCTCTAAGTTCCAACCCCCCGATTTACACCTCAAAAACATGTAATCTAGTCGGAGTATTTGATGATAATTCAATATTATGGAGTAGAAATGATCACAAGGGACTTATCTCAAGTTTTCCCGTGAAAACCTTACTCAAAATCGCCCAACCCGAGCTTGAAATGCCTAAAAAATGGCAAAAGCTCAGACCCCCTCTGTTTTTGTATTGTCCAGGGATTTTCGCATCTGCGGAAACTTGGCCGCTTATGCGCTAACCGCATGTGCGGACTGAGCGCCTGTTTGCGCTCCTGCGCAGGCCGCTTCTGCGCGCGTCCCTCCGCATCTGCGCTCACGCAGGTGCGGAATTTCCCTCGCACCTGCGACTATTGCCCCATAGTCCATTTGCGCATCTGCGCTTGCCAGGCTCGCTTCTGCGAGCTCGCACCTGCGATAAAATTTTCGCAGGTGCGAATGCAGTAGAGGGCAGAAATTTCAGCTATTTCTTCTAAGTCCGAATTTGATCCGTTAACCATCCGAAACTCACCCGAGGCCCCCCGGGACCTCAACCAAATATACCAACAAATCCTAAAACATCATACAAACTTAGTCGAGCCTTCAAATGATATCCAACAACACTAAAACATGAATCAAACATAGATTCAAGCCTAATGAACTTTGAAATTTCTAATTTCTATAAATGACTCCGGAACCTAACAAATCACGTCCGATTTACCTCAAATTTTGCGCACAAGTGGTAAATGACATAACAGAGGTACTCAAAATTTCAGAATCGGATTTCGACCACGTTATCAAAAAGTCAACCCTTCGGTCAAACTTCCCAAAAATTCAACTTTCGGCATTTCAAGCCTAATTCTCCTGCAGACTTCCAAATAAAATTTTGATCACGCTCCTAAGTCCAAAATCACCATACAAAGCTGTTGGAATCATCAAAATTCTATTCTGGGGTCGTTTGCACATAATTCGACATCCGATCACTATTTGAACTTAAACTTTTAATTTTTCATCAAAATTTTATATCCCGGGCCAGGGACCTCGGAATTTAATTCCGGGCATACACCCAAGTCCCAATTCATGATACGGACCTACCAGAATTATCAAAATACTGATCCGAGTTTGTTTGCTCAAAATATTGACTAAAGTCAACTTAGTTGAGTTTTAAAGTTCTTATTCATATTTTAATCTATTTTTCACACAAAAAATTTTCAGAAAATTTTACGGACTACGCACGCAAGTTGAGGAATGATAAATAGTACTTTTTAAGGTCTTAAAATATATAATTAATTATTAAATTTCGAGGTCTTTTTCATTGGAACCTTTTTCAATGTTTCAATAGAAATTTCATGCCTTTTTTAGTTTTTTCTTAAACAGAATACTTAGTTCTAAATGTTGAAGGGAGGATATGGCTAAATTTCTAATTTGGTAGAGATTTTGCTCTAGAGCTGTGAAATTTGGGTTGAAATTAAGTTGAGGTAGCGAAGTACATGAATTTGTATTATATACCAAAATGGTATTCTTGTATATCCATTTGGTATCATAGAGGACTGGCTCTTTTTGAAGGAATTAACCAGACCTCTATCTTGTCAGTATATAATATATACCATGTGGGTATCATAGAGTACTAACAAGTATTTCTTTTTGTTGAAGGAATGAACTAGTTCTCTATGAGACTTTGTTAGCATATGATATATACCAGGTTGGTATCATCGAGACTGAGTGTTATTTTGGAAGAAATGTCACATTATATCCTGTCAGTACAAGGTATATACCATATAGATATCATAGTGAACCAAGTATATTTCTGGAAGGAATGAACCAGACCTCTATGATACCCTGTCAGTATATGATAATATACCAGGTCAGTATCATAGTATGCTGCAACAATATACTTCAACTACTACTAATATACTATTTTTCGTATACTATATACTAGAGTTAGTTATTTTCTGATAATTAGTATAAGAAAAATTAAATTAAATAAAAAAATACACTATATCGGTTATTTTTTTTTTGATATAGTAAAAAAAAGAGAGAAAAAAGAACAAAAATAAAGGAGCCAAAAAGATGTGTAGAATTAGATTATGAGGAAATATAGGAAATACAGAAAAAATAATTTAAAAATAAAATTTGAAAAGGAGAAAAAAGAAAATAATTCAACGAAAAAAGAGAAGAGAAAATATGTATAATGTATAAGTTGTTCTAATAATTGATTTAGAGAAACAAATGAGATAAAAGACATAAGGTATATTATATGAGTTATATTAAAAAATAGTGAATGAATGTTTACTATATTAGTTATCTTTATTACTGTATAAAATAAAAAAGAATAAAGAAAGGGAGCAAAAAAGTGAATGTAATTAGATTATGTAGAAAAAAAAAGAAAAAAAGAGTTAAATGAAAATAGAAAAGGAACAAAAAATAATGAAAAATGAACAGAAGGAAAGAAACAAAATAAAACTAAAGGAGCCAAAATTGAGTATGGAATCAAATTATGGTAAAAAAATATATAAAACAATATGATTGAAAAAACATAACAGAAAAGGAGAAAGAGCAAAAAATAACGAAAAAGAACAAAAAAGTAAAGGAGAAAAAAGAGTCAAGTACCCACAAAAGCTATAATGGGTAGGAAAGGTAATTTGTTTGATGGGTACAAAAGTAAATGGGTGGGCAAGAGTAATTAGTTTGATTTTTATAGATAAAACTCTAAAACTCCCTATATTCTAGGCTTACTCTTTTAATTCGGCCTTTAAATACTTTAACTTATTTACAAAGTCTTTTTCGAATTTTTGGGAACGTGGGTGGGGTTGGAGTGGTGAAAAAGACATAGAAGGGCTTAGAAGATGAAATTGGCTACTTATTTTGTTGGGTATGTGTGAACAAAGTCCATACAAAAAGTAAAAAAGAAACACAAGCTACTTATAAGAAGTTGGATATTCTTAATGGTGTGAGACCTTTTGGAAAATATCGTGTGAGCTTGGACCAAAGCGGACAATATCACAACATATTAAGAGTATCTTTGGCCGTTTTATCCCAACAATTAGTATAAGAGCCAATGATTTGATATGGAAAATGCCAGAATATTTATATTCTAGGGACCCTATATAGTGCATGTGCTCGTCTAGGGGTTGATTTACGACTTTTACCCGTAGCTTTGAAGACGTATACACAATATTTGAGCTTCGATGACCGTAATTACCCAGATCATATGGGTGACACATAGTTAATCTCTAAATTACTCCATGAATGGTGATGGGACATGTGAAATTTAGTTCAAGATGGAGATTGTTGGGTCTGTGTGAACACAGTACTGCATGGGAAATAGAAAAGAAAAATAAGTTACTTATAAAGGAGTTGGATACTCTTAATGGTGTGAGGCCTTTGAGGAAAAATTTGTGCGGGTTTGGCTCGAAACGGACAATACCACACAGTGTTAAGATGAGTAAAATTGGTAAATAGTCTCTTCTTGGATTGGCTATTAGAGTTTGACCGCTTTTTAATTGTATTGGCAAAGTAGCTACTAAAAAACACCCCTATCTAAAGCATGGAAGAACTCCAACAATCGTTACTGGATTTCAAACATTCTACATTTAAAATTTAAGCACAATATACCGGAGTTTCAAAAACTCTCTATAGATGTAATCCCAAATACATAGTACTAGACTTTAGAGCTTTTAAAAGTAAAATTTATGTACAATGTACTAGAGTTCAAATCTTCATAGGTTCAAACCCCAACAACAATTACTAGGGTTAATTCAAATTAAACCTTTATAAGTTCAAATCTCAACAACAATTACTAGAGTTCAAACCTTTATAGATTCAAACTCCATCAACAATTACTTGGGTTTGACTTCTTTTCACATTGTTTTACTAAAAAATACCTTGTTTTGAACTCCATGACACAATTATGGAGTTTTAAATTCCACAAGTTGAAACTATATGATATTATCCTTGAGTTCGAAAGAGGTACCAGGTGAAACAATCCTTTTAGATTTAAACCTAGCATGATTATTGGGTCTTAAATCTTTATAGGTCAAACCCCAACATTGATTACTGTGGTTTGAATCATTTTCCCATTGTTTTACCCATGAAGGTTTGAACCCAATTATTTTGAACTTGAGGAATCCTACCTGGATTTTACACTAGTTAATACTCAAAAATTAGAAAACATTCCTAGGTCGAACTCCAGTACCAGGCCAATCACTGTCACGACCTAATTTTCCCTCCGTGTGACGTCGTGACAACACCTAGTCTCTACAACTAGGTAAGCCTAATATTTTACGGAATAATAAAATAAAAATATAAATTTAACCAACTATTCAAAAATACACAACAAATTCCAAAATCCGGAACATCATGAATCACAAACTACAGAAGGGAAAATCTAGTGTCTCTATACATCAGAGTCTAACAAGGAAAAATACAGACGATAATGGACATGAGAAAGAGTAGAAGGGGACTCCGAGGTCTGCGGACGCGGCAGATATACCTTGAAGTCTCCAAAGCTGTCTCGGCTCACTGATAGTGCAGCTGATAAGGTGCACCTGGATCTGCACACGAAAAATATGTGCAGAGAGTAGCATGAGTACACCACAATCAGTACACACTAAGTGCCAAGCCTAACCTCGGTAGAGTAGTAATGAGGTCAGGTCAGGGCCCTACTGGTAAATATATAATAAAATAATATAAAGTGTGATACCGCAATAAAATAAAAGTTGTAATTTAACAACAATGAAATCATAGAAGGTAACAACTCAGTACACAGAAACACAACAGGGGATCTCCCGAGATACCGTCTCATAGTCCCAAACGTAAATATGTAGGGGGATCTCCCGGAATACCGTTCTGTAGTCCCAAAGTAAATATGCAAGACATGGGGATCTCCCGGAATACCGTTCCGTAGTCCCAAAGTAAATATGCAGTACTGGGGGATCTCCCGGAATACCGTTCCGTAGTCCCAAAGTAAATATGCAGCGCAAACAATAGAAATGCAACTACATCACGAAAATCTTATGATTTAGACTAAGTACCAGTCAAGGAAGAAGCAGGAAATTCACTAAGCATGCTGCACAAAGTTCACATAGGCAATTAAGACACATAGACATGTTGTCTGAAGTCCCTGAATAACCTGCTCGGGTGTGCGAGCGATAGGAGTCTGAGTGCCTCCCCTGGCCTGAGAAGTGGTTGCGGCCCTCGAAATAGAGACCACCTGAGCAAGGCCAGTACACACTGTCAGAATCTGAGTTAGGGCCTTCTGAAGGCCTGGAATCACAATAGGCACATGTGGTGCCTGAGCTGGTGCATCAACAACTGGAACTTGGTCCTGATCTGGGACAACCGGTGGATCTGTAGGTACTGCCCCAACTGCTGTACGGGCTGCACCTCTGCCCCTACCACGACCTCTACCATGGCCTCGGCCTCTCGCGGCCCTGGCTGATGGTATTGGTGGTTGGCCCTCCTGACCGGTAGCACGAGTCCTCACCATCTGTGAGAGAATGAAACAACAGATGTTTAGTTACTAGAATCAACAGATTCGCACGACAAGAATTCAAGAATGTGGAGTTTCCTAAAGGTTCTGCAGCCTCCTGAAGATAAGTACAGACGTCTCCGTACCGATCCGCAAGACTCTACTAAACCCGCTCATGACTCGTGAGACCTATATAACCTAGGCTCTGATACCAATCTGTCACGACCCAAACTAACCTCTGTCGTGATGGCGCCTATCGTGGAATTAGGCAAGCCGACTCATTTCCAAAACAAACCGACATTTTCATTTCAAAGATAATTTCAAGGTTATTTAACATAAAATCTCCATTTAAAGAGTTCAAATTAAAGAAAAATAGAAGTGCGGAAAAGAAAAGCCTGACATCGGGGTGTCACTAGTCATGAGCATATACTACAATCTGTCTAACAATATCAAGGCTAACTCAGGCCGGAAAATAGCTAAATACAACTAGAGGAAGATAAGAGGGAGAAGAGCAGGGGCTACAATCGCCAAACAGCTACCTTGCTATCTCCAGGAAAATTTGCAACCAGAACACTCAATAACCGCTACCGTGTCCAGCTACACCTGTATCTGCACACAAGGTGCAGGGAGTAACGTGAGTATGCCGACTCAGTAAGTAACAATAATAAATAAAGACTGAGAAGTAGTGACGAGCAATAAAGCATATAACGTTCATATCAAGAAATCTCAGTAAAATACCACATGCTCTTAAAAATCAGGATTTGAATCAAATATCTCGTTTAAACCCAGTTCCAGTAAAAAATCATTTAAAGACATTTTTCCAACAGTTTTTCAGACAAAGGCTCAATGCAAAGGTGAGCAAAAATGATGAAATCATAAACAGCCCCTCGGGCAAAACATCACTCATATACAGCCCCTCGGGCAAACCTCACAGTCACTTGTGCCACTCGGGAATACCTCACAATCACTCTTGCCACTCGGCCATACCTCACAATCACTCTTGCCACTCGGCCATACCTCATAATCACTATTGCCACTCGGGCATAACTCACAATCACTCTTGCCTCCCAGTCACTCAGCACTCGGCACTCGCACTCAGTAGGTACCTGCGCTCACTGGGGATGTGTACAGACTCCGGAGGGGCTCCTTCGGCCCAAGCGCTATAATCTGCACGGACAACTCAGGTGCCATAATAATAAAGTATGCTGCAGGCGGGCAGCCCCAATCCACACTCATCCTCACAAATCAGGCCCTCGGCCTCACTCAGTCATAAAGTACGCTACAGGCGGGCATCCCCGATCCACACTCATCCTCACAAATCAAGCCACTCAAGCATTTCAGTAAAACAGGGCATTCGGCCCAAAACATTTATATGCATCAAAATAGAGTCATAAAACTGAGTTATGCGGTAAACAAGTATAAACATGACTAAGTATAGATTTTCAATCGAAAACAGTGAGAGGATGATAAGAAACAGCCCCTAAGGGTCCAAACAGCATTGGCGCAATGCCCAAACATGGCATTCAGCCTAATTTACAAAAAATCTTTCTAAATCATATAAGTATCAATGGTTTCAACAAAGTATGCAACTTTACAGTTTCTACGGGATGGACCAAGTCACAAATCCCCAATAGTGCACGCTCACACACCCGTCACCTAGCATGTGCGTCACTTCAAAATAATAGAATGATACGAAATCCGGGGTTTCATACCCTCAAAACTAGATTTACAATCGTTACATACCTCAAACCGGTCAAATCTCTATCCCGCAATGATCTTGCCTCTAGACTCGGCCTCCAAATGCTCCGAATCTATTCAAAATCAGTACAATACCATCAATACGCACTAATGGAATAAATTCCACAAGAAAAATTACAAAATTAGACCAAAACCCAAAATTAGCTCAAAAATCGCTTGTGGGACCCACGTCTTAGAACCCGACGAAAGTTACAAAATTCGAAAGCCCATTCAACCACGAGTCTACCCAATTTTACCAAAATCCGACCTCAACTCGACGCTCAAATCTACAAATCTTATTTCCAAATTTCTCAGTTCCAATCTCCGATTTACACCTCAAAATCATGTAATCTAGTCGGATTATTCGATGATAATTCAATATTATGGAGTAGAAATGATCACAAGAGACTTACCTCAAGTTTTCCTTGAAAATATATCAAAAATCGCCTCTCCTCAAGCTCCAATTTGTCAAAAATGGCAAATGGGACGAAGTCCCTATTTTTATAATTCTGCCCAGACATCCTCGGTTCTACCTCGATCTTGGCCTTCGATCTTGGTCCTCAATCCTGGTCCTCGGTCCTGCCCCTCGATCCTGGTTCTCGATCTTGGCCCTCGATTATTGGCTCGATCATGGCTTCGATCGTGGCCCTCGACTCTGGGCTTGATCATGGCTTCGATCGTGGCCCTCGATCCTGAGCTCGATCTGGGCTTCAATCGTGTCCCTCGACCCTGATCTTGATATGGGCTCATATCTGGGCTCGGTTTCTGGGCGAAAGCAATTTCCAACAGAAGGAAATTGCAGCAACTGTTCTAGTTCAATTTTTGATCCGTTAACCATCCGAAACTCACCCGAGGCCCTCGGGACCTCAACCAAATATACCAACAAGTCCTAAAACATCATACGAACTTAGTCGAATCCTCAAATCACCTCAAACAACGCTAAAACCATGAATTACACCCCAATTCAAGCCTAATGTACTTTGAAATTTCTAATTTCTACAAACGACTCCGGAACCTATCAAATCACGTCCGATTGAACTCAAATTTTGCACACAAGTCTCAAATGACATAACAGAGGTATTCTAATTTTCAGAATCAAATTCCGACCCCGATATCAAAAAGTCAACCCCCCGGTCAAACTTCTCAAAAATAAAACTTTCAGCATTTCAAGCCTAATTCCTCTACGGGCTTCCAAAAAATATTCCGGACACGCACCTAGGACCAAAATCACCATACGAAGCTATTGGAATCATCAAAATTCAAATCCGAGGTCGTTTACACATAGGTCCATATCCGGTCCACTTTTCTAACTCAAATTTTCAATTATGAGACTAAGCGTCTCATTTCACTTCGAGTTCCTTCCGGACTCGAACCCACTAACCCGATATACACATAATATAGCTGAATAACACAAAAAGAAGTAGAAATGGGGAAAACGGGGTATAACTCTCGAAACGACTGACCGGGTCTTTACAGCAAGTGTCACGCCCCAAAACCGAGGAGCGCGAACGGCGCTCAACCGAGTGAACCTAACTGAGCAAGCCTGTCATATTTCATTCTACCCAGATTCATTCATGAATAAAGAGGAGATGTACTCCGTTAATCAAATACTGAAGAAATTTCATTAACCGCTTCTATTTCATTCCCATTAACAGCACCATTCAATATTTCCAAAATAGTACCGAGTTTATAGATTTAGTGAAAAACATGTTACCAAACACCAACAGTTCTAATCCAATTCCAAACATCAAACACCACCCACAACCTATCTACGGAGCCTCTAAGTACAACGGAAGAGTAATATGGGAATGCCGGCAACAAGGCCCCGGCTATACCTCAACCACAAAGTACATGCGAAACAAAAGATACATGACCCCGAAATGAAGTGGGGCTCACCAAATCGGCTGAAAGGAGTGTATTGCTATCATTGATCAATGCCACCTACTGTAGAACCACCTGCATCCATTAAAGATGCAGTGCCCCCGGCAAAAGGGATATTAGTACTGTCGAATAGAACTAGTATGTATAGCTAGAAATCCTCTTTCAAAATAGAATGCCCATATGATCTATACGTGGAACACATAATAAAATGTAATTGAAACAACCTGTACAAACAAGGACAACAAAAAGGGGCACCTATTGTCTGCATTAATAATGTGTCTCATTAGACCGTTCTTATTGTTCACATATCATATTATACACTTATGCGTTTCATAGACCGTCCACAGCATTTATTCATACCGTACATCTATACCTCTTATACACAATGCACTTATGCGTTCATAGACCGTCCACATGATTTCATAACACAATGTACCTATGCGTTTCATAGACTGTCCACAGGATTTCATAACACAATGTACCTATGCGTTCATAGACCGTCCACAGGATTTCATAACACAATGTACCTATGCGTTTCATAGACCGTCCACAGGATTTCATAACACAATGTACCTATGCGTTCATAGACCGTCCATATGATTTCATAACACAATGTCCACAGTATTTCATAATACAATATACTTCATAACACAATGTACCTATGCGTTTCATAGACCGTCCACAGGATTTCATAACACAATATACCTATGCGTTTCATAGACCGTCCATAGGGTTTCATAACACAATATACCTATGCGTTTCATAGACCGTCCATAGGGTTTCATAACACAATATACCTATGCGTTTCAAAGACCGTCCATAGGGTTTCATAACACAATATACCTATGCGTTTCAAAGATCGTCCATAGGGTTTCATAACACAATATACCTATGCGTTTCAAAGACCGTCCATAGGGTTTCATAACATAATATACCTATGCGTTTCAAAAACCGTCCATAGGGTTTCATAACACATTGGAAACAAAAGTACAAATACGTACATCTCATAACCTTTCACATCACATATCACCTAATCCGTACTTTCAACCACTTATAATATTATTATTTTATTAGCTCTCTTGTCCATACATATGATTCTTTATTCATGGCGTAATAGTCGTATTTTATATTCCACACTTTCATTTCTTCCCTTTCATAGATCATCATCATAATTATCAACAAGTAGAATATTCCGGAAATCACAACTTAAAGTTCACTAGTAATGAAGGCTTTAAACATAATCAATTTCTTTCCAATAAATGGAGTAAAATAATTGGCAATCGAAGCACAAATTATAATCATACACAATTTCCACTCACAAATGTGTAAGAATGGAAGCACATTGAAAATTACTTACAAAGCATAGCATTAGCTAAAACAGCCACATATGGGCATCACTTGAGTTCATAAACTTTTAGCCGATTATATTGTCGAAGTCAATTTTGGAATAGTTGAGTCAAAGTTTATTTTATAACCTTTCTCACATTATTTCATTACATCGGCACCATTGGCCACAAGTATACCTTTCACTATTGGCACGTTGGCCACACTTTATATTCCCAATTCACTAATTTTACTTCTAACCATCTTTATAGGTTATCAATAATAAGACATTCCCAATCAAGACTTTAGGTACACATATGAGCATTAAGAGTCTTAAGAATATTGAGATTTTCTCACACAGTTTGGCATACTAGCTTTCATTTGAAATACGATTCAAAGCCACAACATTTTAATACTCAACCCATACTTTGAAACTCACGGTAACATTATGGAATTCAATTCCAAGAGAGAAAGTTTAGCCAACATACCTCAATTGAGCTTTCCTTAAATTACTACAACGTTTCGAAAATTCTAGCAATCCAAATCTATTTGAGACATAACAAAATTGAACCATAATTAGGAAGATATTCATGGTCTCAGCTCATTTGAGCATTTTATCAAACACTAGGTGTGCAAATTTAACCACAAGGTTCTTCTACAAGATTTCCTTCACTCCACAACCTAATCCTTACTTATTTAAGTTCAACAATCTTCCCATAATTCTTATTGGTACATGCATGTATAAATAATACTCTAATACCCATGAATCATACTCATAATCAACCATCTTCTACCCAATTTCGAAATTGAAAACTAGGGTATGGAACCTTACCTCTTAGATGAAGAACTTGTGGGTTTCCCATGTTAATCTTCTAAGATTTGAGCAAGACTTGATGAATAATTAGCCTAAGGCTTTTTCTCTCTTTAAAACACTCTCCCTTCTCTCTAAAACATCAGAATATTTGCTCAGAAATGACCCTTTGCGTGTATTTAACGAAATAGGGTCGGATTTTAAAAACCCAAAAATGAAGCTCTGGAACAGGTTCTGCGATCGCATATGCGACCGCATAATGGTTATGCAGACCGCATATCTGTCACATAATTGGTGTCCAAAATGACCATACATAACTGTTCTGCGGTCGCATAGTACACCGCATAACAGTTATGTGGTCGCATAGTCGACCGCATAATTGCTTCCAACTGACCCAATTAACTGCCTTACTCTGCGGCCATTATGCGGTCCGCAGAGTGATTCTGCGGTCCACTTTTTTGCCAAAACTTTTTCCTTTAATTTCTATAATCCTTAAACACGTAAGCCTAGTCCGGCACCATGGAACATTATTTTCTTTGCAAATTTTACCGGGCTTTACACTTAAGTTCCTCGAAATATTTTGGGGGTGTTACAGCAAGCCACTTACCTCGAACCAAGCTCAATCAATCGGTCATAATTAGGGGTGTTCAAAACCGAACCGAAACCGAGCTTAATGGCTTATTGGTATCAGGTTAATGATTTAACGGACGGGGAACAGATTGAAATTTTTCTATTAACGGCTTATCGGTTTGGGAGCGGATTATTCAATTTTCTTAACGGATAATCCGTTAATCCGTTAACCCGTTGAGAATACATATATATATAAAATTTATTTTTATCCATATTACTGCTCTGAACAATTGTACGAAGTGCAAAGTGAATTGTACTGATTTATTTTTATCCATAAATATGAATTGATATTCTTGGATGTTGTTTCTTCTAAGTAGTGGGTTCATTAGTTATCTGGGCAAAGGTGTTGTCCAAACAGGTTTTTACTTATTACTCCCAACTTGTATGTATGGTACTTTTAACTTTGACCCAACAAGCTTGTTCACTGGAACGTGTTTCATATATTGAAGAAAGGTCTCAAATGTGTTATTGCTGCCGGAACCCGTGCATATATGAAATGTTATCTTTCTGTGTTTTATATTTTTACTTCAGTTTATTACACGATTTACTATTAAAAAAGCACAATCTAAACCGATAACCGCCCGATAATAGCTAAACCGATACCAACCCGCCCGATATCTTATCGGGTGGCTAGCGGATTAATACATTTTTAAAAGCCGATAACCGATAAGTCGACCCGTTAAGAGTAAATAATTGCCCGATCCGCCCGATAAGCAGCCCTAGTCATAATACCTTTCCCACGAATATCCGGCTCCGAATTGCCCAAATCTAGCTAAAAGCAATTACATATCATAAATACAACAATAATAGACTCATCTAATTAACGAAATCAACACTTTAACAAAAATTCTGAAATTAACTCAAAAATCGCCCGTGCGGCCCACGTCTCAGAATCGGGTAAAAGTCATAAAATACGAAAGCCCGTTCACTTATGAGTCTAACCATATCAAATTTACTAAAATCCGACACCAAATGGTCCTCCAAATCCACAAATCAAACTTCCAAATCCCTAGCCTCCCATTCCCAATTTCCACCTTAAATACACACTAACTAGGTGAAAAAATACATGGGGAAGCAAGATTATTGATTAAAAATAAGCACAAGGGACTTATCTCAAGAGACCCCTCAAAAATGCTCTCAAGAAATCGCCAAACCCGAGCTCAAAATGTTGAAAATGAGAAAAAATCGCGAACACTTGCATTTAAGTGTTCTGTACAGACATCTCGCACATGCGGACTCTCTGTCGCATCTGCGACTATCGCAGGTGCGGAAATGCATCGCACCTACGACTTTCCTTCGCACCTGCACCCAGCTGCCCGCATCTGCGACTCTCGCAGGTGCGGGAAAAATCTTCGCACCTGCGGTCTTTGCCCAACACCTTCTTGACCGCATCTACGGCTCCTCCTTTGCACATGCGATCCCGCACCTACGGTCTCCTCTCCGCAGGTGCGAAAACACCAGAAACCAAAAAATCTTCAGCAACTAGCCTAAGTCCAAATTCAATCCGTTAAGCATCTGGAACACACTCGAGGCCCCCGGGACCTCAACCAAATATACCAACCAATCCTAAAATACCATACGAACTTAGTTGAGCCCTCAAATCACATCAACTAACGCTAAAATCATGAATCGCCCTCCAATTCACACTTAAAGAACTTGAAACTTCAAATTCCTACAACTGATGCCGAAACCTATCAAACCACATCAGAATGACCTCAAATTTTGCGCACAAGTCATATTCAACATTACGGGCATACTCTTTCGGAATTGGAATCTGACCTGGATATAAAAAATTCCACTACCGGCCCAAAACTCCAAAAATTCAACTTTCGCCATTTCCAGCCTAAATAAGCTACGGACCTCCGAAACATAATCCGGACAGGCCCCTATGTCCAAAATCACCTAACGGAGCTAACAGAACCGGCGAAACTCCATTCCGGAGTCGTCTTCACACAGTTTCGATGACAGTCAAAATCCTAAGGCTTAAGCTCCCGTTTTAGGGACTAAGTGTCCCAAAACACTCTAAAAACTAAAACGAACCATCCCGGCAAGTCACAATAGCAAAAATAGATATGGGAGAAGTAGTTAATAGGGGATCAGGGCTATAGCTTTCAAAATGACCGGTCGGGTCGTTACATCCTTCCCCCCTAAAAATAATCGTTCGTCCTCGAACGAGCATAGAGACATAACTGAAGTGGTGAAAAGATGAAGATAACGGCTGTGCGTATCCTGCTCGGTCTCCCAAGTTGCCTCCTCAACCGGTTGTCCCCTCCATTAAAACATCACAGAAACAATGTTCTTTGACCTTAGCTTTCTGCCCTGCTTGCCTAAAATAGCCATTGGCTCCTCAACATAAGATAGATCCTTGTCCAACTAGACTGAGCTGATATCCAACACATAAGATGGATCACCGTGATACTTCTGGAGCATAGAAAAATGGAATACCGGATGAACTCCTGCTAGACTGGGAGGCAAGCCAAGCTCATAAACAACCTCCCCAACTCGACGCAACACCTCAAATGGACCAATGAACCTTGGGCTCAGCTTGACCTTCTTTCCAAACTTCATAACGCCCTTCATAAGTGAAACCCGGAGCAAGACTCGCTCTCCAATGATGAATGCCACATCGCGAACCTTCGGTCCGCATAACTCTTCTGTTTGGACTGGGCTGTGCGAAGTCTATCCTGAATCACCTTCACCTTTGCCAAGGCATCCTGAACCAAGTCCATACCCAATAATATGGGCTCGCCGGGCTCGAACCAACCCACTGGGGACTGACACCGCCTACCATACAGAGCCTCATATGGTGCCATCTGAATGCTGGACTGATAACTGTTATTGTAAGCAAACTCTACAAGTGGCAAGAACTGGTCCCAAGCACCCCCAAAATCTACCACACACGTACGGAGCATATCCTCTAATATCTGAATAGTGCGCTCGAACTGCCCATCCGTCTGAGGGTGAAATGTTGTGCTCAACTCAACCCGAGTACCCAACTCATGCTATACAGCTCTCCAGAACCGTGATGTAAATTGCGTTCCACGGTCATAGATAATAGATACCGGTACACCATGAAGCCTGACGATCTCACAGATGTAGATTCGAGCTAGCTGCTCGGAAGAATAGGTACTCAACACAGGAATGAAATGAGCCGACTTGTTCAGCCTATCCACAATCACCCAAACTGCATCAAACCTCCGCTGAGTCTGTGGGAGTCCAACAACGAAATCCATAGTGATCCGTTCCCATTTTCATTCAGGAATCTCCAACTTCTGAAGCAATCCACCTGGTCGCTGATGCTCATATTTTACATGCTGGCAATTCAGACATCGAGCCACATACTCTACTATGTTATTCTTCATTCTCCCCCACCGATAATGCTGTTTCAAGTCCTGATACATCTTTGCGGCACCCGAATGAATAGAGTACCGCGAACTGTGAGCCTCCTAGAGAATCAACTCATGCAAACCATCCACATTGGGCACACATAGCCTGCCCTGCATCCTCAATACACCATCATCTCTAATAGTGACCTCCTTAGCATCACCGTGCTAGACCGTGTCCTTAAGGACAAGCAGATGGGGGTCATAATACTGACGCTCCCTGATACGATCATAAAGAGAAGACCGAGAGACCACACAAGCCAATACTTGACTCGATTCCGAAATATCCAATCTCACAAACTGGCTGGCTAAGGCCTGAACATCCAATGCCAATGGCCTCTCTGCTACTGGTAGATATGCTAAACTCCCCAAACTCTCTGCCCGGCGACTCAAAGCATCGGCCAGCACATTAGCCTTCCCCAGATGGTCCAAAATTATGATATCATTGTCCTTAAGTAGCTCCAACCACCTCTGCTGACGCAAGTTAAGATCCTTCTGCTTGAACAGATGCTGCAAACTCCGGTGGTCGGTGTAAATCTCAGAAGGAACACCGTACAAATAATGTCGTCAAATCTTCAAGCAATGAACAATAACTGCTAACTCAAGGTCGTGGACATGATAGTTCTTTTCATGCACCTTCAGTTGTCTGGACGCGTAGGCAATCACCCTACTGTCCTACATCAACACCACGTCGAGACCAATCCGTGATGCATAACAATATACAGTATAGAACCCCGAACCTGTAGGCAATACCAATACTGGGGTTGTAGTCAAAGTTGTCTTGAGCTTCTGAAAGCTCTCCTCACATTCCTCTTTCCACCTAAACGGAGCACCCTTCTCGGTCATCCTGGTCATAGGTGCTTCAATAGACGAGAAACCCTCTACAAATCAACAGTAATGCCCCGCCAAACCAAGAAAACTCCGGATCTGTGTAGCAGAGGACGGTCTGGGCCAACTCTGCACTGCTTCAATCTTCTTCGAATCCACCTGGATCCCCTCACCGGATACTATATGACCCAAGAATGCCACTGAGTCTAGCCAAAACTCATACTTTGAAAATTTTGCATATAACTTCTTTTCTCTCAAGGTCTGAAGTGCAGTCCTCAGGTGATGCTCATGATCCTCCCGACTCCGGGAGTATACCAGGATGTCGTCAATAAACACAATGATGAATGAGTCAAGATAAGGTCGAAACACATTATGCATCAAGTGCATAAAAGCTGCTGGGGCATTGGTTAGCCCAAAATACATAACAAGAAACACATAGTAACCATATCTGGTCCTGAAAGTAGTCTTCGGGATATCTGACTCCCGAATCTTCAACTGATGATAACCTGAACGTAAATTAATCTTGGAAAACACTATGGCACCCTGTAATTGATCAAATAAGTCATCAATACGAGGCAATAGATACCTGTTCTTCACTGTGACTTTGTTCAACTGGCGGTAATCAATACACATCCGCATAGAATCATCCTTCTTCTTCACAAATAAGACAGTAGAACCCCAAGGTGACACACTGGGCCGAATGAAGCCCTTATCAAGCAACTCCTGTAACTGCTCCTTCAACTCCTTTAATTCAGGAGGAGCCATACGATATGGAGGGATAGAGATGGGTTGAGTTCCCGGTAACAAATCAATGCCAAAATCAATATCTCTATCGGGCGGCATGCCCGGAAGATCAGTTGGGAACACATCTGGAAAATCCCTCACTACTGGAACTGACTCAACTGTAGGGGTATCAATACTGCCATCTCTTACATAAGCTAGATACGCGTCACACCCCTTCTCAACCATTCGTTGAGCTTTGAGAAATGAAACAACTTTGCTGGGAGTATACTCTAAGGTACCTCTCCACTCAAATCGCAGAAATCCTGGCATAGCCAGCATCACGGTCTTAGCGTGACAATCAAGAATAGCATAATGGGGAGACAACCAGTCCATGCCCAAAATAATATCAAAGTCCACCATGCTGAGCAATAATAAATCAGCTCTGGTCTCAAAACCATTAAGAGCAATCAAACACGACCGATACACGCGGTCCACAATAAGAGAATCTCCCATAGGAGTAGACACATAAATATGGGAACTCAAAGAATCCCGAGATACGCCCAAATATGGGGTAAAATAAGAGGACACATAAGAATATGTAGATCCTGGGTCAAATAATACCGACGTATCTCTATGACAGACTAGAACAATACCTGTAATGACAAAATCAGAAGCAACTACCTCTGTACGAGCAGGAAGTGCATAATATCTAGTCTGGCCTCCCCCTTTAGGGTGACCTCTACCTCCCCAACCTCCACCTCAAGCTGGTTGAGCAGGTGGGGTGGAAGCTGGTGCTGTAATTATAACCTGAGGACCCGGTGGAGCACGTTGTGGCTGAGAAGTCTGTAGAGGGGCACCCCTCCTAATCCGGGGGTAATCCCTCACCATATGGTGAGTGTCACCACACTCAAAACAAGCTCTGGGAGGGCGTGGCTGCTGTGACTGGCTCAGTCCAGGTCTGCTGAACTGGCCGCTAGGAACACTCCATGTAGGAGGCACACTAGATACTGGCGATTCATAATGAGGCTCCTGGGGTCTAGAAGGAGCTGGAACACCGCTGGCGGCTGGAAGAGCTAAATGAACGGGTCAGCTCACATAACCCCTACCATGGCTAGCCGCTGGGGCACAAACTCCAAAATAATAACCAGTCTCTCGAGACCTCTTGGCCTCCCTCTCCTCTCTATCCCGGGAAAACATGCCCTCAAATCTCCTGGCAATACTCACAACCTGCTGATAAGAAATATCTATCTCCAACTCCCTGGCCATACTACTCCGGATGTTAGCATGGAGTCCCTCGATAAACTGTCGAACCCTCTCTCAAACTATGGAAACTAAGGCCGGTGGATATCGGGCCAAATCACTGAAACAGACTCCATACTCTGACATAGTCATAGCACCCTGGCGCAGTTGCTCAAAATCTGCGCGCCATGAGTCCCTAAGGCTCAGAGGGACATACTCTCTCAAAACCATGTCCGAGAACTGAGTCCATGTAAGTGAAGCTGCCTCAACCGTACTACTCAGCTCATAAGCACACCACCACTGATAGGTTGCTCTCCTAAGCTGGAATGTAGTAAAAGAAACCCCACTCGTCTCCACTACGCCCATAGTATGGAGAATACGATGACACTCCTCCAGAAAACCCTGAGCATTATT
This sequence comes from Nicotiana tabacum, assembly GCF_000715075.1. Lineage (NCBI taxonomy): Eukaryota > Viridiplantae > Streptophyta > Magnoliopsida > Solanales > Solanaceae > Nicotiana > Nicotiana tabacum. The sequence goes on along the minus strand of NC_134096.1, from coordinate 149,634,041 downwards.
TGTGGCCAATCCGCTGAAGGTAGGTGAGTGATACTTCTTGTACCTCTCAAGTCTGAGCTACTCCACCTCAGAAGCTACTGCCCTAACCTCGGGCTGAGCTGGAGCTACCGGCTGCATTGGTACAACCTCCTGAACCTGGTGACCTGAACCCGCTGCTCAGGAGTGCCGGCGACAGGAATCTATGCTCCTCCCCCGGCCTGAGATGCGACAGGAGCAAGTGGAATCAATCCAGCCTGAGCAAAGGTGCTGAACATGCTTAGAAACTGGGCTAGAGTCTCCTGGAGGGCTGGTGCAGAAACAGTTGCCTCAGGTGTCTGCCCTCCAGCTGGAGCTACTGGGGGCTCCTTTGTAATAGCTCATGCGGGTGCTCTGGCTGCACCACGTGGACGTCCTAGGCCTCTACCCCGACCCGGCCTCTCGCGGATCTAGCAGGGGGCATAAGTGCCTGTTCATCAGATCAACTTGTATGTGTCCTCACCATCTGTAAGAGAATAGAATACAAAAGTTTAGAATCTTTGAAGTCTACAATTTTTGCACGACAAGGAATCAAAGTATTGAAATTTTCCTAACAGTTCCATAGCCTCCCGATGATAAATACAAACGTCTCCGTACCGATCCGAGAGATTCTAATAAACTGGCTTGTGACTCACGACACCTACGAACCTAGAGCTCTGATACCAACTTGTCACGACCCAATTTCCCCTCCGTGTGACATCATGATGACACCTAGTCTCTACAACTAGGTAAGCCTAACATTTTGCGGAATAATGAAATAAAAATAAAAATTTAACCAACTATTCAAAAATACCCAAAACCTGGAACATCGTGAATCACAAACTACAGAAGGAAATATCTAGTGTCTCTATACATCAGAGTCTAACAAGAAAAAATACAGAAGATAATGGACATGAGAAAGAGTAAAAGGGGACTCCGAGGTCTGTGGATGCGGTAGATATACCTTGAAGTCTCGAAAGCTGTCTCGGCTCACTGATAGTGCGGATGATAAGGTGCACCTGGATCTGCACACGAAAAATATGTGCAGAGAGTAGCATGAGTACACCACAATCGGTACCCAGTAAGTGCCAAGCCTTACCTCGGTCGAGTAGTAACGAGGTCAGGTCAGGGCCCTACTGGTAAATATATAATAAAACAATATAGAGTGTGATACCACAATAAAATAAAGGCTGAAATTTAACAACAATGAAATCATAGAAGGTAACAGCTCAGTACACAGAAACACAACAGGGGATCTCCCGAGATACCATCTCGTAGTCCCAAACGTAAATGTGCAGGGGGATTTCCCGGAATACCGTTCTGTAGTCCCAAAGTAAATGTGCAGGGGGATCTCCCGGAATACAGTTTCGTAGTCCCAAAGTAAATATGCAAGACAGGGGGATCTCCCGGAATATTGTTCTGTAGTCCCAAAGTAAATATGCAGTACATGGGGATCTCCGGGAATACCGTTCCGTAGTCCCAAAGTAAATATGTAGCACAAACAATAGAAATGCAACTACATCACGAAAATCTTACGATTTAGACTAAGTACCAGTCAAGGAAGAAGCAGGAAATTTACTAAGCATATTGCACAGAGTTCACATAGGCAATTAAGACACGTAGACATGTTGTATTAGACTAAACAGGATAGCTACGTAAATGAGAATAACTCAACTAAGAATGAAAATAGGCTAATACTCACAAAAATGGTATAACTCAAAATAAAAGGAAAATAGGTTGCTGCTCAATAAGTTAATCTTGTTTTTCCATAACTAGCACGTGTACGTACTCTTCACCTCACGTACACGGCGCTCACATATCACAATAGTTCCAAATCTTAAGGGGATTTCCCCCACACAAAGTTAGGCAAGACACTTACCTCGAATCAAGCTCAATCAATCGGTCACAATGCCTTTCCCACGAATATCCGGCTCTCAATGGCCCAAATCTAGCCAAAAGCAATTACATATCATAAATACAACAATAATAGACTCATCTAATTAACGAAATCAACACTTTAACGAAAATTCCAAAATTAACTCAAAAATCGCATGTGGGGTCCACATCTCGGAATCGAGTGAAAGTTATAAAATACGAAAGCTCGTTGACTCATGAGTCTAACCATATTAAATTTACTAAAATCCGACATCAAATGGTCCTCCAAATCCACAAATCAAACTTCCAAATCCCTAGCCTCCAATTCCCAATTTCCACCTTAAATACACACTAACTAGGTGGGAAAATACATGGGGAAGCAAGATTATTGATAAAAAATAAGCACAAGGGACTTACTTCAAGAGTCCCCTCAAAAATGCTCTCAAGAAATCGCCAAACACGAGCTCAAAATGTTGAAAATGAGCAAAAATCGCGAACACTTACATTTAAGTGTTCTTTCCAGACATCTCGCACATGCGGACTCTCTGTCGCATCTGCGACTATCGCAGGTGTGGAAATGCATCGCACCTGCAATTTTCCTTCGCACCTGCGCCCAGCTGCCCGCATCTGCGACTCTCGCAGGTGTGGGAAAAATCTTCGCACCTATGGTCTCTGCCCAGCTCCATCTTGACCGCATCTGCGGCTCCTCCTTCGCACATGCAATCCCGCACCTGCGGTCTCCCCTCCGCAGGTGCGAAAACACCAGAAACTAGAAAATCTTCAGCAACTAGCCTAAGTCCAAATTCAATTCGTTAAGCATCTGGAACACACCCGAGGCCCCCGGGACCTCAACCAAAAATATCAATAAATCCTAAAACTCCATACGAACTTGGTCGAGCCCTCAAATCACATCAACTAACGCTAAAATCACGAATCACCCTCCAATTCAAACTTAAATAACTTGAAACTTCAAATTCCTACAACCGATGCCGAAACCTATCAAACCACGTCCGAATAATCTCAAATTTTGCGCACGAGTCATATTCAACATTACAGACCTACTCCAACTTTCAGAATCAGAATCCGACCTTATATAAAAAAAATTCCACTACCGGCCCAAAACTCCAAAAATTCGACTTTCGCCATTTCCAGCCTAAATGTGCTACGGACCTCCGAAACATAATCTGGACATTCCCCTAAGTCCAAAATCACCTAACGAAGCTAACGAAATTGACGGAACTCCATTCCGGAGTCGTCTTCACATAGTTCTGACTACGGTCAAAATCCTAAGACTTAAGCTCCCGTTTTAGGGACTAAGTGTCCCAAAATACTCTAAAAACTAAAATGAACCCTCCCGGCAAGTCACAATAGCATAAATAGGTATGGGAGAAGCAATTAATAGAGGATCAGGGCTATAACTTTCAAAACGACCGGCCGGGTCATTACAATAACACAACTTACCAGGCCAGGCTATTCGAGTACCAAACCAAGTGACAAGCTATATACCAGGACAATCACACAACTTTAGAGTCTACATACTTAGTTCTTAAGGTTTTGACTAACAGAGGATAGAAGTTTCTAAACCAAGGATATACAGATAGGATTACACAAAATTGCATCAAGCATAAATAAGTTCAAAGTGACAGGATTGAATAGTAAATCACACATAGCAGAATTTCAAAGTAAGCATGATTCAGAGTTAGCTTAAAGGAGCTTTTACACATAAGAGTATTAACATGGAAGTCTAGAAGAGTTATAACTAAGAACAAAGATGAACAAATGTTTATATATGAAGGTCTGGAACATGAGGACTTAATGAATTTGTGATCATCACTAGCTAGACAAATAATCACTTAGTTTGAACAAGAGGAACTTAAAATGCTGAATGTCATACAGTTATTGGTCATAACACAAAGGCTCAAAATACAAGAACTCATGGTAGGTGAAGACATATCAACTTCATGACAAACAAGCATCATGACTTATCCCAGCTGACCAACAACTACAACAACAACAGCAGCAATGACTCAGTAAAATCCCACTAGTAGGGTCTGGAGTGGGTAGTGTGTACACAGACCTTACCTCTACCCCAAAGGAGTAGAGAGGCTAAACACAGTTGACCACACATGCTAAATACATTAGAACTCATCCTGGAAGTCTTAAACAATCAATGAACACATAATGATAACAAAATATTTGGAGTTCACAAACAACAAAGAGCCCTATTTGTCTATGAGTTGGGACAGTATTGGCATGCAGATTTCATCATGAATTAACTCTAAGAAAGTAGCATATTGTACATGAAATACTAAGCAAGAAGCAATATTTTGAACAAATTCCGGGCATGGATTAGTTTCTCACTAGAATCTAAAGCAAGGCATGGAGATGGACTCATAACAAGCAACAGATGTAAGTACTCGGGCACGCACAATCATGATAGGCTAAGCAGGCTTGAGACAGTCAGAAATCATTCAATTGGACACATATAATAGGCATACATCAAGTTTAGAGTTTATACAGGTTCGAGACTAGAGAAAAACAAGGCTATAGGATAACTTCAAGGCAAACATGATTAAAAACAGAGACTCAACAGTATCATATAGGTCCATAAAGGCTTAAATGATATGGATATGCAAAGCATGAATATCAACAAGAGGGAATGAAATTTCGAGGGTCAGGGGTACTTACTAGTTGCAGATCAATGATCAAGTAAAATGAGAAGATTAATGTCACGACCCAATTTCACCTATAAGTCGTGATGGCGCCCAACACTACAGCTAGGCAAGCCAACTAATAAATTAAACATATATCGATAAAATTTAACTCCAAGAAATTAATAAGACACCAAATTCTACCAATGTGTGTGCCGAGACCTGGTGTCACAAGTGTATGAGCATATAGTAGGTTATACAAAAATCCAAATACTGTCTGAAATGAAAATAGATAGAATTAAAAATACAAGAAGAGGCACCGGTAGCTGCAGGACAGCTCAGAAAGGCAGCTCACCACTACGCCCCTGGATAACGAGGATGTGCTATGATAGGTCCTCCACTAGTATCTGTCTCAGATCATGCACAAAAAGTGCGGCAAGTGCAGCTTGAGTACGTAAACAACGTGTACCCAGTAAGTATCAAGCCTAATCTCGAAGTGGTAGAGACGAGATGACCGACTTTGACACTCACTAAGGGTCAACAATAATAAATGGAATAAATTATAATTATTCAAATCAGCATGATTCACAGAGTTAACAATAATTTTATTCATTTAGCAGAAATAATACAAATCCTTCAATTTGAATAAAAATTCCAATTTATCAAATAGTTATACAAGCTGCAATTCAATTTTAATAAATTTTTAATTTATCAAATAGCTTTACAAGCTACAATAAACTGTCCAAGTATCATGAAATTTTTATTATCAAGCACGATTTCTGCCGAGGTCGTACGGCCCGATCCAGAGTTTCGTGTACACTGCCGAGGGACGTGCGACATGATCCATAGATGCATCTATCCTGCCGAGGCGTTCGGCCCGCTCCACAAGAAAGGAGGACATTTTCTTATGTACCTCCGGAATGAGAGTATATTTGTTATAAGATAAATTCAGGAGGAAGAACAATTTCTCTTAACAATTAATTAATTTAAACAGAAAAATAATCAAGTATATGAGATTTCCATCCTTTAATATTTTTATCTAACAATTCACAATATTTTATATATATATATCAAATAATATATATATATATATATATATATATATCAATTAATATTAATTAAACAAAGAATATAATTTACACAAGTAATTCATGCTTTGAGTCCTAAACTACCCGGACTTTAGCATTAATAGTAGCTACGCACGGACTCTCGTCACCTCGTGCGTACGTAGCCCCCATAATTAGCAACAATTATTTAATTTTAATCACCTATGAGGTAATTTCCCCCTCACAAGATTAGACAAGAGACTTACCTCGTCTTGCTCCAATTTAATCCACTAGTAGACCCTTTCCTTGATTATCCAACTCTGTCTGGCTCGAATCTAGCCAAAATAATTCGATACAATTATTAAAATTTATAGGAATCAATTCTATAATAAAATACTACATTTGTAATAAAATCCCGAAATTGATTAAATATTCGTCTGTGGGGCCCATATATCGGAATCCGGCGCAAGTTACGAAATCCGACAACCCATTCAATTACGAGTCCAACCATACTAGTTTCACTAAAATCTGACTCCGAATCGATACCAAAATCTCGAAAATTCGTTTCTATGAGATTTCAAAAAAATTCCCAAATTTCAATCTCAAAACACTAATTAAATGGTGAAATCAATGAAATATTTGTGTATATAGACTAAATCCGAGTTAGAATCACTTACCCCAATGTTTTTGCTTGAAAATCTATCCAAAATCACCTCTGCTCAAGCTCCAATTTGTTAAAAATGGCGAATGGGACGAATGTCCTCTTTTTATAAAACTTCCGAGATAGCCTTCGGAACTGGGCCTCGATCGTGGCTTCGATCATGGCCCTCGAGCCTAGGCCTCGATCGTGGCGTCGATCACAGGCTCGAGCCTGAACCTCGGTCATGGCCTCGATTATGGCATCGAGCCTGGTCCTTCGATCATAGTCTAAATCATGGCATCGAGCCTGAGCCTTCGATTGTGACCCTCGATCTTGGGTCTCGATCCTGGCCCTTGAGCCTTTCCTTCGATCATGGCCCTCAAGCTGGACCTTCGATCATGGTTTCGATACACAAGCTCGAGCCTGAGCCTTGTCAACCCTAGGATCGATACCTGGGCTCGATATCTAGGCTCGACCACAGCCCAGAATGTATAATAGAAGAGGAAAAATTGCAGCAGCTTTTTAAGTCCAACTTTTGATCCGTTAACCATCCGAAACTCCCCCGAGGCCCTTGGGACCTCAACCAAATATACCAACAAGTCCTAAGACATCATACAAACTTATTTGAAACCTCAAATTACATAAAACGATGCTAAAATCACGAGTCATGCTCCAATTCAAGCTTAATAAAACTTAGAATTTCCAACTTCTACATTCGATGTCGAAACCTACCAAATCAAGTTCGATTGATCTCAAATTTTGCACACAAGTCATAAATGACATAATGGAGCTATGAAAATTTTCAAAATTGGATTCCGACTCCGGTATCAAAAAGTCAACTCCCAGGTCAAACTTCCAAATTTAAATTCTTGTTTTAGTCATTTCAAGCCTAATTTTACTATGGACTTCCAAATAAAATTCCGATCACGCTTCTAAGTCCAAAATACCATACGGAGCTGTTGGAATTATAAAAATTCTGTTTCGGGGTCGTTTTGCTCATAATTCGACATCCGGTCACTATTTGAACATAAACTTTTAATTTTTCATCAAAATTCCATATATCGGGCTAGGGACCTCGGAATTTGATTCCGGGCATACACTCAAGTTCCAAATCACGATACGGACCTACCGCAACTGTTAAAATGCTGATCCGAGTCCGTTTGCTCAAAATATTGACCAAAGTCAACTCAATTGAGTTTTAAAGCTCTAATTCACATTTTTATCCATTTTTCACATAAATATTTTCTAGAAAATTTTACGGATTGTGCATGTAAGTCGAGGAATGATAAATAGTACTTTTCGAGGTCTTAGAATACAGAATTAATTATTAAATTTAAAGATAACATTTTGGGTCATCACAATTAATTTCCATCAGTTGTTCAATTATCAGTAGCAAAGGAGAAGTAAAACCAAACATCTCAGTGCGTCAAAGTTCCCAAGAGTTTTAGGTAAACCTCAGAAAGTGATCGCACTGAGAAAGATCAACATTCAAATTCTGGTGGCCTTGACTTTCAGCCGGCCATAGTCTTAAGTTTCAGAATAGTAGAACGAGTGAGAGTGAGAGAATAATAGCAGTTCTTGTTCATTTTAGGAGAATTGGGGGAGGGGTTTATATAGTGACATATTAGGATGAACAAATATGGAAAATAATCAATTAAACACAAATAAGGAAAGAAAATTGCATGAAATCAGTAACAGACCGAAAAAGGAGATAGAACAAATTTCAAACCCTCGTAAGTTCTAATGGCCATAAATCGAACTAGGACGCAGGAATCGTCCTTAATTGAGTGTATATCGACGGAATAACATCCGAATCTTCATAGAATTGAGGTCAATCGTCTTGAATCTGAGAGACAGTACTTGCCAAAATTAGGCAAGTACTAAGTAATTCCTAGGCCATGCAAATAATAGTAGAGTAGTACATATATGGTAAGTAAATCATGGAGAGAATCCATGATGTGGCCGGATTTGGAGAGGAGAAGGGAGGCGGCCGCTAGGGTTCTGTAAAGAGAGGGGCAAAGTAGAGAGAATACAAAGGCGGCCGGTTGTGAGAAATAAGGATTAGGGTTAGGAGCTTAGTTAATTAAAACAGGGAGATGATTTATGGGTCGTTGAGCTTTGAGATCAACGGTCAAGATTAAAAGGGGCTGGGGCGGGGCGTTTGAAGCGGGTCGCAATCAGGTATTAAAGAGGGTTGTTTGATTTGGGCTGCTGATGGGTCAACTGGGATGGGCCTATTATTTTGGACCTTAATTGGTCCAAAAATTAGCCCTATATTGGGCCATATTTTAAAATACATGAAATTCCATAAAATAAATTATAAAAATAGCTATTTAATAAATAAAATATTATTTAAGACCTTAAATACTTGAAAAACAATAATTCAGAGTTGTAAAAATATGAAAATGCTATTTTGACATAAATAATATAAAATATAATTATTACGAGAATATATGCTAATATCGCAAAATATTATAAAATAGCAAAAAGAGGCAAATATAATTATGTAAAAATAAAATAAAATATTATAAAATACCATACTTCACTTGATTGAAGTTGTGTTCCATGTTTTAATTGGGGACGGAAATGTTAATATAATCTAACCAATGGCTACTTTGCCGTCACAATATAAAATACGGATACGCCCTAATAGCCGACCTAAAAAAGCGATCAACCCAGCTAATCTTTTATGTTAGTATATTTGGACTATTTTAGCCCTAACATCTTTTTCAAAGGCCATGTTAGCTGAATGCTCACTAGAAGAGTCAAAGTGAATGTCTCTTGAAAAATAGGTACAAAAAGAAGTTAGCTAGTTGATAACACCTTTTTTTTACTCCCGGCCATTGGCATAAATGTTATTTTGACTAGTGTATTGTACTAATGGAATAAAGGAAAAAAGAGGAAGAAACTCTTCTCTTGTAACAATGTGTTTGGTAGAGGGAGTTATACTTATTATACATCAGTTATATTGTATAAGGTTTCCAAAGGGATTTAAATGATCATTTGGGTATTTGTTGAGACACTATTGAAGATAATGGCTGTTCTGGTTAATATATTATTTCATCTTTCTCAACATGTGGCACTATATATAAATGTTATAGTAGCAAAAGAACAAAAATCTAGTTTGATATAGAGTTTTAAGTAAAGGTATGTTTGTCACGATCGAAAATCCCATCACAGGCGTCGTGATATCACTTAGTTTCTAAGACTAGGTAAGCCGATTACAATTACAATTCAAGCCATTTTTTTATAATCAAAACCAACAACGTAAATAATTATAACACCTTCCCAAGACTGGTAATACTGAGTCACGAACTCTAACTGAATACATGCAATGATCTCAAAGATCGAATATACAATACTGTTCGAACAAAGCATCTGATGACTACTAATTTGGATGTAAAATTTATTAAATTAAAATATAATAGCAATTTTTTTTTTTCGAAACAACTCAAATCTAAAAAAAATAGTAAAAACCACAAATACAAATCCTCAGAGTCTTGTACAAAGAGCCAAAGCCAACACAATACAACAAGGAATATAAAATACATAATAAAATCAAATAATACATCACGGAAGAATACAAGAATTTATATATCACGGAAAAATAACATAACCCAAGGCAAGTGCAACCATAGAAAAATATTAACAAAGGGTACTCCCGAGGTACCGCCTCGTAGTCCCAAATCATAAATAAATTTTAACAACAACAATGCCCCAAGGCCATCATAAGTCATCACAAATCAATCCCCGACATATCTCACCTTGTCTCGCCACGTACGCAATAATAAAGTAAATGCCCGCCTTGTCTCGCCGCATGCACATAATAATATTCTCACCTTGTCTCGCCACATGCGCAAACCCACATATATAGCCCGCCTTGTCACGCCGCATGTACATATATCAATAGTTACAATAGCACGGCAGAAACCTCGTGCAAACACCCGAACAATCCTCCCAACAATATTAAGTGCCAATTGTCATGACCCAAAAATCTCACCTGTCGTGATGGCGTCTATCTCAATACTAGGCAAGCCGAAAATCTCACTAAAACACCATATCTTTTAATTTGAAAATAAAATAATTAAATTTAGCGGAAGAAATCTCAAAATTTCAAATATAACACTCCAAAAATCCGGTGTCACTGAGTAGATGAGCATCTAATATGAATACAATGTCTGACTTATAAAAATCACTGTCTGAAAGTATAGAACAGTACAATAACTGAAGAAAAGAGAGACAAGGTCAGCGGACGCCAAACAACTACCTTGATATTCTCCAATTAATAGTACTCTGAAATCTAACAATCTCCGTATCCGAAAGCACCTAGATCTGCACACGAGGTGCAGAGTGTAGTATGAGTACAACTAACTCAATAAGTAACAAGACTAACCTCTGGGCTGAAAGAAATGATGAGCTCCACAGGTACAGGCTAGTATAAATAATGGTACAAAACGTAGACATGCTTTCAGATCTAATAGTTAAACTTGGTACAAGTGAAATAGATCAATACTGCATGATATGAAGAATATGATGTCTCAGTAGAAAGACCTCGTGTAAATACCGGTCATAAATTATCCGATCACTCGGTACTGTTTATGGCCAATCCAGCCCAGGGGTGTTCCAACCCGTATATATATGCACATCAACTGACAATCAGTCACCCAGTACCGTATAAGGCCAATCCAGCCCTGGGATAATTTATCCCTAAATATAAATGATACTGACAAGATCCATGTCCACATAACTCATTACAATACAAATAAGTAAGGCAAGTCCATGCCCTGGGAAAATCCATCCCATATATATATATATATATATATATATATAAAATCCATCCCAAATATATATATAAGCAGTAAGTAAGGCAAGTCCATGCCCTGGGAAGTCCATCCCGAATATCGATGATCATCTATGCTCACTGGGGGTGTGTACAGACTCTAGAGGGGCTCCTTCAGCCCAAGCGTAATACAAAGCCAATATGGCCTACTGTAGGCGGGCAGTCCCGATCCATATAATAACAAAGCATATAAGGCCTGCTGTAGGCGGGCAACCCCGATCCATAAAATAGTAAAGCCTATAAGGCCTGCTGCTGGCGGGCAGCCCCGATCCATATAATAATGAGCTATAAAGCCATTATGGCATGCTGCGTTGCGCAGCTCAATCCCATAAATATCCTTACAATGGACAATTATTATTGAGTGTGAAATATATATTTTTGAACAATTAATTCAACAACAACACGACCCCATGGGTCCCAAAAATATTGGCATATAGCCTAAAAATGATCTTTATTACTAGCCTCAGCTTAATTCCTCTACCACGTGCCACATGTTCAGATAATAACATGATTCTTTAATTTTGCTACTTTACAAGATTTATTTACACTTTCTATGGTGCATGTCTACATGTTCGTCACCTATCGTGTGTGTCACCTTCAAACAATTCATATCATACCAAATTCGGGGATTCATACCCTCAGAACCAAGTTTAGAAGTGTTACTTACCTCAACCCGTATAATTCTTTATTCCTCTATGCCCTTGCCAAGAGAATTGGTCTCTGAAAGCCTTGTATCTAGCCATAATTAATTTGATTCAGTCAATACCAATTATTGTAATTAATTCCATAAGGAAATACTAATATTTCAAATAAAATCCAAAATTAACTAAAACCTCGCCCGTGGGGCCCCCGTCTCGGAACCCGACAAAAGTTACAAAATATGAACTCCCATCCAACCACGAGACCAACCATACAAATTTCACTAAATTTCGACATCAACTCGACCCTCAAATCTTCAATTAAAGTTTGAAGATTTCTACCATTTTCAACCCAATCTTTACCCATTTGAGCTCAACACTCTTTTCATAAACCTTATTGATACGTATAAATAATACTCTTACACCCAAGAATCATACTCTTAATCACCCATCATTACCCAAACTCGAAATTGAAGATTATGGGTTAGAACCTGATCTCTTTAATGAAGAACTTGAGGGATTTCTTGTTGGATTTCAAGGCTTGGACAAGAATTTGATGAACAAGACACTTCATCTACTTCCTCTCTCTATAACACTTCGTATCATGAGAGTTATGTTCATTTGAAGTTAGGTCTTGTGCGAACTCACTTGAAACTTTAGTCTATTATGAAATTTTCAACTTCTACATTCGATGCCGAAACCTATCGAATCCAGTCCGATTGACCTCAAATTTTACCCACAAGTCATAAATGACATAACGGAGGTATTCCAATTTTCAGAATCGAATTCCAACCCCGATTTCAAAAAGTCAACCCCCCGGTCAAACTTCTCAAGAAGTCAACTTTCGGCATTTCAAGCCTAATTCCACTACGGACCTCCAAATAATTTTCCGGACACGTTCCTAAGTCCAAAATCACCATACAGAGCTATTGGAATCATCAGAATTAAATTCCGAGGTCGTTTACACATAAGTCAATATCCGGTCAACTTTTCTAACTTAAGTTTTCAATTATGAGACTAAGTGTCTCATTTCACTCCGAAATCCTTCTGGACCGGAACCAACTAACCCGATAAGTCATAAATCAATTGTAAGACATAAATTGAGTAGTAAATTGGGGAACAGGATTATAATACTCAAAACGACTGGCCGGGTCGTTACATTCTTCCCCACTTAAACAGACGTTCGTCCTCGAACATGCTAGGAGTTGTTTCCAAGCCACCACATCACTATTACATCTTGCCACGCACGTACCCGGGGGTGATCCCACGTCACCCTCTTCCACATAGGCCTGACAACACAATACGACTGAAAAATCCTTAATTTAACCTTAGCCCAAAAACCTTGGAGCCAAATTTCTAACATCCAGAATTATTTTCAAGACCCGAATCTTACATCTACACACTGTATAAGCCTGAACAAGCTGTATCCAACCATAACTATAATCTTATATATAATCACATAACATACTACATAACTCGTATACTCGTAGCACCATTTCTGATCACAGTAACTACTCAAAACCAACCAAGTACTAGTATAAAACCCCGCATTCAACAGAACCTCATTCCAAAACCTTCGTACACTGCAAATGATGAAAGAAACAACCAAAAACTCATAATCACTCATGAGATCAACTAGCCATGGAGCTCTCTCGCCCCAACCAGGACCATAATCCTCTCCTAAGCCAGCTTGCAATATTATCCTCCCACTATACCGAAATCAAACCTGATAGTATCTGTTCTAGGTCCAATGACCTTATATTATTAAACACAACTATCCTATTGACATGCCACACCAATATAACTCAGGCCACAACTGCGCAATCTGTGTACCCAAATATGAAAAATGTCGCAAAGAAGAGAACCGTATTGTGAGTTCAACAAGCATCACCACAACTGCAATGCTATAAGCTCGTTAAATATAGTAGAACCAAGACACACAAATTTAAAAGCAGTAACCAACTCTTCTAGAGCTCATATTAACATTACTCGCACGGACAACTTGCGTGCTATAGTATCAATATCTGGACTCGCACGGACAACTCACATGCCAATAATATCAGTATATGGATCCGCACAGACAACTCACGTGCCAATAACATAATCTTCCTGGCATGGTCACATGCCTCCGGTCCAAGCATATCATAGAGAAGCAATCAAATAAGTACACATGTATATGATAAATGAAATAAGATTCACATGCTCCTGGACTGGTATAAATAACACGCCATAGCGTAAGCATGTGCAAAGTCTGCTGTCACACTTCAAATTGGCAAGTTAACGCAAAAATAGTAACTACCCCATTTATTCAGGGGATATTAACCTCTTTGAAACCTCAAATGTTGCCCAGATATTTCTCAACAAAGGTACGAACACGAGAAACGTTATAACTTTACGCTTAACAGTCAACTCTAGGCATATCATAGCCTAAGCATTCTTTCGAGTATGAGTACTTGCCCTGATGCCCGCACATTGGCTCAAACCTCACATATATGCACACTTATAGCGCGTAGCTATCACAAATAATTAACGCAACTAGTGCCTCTACTGAGTAAAAATAAAATACTCACCTCAAATAGGCCGCAACCTGAAATAATATACTTCTGAGAACTCCCAGTCTCCAAATTCATCAAACACATGAATCACCGTAACTGACCCAACTCCAGCACTAGAATGACTAACACGTCTTCCATTCACGATCTTCCCATGAGGAATACTTTCGTAATTCTTTCGTGCCACATAGAAATAATTTGAATATTATCAGTCTATCAACCAGGTTGGTACTGCAATATCGATAAACATCCGTAAGTCAAAACACAATGCGCCTTCTGAAATGCGCACCCTTCTCAGGAATTACCGAGCAGTTATAAAATTCATCAAATTATCAGAAACTGACCATGATGTCCAGCATTCGTTACCTTATCTTCAAGACTGAACTGGCACCTTGTACATGTAAATCCTAATCCCGCACAACAAACCACATCTATTATGCCATCTGACAAGCACAAGAATCCCATTATCAATTCAGAGTCACCATCAAATTACATACCCGGTTAGTTAGAAACCCTCCTCTTGCTTCTTTCCAAGAGAAAATCACAATACACAATACGTTTCCCACACCAGTAGAAAATATCCGGTTCAAACCATCAAGAACACCTTAAAATCCATCTGCACATAACCAAGCTATTAGAACTAAATTCCTCTAACTCGACGAAACCACGTAGGTTACCAAAACCCAAGAATATTGCCACCAAAATATCTGTAGAGTCTCACCACATCATAATTACCCCTATAAATACCACAACTGAAACCCACTCTGAAAATACCTTATTTAAGTCTAAGGCCGTTCCATTCACCTTCCTGATACCGAAATATAAAATCCATAATGATATACAAAAATGCCACAAGTCTCGACACCATCCATCTTAAATCTCAGATTTTTGCCATAAACAAATCCGCCAAAAATTCTCAATTGTTACATATTAATCTCGAATCTATTAGAATTTCTCGAGAGTCACTCCCTTTGTTCAAATTCACATTACACCGCCCGAATGGGCCAAAAGACACGTGTCCCATTAGCACAACAGCACTCAAAGGAGTAACTCTATTTTAATACCACCTATCAAATTCATACTCCGTGCGCACTATATCATTCACAAATAACAACTCACTCATCCCACGATTTTCATATACTCATAAAGCACAATATAACCCGTATCTAGAAATTTCCTTACTTGAGTCATTCTCGAACTCCACCTCTACAAGTCATCACCGATTCCCAAGTATACTTCAGACCAAAACAAAAAAAATTGATACATAACCATGAATTGAATTGTCAATAGTAGGCTCCCCCACTTGGCTCAAAGCTATAGATTAAAATATTTTATATCTCACAATAACCATACTTTATTACTTCCTTAATACTGCAGTCAGTTCAACGAAAATTCTTCTCAAGCTCAAGACACACCAACCATAAAATACCCCAATCATCCGCTAATCTCGCATTCATTCTCTTAACACTCAAGTCAACTTTCTCAACCAGATTCAAATTCAAGTCTCAACACATACACCCCACTGGCAGAAAAGAAACTCTCTATTCACATCATAAAGAACACATCTGCATAGATTACTCCGCAGGATATAACCCACCTACTTAGTCTCAAATTGGCATCTTGTTATACCTTTTCTCAGCCACAATTACTATGAAATCACTTAATCTTTCTGAGTCCAAACTCATTAACCAGATACAAGAATTAATTTGCCCCAAAATTTAACAACGTGAAGGATATTTCAAAACATTCACACTCGAGATTGTACGTCACATCAAAACGAAAATAAAGCACCCAATGGCCTTCCTTTAGATTTCAAGAAAACACTTCTCGTCACATTCAAATCATCTTAACAAATCCCGCAGTCACATCATACTCATCACAAAGTCATTCCACCGATCATCGAGCCACAAATTCCACTCATAGGGACATTACTGGATATATTAGTCCAAATGTACAGATTACAACTGAAGCTACTGAGCCTAAGCTGCAGTCTAAACCTGGCCTCAAGTCCTCCAGACTGGCCCATCACCAAAAGACAGAATACACATCTTGAACCTCATTTATAAAATCACAAGTCGGCGAAGCACATCTGATACCGAGCGCTCATGTGCGCATACGAATGCATGGAAGGAATTCAAAGAGTTATGTTTCACGCTGAATCAATTACGCACGATAGAATACAAGAAAATAAAATTTTCCTAAGGGTTCGGCAGCCTCTCGAAGATAAGTACAGACGTCTCCATACCGATCTGCAAGATTCTACTAAACCTACTCATGACTTGTGAGACCTATGTCACCTAAAGCTCTGATACCAACTTGTCACGACCAAAAAATCTCACCTGTTGTGATGGCGCCTATATCAATACTAGGCAAGCCGAAAATCTCAATAAAATACCATATCATTTAATTTGAAAACAAAATAATTAAATTCAGCGGAAGAAATCTCAAAATTTCAAATATAACAATCCCAAAACCCGGTGTCACTGACTACATGAGCATCTAATATGAATAAAATGTTTGACTGATAAAAACCATTCTCTGAAAGTATAGAACAGTACAATAACTGAAGAAAAGAGAAACAAGGTCAATGGACGCCAAACAGCTACCTTGATATTCTCCAACTAATAGTACTCTGAAATCTAACAATCTCCGTGTCCGAAAGCACTTGGATTTGCATACGAGGTGCAGAGTGTAGTATGAGTACAACTAACTCAAAAAGTAACAAGACTAACCTTTGGGCTGAAAGCAATGATGAGCTCCACAGGTACAGTCCAGTATAAATAATGGTACAAAATGTAGACATGCTTTCAGATTTAATAGTTAAACTCAGTACAACAATATGACGTCTTAGTAGAAAGACCTCGTGTAAATACCGGTCATAAATTATCCGATCACTCGGTACTGTTTATGGCCAATCCAGCCCGGGGGTATTCCAACCCATATATAAATACACATCAACTGACGGTCAGTCACCTAGTACCGTATAAGGTCAATCCAGCCCTGGGATAATTTATCCCCAAATATAAATAATACGGACAAGATCCATGTTCAGGTAAACTCATTACAATACAAATAAGTAAGGCAAGTCCATGCCCTGGGAAAATCTATCCCATATATATATATATATATATATATATATATATATATATATATATATATATATATATATATATATATATATGTATGTAAGGCAAGTCCATGCCTTGGGAAGTCCATCTCGAATATCGATGATCCTCTACGCTCACTGGGGTGTGTACAGACTCCGGAGAGGCTCCTTTAGCCCAAGCGTAATACAAAGCCAATATGGCCTACTGCAGGCGGGCAGTCCCGATCCGTATAATAATAAAGCCTATAAGGCCTGCTGCAGGCGGGCAGCCCCGATCCATAAAATAGTAAAACCTATAAGGCCTGCTACTGGCGGGCAGCCCCGATCCATACAATAATGAGGTATAAAGCCATTATGGCCTGCTGCGTTGTGCAGCTCAATCCCATAAATATCCTCACAATGGACAATTATTATTGAGTGTGAAATATATATTTTTGAACAATTAATTCAACAACAACACGACCCCATGGGTCCCAAAAATATTGGTATATAGCCTAAACATGATCTTTATTACTAGCCTCATCTTAATTCCTCTACCACGTGCCACATGTTCAGATAATAACATGATTCTTTAATTTTACTACTTTACAAGATTTATTCAAGACATACTTTCTGTGGTGCACGTCTACATGTTCGTCACCTATCGTGTGTGTCACCTCCAAACAATTCATATCATACCAAATTCGGGGATTCATAACCTCAGAACCAAGTTTAGAAGTGTTACTTACCTCAACCCGTGTAATTCTTTATTCCACTATCCCCTTGCCACGTGAATTGATCTCCGAAAGCCTCGTATCTAGCCATAATTTATTCGATTCAGTCAATACCAATTATTGTAATTAATTCCATAAGGAAATACTAATTTTTTCAATAAAATCCGAAAGTAACTCAAAAATTGCCCGTGGGGCCCCCCCTCCCCGGTCTTGGAACCCGACAAAAGTTTCAAAATATGAACGCTCATCCAACCACGAGTCCAACCATACAAATTTCACCAAATTCCGACATCAACTTGACCCTCAAATCTTCAATTAAAGGCTTTGAAGATTTCTACCATTTTCAACCCAATCTTTACCCATTTGAACTCAACACTCTTTCCATAAAACTTATTGATACATATAAATAATACTCTTACACCCAAGAATCATACTCTTAATCACCCATCATTACCCAAACTCGAAATTAAAGATTATGGGTTAGAACCTTACCTCTTTGATGAAGAACTTGAGGGATTTCTTGTTGGATTTCAAGGCTTGCACAATAATTTTATGAACAAGAACCTTCATCTACTTCCTCTCTCTAGAACACTCTTACTTCTCTCTAAAATCATCAGATAATTTCCCCAAAATAAGCCCAAAACCTGTTTATCAAAATGGGGTCGGGTTATGAAAATAGAAAATTTACCCCTCCGAAAACAGGTAGGCGATCGCACAATGCCAAATAGGTATGCGGGTCGCACAATGGATCACAAAACTGATGCCCAGAAGTGGTGTGTGCTGGGCATATCGGCGACCATTTGGCGGTGCGGCTCGCATAATTGATTTGCGGTCGCACAATTTGCCGCATAATCTCATTTTTCCAGCTTTTGGTAATTTGGTCATAACTTCTTGTAGGAATGTCCAAATGGCAAACGGTTTGAAGTGTTAGAAACTAGACTCAAAGATGTTGCATTGGATAGGTAATAAACCATATAAAACTTCGTATCATGAGAGGTATGCTCATTTGAAGTTAGGTCTTATGCGAACTTACTTGAAACTTCCAACTTCTACATCCGATGCCGAAACCTATCGAATCAAGTCCGATTGACCTCAAATTTTGCACACACATCATAAATGACATACGGAGGTATTCTAATTTTCAGAATCGGATTCGGACCCCGATATCAAAAAGTCAACCCCCCGGTCAAACTTCCCAAGAATTCAACTTTCACCATTTCATGCCTAATTCCACTACGGAGCTCCAAATAATTTTCCGGATACGCTTCTAAGTCCAAAATCACCATACGGAGCTATTGGAATTATCAGAATTAAATTCCGAGGTCATTTACACATAAGTTAATATCCGGTCAACTTTTTAACTTAAGTTTTCAATTATCTGAAGCATGCGTAGAAGAGGAGGCATCTGGCTCAGCGCTACTATCCCGAAGGCGAAGTATAGAAATGCTAGGAGACGCACTCAGTGGAGAGGGAGAGGGGGTCGCTGATGAAAATGCTTGCGATCCAGACCACTGCTGCGATCCAAGTGGCTGTAATCTAGATGGATGCAAACCAGCTAATGGTGAAGAAAAATGGAGTAGATGACGGGTGTATCACCACATCGCCTTGTGACTCTGACCTGGTGTAGCCATGTAACTATATGCAGGATTATGTGGAGGAAAGGGGTATAGCCCTGTGGTGGAGAATGGTAAGAATACTGCTTGGAGGGTGAATGGTAGGTAGTCTGATGAGTAGATGGATGTGGTGAAAATATGTGTGCCTAGAAGATTGTTGTCGGCCATCAGCATCGGAGGGATGCAAGTGTGGAGTGGAAGAAAGCGAGGGTGTAACACTATCCTCATGATCAATACGCCTCTTATCCTTCCTAGACCTACCTCGACCCCTACCGATCATCTGTATAAATTAAAGAAAATGTTAGAATTGAGAATATAAATATATATAAGCTGAGAGCGCTTGAAAAACCTAACATGCTAGTCGTCTTCGAAATATCTTTCCTCGTCCAAAAATTCTTCCTCTTCACTTATTTTATTTTCATCAGGTGATTGTTCGTCCTCATTTTCTATGGTTGTTATTTCCTCTATATCAACTTTTTCTAATATGTGTTGAGGATGCTCCAAGTCATGTTCTAACTGATCGTCCACCATTTGGTTAACACTTGAGGTATCATTTTGGTAAGCAACATCTAGCACTTTCTCAACTTACACCCTACCAACAGGCTTTGTTTTGATTACAACCAACCAATCAGACTTATCCCTCCGCAATGGATATGGAGCATAATACACTTGCCTAACATTTTCAGCAATTATAAAAGGATCATAGCGATCATACTCCCTCTTTTTATTAACCTCAATTATGTCGTCTGTGAGTGTACATTTGTAACTCTTCTATGTGTTGGGTCAAATTACTTGCATCGAAAAAGTATGATCTTCTTATTTGGCCAACCTGAATATGATAATTCTAGAATCTCTTTGATCACACCATAATAATTATTTTTCCCATCTTGGTTGCCTTCACCACCTTTAACACACACCCTAATGTTATTGCTTTTTTTTATACTTGGAGCATTCATCTGTGTGAAATTTGTAATCATTCACAAAATACTTAGACGTAGTTGTAACCATAGGTGCAGGTCGCCAAGATATATCTTTCAAAAATTGATTTACACCATTATTTGGATTATTGACCTACATGTAGTATTAAAAAAATTACAAGTGAGCAAGTATATTCACAAGTGGCCAAGTATGTATATTGACATGTGAGCAAGTATGTAAGCTGCACTTACACAGTCTTTAAACCATGCCTCAAATGTAGAATATACATCATCATAGCCAAATTGACTCACGAAGTCACTGAGCGACACATTGAAAAATTTGTTAGTTGCATCAACCTAATTAAATAATAGTCCATGTAAATTAATATTACGTCAACACTTACTTAAGAAAGGGTTGAACTTCCAGCCAATTTAGCAATACATGATTTGAAGCTGATTTGTACTCCATACTACTTAGGCCCCTTTTTGATCGATCTTTAGAACCACGACATGGTTGATTGAATATGGACATTGGTGGATATAATAGATCATTCTCAATCACGACATTGTGCCGATTGGGCCTATTTCAAGCACATGGCACATGACTCTCGAAGTAGTAAGAACAAAAATGGGCAGTTTCCTTTGCAAGATAGGCTTTGCATATAGATCTTTCAATCTTATTCCTCTATTTAAACAAATAGTTTACACTTGCCTATAGTCCTGCACATTGTCATATTAGACGATAACGTTAAAAAAAATTTATAAGAATGAATCAAGGTTTGATCATTACCTCTAAAATGGATACATCCACCTGCATTTAACTGGACCTCCAAGTCGCGCCTCGTGTACATGGTGAATTAGAAGGTGTTCCATCACAACAAATAAACCACATGAAAATATTCTTTCAAACTTATTATTGATTACATGAATGTTCCAATTCATTTGAAATAGGTTTTCTTTCCTTAATGTGGTAGAACATAAGTCTTTGAAGAACAAACTTATCTCTGTGATGGGTTTCCAGATATTTTCAGGCAAACCATAAAATACAATAGGGATTAAAGTTTTCATGAAGATATGACAGTCATGACTTTTCATATGAGTCAGCTTTCCTTCAACCATATCGGCACGTTTTCCTAGATTTGAAGCATAGCCCTCAGGCATCTTTAGGTTCGTAACCTACTCACAAATCTGTCGTCTTTGTTCCAAAGTGAATGTGTAGCAGGTCTTGGGCTTGAACACCTTACCATTGTTCGCAGACTGCAAATGCAATTCAGGTCACCTGCAATATTCTTGTAAGTCCAGTCTAGCCTTCGCATTATCTTTAGTCTTATTCTTATCATCCATCACTGTATTGAACAAATTTTCAAAATAGTTCTTCTCAATATGCATGACATCAAGATTGTATCGGAGAAGATTATCCTTCCAATATGACAACTCCCAAAATATGCTCTATTTTGTCTGGTTATGGGTAACACCATATCCAGAGAATCTAGAAGGTGGAGCCTCGGTAGCTTTAGTGAAGTTCTGAACCCTCTCCTAAATTTCCTCACCGGACAAAATTGGAGGTGAAAAATATGTTCAACTGTATTCTTTTTAATGCATTATTTATCATTCTGAACTCATGATCAACTGGCAAGAACTGATGATGATAATCTGTAACAACCCTGCCGGTCGTTTTGAGTATTTAAGTCCCGTTCGGCAGCATAAGGCCATGTGCAGCTTCGTATTATGTGTATCGACTTGCGTGCGTAGTTGAATTTAGTTACCAGAGGATTCAAAGTGATTTGGGACACTTAGCCCCTAAAACGGAAGCTTAAGTCTTAGGATTTTGATCGCAGTCGGAACTATGTGAAGACGACTCCGGAATGGAGTTCTGTCGGTTCCGTTAGCTTTGTTGGATGATTTTGGAGGTCCGTAGCTTATTTAGGCTTGAATTGATGAAAGTCAAATTTTTTGAAATTTTGGACTGGTAGTGGAAATCTTGATATTGGAGTCGGAATCCTATTTCGGAAGTTGGATAGGTTCGTAATGTTGAATATGACTTGTGTGAAACATTTGAGGTCATTCGAACGTGGTTTGATAGGTTTCGGCATCGGTTGTAGGAATTTGAAGTTTCAAGTTCTTTAAGTTTGAATTAGAGGGTGATTCATGATTTTAGTGTTAGTTGATGTGATTTGAGGGCCCGACTTAGTTCGTATGGCATTTTAGGATTGGTTGGTATGTTTGGTTGAGATCCCATGGGCCTCGGGTGAGTTTCGAGTGCTTAACGGATCAAAAGTTGGATTTGTGTTATTGTAGAAGTCTTCAGGTATCTGGTATTTTCGCACCTGCGGTGATGAGACAGCAGGTGCGGAATCGCACGTGTGGAGAGGCAAGCGCAAATGCGTAAAAATAGAGAAGTGCCAGGGGTCGCAGGTGCGAGGTGAATACCGCATCTGCGATGCCCGCATATGTGTTAGGGTCATCGCAGGTGCGCAAGGTCCGCAGAAGGGGAAAGGATTTCCGCAGGCGCGCACGCGCAAGTGCGGTTATTTCATCGCAGGTGCGGAGGCAGAGGGGTCAAGTGATTTGTGCAGAAGCGCTCATCTTGTTCGCACAAGTGCGAGCCCAGGCTCTGCAGGTGCGCAAATGCCTGGGCAGTATTCAAAATCGAAGGGCTTCGTGATTTTTTGTCATTTTGGACTTTGCAAACTCGGTTTAGGGCGATTTGTGAGAGCATTTTTGAGGGATTTTCAGAGAAAGCTTTGGGGTAATGATTCCTAACTTGTTTTTTGTTGTATCCCATTAATCTATAGTTGTTTTTCTCCATTTAATTTCGGATTTTTGGGGTTGAAATTGGGAAACATTTGAAGAACTTCTTCAATAAAGATTTTGAGTTTTGAAAGGGGATTTGTGGTCGGATTTGAGTAATTCTTATATGGTTGGACTCATGAGTGAATGGGTGTTCATATTTTATAATTTTTAACCGATTCCGAGACGTGGGCCCGAGTCGACTTTTTAGGAAGGATGTCGGAAGTTTTACAAAAATTTTGATTTCATTAATTTGATTATCCTAATATAGTTTTATTTATGATATGAAATTGTTTTGGCTAGATTTGGGCCATTCGGAGTCAGATATTCGTGGGAAAGGCATTGTGACCGATTGATTGGGCTTGGTTCGAGGTAAGTATCTTGCCTAACCTTGTGTGGGAAATTTTTCCTTAGGATTTGAGTCTTCTATGTTGATTGTAGTCCATGTACGTGAGGTGACGAGTACGCGCTCGGACTTATTTGTGGAAAGTTGGACTTTTAGGGTGCCTAGGTCCTTATATTCACTGAGTATGAAGTTGTTCTTGATATGATTAAGTTCCTATTTACTAATTTCACCTCTACATGCTTTAATTAGAATTAATTGCTTTCAGGATTCTCTCTTATTGCCTATTTGACTCTTATTTGACTTGACTGAAGATTTTACATCCTCTATTGTCATGCTATCTTTTCATACTGCTTATCTTTATTTGGAATTATTATTATCTCATCCTATAATTTGTTCAGTCTTAATTGAGGTTATGATTATCTTTACGCTGCTTATCCTTAATTGAATTGTTGAATATCCTTCGAAATTCCTCAACCTTAAAAGAAGTTTTAGATATCCTATATCTTAGTCGACTTGTTTTATTTGGAAATTATTTGACTCGTGTTAGATTCCCCGTTGTTAAAAAGTATATTGTGGGATCGTTGCTACATATTAGTTTTCCCTTGTTGAGCTATTCTCTTTACGCCTAACATCCTTTACTGTGGTTATTCCTTGTGAATTGGTTCTACCGTTTCTTTGTGAATTAAAGTTCTTGAGTTGATTTACTTGTCGTACTTTGTATTATTGTCATTGTTGTTGTTGTTGTACTTGTTGTGGTGATGCACGAGGTTTCTACCATGCGGTTGTTGTTATGGGGTTGCTCGAGGTTTCTGTCGTGCTATTGTTACTATTGATATTTGCAAATACGGTATGACAAGGCGGGATATGTGTGTGTGTATATATATATATATATATGGGTTGCGCATGTGGCGAGACAAGATGGGAACATTATTATGCACGTGTGCCGAGAGAAGGCGGGTATTTATGTTACTATTAAACATGTGGCGAGACAAGGTGGGCTGTGTCAGAGATTGATTTGTGATGATTTGTGACCTGGGGGCATTCTTGTTGTTGATATTACTATAGTGGTATACATACCTATGTGAGCTTTATCTTGTGAAAGCTATGAGAAAATATTCTACGTGTTGTCCGTTCTTTTTCCTTATGCTTATTTGCTGATATGGGTTATGTTAGGGCACTTGCACAAGCATACATGTAGTTAAGCACTCTTATCGGATCCGAGGTATTCTTGATATTGCCGAGCATAGATGCTCACCCTTGTTTACTTGCCTTCTATGTGAGAATGACTCTATTGGCACGTGAGTCGTCAGTGCAGTTATGAGGTGTTATGAGGGAACAAGATGCCAAGTGTTAGGGTTCTGGCATTGAGACCCGTGAGTTGTGATTTATTCGAGGTTCGCTACCTCGTGGAGTTGTTGACTAAAACCTAATTTAAATGCGGTTGTAGTTGCTGAGTTATTACTTGTCCTTGCTGTATTTGTAATTCCGGATTTAGGTTGTGTTCCATTCACTTTTCTGTGTCATTTTCATGATATTCCGCTGATACTTGTTGTTTCCTTCCTTATTGCCATTACTGTATTGTGAGCCATATTGCATAGTATTTATGTAGACATCATACTTATGTTGTTCATATACTTATACATGTTCAGTTTATTAGACCAGAGGGTGTCTTGACTGTTCCTCATCACTACTCCACCGAGGTTAGTCTTGATACTTATTGAGCACCGCTGTGGTGTGATCATTCTACACTTTTGCACATTTTTGTGCAGATCCAGTTACTTGTTCGTTAGCTAGCTGTGTGGACTGTTGCTGTGGAGACTCAAGGTAAACCTGTTGCTGCATTCACAGGCTTTGGAGTCACCTTCCTATTTTGTATTCACACCGTTATACCTATTTCCAAACAGTTATATTTAGAGGTTTTCTAGCAATCACTCTGTAGAGCTTATGACTTGTACTACCGGTTTTGAGAATTGTAAAAGATTTCTATTTAAATAATGTTGTTGTTTCAATTATTGTTAGGCTTACCTAGTCCCTAAGACTAGTGCCATCACGATACCCAAACGGAAGGGAAATTGGGAAATTGCCTATTTGACTCTTATTTGACTTGACTGAAGATTTTACATCCTCTATTGTCATGCTATCTTTTCATACTGCTTATCTTTATTTGGAATTATTATTATCTCATCTTATAATTTGTTCAGTCTTAATTGACGTTATGATTATCTTTCCGCTGCTTATCCTTAATTGAATTGTTGAATATCTTTCGAAATTCCTCAACCTTAAAAGAAGTTTTAGATATACTATATCTTAGTCGACTTGTTTTATTTGGAAATTATTTGACTCGTGTTAGATTCCCTGTTGTTGAAAAGTATATTGTGGGATCGTTGCTACATATTAGTTTTCCCTTGTTGAATTATTCTCTTTACGCCTAACATCCTTTACTGTGGTTATTCCTTGTGAATTGGTTCTACTGTTTCTTTGTGAATTAAAGTTCTTGAGTTGATTTACTTGTCGTACTTTGTATTATTGTCATTGTTGTTGTTGTACTAGTTGTGGTGATGCACGAGGTTTCTGTCATGCGGTTGTTGTTATGGGGTTGCACGAGGTTTCTGCCGTGCTGTTGTTACTATTGATATTTGCACATGCGGCGTGATAAGTATATATATATATATATATATATATATATATATATATATATATATATATATATATATATATATATATATATGTGTGTGTGTGTGTGGGTTGCACATATGGTGAGACAAGGTGGGAATATTATTATGTACGTGCGCCGAGACAAGGCGGGCATTTATGTTACGATTGCACACGTGGCGAGACAAGGTAGGCTATCTCAGGGATTGATTTGTGATGATTTGTGGCCTGGGGGAATTCTTGTTGTTGATATATGTGTAGTGGTATACGTACCTGTGTGAGCTTTATCCTGTGAAAGCTGTGAGAAAATATTCTATGTGTTGTCCGTTCCTTTTCCTTATGCTTATTTGCTGATATGGATTATGTTAGGATACTTGCACAAGCATACACGTAGTTAAGCACTCTTATCGGATAAGAGGTGTTCTTGATATTGTCGAGCATAGATGCTCACCCTTGTTTACTTACCTTCTATGTGAGAATGACTTTATTGGCACGTGAGTCGTCAGTGCGGTTATGAGGTGTTATGAGGGCACAGGATGCCAAGTGTTAGGGTTCAGGTATTTAGACTCGTGAGTTGTGATTTGTCTGAGGTTCGGTACCTCGTGGAGTTATTGACTAAAACCTTATGTAAAAACGGTTGTAGTTGCTGAGTTATTACTTGTCCTTGCTGTATTTGTAATTCAGGATTTAGGTTGTGTTCCATTCACTTTTCTGTGTCATTTTCATGATATTCCGCTGATACTTGTTGTTTCCTTCCTTATTGCCATTACTGTATTGTGAGCCATATTGCATAGTATTTATGTAGACATCATACTTATGTTGTTCATATACTTATACATGTTCAGTTTATTAGACCAGAGGGTGTCTTGACTGTTCCTCATCACTACTCCACCGAGGTTAGTCTTGATACTTACTGAGCACCGCTGTGGTGTGCTCATTCTACACTTTTGCACATTTTTGTGCAGATCCAGTTACTTGATCGTTAGCTAGCTGTGTGGACTGTCGCTGTGGAGACTCAAGGTAAACATGTTGCTGCGTTCGCAGGCTTTGGAGTCACCTTCCTATTTTGTATTCACACTGTTATACCTATTTCCAAACAGTTGTATTTAGAGGTTTTCTAGCATACACTCTGTAAAGCTTATGACTTGTACTACCGGTTATAGGAATTGTAAGAGATTTCTATTTAAATAATGTTGTTGTTTCAATTATTGTTAGGCTTACCTAGTCCCTAAGACTAGGTGCCATCACGATACCCAAACGGAAGGGAAATTGGTTCGTGACACAATCAAACCATGACTGCTTTCGTCCATGTCTTAAAATGAACGCTTTACCATTTTCCAAGCAGTAAGGACAAGCTAACTTTTTAGCAGTCATCCACCCAGACAATATTCCATACGCATGAAAATCATTAATGGTCCACATTAAATTAGCACGCAATTTAAATTTTGCTTAGTTGGTATGTCATATGTCTCGTGTCACGGCCCAAAACCCATTATAGGTCGTGATGATGCCCAACGTCGCCGTTAGACAAGCCAACAGTGAACTATCAACTGTCACGACCCAATTCTCCCTCCATAAGACGTCGTGATGGCACCTAGTCTCTACGACTAGGTAAGCCTAATAAAATGCGGAAATAACAAAAATGGAAGTAAAACTTAACAACTAACTGCAACAGATAACTAAATAACTGGTAACAATGCCGCTCGGCATGTACAATAACCAACACTCTAGTAATACATAGTATTCCCAAAACCCGTAATCATAAGTCACAAGCTACAAAAGGAAACTAGTATCTCTATACACCAGAGTCTAACAAAAGAAGTACATAAGGTAATTGACATAGGGGAGAATAGAGGGGGACTCCGAGGTTTGCGGACGCGGCAGATGTACCTTGAAGTCTCTGTACAACAGCAAGCACTCTCAGCTAATGGCGGGGCTGATAAGAAGCACCTAGATCTGTACACAAAACATGTGTAAAAGAGTAGCATGAGTACACCACAAGGGTACCCAGTACATGCCAAGCCTAACCTCGGTAGAGTACTGATGAGGTCAGGTCTGGGACCTACTGGGATACACTAATAAGATAGATGATATAATAAAATGAAGTAGAACGGAGAAGTTAACAGAAAGTATTCACAAGGAAATAACAACACAGCACAATGTGATAACGATAGGGGCACTCTCGAGATACCATCTCGTAGTCCCAAAAGTAAATACTCAACAGGGGATCTCCCAAGATACCGTCTCGTAGTCCCAAAAGTAAATATGCAGGGAGAAATCCCGAGGTACCGTCTCGTAGTCTCAAAAGTAAATGTACAGGGAGAACTCCTGAGGTACCGCCTCATAGTCTCAAAAGTAAATGTCAGGGAGAACTCCCGAGGTACCGTCTCGTAGTCTCAAAAATAAACACACAGCTCAAACCGATAAATACAACACTTACAGCAAGAATCCTACAGTTAAGACTGATAAAATCAAGGAGAAATAGGAAATCAACTAGGCATGTTGCACAAAGTTCAAATAAGCAGTTAAAGCACATAGACATGCGATATTAGACTAAGCGGGATAACTACACATGCTGGTATAACTCAATTAAGATGAAAACATGTTACTACTTAGTAAATATCGGGTATTACAGCAAGTAGCCCATATACGCACTCGTCACCTCAGGTACACGGTGCTCACATATCACAACGGTACCAAATCCTAAGGGGATTTCCCCCACATAAGGTTAGGCAAGCCACTTACCTCGAACCATACTCAATCAATCTGTAAGAATGCCTTTTCCTCGATTATCCGACTCTGAATGACCCAAAACTAGCCAAACACAATAACATATCATAAATACAACTACAATAGACTAATCTAATTAATGAATTCAAGACTTTAACAAGAAATTCGAAAATCGCCCTAAAAAGCCTCCCCGGGCCCACGACTCGGAATCGGGTAAAAGTCATAAAATATGAACACCCATTCACTTACGAGTTCACTCGTACCAAAATTATCCAAATTCGATATCAAAATTCCAATCAAAACTCAAAAACTTAGTTGAAGAACTTCTCCCATTTTCCCCCAAATTTCTCAACCAAATTCCTTAATTAGATGATGAATTCAACTATAGGTTAGTGGAATATAACCATAAACGAGTTAAGAATCATTATCCCAAAGTTTCTCTAAAAAATCCTTGAATTATCGCCTTAATCCAAGCTCTCAAAGTCCCAAAATTAAAAATGGGATAAAACCCTCGATCATGGCCCTTTTCTTCCCAGCGATTTCGCATCTGCGAGCTTCCAGTCGCACCTGCGACGCCACACCTGCGAAAATTCCATCGCAGGTGTGGAAATAACTTATGGTATCTGGGACCACTTCTGCGATCAGGTGGCCGCACCTGTGTGTGCACACCTACGGACAATGGTTCGCTTCTACGGTCTTCCCCCATGCATGCGGTTCCTCTAGCGCATTTGCGGACATCGCAGATGTGACACTTTCCTTGCACCTGAGACCCCTGACCAAACCTCCCAACTCCGCTTCTGTGCTCCTCGATTCGCACATGTGTGCCCTCACCTGCGGCCAACCCCACCGCAGGTGCGATAACACCAAAATTTAAAAAACTTCCGCAATTACACAAGTCCAATATTTCGATCTGTTAAGCATCCGAAACACACCCGAGGCCCCCGGGACCTCAGCCAAACATACCAACAAGTCCTGAAACATCATACAAACTTTGTCGAGCCCTAAAATCACATCAAACAACGCTAAAAATACGAATCACCCTCCAATTCAAACTTAATGAACTTTGAAACTTTAAACTTCTACAAAGGATGCCGAAACCTATCAAACCACGTCCGATCGACCTCAAACTTTGCACACAAGTCATAATTGACATTTTGGACCTACTCCAACTTTCGGAATCGGAATCCGACCTCGATATCAAAAAGTCCACTACCGGTCAAAATTCCAAAAATTTAACTTTCGCCATTTCAAGCCTAATTTAACTACAGACCTCCAAAACACAATCCGGACACACTCCCAAGTCCAAAATCACCCAACAGAGCTAACAGAACTGATGAAACTCCATTGTGGAGTCATCTTCACACAGTTCTAACTAATGTCAAAATCCTAAGACTTAAGCTTCTATTTTAGGGTCTAAGTGTCCCAAACCACTCTGAAACCATAACAAAACATCCCAGCAAGTCACATAAGCAGAAAAAGATACGGGGGAAGTAGTAAATAGGGGATCGAGGCTAATACACTCAAAACGACCGGCCGGGTCGTTACATCCTCCCCCTCTTAAAACAATCATTCGTCCTCGAACGAGCATAGAGACATACTTGAAGTGGTAAAAAGATGAGGATAGCGGTTGCGCATATCATGCTCGGTCTCCTAAGTCGCCTCCTCGACCGTCTGACCCCTCCACTGAACCTTCACGGAAGCAATGTTCTTTGACCTCAGCTTTCGAACTTGCCTGTCAAAAATAGCCACCGACTCCTCAACATAAGATAAATCCTTGTCTGACTGGACTGAGTTAAAATCCAACACATGAGACGGATCGTTGTGACACTTCCGTAGCATGGAAGCATGGAATACTGGGTGAACTGCGGAGATACTACGTGGTAGTGCAAGTCTGTAAGCCACCTCCCTAACCCTCTTAAGAATCTCGAAAGGCCCGATATAACTAGGACTCAACTTGCCCTTCTTTCCGAACCTCATAATACCCTTCATGGTCAAAACCCAGAGCAAGACCCATTCCCCAACCATGAATGCAACATCACAAACCTTCCGATCCGCATAACTCTTCTGTCTAGACTAGGCTGTGCGAAGTCGATCCGAAATCACCTTAACCTTTTCCAAATCATCTTGAACCAAGTCTGTGCCCAATAACCTAGCCTCGTCCGGTTTGAACCAACCCACTGGAGACCAACACCGCCTACCATACAGAGCCTCATACGGTGCCATCTGGATACTTAACTGATAACTGTTGTTGTAGGCACACTCTGCAAGTGGCAAGAACTGATCCCACGAACCTCCAAACTCCATCACACACGCACGGAGCATATCCTCTAATATTTGAATAGTGCGCTCGGACTGCCCGTCCGTCTGAAGGTGAAATGTTATGCTCAACTAAACCCGAGTACCCAACTCATGTTGTACAGCCCTCCAGAACAGTGATGTAAACTATGTACCCCGGTCAGAGATGATAGATATCGGTATGCCATGAAGCTTGACAATCTCGCGGATATAACTTCGAGCCAACTGCTCGGAAGAATAGGTAGTCATCACAGGAATGAAATGAGCTGACTTGGTCAGTCTATCCACAATCACCCAAACTGCATCAAACTTCCGCTGAGTCCGTGGAAGGCCAACAACGAAATCCATAGTGATCCGCTCCCATTTCCACTCTGGAATCTCTAACTTCTGAATCAATCCGCCTGGCCGCTGATGCTCATACTTTACATGATGGCAATTCAGACACCGAGCTACATATTTCACTATGTCATTCTTCATTCTCCTCCACCAGTAATGCTGTCTCAAGTCCTGATACATCTTTGCAGCACCCGGATGAATGGAGTACTGCGAACTGTGAGCCTCCTAGAGAATCAACTCACTCAAACCATCTACATTGGGCACACATAGCTTGCCCTGCATCCTCAGTGCACCATTATCTCCAATAGTGACCTCTGTAGCATCACCGTGCAGAACCATATCCTTGAGGACAAGCAGATGAGGGTCATCATACTGACGCTCCTTGATACGATCATTAAGAGAAAACCGAGAGACCATACAAGCCAATACTCGACTCGGCTCTGAAATATCCAATCTTACAAACTGGTTGGCTAAGGCCTGAACATCCAATACCAATGGCCTCTCTGCTGCTGGTAGATATGCTAAGCTCCCCCAACTCTCCGCCCGACGACTCACGGCATCGGCCACTATATTGGCCTTCCCGGGATGGTACAAAATAGTGATATCAAAATCCCTAAGCAGCTCCAACCACCTCCGCTGACGCAAGTTAAGATCCTTCTATTTGAACAGATGTTGCAAACTCCGGTGATCGGTGTAAATCTCACAAGGGACACCATACAAATAGAGCCGCCAAATCTTCAAGGCATGAACAATAGCTGCTAACTCAATGTCGTGGACAAGATAGTTCTTTTCATGCACCTTCAGCTGTCTAGATGCGTAGGCAATCACCCTACCATCCTGCAGCAACACCGCACCGAGACCAATCCGCGACGCATCACAATATATATGGTATAAGACCCCGAACCTGTAGGCAATAATAATACTGGGGCTGTAGTCAAAGTTGTCTTGAGCTTCTGAAAGCTCTCCTCGCATTCCTCTGTCCACCTGAACGGAGCACCTTTCTGGGTTAGCCTGGTCATAGGTGCTGCAATAGATGAAAATTCCTCTACAAATTGACGGTAATACCCCACCAAACCAAGAAAACTCCGGATCTCCGTAGCTGAGGACAGTCTGGGCCAACTCTGTACTGCTTCAACCTTCTTCGGATAAACCTTGATCCCATCACTCGATACTACATGACCTAAAAATTCCACTGAGTCTAGCCAAAACTCACACTTTGAAAATTTTGCATATAACCTATTTTCTCTCAGGGTCTGAAGCACAATCATCAGGGGCTGCTCGTGATCCTCCCGAGTCCGGGAGTACACCAGAATGTCGTCAATAAACACAACGATGAATGTGTCAAGATAGGGTCGGAACACACTGTGTATCAAGTGCATGAATGAGGTTGGGGCGTTGGTGAGCCCAAATGACATCCCAAGAAACTCGTAGTGACCATACCGAGTCCTAAAAGTAGTCTTAGGGATATCTGGCTCCCGAATCTTCAACTGGTGGTAGCCTGAATGTAATTCAATCTTGGAAAACATCATGGCACCCTGTAACTGATCAAATAAGTCATCAATACGATGCAATGGATACCTGTTCTTCACTGTAACTTTGTTCAGCTGGCGATAATCAATGTACATACGCATAAAACTATCCTTTTTCTTCACAAACAAGACTGGAGCATCCCAAGGTGATACACTGGGCCGAATGAAGCCCTTATCAAGCAACTCCTGTAACTGCTCCTTCAACTCATTCAATTCAGGAGGAGCCATACAATATGGAGGAATAGAGATGAGCTGGGTGCCTGGCAACAAATCAATGCCAAAATCAATATCTTGGTCGGGCGGCATGCCC
The DNA here is from genome assembly GCF_000715075.1 of Nicotiana tabacum. Taxonomy (NCBI): domain Eukaryota; kingdom Viridiplantae; phylum Streptophyta; class Magnoliopsida; order Solanales; family Solanaceae; genus Nicotiana; species Nicotiana tabacum. The sequence goes on along the minus strand of NC_134096.1, from coordinate 149,600,468 downwards.
GGAGGATCAGTTGGAAATACAACTGGAAAGTCCCTCACTACTGGAACTGACTCAACTGTAGGGGTATCAATATTGGCATCTCTCACATAAGCTAGATACGCGTCACACCCCTTCTCAACCATTCGTTGAGCTTTAAGAAATGAAATAACTCTATTGGGAGTATACTCTAAGGTACATCTCCACTCTAATCGTGGTAATCGTGGCATAGCTAGCATTATGGTCTTAGCGTGACAATCAAGAATAGCATAATGGGGAAACAACCAGTCCATGCTCAAAATAATATCAAAGTCTACCATGCTGAGAAATAATAAATCGGCCCTGGTCTCAAAACCACTAAGAACAACCAAACATGACCGATACACACGGTCAACAACAATAGAATCTCCTATAGGTATAGATATATAAACAGGAGAACATAAAGAATCACGGGCTACGCCCAAATATGGAGCAAAATAAGAGGACACATAGGAACAAGTGGAGCCTGGGTCAAATAAAACCGATGCATATCTATGACAGACTGGAACAATACCTGTAATGACAGAGTCAAAAGCAACTGCCTCTGTACGAGTAGGAAGAGCATAATATCTGGCCTGGCCTGGCCTCCCCCTCTGGGGCGACCTCTACCTCCCCGATCTCCACCTCGAGCTGGCTGAGCAGGTGGGGTGGTAGCTGGTGCTGTAATCATAGTCTGAGGACCCGGTGGAATACGCGGTGGCTGAGAAGTCTGTGGAGGTGCACCCCTCCTAAGTCTGGGGCAATCCCTCACCATATGGCAAGTGTCTCCACACTCAAAACAAGCTCTCAAAGGGCGTGGCTGCTGCGACTAGATCGGGCTAGGTCTGCTGGACTGACCGTTAAAAGCACCCCGTGCAGGAGGTGCACTAGATACATGTGGTGCATAATAAGGCTCCTGGGGCATAGAAGGGGCTGGAATACCACTGACGGATGGAAGAGATGAATGGACGAGGCGACTCATATAACCCCTACCATGACGAATTGCAGCTGGGGCACGAGTACCACTATAAGTGCCAGACTCTCGAGACCTCTTGGCCTCCATCTCCTCTCTCTCCCGAGCAAGCATACCCTCTAATCTCCTAGTAATACTCACAACCTGCTGGTAAGAAATATCCATCTCCAACTCCCGGGCCATGCTAAGCCTGATACTGGGGTGGTGTTACTCAATAAACCGACGAACCCTCTCTCGAACTATAGCAACCAAGGCTGGTGCATGTCGGGCCAAATCGCTGAAGCGAACTGCATACTCTGACACAGTCATAGCACCTTGGTGCAACTGCTCAAAATCCGCACGCCATGTGTCTCTGAGACTCTGGGGAACATACTCACTCAAGAACATGTCCGAGAACTGGGTCCATGTAAGTGAAGCTACCTCAACTGGACTACCCATCTCATAAGCACGCCACCACTGATAGGCTGCTCCTCTAAACTGGAATGTAGTAAAAGAAACCCCACTCGACTCCGCTACGCCCATAGTACGAAGAATACGGTGACAATTCTCCAGAAAACCCTGGGCATCCTCTAATAAGCTAAAGTGCTGAACTTGCACAGAAACGAGGCTAGAGTCTCCTAGAAGGCTGGTGCAGCAACAAGAATCTCAGGTGTCTGCCCTCCAGCTGGAGCTACTGGGGGCTCCTCTGTAGCAGCTCATGCGGGTGCTCTAGCTGCACCACATGGACGTCCTCGGCCTCTACCCTGGACCCAGCCTCTTGCGGTTCTAGCAGGGGGCGCGGGTGCCTGGTCATCAGATCAGCATGTACGTGTCCTCACCATCTGTGAGAGAATAGAATACAGAAGCTTAGAAAATGATAAGGAAACAAAGAAGTGTAATTTCCCTAGCAGTTCCATATCCTCCCGAAGATAAGTAAAGACGTCTTCGTACCGATCCGCGAGACTCTAACAAAAAGGCTTGTGACTCACAACACATATGAACATAGAGCTCTGATACCAACTTGTCATGACCCAATTCTCCCTCCGTAAAACGTCGTGACGGCACCTAGTCTCTACGACTAGCTAAGCCTAACAAAATGCGGAAATAACAAAAATAGAAGTAAAACTTAACAACTAACTGCAACAAATAACTAAATAATTGGTAACAATGCCACTCGACATTTACAATAACCAATACTCTAGTAATACACAATATTCCCAAAACTTGAAATATCATAAGTCACAAGCTACAGAAGGAAACTAGTATCTCTATACAACAGAGTCTAACAAAAGAAGTACAGAAGGTAATTGACATAGGGGAGAATAGAGGGGGACTCCGAGGTTTGCAGACGCGGCAGATATACCTTGAAGTATCCATATAATAGCAAGCGCTCTCAACTAATAGCAGGGCTGATAAGAAGCACCAGGATCTGCACACAAAACATGTGCAGAAGAGTAGCATGAGAGCACCACAAAGGTACCCAGTAAGTGCCAAGCCCAACCTCGGTAGAGTAGTGATGAGATCAGGTCTAGGCCCTACTGGGATACACTAACAAGATAAATGATATAATAAAATGAAGTAGAATAGAGATGTTAACAGAAAGTATTCACAAGGCAATAACAACACAGCACAATGTGATAACAACAGGGGCGCTCCCGAGATACCGTCTCGTAGTCCCAAAAGTAAATACTCAACAAGGGATCTCCCGAGATACCGTCTCGTAGTCCCAAAAGTAAATATGCAGGGAGAACTCCCGAGGTACTGCCTCGTAGTCTCAAAAGTAAAGGGGCAGGGAGAACTGCCGAGGTACCACCTCGTAGTTTCAAAAGTAAATGTGCAGGGAGAACTCCCGAGGTACCGCCTCGTAGTCTCAAAAGTGAACACACAGCTCAAACCAATAAATACAACAGTTACAGAAAGAGTCCTAAAGTTAAGACTGATAAAATCAAGGATAAACAGGAAATCAACAAGGCATGCTACACAGAGTTCAAATAAGCAGTTAATGAATGTAGATATGCGATATTAGACTTAGCAGGATAACTACACATGCTCGTATAACTCAATTAAGATGAAAACATGTTACTAGTCAGTAAATATTGGGTATTACAACAAATAGCCCGTGTACGCACTCGTCACCTCATGTACACGGGCGCTCACATATCACAACAGTACCAAATCCTAAGGGGATTTCCCCTACACAATGTTAAGCAAGCCACTTACCTCGAACCAAGCTCAATCAATCCGTAAGAATGCCTTTTCCTCGATTATCCGACTCCGAATGGCCTAAATCTAGCCAAACACAATAACATATCATAAATACAATTATAATAGACTAATCTAACTCATGAAATCAAGACTTTAACAAGAAATTCGAAAATCTCCCTCAAAAGCCTCCCCGGGCCCACGACTTGGAATCGGGTAAAAGTCACAAAATATGAACATCCATTCACTCACGAGTTCACTCGTACCAAATTTATCCAAATTCGATATCAAAATCCCAATCAAAACTCAAAAATATACCTGAAGAACTTCTCCCATTTCCCCCCAAATTTCACAACCAAATTCCTTAATTATATGATGAATTCAACTATAGATTAGTGGAATATAACCATAAACGAGTTAAGAATCATTACCCCAAAGTTCTCTCTGAAAAATCCTTGAATTATCGCCTTAATCCGAGCTCTCAAAATCCAATAATTGAAAATGGGATAAAACCCTCGAACTTGGCCATTTTTCGCCTAGCGATTTCGCATCTGCGGGCTTCCAGTCGCACCTGCGACGCCGCACCTGCGAAAATTCCATCGTAGGTGCGGAAATGACTTAAGGTATCCGGGACCGCTTCTACGATCAGGTGGCCACACCTGCATGTGCGCACCTGTGGACAATGGTACGCTTCTGCGGTCTTCCCCCGCGCATGCAGTTCCTCTAGTGCATCTGCGGACATCGCAGACATTTTCCTCGCACCTACGACCCCTGTCCAAACCTCCCAGCTCCGCTTTCATGCTCCTCGATTCGCACATGCGTGTTCGCACCTGTGGCCAACCCCACCGCAAGGGCGATGATATTAGAAGTTGAAAAACTTCAGCAGTTACACAAGTCCAATTGTTTTATCCGTTAAGCATCCGAAACACACCCGAGGCCCCTAAGACCTCAACCAAACATACCAACAAGTCCTAAAACATCATACGAACTTAGTCAAGCCCTTAAATCACATCAAACAATGCAAAAAACACAAATCACCCTCCAATTCAAACTTAATGAACTTTGAAACTTCAAACTTCTACAACTGATACTGAAACCTATCAAACCACGTCCGATTGACCTCAAATTTTGCACACAAGTCATAATTGACATTTTGGACCTACTCCAACTTCCAGAATCGGATTCCGACCCCGATATCAAAAAGTCCACTACCGGTCAAACTTCCCAAAAAATTCAACTTTCGCCATTGCAAGCCTAATTTAGCTACAGACCTCCAAAATAAAATCTGGACACGCTCCCAAGTCCAAAATCACCCAATGGAGCTAACGGAACCAACAAAACCTCATTCCAGATTCGTCTTTACATAGTTCCAACTACGGTCAAAATCCTAAGACTTAAGCTTCTATTTTAGGTACTAAGTATCCCAAATCACTCCGAAACACTAACAAAATCTCCCGGCAAGTCACATAAGCAGAAAATGATACGGGGGAAGTAATAAATAGGGGATCAGGGCTAATATAGTCGAAACGACCGGTTGGATCGTTACATCCTCCCCCTCTTAAAATAATCGTTCATCCTTGAATGAGCTTAGAGACATACCTGAAGTGGTGAAAAAATGAGGATAGCGGCTACGCATATCATTCTTGGTCTCCCAAGTCTCCTACTCGACCGGCTGACCCCTCTACTGAACCTTCACGGAAGCAATGTTCCTTGACCTCAGCTTTAGAGCCTGCCTGTCCAAAATAGCCATCGGCTCCTCAACGCATGGAACGGATCCTAAAATCCTTGACCTCAGCATAAATCCTTGTCTGACTAGACTGAGCTAAAATCCAACACATGAGACGGATCGTTGTGATACTTCCGTAGCATGGAAACATGGAACACTGGTGAACTGCGGAGATACTATGTGGTAGTGCAAGTCTGTAAGCCACCTCCCCAACCCACTCAAGAATCTCGAAAGGCCCGATATACCTAGGGATCAACTTTCCCTTCTTTCCGAACCTAATAATACCCTTCATGGGTGAAACTCGGAGCAAGACCCGTTCCCCAACCATGAATGCAACATCGCAAACCTTCCGATCCGCATAACCCTTCTGTATGGACTGAGCTGTGCGAAGTCGATCCTAAATCATATTAACCTTTTCCAAAGCATCTTCAATCGAGTTTGTTCCCAATAGCCTAGCCTCGCCTAGTTCGAACCAACCCACTAGAGACCGACACCGCCTACCATACAGAGCCTGATACGGTACCATCTGGATGCTCGACTGATAACTGTTGTTGTAGGCAAACTCCACAAGTGGCAAGAACTGATCCCACGAACCTCCAAACTCCATCGCACACGCACGGAGCATATCCTCTAATATCTGAATAGTGCGCTCAGACTGCCCATCCGTCTGAGGGTGAAATACTGTGCTCAACTCAAATCGAGTACCCAACCCCTATTGTACAGCCCTCCAAAACCGTGATGTAAATTGCGTACCCCGGTCAGAGATGATAGATATCGGTATGCCATGAAGCTTGACAATCTCGAGGATATAAATTCGAGCCAACTGCTCGGAAGAATAGATAGTCATCATAGGAATAAAATGAGCTGACTTGGTCAGTCTATCCACAATCACCCAAACTGCATCAAACTTCCTCTGAGTCCATGGAAGCCCAACAACGAAATCCATAGTGATCCGCTCCCATGTCCACTCCGAAATCTTTAACTTCTGAATCAATCCGCCTGGCCGCTGATGCCCATACTTCACCTGCTGGCAATTCAGACACCGAGATACATATTCCACTATGTCTTTCTTCATTCTTCTCCACCAGTAATGTTGTCTCAAGTCCTGATACATCTTTGCAGTACCTGGTTGAATGGAGTACCGCGAACTGTGAGCCTCTTAGAGAATCAACTCACGCAAACCATCTACATTGGGCACACATAGCCTGCCATGCATCCTCAGTGCACCATCATCTCCAATAGTGACCTCCATAGCATCACTGTGCTGAATCGTGTCCTTGAGGAGAAGCGTATGGGGGTCATCATACTGACGTTCCCTGATACGATCATAAAGAGAAGACCGAGAGACTATACAAGCCAATACTCAACTCAGCTCCAAAATATCAAATCTAATTAACTGGTTGACTAAGGCCTGAACATCCAATGCCAATGGCCTCTCTGCTGCGGGTAGATATGTTAAGCTCCCCAAACTCTCCGCCCTGCGACTCAAGGCATCGGCCACCACATTGGCCTTCCCGAGATGGAACAAAATGGTGATATCATAATCCTAAAGTAGCTCCAACCACCTCTGCTGACGCAAGTTAAGATCCTTCTATTTGAACAGATGTTGCAAACTACGATGATCGGTGTAAATCTCACAAGGGACACCGTACAAATAGTGCCACCAAATCTTCAAGGCATGAACAATAGCTGCTAACTCAAGGTCATGGACAGGATAGTTCTTCTCATGCACCTTCAGTTGTCTAGATGCGTAGGCAATCACCCTACTATCCTGCATCAACACTGCACCGAGACCAATCCACGACTCATCACTATATACAGTATAAGACCCTGAACATGTAGGCAATACCAATACTGGGGCTGTAGTCAAAACTGTCTTAAGCTTTTGAAAGCTCTCCTCGCACTTCTCTGTCTACCTGAATTGAGAACCCTTCTGGGTCAGCCCGGTCATAAGTGCTGCAATAGATGAGAAGCCCTCTACAAATCGACGATAATACCCTGCTAAACCAAGAAAACTTCGGATTTCCGGAGCTGAGGAAGGTCTGGGCAACCTCTGCACTACTTCAACCTTCTTTGGATCCACCTTGATCCCATCACTCGATACTACATGCCCCAAAAATGCCACTGAGTCTAGCCAAAACTCTCACTTTGAGAATTTTTCATATAACCTCTTTTCTCTCAGGGTCTGAAGCGCAGTCATTAGGTGCTGCTCATGATCCTACCGAGTTCGGGAGTACACCAGAATGTCATCAATAAACACAACGATGAATGAGTCAAGATAGGGTCGAATAACACTGTGCATCAAGTGCATGAATACTGCTGGGGCATTGGTTATCCCAAATGACATCACAAGAAAATCGTAGTGACCATACCGAGTCCTAAAAGCAGTCTTCGGGATATCTGGCTCTATAATCTTCAAATGATAGTAGCCTGAACGTAAGTCAATCTTGGAAAACACCCTGGCACCCTATAACTGATCAAATAATTCATCAATACGAGGTAATGGATACATGTTTTTCACTATTACTTTGTTCAGCTGGCGATAATCAATGCACATACACATAAAACCATCCTTTTTCTTCACAAACAAGACCGAATCACCCCAAGGTGATATACTGGGCCGAATGAAGCCCTTATCAAGAAACTCCTGTAACTGCTCGTTCAACTCATTAAACTCAGGAGGAGCCATACGATAGAGGAATAAAGATGGACTGGGTGCCCGGCAACAAATCAATGCCAAAATCAATATCTCGGCCAGGCGGCATGCCCGGAAGGTCAACTGGAAATACATCTGGAAAGTCCCTCACTACTGGAACTGACTCAACTGTAGGGGTATCAATATTGACATCTCGCACATAAGCTAGATACGCGTCACACCCCTTCTCTACCATTCGTTGAGCTTTAAGAAATGAAATAACTCTGCTGGGAGTATACTCTAAGGTACCTCCCCACTCTAATCATGGTAATCCTGGCATAGCCAGCTTCAAGGTCTTAGCGTGACAATCAAGAATAGCATAATGGGGCAACAACCAGTCCATGCCCAAAATAATATCAAAGTCTACCATGCTGAGCAATAATAAATTGGCTCTGGTCTCAAAACTACTAAGAATAACGAAACACGACCGATACACACGGTCAACAATAATAAAATCTCCCACATTCATAGACATATAAATAGGAGAACTCAAAGAATCACGGGCTACGCCCAAATACGGAGCAAAATAAGAGGACGCATAGGAATAAGTGGAGCCTGGGTAAAATAAAATCGACGCATCTCTATGACAGACCGGAACAATACCTATAATGACAGATTCGGAAGCAACTGCCTTTATACGAGCAAGAAGAGTATAATATCTGGCATGGCCCGGCCTCCCCCTCTGGGCCGACCTCCCTGACCTCCGCCTCGAGCTGGATGAGCAGGTGGGGCAGTAGCTGGTGCTGTAATCATAGCTTGAGGACCCGGTGGAGCACTTGGTGGCTGAGAAGCCTATGGAGGTGCACCCCTCTTAAGTCTGGGGCAATCCCTCACCATATGGTAAGTGTCGCCACACTCAAAACAAGCTCTCTGAGGGTATGGCTGTTGCGACTGGCTTAGGCGAGGTCTGCTGGACTGACCGCTAAAAGCACCCTGTGCAGGAGGCGCGCTAGATACTAGTGGTGCATAATAAGGCTCCTGGGGCCTAGAAGGGGCCAGAATACCACTGGCGACCGGAAGAGTTGAATGGACGGGGAGACTCACATAACCCCTACCATGACGAACTGCACCTGGGGCACGAGTACCACTATAAGTGCCAGACTCTCGAAACCTCTTGGCCTCTATCTCCTCTCTCTCTCTCGAGCAAGCATACCCTCTAATCTCCTAGCAATACTCATAACCTGCTAGTAAGAAATTTCCATCTCCAACTCCTGGGCCATGCTAAGCCTGATACTGGGGTGGAGTCCCTAAATAAATTGACTAACCCTCTCTCGAACTGTAGCAACCAAGGCTGGTGCATGTCGGGCCAAATCGCTGAAGCGAACGGCATACTCTAACACAGTCTTAGCACCCTGGCGCAACTGCTCAAACTCTGCGTGCCATGTCTCTGAGACTCTAGGGAACATACTCACTCAAGAACATGTCCGAGAACTTGGTCCATGTAAGTGAAGCTACCTCAGCCAAACTACCTAACTCATAAGCACGCCACTACTGATAGGCTGCTCCTCTAAACTCGAATGTAGTAAAAGAAACCCCACTCGACTACGCTATGCCTATAGTACGAAGAATACGGTGACAATCCTCCAGAAAATCATGGTTATCCTATGACACCAATCCTCTAAAGGTAGAAGGGTGGTACTTCTTGTACCTCTCAAGTCTGAGCTGCTCCGCCTCAGAAACTGCTGCCCTAACCTCGGGCTGAGCTGGAGCTACCGGTTACATTGGTATAATCTCTGGAACCTGGTCGACCTGAACCCGTTGCTCTGGAGTAGCGGAGATGGGAGTTTGTGCTCCGCCCCCGGCCTGAGATGTGGGAGGAGCAAGTGGAATCAATCCATCCTGAGCTAAAGTGTTGAACATGCTCAGACACTAGGCTAGAGTCTCCTGGGGTGCTGGTGCAGCAACATGTATCTCAAGTGTCTGCCCTCCAGCTGGAGCTACTGGGGGCTCCTCTGTAGCAGCTCATGCGGGTGCTATGGCTGCACCGCGTGGACGTTCTCGGCCTCTACCCCGGCCCCGGCATCTCGTAGCTCTAGCGGGGGCGCGGGTGCCTGGTCATCAGATCAGCCTGTACGTGTCCCCACCATCTGTGAGAGAATAGAATAAAGAAGTTTAGAATTTTTTGAAGTCAATAATTTTCGCACGACAAGAAATGAAAGAAGTGTTATTTTCCTAACAGTTCCATAGCCTCCCGAAGATAAGTACAGACATCTCCGTACCGATCTGCGAGACTCTAATAAACGGGCTTGTGACTCACGACACCTATGAACCTAGAGCTCTGATACCAACTTGTCATGACCCAATTCTCTCTTCGTTAAATGTCATGACGGCACCTAGTCTCTACGACTAGTTAAGCCTAACAAAATGCGAAAATAACAAAAATGGAAGTAAAACTTAACAACTAACTACAACAGATAACTAAATAATTGGTAACAATGCCGCTCGGCATTTACAATAACCAACACTCTAGTAATACACAGTATTCCCAAAACCCGCAGCATCATAAGTCACAAGCTACATAAGGAAACTAGTATCTCTATACACCAGAGTCTAATAAAATAAGTACATAAGGTAATTGACATAGGGAAGAATAGAGGGGGACTCTGAGGTTTGCGGGCGCGGCAGATGTACCTTGATGTCTCCGTTCAGCAACAAGCGCCTCAGCTAATAGCGGGGCTGATAAGAAGCACCTAGATCTGTAAACAAAACATGTGCAGAAGAGCAGCATGAGTACACCACAACGGTACCCAGTAAGTGCCAAGCCTAACCTAAGCAGAGTAGTGACGAGGTCAGGTCTGGGCCCTACTGGGATGCACTAATAAGATAGATGATATAATAAAATGAAGTAGAACGGAGAAGTTATTAGAAAGTATTCACAAGGCAATAACAACACAGCATAATGTGATAACAACAGGGTCGCTCCCGAGATACCATCTCGCAGTCCCAAAAGTAAATACTCAACAGGGGATCTCCCGAGATACCATCTCGTAGTTCCAAAAGTAAATATGCTAGGAGAACTCTCGAGATACCGCCTCGTAGTCTCAAAAGTAAATGTGCAGGGATAACTCCCGAGGTACCACCTCATAGTCTCAAAAGTAAATGTGCAGGGAGAACTCCCGAGGTACCGCCTCGTAGTCTCAAAAGTAAACACACAGCTCAAACCGATAAATACGACAGTTACAGCAAGAATCCTACAGTTAAGACTGATAAAATCAAGGAGAAACGGGAAATCAACTAGGCATGTTGCACAGATTTCAAATAAGCAGTTAAAGCACGTAGACATGCGATATTAGACTAAGCAAGATAACTACACATGCTGGTATAACTCAATTAAGATGAAAATAGGTTACTACTCAGTAAAAATTAGGTATTACAACAAATAGCCCGTGTACGCACTCGTCACCTCACGTACACGGAACTCACATATCACAACAGTACCAAATCCTAAGGGGATTTCCCCCACACAAGGTAATGCAAGCCACTTACCTCGAACCAAGCTCAATCAATCTGTAAGAATGTCTTTTCGTCGATTATCCGACTCCGAATGGCCCAAATCTAGCCAAACACAATAACATATCATAAATACAACTATAATAGACTAATCTAATTAATGAAATCAAAACATTAACAAGAAATTCAAAAATCTCCCTAAAAAGACTCCCAGGGCCCACGACTCAGAATCGGGTAAAAGTTACAAAATATGAACACCCATTCACTCACGAGTTCACACGAGTTCCCAATCAAAACTCAAAAACTTAGTTGAAGAACTTCTCCCATTTTTTCCCAAATTTCTCAACCAAATTCCTTAATTAGATGATGCATTCAACTATAGATTAGTGGAATATAACCATAAACGAGTTAAGAATCATTACCCCAAAGTTCTCTCTGAAAAATCCTTGAATTATCTCCTTAATCCGAGCTATCAAAGTCCCAAAATTGAAAATGGGATAAAACCCTTGAACTTGGCCCATTTCTGCCCGGCGATTTCGCATCTGCAGGCTTCCAGTCGCACCTGCAAAAATTCCATCGCAGGTGTGGAAATAACTTAAGGCATCTTGGACTGCTTCTGTGATCAGGTGACCGCACCTGCGTGTGTGCACCCGCGGACAATGGTCCGCCTCTGCGGTCTTCTCCCGCGCCTGCGGTTCCTCTAGCACATCTGCGGACATCGCAGATGCGGCATTTTCCTCGCACCTGTGACCCCTGACCAAACCTCCCAACTCCGCTTCTGCGCTCCTCAATTCCCACATGCATGTCTGCACCTGCGGCCAACCCCACCGCAGGTGTGATGACACCAGAAGTTTTAAAACTTCAGCAGTTACACAAGTCTAATTTTTCGATCCGTTAAGCATCCGAAACACACCTGAGGCCCCCGGGACCTCAACCAAACATACAACAAGTCCTAAAACATTATACGAACTTAGTCGAGCCCTCAAATCACATTAAACAGCGCTAAAAACATGAATCACCCTCCAATTCAAACTTATTGAACTTTGAAACTTCAAACCTCTACAACCGATGCCGAAACCTATCAAACCACGTCCGATTGGCCTCAAATTTTGCACACAAGTCATAATTGACATTTCGAACCTACTCCAACTTCCGGAATCGGAATCCGACCCTGGTATCAAAAAGTCCACTACCGGTCAAACTTCCCATAAATTTAACTTTTGCCATGTTAAGCCTAATTTAGCTACAGACCTCCAAAACACAATTCGGACATGCTCCTAACTCCAAAATCACCCAACGGAGCTAACGGAACCGACAAAACTCCATTCTGGAGTCATCTTCACATAGTTCTAACTACGGTCAAAATCCTAAGACTTAAGCTTCCGTTTTAGGGACTAAATGTCCCAAATGACTTCGAAACCACAACAAAACCTCCCGGCAAGTTACATAAGCAGAAAAAGATACGGGGAAAGCAGTAAATAGGGGATCAAGGCTAATACACTCAAAACGACTGGCCGAGTCATTACACCAGCTTAATTACTCATTTAATTATCTTTAAAATCATAAACCCCATTAAATAAATAGAGTAAAATCCGGTACTCGTAGAACACCCGTGATTTTTATTTCCAATTTCCGTATAAGGTATAAATTACAAGATAAAATGATAGTAATTACGTGACTACAATAATGAACGTCCACTAGGAACCCCCAAAATCCGTTGTCACAAGTGCATGAGAATCTACTAAAAGGTATAATAACAATACAACATCTGTCTAGAGTACAAAATAGACAGGATAATGCAACTAATTAAGATGGAGACTCCGTATGCTGCGGGTCATAACATGGAATGCATCTCATCGTGAAGTCTCCACAATAGTTGCACCTTTGCGCCCCAAAGACCACCAGACATATATATACCTGCACAATAAGAGTAGCATGAGTACGTAAATCAACGCGTACCTAGTAAATATCTAGCCTAACCCCGGAGAAGTAGTGACGAGGGATCGACATCGATACTTACTAGTGGTAAATTAAATCAAATACAGTAGGAAGTAAACAAATATGAGGCAGGGTAAATAAATAGTATAAACAAAATATAGGTACGTGGTACAATCCTCCTTTGAACAGTAAACTCAAGCTCTCAATTATCGATCACCTCCTCAACCGGAGTATATATGTAAAATGGTTCCCACTAGATAGGTCGTCACAACTCAAATCAGGAAAACTCATGGATACTATGGCTTCTTTTCAAATATTATGCACGACGCTGCCAAGGCGAACGAACCGATCCCATAAGAGTATTTATAGAAATGCCGAGGCGAACGACCCGATCCCATAATAATATGTACACTGCCGAGGGTCGAATGGCACGAACAATAGATGCATCTATTATACTGTCGAGGCAAACGGCCCGCTCCGATAAGAGTAGTGTTGTTGTACTGCAGATGCAAACGGCCCGATCCAATAAGAATATGATACTTTAACGGGTCCTTGACCCCACTCACGAATATACGTGTGAGTTATGAAATTTAAAGAAGCTTTTCAGTGAAAATGCACAACGCGAGAGAAATTCATAAAGGAAGCACAACTATTCCGCGGTTAATGAAGTAGCTCGTCAAATCTCTACAATAGCGGGTCTATCACTCTACGCAAGCCTAGCGGGTCTTTCCACAAATTTTCATGTTTAAATCTGTATAGAATCCGTGTAGTTAACTTGAAATATGTGGAAATTACTTACCTTGCAATAGATGATGAAAATCTTCCCTCCAATAGCTCCAAAAATCGCCCAACCAAATGAACATGTGAGAGAAATAGGCTAAGTCCCGAAATTAAAAGCTCACTGCCCAGTAACTCCCTTCTTCGCGATCGCAGAAAACTCCACACGATCACGAAGGCCAACCAGACTTGCCCATGAATTTACTTGTGCGAACGTGAGGTCCTACTCGCGATCATGAAGCACAACCTGCCCAGGCCTTCACGAACGCGAGCCCATTATCGCGAACGAGAATGCCAAACATAGCCTCCGTAGATTCCTCTTCCGCAATTGCATAAGTACTTCAGCGATAGTATAGCTCAACTCTCCCAAACAGGTATTCCTCCACAACCCATCTTGTTCGCGGCTCTGCCCACGCAAACGCAAAGAACAACCTACTCCATCTTCGCGATCGCGGCTCCCTCTACGCGGTCACGTTGAACAAAAATGCCATAGTTCCACCTAACCTTACGCTACTTAACCTTTATCGATCGTGTCCTTGCCTTCGCGATCGCAATGCATACCAAATGCACTAGAAACTAGCAGCTGCACAACATATAGAAATTGTCTGAACTCATCCCGAAACACACTAGAGGCCCTCGGGACCCCTTCCAATCACGCCAACCAGTCCCAAAACTTGACACGAACCTGCTCGAGGCCTCAAATCACACCAAACAAGATCAAAACTACGAATCGATGATTGAAACCATTCTTTAAACTTTCAAACATTCAACTTCGACAACGCTTCCGATTCATACTTATACATTCCGGAATGACACCAAACTTTACACACAAGTTATAAATCATGATACGAACCTATTCCAAGGCTTGGAACCTCAAATGTACATCGATATCACAGAAGTCCACTTCAAACCAAACTTAAGGACATTCTAAAACCTTCAAAATGCCAACTTTCAATATTAAGCGCCAAAATGCCCTGGCTCACTCGATACTCAACTTGAACACATGCCCAAGTCCGAAATCATCATACGAACCTATTGGAACCTTCAAGTCCCCATTCCGGGGTCATTTACTCAAAAGTCAAACCCTGGTCAACTCTTCCGACTTAAAACTTCCGAATTTAGAATTTACTTTCCAGATTAACTCCGAACTTCCCGAAATTCAATTACGACCACACGTACAAGTCATAATACCTGAAGTGAAGCTACTCAAGGCCTTAAACCGCCGAATGATGCGCTACAACTCAAAACAGCCGGTCGGGTCGTTACATCTCAACTCCATCATACCACAACTATTTTAGCTCATCAATCAGAGGTTGCAAATATACATCAATCAAACTTTTTGAATTGCGGAGACCGGGAATAACACAATTTAAAACAAAATATGGACTAGTCATACACATTTCAGGCGGAAGATTATACGGTGTAATAAAGATAGGCCAACATGAATATGGTGTTGCAGAAACAGAAAATGGCGTGAAATCATTAGCACACAAACCCAACCTAACATTCCTCGATTCACTAGAAAAATCTGGATATGTTCTATCAAAATGCTTCCAAGCTTCTCCATTTGCATCACCCTTATAATACAGCATGCAACCATCTTCACAACAATCGATTCTCATAGACAAGAGTCCTAACTTAGAAAATAATCTTTTAGCCTTATAGAAATCATCAGATATGTTGAAAGTTGGGTCCACTACTTCACTCATAAGGCTAATGAAAGAAACCATTCCCTCTTGAGAAATATTAATATCTGATTTGATACTTAATAATCTAACCGCAACAGACAACTGAGAGTGTATACTCCTTTCACATAATGGACGACTAGCGGCCTCCAGTTGTTCCTAAAAAGGTTTTTCCTCTTCGTTAGGAGCTTGATTAACACTTTCGCGGGGTTCAAACTCGAAGTGCATCCCAAAAGCATCCGCAACCATTCCATGGTATCTAGGATGTTGAACGTTATTCCCCACCGACCTACTACTTTTACCAACAACTATATTATGAAATACACTATCACTACCATCAACCTCTCCATGATTAGTCCATAAAAAATAATTATCCATAAACCCCTTTCTATAAATATGAGTCTTAACATCCTCTAATCCCAAAAAATACGAACACTTGCACTTCACACAAGGACACCTAATCATCCCTCCAAAGTGAAATGGTTCAAGTGACATTGCATGCCTAATAAATTTATTAACCCCTTCTATAAATTCCTCCCTAAAAAACCGGCAATTCTAATAAGTCCTATTATACATCCAGACTACGATATTTTATCTACACAAATAATAAATAAGTTGCATGTTATATTAATTGAGTATTCAAATTAATTTATAGTTTAAGTTACATAATAAACTTTAGTAACAATATAGTAAATTTAAATAATTTGAGTGCTTATTAATTTGAATACAATATTATTCTAACCCTATCATTAATCATAATTAGACTCGCTAGAACAATGAATTAGTTAAGTCAATCAATTAGACTAACTCACTTAGTATTAGTCATAATTAATAAACCCTAATCTAATTTAGTAAGCCCTAAATCATAATTTAATAAACTCTATCGTAATAATGATCAATAAAATTAAAAAAATAAAAATTAGCTAAGCAAAGCATAATTATAACCTTCCAACATAATATCTTCTAAATTATCTAAGCCAAGTACATTACATGTTATCATAAACAAAATTAATAAGAGTAAACCCTAAATCCAAAGAACTAAAAATAAATTGAAAGAATCCCAAAACTCCAAAATCAATAAGAGTAAACCCTAGTTTATACAATTGAAAGAATTTAAATAACTAAAATTAACACATATAGATAATTAACCTTCAAAGTGAGGAGGGGAGTATGATTTTGGGTGAAAATAGCAATGGGCGAAGGCGACGAGCAGTGGTGGTGCGACAGTGGTGGCGGCGATAGCGGATGGGGAGAGACGAACGGGGGGCTTTGATTTTGTGTGAGAAGGGAGTGATGAGTTTATTTTGGGTGGGATTTGGGGTGAAATCACACCTTTGGAAGAGAGAATGAGAAAAATAAAAAAAGAGAGAAATGGGGATGAAATCCGTCTCTAGCAGCCCTAAATTAAAGCTTTCCGACCGAAGTGGGTCAGAAATTGCGATCGGTACATTTAAGTGACCAATTGACAGTTTGACCACAATATTTCCGACCGAAATCAGTCGACATTTCAATTTTAAATTATTTTAAAATAATATTATTATAAATTAGTCAATTTATCATAAATACTTTTAAATAAGTAATATTTAATATTTAATTAATTATCTAATTGATCATATATATATGTATGTGTTTGGGGGGGGGTGTTTAATTAATTTTGTATAGGCACTATATTCTATGTGTGTACGTATATATACATTGTAACAACCCGACCGATCGTTTTGCTTTCTAGATCCCCATTCCTCTAATTAAGACTCTCTGTATGTGCTTTTACTATTTTATGACTTGCGGGGATGATTGGTTCAGGTTTGGAAGGTTTCAGGTGGGAATCGGAATACTTAGTTCCTTAATAGTGTCCTAAGATGGTCAAGTTTGACGTGAGTCAACATTTTGAGTAAACGATCTTGGAACCGAGGTTTGATGGTTCCAATAAGTTTGTATGATAATTTTGTACTTGGGCGTATGTTCGGATCGAGTTTCAGGTAATCCGAAAACTATCACGACCCAAAACCAACCGTCGTGATGGCGCCTATTGTGGAACTAGGAAAGCCAACTACTCAACCAGTTCAACCAAAACAATATTTGAAAATTAAACAGAAACAGTTAATATTTAAGAAAATCCTTTAAAACCCGAAATAAAACCACAACGCCATTCAAATCTCTCCCAAAATCGGGGTGTCGCCGAGTACATGAGCATCTATACCAGGATACAACCTACTACAATGTCTGAGGAAATAAGAACTAAAATACAAATAAAGATAATGAAGGAGGGTCAAGGCCTGCGAATGCCATGTAGCTACCTCGATAGTCTCCGAGACCTTGACTCCTCACTCAGTAGCCGCCGTAACCAGAAACACCTGGATCTGCACACGAGGTGTAGGGTGTAGCATAAATACAACTAACTCAATAAGTAACTAATCCAAACTGTGGACTGAAAGTAGTGACGAACTCAACCGACACAGTTCAATACAACAAATAACAGTGCAGAAATGTAGACATACTTTAAAGTTCGATAGATATCTTAAAATAGTAAAGATGGATCAAACCTGAATGATATGAAGAATATAACTCCTCTACTTCTACATGCCAATCACATGTTGTATATGATGCACCATGCTGACAGCCTTATGTGCTCACACTCTTAAATACTCAATCACTCGGTACTGTATATGGCCCTTACGGCCTAGGGAAGATCCATCCCAGAATATATACATCATTGACCATCCGTCACCCAGTACCGAGTAGGGCCAATCCAGCCCACGGAGAAGATCCATCTCCGGGTATATATTACTTCGGAAAAGATCCATGTCTAGGGAAGATCCATCCCTCAATATAATCAACCGCGCTTACTGGGGGTGTGTGCAGACTGCGAAGGGGATCGTTCAGCCCAAGCACTATCCTAAATCAGTATAACCGTTGCGGCGTGCAGCTTGATCCCATATATGTTACTCATAATCAGGCACTCGCCTCACTCAGTCATCAATCTCTCCAGTCTCTCCCTCACGGGCTCATAATGTCATGATACTAGCCCGAAAATAATAATATGATGTATTAGTAAATAACAATAGAGACTGAACTATGATATGAAATAAATGACTAACTGAGTATGAAATATCAATGAAATCAGTAAGACAACAACAAGAAACGACCATTATGGGTCCCAACAGTATCGGCATAAATCCTAAACACGATATCTAGCATAAATGACAGCTCAATTACTTTATCACATGATGAAAACACGGATATCAATAAGATAGAACCACTAGACAGTGCAATGGAATCGACCAGGTCACAATTCTCACGGTGCACGCCCGCACGCCCATCACTTGGCATATGCGTCACCTTAATACCTATCACATAACACATAAGTTCGAGGTTTCGAACCCTCGGAACCAAGTTTAGAAGTGTTACTTACCTCAATCCGAGCAAATCTGTACTCTAATACACCTTTGCCTCGCAAATCGGTCTCCAAAAGACCCGAATCTAGCTACAAACAGTACAATACAATCAATACGGGCTAAAGGAATCAATTCTACAAGAAATTACAAAGTTATAACTCAAAAATCCGAAATCAGCTCAAACCCGGCCCCTGGGCCCATGTCTCGAAATCCAACAAAAGTCACAAAACCCGAAAGCTCATTCGACCACGAGTCTAGCCATACCAAATTTATCAAAATCCGACACCAATTGGTCATTCAAATCCCTAAACTCAACTCTCTAAATGCCTAGCCTCAAACCCACAAATTACACCTCAAAAACACACCATCTAGGTGGAAAATCAGTGGGGAAACATAATTATTGAAGAAAAAGGAACACAAGGAATTTACCTCAAGAATCCCCTTGAAAAGCCTCTCAAAAACCTCCAAAATCCGAGCTCAAAACATTAGAAAGTGAAAAGAATCGCAAACCCTTATGTTTATATGCTCAGCCAAGTCAAACCGCACCTACGGTCCCAAAATCCGCTTCTGCGATCCCGCTTTTATGGTGGAAACTCTGCCCCTGCGGAAGTCACTTAATTCACCTGGGCTCGCACCTGCAGAGGCGCTTCTGCGTCCCATGATATGCTTCTGCGGAAGCAGCCTACGCCCCTCAACTCCTTCACACTCCGCTTCTGCGGCCTTGCATGTACGGAAAGGGCCTCGCACCTGCGACCTCTGCCAATTCGTTCCTGGCCCGATTCTACGGCTCACTTCCTGCTTATGCGGGCTCGCACCTGCGATGCCCACTCCGCAGGTGCGATTACACCAGCAGTCCTCAAACTTCAGCACCTCTTCAACTTCAAACCTTGATCCGTTAACCACCCTAAATCAACCCGAGGCCCTCGGGACATCAACCAAACATACCAACAAGTCTTAAAACACGATACAAACTTAGTCGAACCATCACATCACCTCAAATAACATATAAACACAAATCGCACATAGATTCAAGCCAATGAACTTTGAAACTTCCAAACTCAACACCCGACACCGAAACCTTTCAAATCATGTCCGATTGACTCCACATTTTGCACACAAGTCACAAATGACACCACGAACCTACTCCAACTTCCAAAATCAAAATTCGATGCCGATATCAAAAAGTCCACTCCGGTCAAACATTCCAAAATTCTACTTTCGTCATTTCAAGCCTAATTCTACTACGGACCTCCAAATCACAATCCGGACGCGCTCCTAAGTCCAAAATCACCTAATGGAGCTAACGGAACCATCAAAATTCAAATTCAAGGTTGTTTACACATAAGTCAACATCCAGTCAACTTTTCCAACTTAAGCTTTTCATTATGAGACTAAGTGTCTCAATGCATTCTGAAATCTCTTCGGACCCGAACCAACTAACCCGATAAGTCATATAACAGCTATAAAACACAAAGGAAGCAGTAAATGTGGGAACTGGGCTACCACTCTCAAAACGGTCGGCCGGGTCGTTACATTCTCCCCCTCTTAAATAAACGTTCTTCCTCGAACGAGTCTAGAAACATACCTGGAGTCTCAAATAGGACTGAATATTTGCTCCGCATCTCTCGTCTGGTCTCCCAAGTAGCCTTCTCAAAGGGCTAACCTCTCCACTGTATCTTCACTGAAGTTATATCCTTTGATCTTAACTTTCGAACATGCCGATCCTGAATAGCCACCGTCTCCACATCATAAGTCAAATCACCATCCAACTGAACTGTGCTGAAATCCAGAACATGAGACGGATCGCCGACATACTTCTGAAGCATAGAAACATGAAATACTTGATGCACACTCGACAAGCTAGGTGACAGGTCAAACTTATAAGCCACCTCTCCAATCCTCTGAAGTACCTCAAAAGGCCCAATGAACCGAGGGCTCAACTTGCCCTTCTTCCCGAATCTCATAACACCCTTCATGGGTGAAACCTTCAGCAGAACCTTCTCCCCAACCATGTAAGCAACGTCACGGACCTTCATGTCTGCATAACTCTTTTGTTTGGACTGCGCCTTGTGAAGCCGCTCCTGAATCAATTTAACCTTGTCCAATGCATCCTAAACCAAGTCAGTACCCAATAGTCTAGCCTCCCCCAACTCGAACAAAACCACCGGAGATCTATAGCGTCTCCCATACAAAGCCTCATACGGAGCCATCTGAATGCTCAACTGGTAGCTATTGTTGTAGGCAAACTCCGCGAGTGGCAGAAACTAATCCCAAGAACCCTCAAAATCAATGACACAAGTGCGTAGCATGTCTTCCAATATATGAATAGTGCACTCGGATTGTCCGTCCGTCTGAGTGTGAAATGTTATGCTCAACGCAGCCTGGGTGCCTAACTCTCGCTATACTACTCTCCAGAACTGTGATGTAAACTGCGTGCCTCGATCTGAAATGATGGACACTGGCACACCGTGAAGGCGGACGATCACTCGGATGTAAATCTCAGCCAACCGCTCTGAAGAATATGCAGTACCAACTGGAATGTAGTGCGCAGACTTGGTCAGTCGATCTACAATCACCCAAATAGCATCAAACTTCCTCGAAGTCCGTGGGAGACTAACTACGAAATCCATGGTGATCCGCTCCCACTTCCACTCTGGAATCTCTAACCTCTGAAGCAATCCACTCGGTCTCTGATGCTCATACTTCACCTGCTGACAGTTAAGGCACAGAGCTACAAACCCCACTACACCCTTCTTCATTCTCCTCCACCAATAGTGTTGCCTCAAGTCCTGATACATCTTCGCAGCACCCGGATGAATGGAATACCGCAAACTGTGGGCCTCTTCAAGAATCAACTCAAGTAGCCCATCCAAATTAGGCACACAAATCTGACCCTGCATCTTCAATACCCCATCATCCCCAATAGTCACATCTCTGGCATCGCCGTGCTGAACCGTGTCCTTAAGGACAAGCAAATGGGATCATCATATTGGCGCTCTCTGATGCGATCATATAAGGAAGACCGATAAACCACATAAGCTAGAACCCGGTTGGGCTCCAAAATATCCATTCTCACGAACTGGTTGGCCAAAGCCTGAACATCAACTACTAGAGGTCTCTCTCCAACAGGAATGAATGCAAGACTACCCATACTCACTGTCTTTCTACTCAAGGCATCGGCTACTACATTGGCCTTCCCGAGATGATACAGGATGGTGATACCATAGTCCTTTAGCAGCTCCAACCATCTCCGCTGCCTCAAATTTAGATCCTTTTATTTGAAAAAGTGCTAGAGACTCCGATGATTCGTAAACACCTCACAAGACACACCGTAGAGATAATGCCTCCAAATCTTCAATGCATGAACAATGCCAGCTAACTCCAAATCATGAACAGGGTAGTTCCTCTCGTGAGGCTTCAACTGATGCGAAGCATAAGTGATCACTCTACCCTCTTGCATCAACACACACCCGATACCGATCCGAGAAGCATCATAATACACTGTTTAAGAACCGGAAGCTGATGGCAAAACTAGAACTGGATTTGTGGTCAAGGCATTCTTGAACTTTTGAAAGCTCTCCTCACACTCATCCGACCACCTGAAAGGAGCACCCTTTTGGGTTAATTTGGTCAAGGGCGATGCAAAAGACGAGAACCCTCCATAATGCGATGCTAATAACCGACCAAGCCGAGAAAGCTCCGAATCTCCGTAGCTGAAGACGGCTTGGGCCAACTCTGAATCGCCTCTATCTTCTTCGAATCCACCTGAATACCCTCACTAGATACCACGTATCCCAAGAATGCCACTGAGCTGAGCCAAAACTCACACTTGGAGAACTTGGCATAAAGCTTCTCCTCCCTCAACCACTGCAACACAATCCTCAAATGCTGGGCATGCTCCTCCTGGCTACGAGAGTAACCAGGATATCATCAATGAACACTATAACAAACGAGTCGAGATAAGGCTGAAACACATTGTTCATCAGATGCATGAATGCTGTTGGGGTGCTGGTCAGCCCAAAAGACATCACAAGGAACTCATAATGACCGTAACGGGTCCTGAAGGCTCTCTTTAGAATATCCGAGTCCCGAATCTTCAACTGGTGATACCCAGACCTCAAATCAATCTTGGAGAACACTCTCGCTCCCTAAAGGTGGTCAAACAGATCATCAATACACGGCAAAGGATACTTGTTCTTGATTATAACTTTGTTCAACTGCCTATAATCAATGCACATCCTCATAGAGCCATCCTTCTCTTCACAAACAGAACTGGTGCACCCCAAAGCAACACGCTAGGCCGAATAAACCCCTTATCAAAGAGTTCCTAAAGTTGCTCTTTTAATTCCTTCAAATCATTTGGTTTCATATGATATGGTGGAATAGAAATGGGCTGAGTGCCCGGCACCAAGTCAATACCAAAGTCAATATCCTTGTCGAGCGGTATGCCCTGCAAGTCTGCAAGAAATACGTACGGAAACTCCCACACCACCGGAACAAAATCAATAGTGGGAGCATCGGCACTAACATCCCTCACAAAGGCCAGATAAGATAAACAACCATCCGCTGAGCCTTCAAGTATGAAATCACTCTACCGGGAACATAGTCTAGAGTACCTCCCCACTCAATCCTGGGCAACCCCAGCATCGCCAAGTCACAGTCATAGCGTGACAATCTAGAACAGCATGACATGGAGTCAACCAATCCATACCCAATATCACGTAAAAATCAACCATACTAAGCAACAAGAGATCAACTCTAGTCTCCAGACTCCCAATGGTCACTACACATGACTGATATACACGGTCCACAATAATAGTATCGCCCACCGTCGTAGAGACATGAACAGATGAAACTAAGAACTCACAGGGCATATCAAAATGATGAGCAAAATATGATGATACATATGAATAAGTGGAACTAGGGGAAAATAGTACAGAGGCCTTCATGTGGCAAACTGAGACAATACTTGTGATCATTGCGTCTGAAGCAACAGTATCTGGTCTGGCAAGAATAGCATAGAATTGGGTCTGACCGCCACCTGATCAGCCTCCCCCTCTAGGGTGACCTCTAGCTGACTGGGCCCCACCCCGAGCTGGCTGAGCGGGTGGTAAAGTAACGGGTGCTGAAGTCGTAGGCTGACTCCTCTGCTGAGCTGGACCTCCCGTAAGGCGGGGACAATACCTCTTGATGTGACCCATATCTCCACACTCGAAACAACCCCTCCCTGCGAATGGCGGTGGGGACTGGAGGGAGCCCCGAGCACCAGAATACCCACTAGAAGAACCCAGTGCCGATGAGCCATGAACTGAAGGTGTATGGGACGAACTCTGAGCTGGAAGGGCACTAAGAGATGCCTGGTCGTGATGTGTACTATATGAACCATGGCCAAATGATGCACCACAGTGAACTGGATAAGCCGCCTGAACATACCTATAAGGATGACCCCTGCCGTGGTGGAACTGACCTCTAGAAGGAACACCACTAAAACCTCCTGACCCTCGAGGCCTCTTGGCCTCCCTCTCAACCCGCTCCTAACTGCGGACCATCTCTATCTGTCGAGCAATGTTAACTACCTCATCAAAAGTAGCACCAGATACCCTCTCCCTAGTCATAAGCAACCGCAACTATATGTGAGGCCATCGATGAACCTCTTAATCCTCTCCCTATCAGTGGCAACCAGCCAAACTACGTGACAAGCCAATGCAGAAAACCTCATCTCGTACTACATCACAGACATGCCATCCTGACGAAGCTGCTCAAACTACCTGTGCAGATCCTCTCTATGAGACTACAGCACGAACTTCTCCAAGAAGAGAACGGAGAACTCCTACTATGTAAGTGGTGCTGCACCGACCAGCATGCGCCTCTTATAAGCCTCCCACCATCTGAAGGCAGCCCCAGAAAACTGAAAAGTAGTGAACGAGACCCCACTGGTCTCCAGAATACCCTATGTCTGAAGCATCCACTTGCACTTATCCAGAAAGCCCTGAGCATCCTCTGACTCAGCACCGCTAAATGATGGAGGTCGTAGCCTCCCAAATCTCTCAAGTCTCCCCTGCTCATCTTGGCTATATCGGGGACTACCGGGGCCTGAGCAACTGCAACCAGCTGGGCTGGTAGTGCTCCCGATATCTGAAGTCCCTGCACTACCTACTATAGAGTACGGGCAACAGGGATATGAGTACCTCCCCCAGCCTGAGAAGTGCCTGGTGCGGCCTGAGCCGAAAACACCTGAGCGAGGCCGGTGCAAACTATCAATATATGTGCTAGAGCCTCTTGAAGGCCTGGAAGCACAATGGGCATGGCTGGTGCCTGAGCTGGTCCCGCCGGCTCAACTATATCTGGAATCTGCTCTTGAGCTGGAGCAACTGGTAGGTTTGCATGTGCTGCCCTCACTGCTGTACGAGCTACACCCCTGCCTCTACCGCGACCTCGTCCTCTCATGGCCCTAGCTGGTGGTACTGATGGTTGTCCATCCTGTCCAATAGTACGTGTCCTAACCATCTGTGAGATAATAGAATAACAGAAGTTTAGTTACCGGAAATCAACAAATCCGCACGACAAGAATACAAGAATGTGAAATTTTCTAAGGGTTTGGCAGCTTCTCGAAGATAAGTACATACGTCTCCGTACCAATCCGTAAGACTCAACTAAACCTGCTCATGACTCGTGAGACCTATGTAACATAGGCTCTGATACCAACTTGTCACGACCCAAAACCAACCGTCGTGATGGCGCCAATCATGGAACTAGGCAAGCCAACTACTCAACCAGTTCAACCAAATAAAAGCATTGAAAATTAAATGGAAGCAATTATTATTTAAGAAAACCCTTTAAGACCCGAAATAAAACCACAACGCCATACAAATCTCTCCCAAAACTGGGGTGTCATCGAGTACATGAGCATTTATACCAGGATACAGCCTACTACAATGTCTGAGGAAATAAGAATTGAAATACAAATAAAGATAATGAAGGAGAGTCAAGTCCTGCGAACCCCCATGCAGCTACCTCCATAGTCTCCGAGATCTCGGCTCCTCACTCAGCAGCCGCCATATCAGAAACACTTGGATCTGCACATGAGCTGCAGGGTGTAGCGTGAGTACAACTAACTCAATAAGTAACAAAACCAAATTGTGGACTGAAAGTAGTGACGAACACAACCGGCACATTTCAATACAAAAATAACAGTGCAGAAACGTAGACATGCTTTCAAGTTCGATAAATATCTCAAAACGATAAAAATGGATCAAATCTGAATGATATGAAGAATATAACTCCTCTACTTCTACATGCTAATGCACATGTTGTATGTGATGTGCCATGCTGACAGCCTCATGTGCTCACACTCTCAAATGCTCAATCACTCGGTACTGTATATGGCCCATACGGCCCAGGGAAGATCCATCCTAGAATATATACATCACTGACCATCCTTCACCTAGTACCGAGTAGGGCCAATCCAGCCCACGGAGAAGATCCATCTCCAGGTATATATTGCTTCGGACAAGATTCATGTCCACGGAAGATCCATCCCACAATATAATCAATCACACTCACTGGGGGGTGTGCAGACTGCGGAGGGGCTCCTTCAGCATTATCATAAATCAGTATAACCGTTGCGGCGTGTAGCCTGATCCCATAAATATTACTCATAATCAGGCACTCGACCTCACTCAATCATCAATCTCTCCAGTCTCTCCCTCACGGGCTCATAATGTCATGATACTAGCACGAAAACAATAATATGATGTATCAGTAAATAACAACAGAGACTGAGATATGATACGAAATTAATGACTATGACTAAGTGCGAAATATTAATGAAATCAGTAAGACAAAAACAAGAAACGACCACTATGGGTCCCAATAGTACCGGCATAAATCCTAAACATGATATCTAGCATGAGTGACAGCTCAATTACTTTATCACATAATGAAAACATGGGTATCAACAAGATAGAACCACTAGACAGTGCCATGGAATCGACCAGATCACAATTCTCACGGTGTACGCGTGCACGCCCGTCACTTGGCATGTGCGTCACCTTAATACCAATCACATAACACATGAGTTCGGGGTTTCGTACCCTAAGAATCAAGTTTAGAAGTGTCACTTACCTCAATCCGAGCAAATCCCTACTCCAATACGCCTTTGCCTCGCAAATCATCCTCCAAAGGACTCGAATCTAGCCACAAACAATACAATACAATACAATACAATACAATACAATACGGGCTAAAAGAATCAATTCTACAAGAAATTACAAAGTTATAATTCAAAAATTCGAAATCGGCTCAAACCTGTCCCCGAGCCCATGTCTCGAAATCCAACAAAAGTCACAAAACCCGAAAACCCATTCGACCACGAGTCTAGCCATACCAAATTTATCAAAATCTAACACCAATTGGTCATTCAAATCCCCAAAATCAACTCTCCAAATCCCTAGCCTCAAACCCCCAAATTACACCTCAAAAACATACCATCTAGGTGGAAAATCAGTGGGGAAACATAACTATTGAAGAAAACTGAACACAAGGAATTTACCTCAAGAATCCCCTTGAAAGTCCTCTCAAAAACATCCAAAATCCGAGCTCAAAATGTTAGAAAATGAAGAGAATAGCGAACCTTTATGTTTATATGCTCTGCCTAGTCAAACCGCACTTGCGGTCCCAAAATCCGCTTCTGTGGTGGAAAGTCACTTAACTCACCTGGGCTCGCACCTGCTCTCCAGGTCTTGCACCTGCGGAGGCACTTCTGCGGCCCATGATCCGCTTCTACAGAAGTAACCTACGCCCCTCAACTCCTTAACACTCCGCTTATGCGCCCTCTTCGCTGCATCTGTGGCCTTGCAGGTGCGAAAAAGACCTCGCACCTGTGACCTCTGCCAAATCCTTCCTAGCCTGATTCTGCGGCACCCTTCCCGCTTCTGCAGGCTCGCACCTGCGATGCCCACTCCACAGGTGCGATTACACCAGCAGTCCTCAAAATTCAGCAACTCTTCAACTTCAAACCTTGATCCGCTAACCACCCGAAATCAACCCGAGGCCCCCGGGACCTCAACCAAACATACCAACAAGTGTTAAAACACGATACGAACTTAGTAGAACCATAAAATCACCTCAAACAACATCAAAAACACAAATCGCACATAGATTCAAGCCTAATGAACTTTGAAACTTCCAAACTCAACACACGACGCCGAAACCTTTCAAATCACGTCCGATTGACTCCACATTTTGCACACAAGTCACAAATTACACCACGAACCTACTCCAACTTCCTTAGTCGAAATCCGATGCCGATATAAAAAAGTCCACTCCCGGTCAAACTTTTCAAAATTCCAACTTTCGTCATTTCAAGCCTAATTCAACTACGGACCTCCAAATCACAATCCGGACGCGCTCCTAAGTCCAAAATCACCTAACGGAGCTAAAGGAACCATCAAAATTCAAATCCAATGTCGTTTACATATAAGTCAATATCCGGTCAATTTTTCCAACTTAAGCTTTCCATTATGAGAGTAAATGTCTCAATTCATTCCGAAATCTCTCCGGACCTGAACCAACTACCTCGATAAGTTATATAACAGCTATAAAGCATAAATGGAGCAGTAAATAGGAGAATGGGGTTACAACTCTCGAAACGACCATTCGGGTCATTACAGAAGCGTTTCGGCGCCTAATATTGAAAGTTGGTGCATTGAAGGTTTTCTAGTTCTTTGAATTTAGTTTAAATTTGGTTTTGGTGCTATTGATGTGCGTTTGAGATTTCAAACCTGGAATAGATCCGTATAGTCATTTATGACCTGTACACAAAATTTGGTGTCATCGCGATTCTTCTAAGTATGATTCGACGCGTTCGGAGCTAGTTAAAAAGTTTGAAGTTCATAAGTTGAGTCAATTTGGTTAAGGGGTGTGATTCTTTATTTCGATGTTGTTTTATGTGTTCTGAGGGTCCGAGGAGGTCCGTATTATGTTTACGTACTTGTTGGTGCAATTGGACGGGGTCCTGGTGTCACGACCCAAAATCCAATAAAGGTCGCGATGGCGCCTAACGCGTCGTCAAGCAAGCCAACGGTGATTGATCAACTTAATTACTCATTTTATTACTTTCAAAATCATAATATCCATTAATTAAATAGTATAAAATAGAATTTACATGGTAAAATGATAATAATTACGTGAACGACAATAACAAACAACTAGTAGGAACCCAAAAAAACCGGTGTCACAAGAGCATGAGCATTAACTAGGAAATATAATAAAATACAACATCTGTCGGAAATACAAGTTAGACAGGAGAACATAAATAACCCTGATGGAGACTTTATATGATGCGGATCGTAACATGGAATACAGCTCATCGTAAATTCCCCGCAAATGTTGCACTTCTGTGCCCGGAAGACCACCAGAAACATATATATACCTGCACAATAAGTGCAGCAAGTGTAGCATGAGTACGTAAATTAACGTGTACCCAGTAAGTATCTAACCTAACCCCAAAGAAGTAGTGACGAGGGGTCGACATCGATACTTACTAGTGGTCCAATAAGACAGGTACAGTAAGAAGTAAATAAATATGGGGTAGAGCAGATAAACGGTATGAACAAATATAAATACGAGGTACAATCCTCCTCCGAACGGTAAACTCAAGCTCTCACTAAGCAGTTACCTCCTCAATTAGAGTATATATATAATGGGCCTCAAATATTACACACGATTTCATAAGAGTAATTTATAGAAATGCCGAGGCCTACGACCCGATCTCATCATAATATGTGCACTATCGAGGGTCGAACGGCACGATCCCATCTTAATATATGCACTGTCGAGGGTCGAACGGCATGAACCATAGATACATCTATTACATTGTGAGGCAAACGGCCCACTCCCATGCGAGTGTGATACATAATCCTGTCGAGGCGAATGGCCCAATCCCATCATAATGTGCGCACTGCCGAGGGTCGAATGGCACGAACCATATATGTATCTATTATACTGCCGAGGCGAACGGCCCAATTCCATTAGAATAAGAAGCTTTAACGGGTCCTTGACCCCATTCACGAATAAACGCACGAGTTATGAACTTTAAAGAAAACTTTTCGATGAAAACGCATAGCGCGGGAAAAATTCGTAAGAGGAGTATAATTATTTCGCAGCTAATCATAAAGACCGTCAACTCTCTACCATAGCAAGTCTATCACTTTGTGAAAGTCTAGTCTCAAGTAGTCATGTAAAAAAATAAAGGAATTTAATAGGCAAGGGACAATTCAAATAGTACAGTTATAGCATGGTGTGAACCTAAGTCTACCCGGACAATAACATGAATTTAGATACATACAGACTCCCGTTACCTCGTGCGTATGTAGCGCCCGCAACAAGTAGCACATATCAAATACATCACCTAGGGGTAGTTTCCCCTCACAGAGTTAGACAGAAGACTTACCTCGCTCCAAAGTTCCATAACCGGCTCCAACACCTCCAAACCGATGCCCGTCTCTCCAAAACTAGTCAAACAAATGTGCAAACCCATAAATATATACTCTTTACCCATATTTAATCAATTTATAATAATTCCCAACTCCGCTCGAAAAGTCAATAATGTCAACAATCGGGCCCACGTGCCCGAATTCTGAAACTTTTCGAAGATAATCATTACCCATAACATTATGAACTCAAATATATAATGTATTCCCAATTCCATGTCCAATTTCATGGTCAAAAATCCAAAATACCAAATTCTAGGTTTTTTACAAAATCCCCCAATTTCTACTAATTTCCATGTTAAAATTCCATATGTATTTATGAAATATAATCAAAAGAGGTTTACAAACACTTACCTCCAAGAGGTGGATGAAATAGCTTTCCAACATCGCCCCAAAGTCGGCTCCAAAAGAGAAAAATGAAATGAAATGAGCAAATCCCGCATTGGCTAGCATATATATTCTGCCCAGTCAATTTTGTGCATCTGCGGAACTCCCTGCACTTCTGCGGCTCCGCTTCTGCGGAAGCTACCTCGCAGATGCGGCTTCCCCCCAAGATGCCAGGTTTTCACTTCTGCGGGCCCTCAATTGCAGATGCGCATCCTTTTCTGCGGACTCCCTAGCTCAAGTAGCCTTCGGCACCTAGTCGCCCATGACCGCACCTGCGGCTCCACAGGTGTGCTACAACATCTGCACCTGCGATCTTCCAGCCCCAGACCACTTACGCATCTGTGCTCCTTCGCCCGCATCTATGCGCCCATGGGTGTGGTAAAGTTCTCGCACCTGCGAATCCAACCAACCCCAAACCCAACCATTTCTGCGACACCAGGGCCACTTCTGCGGTCTCGCACCTGCAACTCTTTCCACGCAGGTGCGATTGCACCAGATCACAGCTCCCTCAGCAATTCTTTCAAGCCCAAACTCGATCCGTTTCTAATCTGATTCGCACCCGAGGCCCCAGGACCCCGTCCAAAACTTCCAACACGTCCCAAGGCATGATACGGACTTAGTCGAAGCTTCAAATTACGTCAAACAGCATCAAAATTATGAATTGACGATCGAAACCTTTCTTTAAACTCTCAAACATTCAAACTTCGCTGAACGCATCTGAATCACACTTAAACTTTCCGTAATGATGCCAAACTTTATGCACAAGTCATAAATCAGTATACAAATCTAATCCAAGGCTCGAAAACTCAAACGGACATCGATAACAAAAAACTCCACTTCAAATAAAACATAAAAAATTCTTAAACTTTCAAAATGTAAACTTTCCATAATGAGCGTCGAAATGCTCCAGGGCGACCCGATACTCAACTCGAACATACGCCCATGTCCGAAATCATCATACAAACCTATTGAAACCTTCAAATCCCCATTCCAAGGTTGTTTACACAAAATTCAAACCTTATTCAACTCTTCCAATTTAAAGCTTCTGAATTTTGAATTTTCCATCCGAATCAACTCTGAATTTCCCAAAATTCAATTCCGACCACACGAACATGTCATAATACCTGAAGTAAAGCCATGCAATGCCTCAAACCATCAGACAACGCGCTAGAACTCAAGACGATTGGTCGGGTCATTACTCCCGGGTGGCTCGGGTGAATTTCGGACCACTCGTAGCTAAGTCAAAAAACATCTGCTATTTTTGTTTTGGTTTCCTTCTTTGTGAACTCGGAGAAGGAGTCGCGTTTGCGATGAAGGAATAGGGAAAGGTGGCATTTTTCCCTATTCGTTCGCGAGAGGGGGACCGCGATCGCTATGCCCTGGGCCACTGGACTTCACGTTCGCTCTCTAGCCTTTGCGTTCACAAAGTCTGTGGCTAAATGGGGAAGGGGGTCAGTTGATGGCCTTCGCTTTTACGTTGAGGTTGTCGCATTCACAATGAGTAAGCCAGCTAAGCCTTCGCGTTCGTGAGTCTGGTCTTGCGTTCACGAAGGACATTTTTCCTGGGCTTGGTATTTTGCCTTCGCGATCACGAGAGCCCTACCACGATCGCGAAGAAGGAATCACTAGGCAGTGTCTTTATTTAAAGACAGGACTTAGGCTTATTTTTCCCATTTCTCACTTGTGTGGTCAAAATTTGGATCTTGTTGGAGAGGGGTTTTCATCAAGTATTGTAAGGTGAGTAATTTATACATAATGTAAGTCAAATACATAGATTATGGGTAGGTTTTAATGGGTAAAATGTGAAAATTTTAGGAGTTGTTGAAAAACCTAAGTTTTGATAAATATTGGGATTAGACTACGAAAATGATTATGGAATTGAGTAGACATTATATATTTGTATCCGTGAGGTTAAGGGTAACATTTATTTGTGAACATTTCCGGAATCCAGGTGCGTGGGCCGGAGGATGAATTTTAGGAACCTTTCAAATTGGGTGGGTAATTACTCTGGTGGTTAAATTATGAACTTTTGAGCACTTATTGATTAGTTCATATGACTTTTGATTAGCTTCGGATTGCTCGGCATTGTTTGGGGAGCTCTAGCAAAGTTAAAGAGCTGGTTAGTGGACTTGAAAGCGAGGTAAGTCTCTTGCCTAATCTTATAAGAGAGAACTTATCCCCTTAGGTGTATTAATTATTGTGTGCTACTTGTTGTGGGGATATGTACGCATGAGGTGACGAGAGTCCGTACGTAGCTATATTCAAGATATGTCCGGATAAACTTAGATTCACATCATGCCTTTAATTATGCTATTTGTACCTATCTTATGTATTAATTTTCTTGATTATGACTGAGATTGAGGATTTGAATAAAGATACTGACTTAGCCTCTTACTTTGAAAAAAATAATAAATATTTGATAAACTATGGATCTTTTTCTTCTCAACTTGCATGTTCTTCCACGAGCAAGTTAAATTTATCTATTCTTATGGAATCGGGTCGTTCGCCTCAGCAGTGTAATAAATTACTCTTATAGGATCGGGTTGATCGCCTCGGTAGTGTAATAAATTACTCTTATGGGATCGGGTCATTCGCCTCGGTAGTACTGAGTACTACCATTCTTATGGGATCGGGTTGTTCACCTCGGCAGCTTCGTGCTTAATATTTGAGACTGGATTTGGTTTGGTAACAGTTGAGTTAGCGCCTTCAAGGTCGGTATGACATGTTTAGTGATTTGTTATAGGCTCATGTGTGGAATTACTGTAATTACTTGTATTTGCTTCGTTGTTACTTGTTGTACACTTACCATGTCTACTTTATGTATTTTTATTATTGTTTGACCTAGTGTAAGTATCAAGTCGACCCCTTGTGACTACTTCTTCGAGGTTAGACTAGATACTTACTAGGTACGTGTTGTTTTTCGTACTCACGCTACACTTCTGCACTAAATGTGCAGATACTGAGAAAGGTACTACCAGTGGTCACATGGGCACGTAGTCACTCTTCTACAGAGACTTAGTGGTGAGCTGCTTGCCTTGCTTTGATCTGCAACACCGAAGTCTCTCTATACCTTGTTTGTTATTTCTATCTATTACCTTTCAGACAATAGTTTATTAGTTTTGTATATTCTCTAGACTGCTAATGCACTTGTGGCACCAGATTTTGGGGACTTTTAGCATTTATGTACTTATCATTATTTTCACTACAATTGATGCATTTCTCTCGATGGTAATTTGTAGAGAAAAGAGTATGTATGGCTGCATGAGATCTTACTTATTTTGTTCTTTTAAAAAAATGAAACTTTTGTTTTAAAAGTTAAAAAGGGGTAATTAAATTGTAGGTTTACTTGTAGGCTTTCCTAACAGCAGTGTTAGGTGACATCGCAACCTATCACGGGTTTTAGGTCGTGACATCTTGGTATCAGAGCTTTAGGTTAACATAGGTCTCACGAGTCATGAACGGGCCTAGTAGAGTCTTGCAGATCGGTGCGGAGACGTCCGTACCTATCTTCGAGAGGCTACAGGGTGTTAGGAAACCTCTTTTTCTTTATCTCATATTGTGCAGATGATATTATGCTAAGTATCTTTCTATTGATCTCTCAGAGATGGTGATAATGTGCGCGGCAGATATATTTCGGGCAATAGAGGAGTTTCTCCCCCCATTGCTAGAAGACGAGGCAGAGGCCGGGGGAGGGCTCCAGCTCCTGTCAGAGTATGAGGGCATCCTAGGGTCTCTCCCATTGTACCACCAGTGGATCCAATGGAGGATCCTGTTATTGAGGAGCAGGATGAGGTGCCTGCAGCCAAGCCAGCCACGACAGATTTCATGACTGCACCGGTATTTTAGGAGGTCATGCGTTGTATGGTGGGTTCATGGACTCAATGATGTAGGCTAGTTTAATTCCAGCGGACCCATCCATATCTCAAGCGAGAGGGGAAGCACAGACCCCTACCGCTCAGGCTCTAGGGCACACTGTTGCCATTTATTAGACCCCAGGTGTACTACCTGCTTTCGGGGCCCAGACAATTGCAGTGGATATGCCAGAGTCTGTTGATCAGCAGAAGTGGCTGGACAGATGGAGTAGGCTTCTCCCCCCTAACTTTGGGGGTAAGCGGTCAGAGGACCCCCATGATTTCATTGACCGGTGGAAGGATAGGCTACGGAACATGGGGATATTGGAGTCTAACGGGGTGGACTTCACCACCTTTCAGCCTGAGGACAAGGCCCACATATGGTGGCAGGCTTACCTCCTTAGCAGGCTAACAGGTTCACCTCCCTTGACTTGGGATAAGTTTACACATTTGTTCTTGGAGAAATACATTCCACCTTCGGAGAGACAGGAGCTTCCGGGTCAGTTTGAGCGACTCTGTGAGGGTCATATGTTTGTGACCGACTATGAGGCAAGATTTACTAACTTGTCTCGCCATGCATCTATTATACTCCCCATAGATGCATAGAGGGTGTTGAGGTTCATTACAGGTCTGCACCCTGAGATTCAGGTTTCTATGGCCCGTGAGGCAGAGATGGGGACTCCCTTTCATCAGGTTATGTATATAGCTCAAAGGATTGAGCATATTTGCAACTGCAGTGGAGAGGTTGCACCGAGGGACAAGCAGCCCGGTAGCTTGGTGGATTTAGTGGTGCCCCACCTGGTGGCAGAGGTCAGTTCATGAGGGGCCAGTCTAGCAGGCCCATGCAGTTAGCACCACCGCTTGCTCGGAGAGCTCCAGCACGACCTTATTTCAGTGCTATCCCAGAGAGTACTTACCGTCCATCGGCTATTCAGGGTTTCTCCAGTAGGTATTCAGGCCATCGGGGTCGGACTTCAAGTCAGCAGTCCACTACTCCGAGGGGTTGTTTCAAGTGCGAGGAGTTTGGCCACGTGAAGAGATTTTGTCCCATTGGCCCATGATTACCACACTATCTACCACACCACCCGTCTGCCCGGCCAGAGGCGGAGGGCAGGTGGGTAGCGCTTGCCCTAGAGGAGGAGGCCAGTTAGGTGGTGCTCCGGCTAGATTCTATGCTTTCCCTGCCAGGCTAGAGGCAGTCGCCTCCAATGCAATGATCACAGGTACTATTTCTATCTGCCGTAGGGATGCCTTGGTAATATTTGATCCAGGGTCTAAATCCCTATGTTTCTTCTCTATTTGCTACTTATCTGGATGTATCTTGCAAGTCTTTGGTTATTCATATATACATTTCCACGCCAGTGGGTGATTCTTCTAATATGGATGGGGTCTACCGGTCCTGTGTGGTGACTTTTCGAGGTTATCCTGAGCGTGGATTTGTTGTCACCGTACCATTCCATTCTTGATTGCTATGACAAGATTGTTACCTTAACAATGCCTGAGCTTCCTAAATTATAGTGGAGGGGTTCGTCTGTTGGTACTTCCAGCCGGGTTATTTCTTTCTTAAAGGCTCGACATATGGTCAAGAAGGGTTGTTTGGCCTATTTGGCCTTTGTTTGGGATACTACTACAGAGACGCCCGCGTTGGATTCAGTGGCGGTGGTACGAGAGTTTTAGGAGTTGCTTGAGAATGGGTTCATCAGACCTAGTGTGTCCTATTATTTGTGAAGAAGGGGGATGGGAGTATACGGATGTGCATTGATTACTTCCAGTTGAACAAAGTCACCAACATGAATAAGTACTTATTGGCACACATTGATGACTTGTTTGACTAGTTACAGGGTGCCAGGGTGTTCTTTAAGATCGACTTGAGATTCGGGTATCATCAGCTAAAGATTTGTGCTTCGGATGTACCGAAGACGGCTTTCCGAACCGGGTATGGGCACTATGAGTTTTTAGTGATGTCATTCGGCTTGACCAACACTCCGGTGGCATTTATGGATTTGATAAATCAGGTGTTCAGGCCTTATCTTGACTCATTTTTCATTGTCCTCATAGATGACATATTGATCTACATGCATAGTATGGGGGAGCACGAGCAGCATTTGAGGTTAGTGCCTTAGACCTTACGGGAACAGAAGTTATATGCTTAGTCCTCTAAGTGCGAGTTTTGGTTGGATTCTGTGGCTTTCTTGGGGCATGCTGTATCACATGAGGGTATTAAGGTGGGTCCCAGGAAGATCGAGGCAGTCCAGAGTTGGCCTCGTCCTACCACAGCGACCGAGATAAGGAGTTTCTTGGGGTTAGCAGGTTATTATTGTTGGTTTGTAGAGGGTTTCTTGTCTATTGTAGAGCCTTTGACTAGATTGACCCAGAAGGGTGCTTCGTTCAGATGGCCCGATGATTGCGAAATGAGCTTTCATAAGCTCCAGACCTCTTTGACTACAGCACTGGTGTTAGTGTTGCCCTCCGGTTCAGGGATGTATACCGTGTATTTCAATGCTTCACGCGTTGGCTTGGGTTGTGTATTGATGTAGGAGGGGCGAGTTATTGTATATGCTTCATGTCAACTGAAGCCCCACGAGAATAATTACCCCGTACATGATTTGGAGTTGGTCACGATAGTTAATGCTCTCTAGATCTTGAGGCATTATCTTTACGGAGTGTCCTATGAGATTTACCCCGATCATCATAGATTGTAGCATTTGTTTAAGCAAAGGGACCTTAATTTGAGATAGCCCATGTGGCTTAGGTTGCTGAAGGACTATGATATACCCATCCTTTACCATCTGGGCAAGGTGAATGTGGTTGCGGATGCCTTGAGCAGAAAGGCCGAGACTATGGGTAGTTTGGCATTCATTTCGGCGGAGAGGCCATTGGCTTTGGACATTCAGTCATTACCTAAAAGACTTGTGATGTTGGATATTTCATAGCCCAATCGAGTTCTTGCATGTGTTGTGACTCAGTATTCATTACTTGAGCGGATCAAGGCTCGTCAGTACGATGATCTGCACTTGTTGGTTCTTAGAAAGATAGTACTACAGTGCGGTGCCAATGAGGTTACTATCGGTGAGGATGGTGTACTGCGACTCCAGGGTCACCAATGTGTTTCTAATGTGGATGGCTTGAGGGAGAAAATTCTAGATGAGGCACATAGTTCTCGGTATTCTATTCATCCAGGTGCTACGAAGATGTATCATGGCATGAGGCAGCATTAATGGTGGCGGCGGATGAAGAAGGACATAGCTGAGTATGTAGCAAGATGTCTAAATTGCCAGCAGGTTAAGTATGAGCACCAGAGGTCGGGTGGCCTACTCCAGCAGATGGTTATACTAGAGTGGAAGTGGGAGCGCATTACTATAGACTTTGTATTTGGGTTGTCGCGGACGTTGAGGATGTTTGATGTCATTTGGGTCATTGTCGACAGGCTGACCAAGTCGGCACACTTTATTCCGGTGGAGACTACTTACTCTTCAAAGAGATTGGCCCAGATTTACATTCAGGATATTGTCTGATTGCATGGTGTGCCTATTTCCATCATTTCAGATATAGGCCCTCAGTTCACTTTGCATTTTTGGAGAGCAGTACAGAGCGAATTGGGTACCCGAGTAGAGCTCAGCACGGCCTTTCATCCGCAGACCGACGGGCAGTCGGAGCGGACAGTTCATATTCTAGAGGACATGCTCATGGCATGTGTTATTGACGTAGGTGCACAGTGGGATAGATTCTTGACATTGGCCGAGATTTCTTATAACAACAGTTATCAGTCCAGCATCAAGATGGCTCCATTTGAGGCCTTATATGGTCGGCGATATCGTTCGTCCATCGGATGGTTTGAGGTTGGTGAGGCTAGGTTATATGGAACGGATTTAGTAAAGGATTCCATAGAGAAGGTAAAGTTGATTCAGGGGGCGACTTCACATAGCATATTCCAGACAGAAGAGTTACACAGATTAGAAGGCACGCGATTTATCATTTATGGTGGGCGAGAAGGTTTTCTTGAAAGTCTCACTGATGAAGGGTATCATGAGGTTTGGAAAGAATGGCAAGCTGAGTCCAAGGTTTATTGGCCCATTTGAGGTGTTGAGGCGAGTTGGGGAGGTTGCTTACGAGCTTGCCTAGCCTCCCAGTCTATTGGAAGGTCATCCAGTCTTCCATGTGTCTATGCTCCGGAAGTACCATGCCGACATGTCGCATGTGTTAGATTATAGCACGGTTCAGCTAGATGAGAGTTTGGGTTATGAGGAGGAGCCAGTTGCTATTGTAGACAGGCAGGTTCGCCAGTTGAGGTCAAGAAGATTTTAACGGTAAAGGTACAATGGAGGGTTCAACTAGTCGAGGAGGGGACTTGGGAGGCCGAGGAGGACATGCAGAGCAAATATCCACAATTATTCAGCACTCCAGGTATGATTCTAGACCCGTTCGAGGACAAACATTTGTTTAAGGGGTGTAGAATGTAACAACCCGACCAGTCATTTTGCTTTCTAGATCCTCGTTCCCCTAATTAAGACTCCCATAAAGTGCTTTTACTGTTTTATGAATTGCGGGGATGGTTGGTTTAGGTTTGGAATGGTTCCGGTTGGCATCGGAACACTTAGTTCCTTAATAGTGGCCTAAGATGCCCCAGTTTGACTTGAGTCAACATTTTGAGTAAACGACCTCAAAATTAGAATTTGATGGTTCCAATAGGTTCGTATGATGATTTTCGACTTACGCGTATGTTCAAATCGAGTTTCGAGTAATCCGGGAGCATTTCGGAGCCTAATGTTGAAAGTTGACGCATTGAAGGTTTTTTAGTTCTTTGAATTTGGTTTGAAGTAGGTTTGGGTGTTATCAAGGTTCGTTTGAGATTCCGAGCCCGGAATAGATCCGTATAGTTATTTATGACTTGTACGCAAAATTTGGTGTCATTCCGAGTGGTCTAAGTATTATTCGACGCGTTCAGAGCTAGTTGAAAAGTTTGATGTTCATAAGTTGATTCAATTTGGTTTTGGGATGGGACTCTTAGATTCGCTATTGTTTTATATGTTCCAAGGGTTCGAACATGTCTGTATTATATTTACGGACTTGTTGGTGCAATTGGACGGGGTCCCGGGTAGCTCGGGTGAATTTCGGACCACCCAAAACTAAGTCAAAAAGAATTGTTGTTGTTGTTCTAGTTTCCTTCTTCGCGAACACGTAGAAGGAGTCGCGTTTGCGATGAAGGAAAAGGGTTGGGTTGCATTTTTTCCTACACGTTCACGAGAAGGGGAACGCAATCGCGATACCCTAAGCTACTGGCCTTCATGTCGTGCTCTGGCCTTCGCGTTTGTGTTGAGGCCGTCGCATTCACGATGAGCAGGTCAGCTAAGCCTTCGCGTTCGCGAGTTTGGTCTAGCGTTCGTGAAGAGCATTTTTTTCTAGGCATGGCATTTTGCATTGACGATCACGAGAGCCCTATCGCGATCTCGAAGAAGGAATCATTGGGCAGTGGCTTGATTTAAAGACGGGACTTAGGCTTATTTTTCCCATTTCTCACTTGTGTGGTCCGAATTTGGAGCTTCTTGGAGAGGGATTTTCATAAATCATTGTAAGGTGAGTAATTTATACCTGATGTAAGTTAAATACATAGATTATGGGTAGATTTTTACGGGTAAAATGTGAAAATATTAGTAGTTGCTGAAAAAACTAGTTTTTGATATAAAAAGAAAATGGGATTAGACCACGAAAATTATTATGGAATTGAGTAAAAATTATATATTTGTATTTGTGAGGTTATGGGTAACATTTATTTGCAAAAGATTTCGGAATCCGGACTCGTGGGCTCGGGGATTAATTTTGGGAACCTTCCAAATTGGGTGGTGAATTACTCTAGTGGTTAAATTATGAACTCTTGATCACTTATTTATTAGTTTATACGACTTTTGGTTAGTTTCGGAATCTTTGACGTCGTTTGAGGAGTTCTAGTGAGGTTGAAGAGCCGAATTGAGGACTTGGAATCGAGGTAAGTCTCTTGCCTAACCTTGTAAGAGGGAACTTATCCCCTTAGGTGTATTAATTGTTGTGTGCTACTTGTTGTGGGGAGCTACGTACGCACGAGGTGACGAGAGTCCGTACGTACCTATATGCATGATATTTCCGGGTAGACTTAGATTCACAACATGCCTTTAATTGTGCTATTTGTAACTATCCTATGTATTAATTTTCTTGATTATGACTGAGATTGAGGATTTGAATAGAGATACCGACTTAGCCTCTTACTTTGGAAAAATTGGGAAATATTTGATAAATTATGGATCCTTGTCTTCTTTACTCGCATGTGCTTCCACGAGCGCGGTAAATTTGTCTACTCTTATCGAGTCATTCGCCTCGGCATTCTAATAAATTACTCTTATGGAATCGAATCGTTCACCTCGGCAGTGTAATAAATTACTCTTATGGAATCGGGACGATTGCCTCAGCAGTATAATAAACTACTCTTACGGGATCGGGTCATTCGCCTCGGCAGTACTGAGTACCATTATTCTTATGGGATCGGGCCGTTCGCCTCGGCAGCTTCGTGCTTAATATTTGAGACTGAATTTGTTTTGATAACAGTTGAGTTAGCGCCTTCAAGGCATGTTATGACATGTTTAGTGATTTGATATAGGCTCATGTGTTGAATTACTGTAATTACTTTTTATTGCTCCGTTGCTACTTGTTGTACACTCACCATGTTTACGTTATGTATTTTTATTACTGTTTGACCAGTAGTGAGTGTCAAGTCGACCCTTCGTCGCTACTTCTTCGAGGTTAGACTAGATACTTATTAGGTACGCATTATTTTTCATACTCATGCAACACTTCAGCACTGAATCTGCAGGTATTGAGACAGGTACTACCAATGGTCATACGGGCGTGTAGCCGCACTTCTACGGAGACTTAGTGGTGAGTTGCTTGCCTTGATTCGATCTGCAGCACCGGAGTCTCCCTCTACCTTGTTTATTATTTCTGTCTATTACTGTTCAGACAATAGTTGTATTAGTTTGTATATTCTCTAGATTGCTCATGCACTTGTGGTACCGGATTTGGGGGGATTTTAGCATTTATGTACTGTTGTACTTATCATTACTATAATTACAGATGATGTATTTCTCACGCTGGTATTTTGTTGAGAAAAGAGTGTACGGTTGCATGAGATCTTACTTATTTCGTTCTTTTAAAAAAAGATAACTTTTGTTTTAAAAGCTAAAAAGGGGTAATTAAATAGGTTCACTTGTGGGCTTGCCTAACAGCGGCGTTAGGTGCCATCGCGGCCTATCACGGCTTTCAGGTCGTGACATACATATATGTATATAATATTTAATTGATTTAACATCACAAATTGAGTATACACACACACACACACACACACACACATAAATATATATATATATATATATATATATATATATATATATATATATATATATATATATATATATGTGTGTGTGTGTGTGTGTGTGTGTGTGTGTGTGTGTGTGTGTGTGTTAAGGATTTATATACATATATATGTGTGTGTATATATATATATAAAATATTACAATTTAGGATGTCAAATATATGTAAATTAGAGATAACAATAATCTATAAACGTTTGACCATGTTTGACCACTAATTTCGACCAATATCGGTCAGAAACTTCATCAAATGTTTTTGAAAAATTATACTTATGAAAAAATAAAACAGAACCTGGGCGGGAAAAAATTAATTCAGTATTCCGCCCGATATCGGTAGGAAATGAGGAGTTTATTTTATTTTAACATGTTTTCGTACATAATAAGCAAGTTTGACCAGCTTTTGGTCAAATATTGACCATATTCGGACCGAGTTCGGTCAAAAATGTAAAATGTGTCAGATGATACTGTATTTCGATATTATGGTACAACAGTTACCGACCGATAGTGGTCGGTATTGTATGGGCCAAAAATTAACATAGTTATGTTTAGACCATATCAGCATTAAGAGGGCTTTTGAGAGATTCCACATGTCATCAGTATGACTTCAAGAATAGGTGAATTCAAGATCGAAGTGATCTAACGAGAGATGAAGGGTTAGGTCGAGGAATCAACAGAGATCAAGATCGAGGACGAGCACTCTTCTTAAATGGAGTAGTAACGGCTAGTATTAGATAAGACTTTAAAGAGAATATTCATGTGAATATTCTCTGAATCTATACTATTACGGTTTTGTGGCATATGTCCCCTTATAAATAGAAAGAAACATAGTGATGGGGACATTGAACACTCATTTGTAAGACAACATATTGACATTCTCTGAGGATTCTTGCTTTATTATACACATACAAAATATACATTTTTCTTGAGATTCTGGTCTAACTTTTCTGCCACGATCCAAGGAGAACCCAAATTCAAAGGCTCATCAATCATTCATCATTATCAAAAGGAATACCAAAGAATCTCAAGCTTTTCGGGTGACTCGCATGCTTTTATTTACTTAAATGCCATTGGTTGCTATTTATTGTTATTTAATGCCATTTCCTTCATTTTTGGATCATTTAATATAACCATATTGCCACCATTTATTGCTACTTAGATAATACTCATGTTATCTTGCCTCAAAATCGGTTGAGACATCTTTTAGATATTAACATTCGCTAAGATTAAATTCACTTTATTAGTAAATTTAACTGTTTAAACCTATATCTGAATTTTGGGTCGAACAGTTTGGCGCAGACTGTGGGGATTTCTTAGCTAATCTTTTAGTTTCCATTAGATCTACAACTCACGTTATTTGCTAACCTAACAAGCCACAAAGTTTTTCTCCTTTCTGCACGTATAGAAATTTCCATGGAAGATAATCAAGGAAACGAAACTAGGGCAACGGGTGACGTCCCCAGTAATTTCACGAATGCTATCAATGAGAGCTACGAAACACTAGGCGACGATGTAACACCCACTGCCTCCCCCAGGTGCGAGAGATGGCCTCCCCCTCATTGTAGCTCAACCAAACCAAATGGGAAACGGGCTTCCACGTCTAAAGGAGAAAGGATGCCTCCTGTCATAAAAAAGCTCCTCGAAGCATGGCTAACCGATACCCTAGTAAATGTGTTCAACAAGCAAGCTCCATGCACGACTACAGAAACCACGAGATCCAAGAAAGCTGAAACGAGAGTAAACGACATCTTCGCCATCAAGCAATCCCTAGTAGAGGGACTGAGGAACTTCCTCGCCCGGTTCAATAGGGTAAGGATGAACTTACCAAATATGTCTGAAGGGATGGCAGTCGCAGCCTTTCATAACGGGTTGAGTAGAGAGGGTTCAAGAGCGACCAAAATGCTACTGAGCCGATTGATGAAGTACCATTTAACCACTTGGGATCAAATCCATAATGCTTATTGTGCCGAATTCCGAGCAGATGATAACGACCTCAACGAACCAACCCAGCGACTCATCTTGGTGCAAACCGAGTCCAGGAAAGAACAAAGAGAAAACATGAGAAGGGGTCATCCAATCTCACGGCCAAATAGGGAGCAACATAAGCTTTGTGTCAGCCCCCCCCCCCCCCCCATTCCTTTCACTATGATGATGGCCCATCTAGGCCGAAGATGAGGACTCACAGGAACGAGAAAGGCATTCCCTCTTTGTTATCTGCTCACAATTTTTGTATTTTGCCTACAAAAATAGTCTACGCTCTAGAGAAACTTAGAACGAAGGTAAAGTGAACGTCAAAGATGAAGTATGATAAGTACCAGGAAATTCGACACTCTTTGTGAATTACTAGGAACGCAGACATAAAACAGAAGATTGTATCTCCCTAAGGCAAGAGGTAGTGAACATCTTGCAGCAAGGGCACCTCAAATAGATGCTGAGAGGCAAAGGAAGAAGCACCTTCGCCAGGGGTCGAGAATGTCAAGACCCACCGAAGCCGCCCTCACCAGCTCGTACCATCAATATGATTATTGGTGGAAACAACGACGCCTCCATCAACGGCATCAAGTTCATTACCACCCACAAGCTCAAAATATCAATCACCAATGAACGGTATGACGTACTTGAAGAAAGCATCATCTTCGACGAGTCAGATGCCGACGGTTTGACTTTCCCTTACAATGATTCTCTAGTCATTACTTTACGAATTTTATATATTGATGTTAAACGTATCATGGTAGATAATGGGAGTGGAGCGTGCAGCATCCATCCCCGAGTCCTCACCCAGATGAGACTCGAGGACAAGATAGTGCCACGCTACATCAACTAACCAGTTTTAACAATGCAGTTGAATGAATAACAGGAGAAATTACAATCCCCGTCCTTGCTGGTGGTATAACTCTAGAGACAACGTTCCACATCATGGACCAAGACACCACGTACAACGCCATAGTAGGATGACTATGGATACATCCTATGAGAGTCATCCCCCCTATCTTATACCAAGTGATCAAGTTCCCAACACCT
The DNA here is from genome assembly GCF_000715075.1 of Nicotiana tabacum. Taxonomy (NCBI): domain Eukaryota; kingdom Viridiplantae; phylum Streptophyta; class Magnoliopsida; order Solanales; family Solanaceae; genus Nicotiana; species Nicotiana tabacum. The sequence continues at coordinate 149,555,509 of NC_134096.1, read as the reverse complement.
TGGGGAATATTCAGCATACGAGGGGAATAGTGCACGTCCTGGGAATGCTACCGCATCGCCATGGATAGCATGACAACTCAACAAAAAAAAAGGATAAGGAAAAGCATAGAAATCAGCAGGGTCGAGGTTGCCACAAAAAGGAGCAAGGGACGTTATTATAGACCACGAAACGATCGAAGCCATAGAATCAACTATAGAGGACCTCGACCCCAATCAATTAGACCACTGTGACCCCAGCAAAAAGGCATACATCGGATGCAAACTTCGAGATCTATGTAAATTTAGTCAATTCTTAATAACTAACACAGATTTATTCACTTTCAGCCATGCAGCTATGCCAGGTATCCCCAAAGTGATCGCCATACACAAATTGAACATCGACCATTTCCATCCCCTAGTAATGCAGATCCGATGAAAGTTCAACCCCACCATCAACGATGTCATCCACGAGGAAGTAGAGAAGCTATTAGCAAACGGCTCCATCAGGGAATCGAAGTACCCAAAAAGATAGCCAACGCGGTAATGGTCCAAAAGAAAAATGGGAAATGGAAGATGTGTGTGTACTTCACAGACCTAAGCAAAGCATGCCCGAAAGATTCATTCTCATTGCCACTTATCGAACAACTCATTAACGCGACAGATGGGCATGAGCTGCTAAGTTTCTTAGACGCGTACTTGGATTATAACCAAATACTCATGGAAGAAGAGGGCCAAGAGAAAACCATGTTCATCACTCACCGGGGAACATATTGCTACAGAGTCATGCCTTTTGGATTGAAGAACGCAGGGGCCACCTATCAAATGTTGGTCACAAAAATATTCAAAGATCAACTTGGCAAGACCATGGATGTATATATCGATGACATGCGAATCAAATCCATGAGGGAAGATGACCATATCAACCACTTGAAGGAAGCTTTCGACATACTAAGACAGTATGGGATGAAACTAAAGCCCAAAAAGTACACGTTCGACGTAGCCTCGGGAAAGATTTTTGGGTTTCCTAGTATCACAGCGAGGAATTGAAGTCAACCCAAATCAAATCAAGGTCATTGAAGGGATGCCTAAACAACTGACTACTAAGAAGCAAGTCCAAAGATTGACTGATCGAATCGCCACCCTATCGAGATTTATCTCGTGGTCATCTGATAGATGTCATAGAATTTTTGGCGTACTCAACAAAGATAACGGCCTCGAATGTATACCGGAGTTTGTGCAGGAACTGCGAGAACTGAAGGAGTATCTATCATCATGACCTTTACTCTCAAAGAATGAACTCGAGATACACCTACTCGTATATATCGCCGTCTCCGAAGTAGCACTGAGGCAGTCCTGGTTCGAGAATTCAAAGGCACATAATCTCCTTTAATCTCGTATTTTAGTTGCTTATTGCACTCTAATTCACTGCACTTTACTTGGGTTGATCTTTAATTGATATTGTTTTGTAGTTATTGTGTGTTTTATGCCTTGCAAGAGTGATTCCGAGCTATGTAGATGTTACGGAATGAATTTGAGTGATTTGGAGCTTTGAAGTCTGAGAAAGCGCAAGGGATTAAACCGGGATCGTGTTCGGGGGTCGAGGACCAAGTCTGGGCGTCAAAACGCAAGAAACATCCGTACTCTGAGAAATCCTCACTGCCACGGCGCGTGGGGCGCCACGGCTGTGCAATTCTCCGTTCCCTATTAGAACTAGCTCTCTGGATTTCCCCACTAATGCCCTACATGGCGCGTCGCCCCAAGCGGCGCGCTTGTGCAATTGTTACAGAGTGAAAATCCAATTTTGGCTAGGAGAAGGTGATTTCGTCTGGGCCCGACCCTACTTGGTATAAATACATGGAAAACATTATTTTCTGAAATTTTGACACATATTCGACCTAAGGAGGATAAGGAGGAGTTGGAAGAACAAAAGCACAAGGATTTCATCATTCCTTCCTCACTCAAGACCCGAGTTTGGATCGAATTTATGTTTTTCTATACTTTAACTTTATTTGTGATGAATTGCTCCATATCTATGGAGTAGTTCTCTTTAGTGTTTGATGGATTTGGTTTATTGATGATTGTTTGTGGATTATAACTCTAATTTTATGTATTGAAGCATTTTTGGATGATTTAACTATTGCATCTATATTTATTTGTTCGTGTAATCGAGAGAGGCATAACTTGTAATATCTTTGCATTATATTATTGGTTGAGTTCATTAATTCTTCTAAGTAATTGAACGAGGCTAGTTGAATCATTGCTTAAACCTAGTTAGGAGAATAATCGAAAGAGATTTTTCTAATGACCAATCCACTGCGCATTCGTGCATATCTTCATGTGCTTAAATTGGTTCATCTCGTGAGGTTAAGACTTAATCGAGAGAGGAGTTTTAGCTGAACGTTTGAACTAATAATTGAGTGAATTTGAAAGACTCACTTGAACATTAGAAGTGAATTATCTAGAGTTAGATCCCAAATAATTATCTTACACCTATCCTATCAAAACCGTATCTTTCTCCAACTGATAAATTTCTTTGCTTATTCCTTGTTTTGATCGTCATTAGTCAATAGCTTTAGACTCTTAATTAATTTTAGTTAGAAATCATATAAATCTCAATTGTTGATCATCTTGGATAGCAATCAAGCTAGAAACTATGAGAATACTATTTAAATCCAATCCATGTGGATAAGATATTATACTATACTATATTTGATTAGCGAGCATAATTTAAGTGTGTATTTCGAGCAAAAATCACTTTTTTTCGAAATCAGCATTTGTTTATAAAATTTTCAATTTTCACTTGAAGATGCATTTTGAAAATTTTCGAAAATTTAAAAAACTGCAAAAAGCTATTTTTCAAAATTTTCACTCAAATCACTCACAAAACTTCAAAAATAACCCAAACTGAAATTTATGTCCAAACACAACTCTAAATTTCAAATACCATTTTCACTTGAAAAACTTTTTTTACCATTTTTTCGAATTTTATAATTCTTATGTCCAAACGCCTACTATATTTGATTAGCGAGCATAATTTAAGTGGTGTTTTGCGCTCGTCAAATTTTGGCGTCGTTGTCGGGGATTGGAAATTAATAGTGTTCAAAGTATTTTTTGGCGCTAATTCGGGAATTAGTTTTTCTTTTCATTGCTTCTTTTTATTTCTTATTTTATTTTCTTTGTTAGTTAACTTCTTTTCAAGATCTGTTTTTGTAGTACCTGACAAGTTGAAGAAGATATTTTTGATATGGAACTATAATTGTTGTTAAAGATGGAGTACAACCAGCCTAGGAAAATGGTTGAAGAGTTGGCAGTTGAACATTATCAGCAGTATGCTATGTGTTTTAAATGCGGTGAAAATCATCTATTGGTGGACTGTCAAGCAGGTATGTATTCTTTCTATGGTTCGTATTTTGAACAGTCTCACTTTATTTCCAGTCCGTAAAGGTATGAGGACTTATATGGGCACAATCATAACACAGGTTGGGATGAATATCCTTATTATAACTGGAATGAAAGGGAAGTGAGACAACCACCTCAGGAGGAGAATGGTAGTTTAGAAGCGCTTATGTATAGGTTCATGAATAGTGTTGAAGAAAGGTTTATGCAAAATGATGAAGCCATTAAGTACCTAACAACACAAGTGAGTCGAATAGTAAGTATACTTGCAGAAAGCTCAGGGCATTGTAATAGGGAATATATTGAGGAGATATCCTACGAGAATGAGCCTACCCAAGAGTATGAGCGTCTACAACGGGAGATCTCCACGATAGAAGTGGACTCTGATTCAACTAAGATGATCAAAAATAAGGTTGTGGTTGAATGTGAAGCAACAGGAGAAGAGTTCAAACCCTCATCTAGCTTTCCATAGTTGCAACCTTTAGCAGAAGAGAATGAGAAACAAATGGTCTCGGACATACCAGAGGAATATTCACTTGACTTTCTTCTTTATTTTCTTATTCTAACCTTGATCATGTGGATTTTATTTTTGGGGATTTACAGGAATATATATGGTTTGATCCTGTGAAAGAATGCAGAAACAAGTTAAGGATCATCATGAACGAGCAATTCACCACTCAAGATGAGAACAAGAAAGAAATAAAAGAGCAGGTATTACAGGTATCCTCAGAAGAATTGTTCTTAATGAGCTCCATAAAGAATCCCAAGGAGCGGAAGCGAGGAATGAATTCAGAATTAAGGGTGGAGTTCATAAGTTCTCGGAAAAGAAGAAAAATTCAAGGAAGTTTCTGTTACCTTATGCTTTTTAATTGTGTGCAATGGGGACATGCGATAACTTAAAGTGTGGGATGGAGGATATGTTGTATGTATGTATATTATTTCCCTGTTTCCTTAGTTTTAGTAGTTAGAGATTGAAAACAAATATATAAAAATTTTAAAATTTTTAATTTTTACCGACGATGGATATCATCGACTAGTTTCTTGAGGGATTAAAGTCGAAAGAAAAAGACAAAAAGATTTTCTTTTGTTAGGTAGTGTAATAATTTCTCCTTGATTTTTCTTTGTGCCGCGGTTCTTTTCCAAGGGTTTTGTTTGAACCGGCTGTAGTTAGTTTTTATTTTTATTAGTGGTAGGAAACCTTATGATGTGATTTGAATTGAAAGGCAATATCTCTTAACTTTATTATACCTTAAGAATAGAGTAAGTGTTTTAGTTGTGACGCTTAGGCTCAGTTTTTGACTCTTGTATAAGTACCTTAAATTGTTTGATCTTGACTTTGCTTAACTGCTTTGACTGGAGTATTTTGATAGTCCAATCTTGAGCGAGTTATGTGCCATGTGTGTGAGAGGTCTTGTATTATTCTGTACATTGTATTTGATGTCTATAACTTGCCTCGTGTGTGTGCAAAGCGAAATAGTAGTTTTGTTCAGTCTTGGAAGTGATATAGGCATTTCTTTGTTGAGCCAGTTATATGCTTTTGCCCACCTAATTGTTATGTATCTTAGTTAACCCCTCTAAGCATGTAATCTTGTTTCGTTGGCAATCACATTACGAGCCTTACCCAATTATTTGAATTGACCATCTATTTGAACCTTGTACCTCTCGTGAGCACTTGAATTTGTTATTAACTTTTAAAAGCTGAAGTGTGGGGTGCTTGGTTTGGCTTTTGAGTGGAACTATTGAAATAAGGGGAAAGGTGCAATGTTTTGAAAAAGAAAGAGCCACTTGAATTGAAAAAGAAAGAAATAATAAGTGTATGATTGTGAAAAATGCCTCTAGATAGTGGTAACTTCATTTAATTGTGCTTAAAGAAATAGGGAGTTAATGTATATTGATGTGAATGTGGAGTTTTGGTTTGACATAAGTGTGGGGTTTTGAACAATGAAATGTATGTATAAAAGTGCTCAGAGAGGTATAGTCACTCTCTTATCTAAATTTATCCTACCCATTCCGCAGCCTACATTATAACCAATTAAAGTCCTATTTGATCCTTGACTGAATGAGCTCAATTAGTATAGCAGTACACTATGGTCAAGCCTATGGTACATCTTTTGTGGCATATGAATGTTATTTCTGAGAGTGAGTGAATCCATTCTATTTTGAGTTCCTAATTGTACTTAAATTTTATTTTGTGCGGAACTACTCTCTATTGTGATATGAGGGCACTTGATTCATGAAGGAAAGGTAATGCTTGACCTCTATGTTAGAGTAAGTGAGCGGGTTATAAATAATGCGTGGTGATTTTGAGTCAATTCTTGAGGCGAGGATGTTACGTTATTGTGCTTAATCTATTTTAAATATTCTTGGTGTGATGAGTTATGAGAGTTGTTTAAAACGGTCGTGCCTATGTGAAGTGTAGTTTGATTGCTCGAGGACGAGCAATGGTTTAAGTGTGGCATGTTGATGGTAGGCTATAATCTCGTATTTTAGTCGCTTATTTCACTCTAATTCACTGCACTTTACTTTGGTTGAGCTTTAATTGATAGTGACTTGCACTTATTGTGTGTTTTATGCCTTGCAGGAGTGATTCTGAGCTATGTAGATGTTACAGAATGAATTCGAGTGATTTGGAGCTTTGAAGTATGAGTACAACCCCAAGGGATTAAGTCGGGATCGTGTCGGGTGTCGAGGACCAAGTCTGGACGTCAAAATGCAAGAAAATTCTATACTCTGAAAAATCCTCACTGTCGCGGCTGTGCAATTCTCTACTGCCTATCAGAACTAGCTCTCTGGATTTCCCCACTAATGCCCCGCATGGCGCATCGCCCCATGTGGTGCGCCTGTGCAAGTTTACAGAGTGAAAATCCAATTTCGGCTATGAGAAGGTAATTTCATCTGGGCCCGACCCTACTTGGTATAAATACATGGAAAATGCCGTTTTCTGGACTTTTGACACATATTCGACTTAAGGAGGCTAAGGAGGAGTTGGAAAAACACAAGCACAAGGATTTCATCATTCCTTCCTCACTCAAGACCCGAGTTAGGATCGAATTTTTGTTTTCCTATACTTTAACTTTATTTGTGATGAATTGTGCCATATCTATGGAGTAGTTCTCTTTAGCGTTTGATAGATTTGGTGTATTGATGATCGTTTATGGATTATAACTCTAGGTTTATGTATTGAAGCGTTTTGGATGATTTAACTGTTGCATCTATATTCACTTGTTCAGGTAATCGAGAGAGGTATAATTTGTGATATCTTTGCCTTATATTGTTGGTTGAGTTCATTAATTCTTCTAAATAATCGAAAGAGGCTAGTTGAATCATTGATTAAACCTAGTTAGGAGAATAATCTAAAGAGATTTTACTAAAGACTAATCCACTATGCATTCGTGCATATCTTCACGTGCTTAAATTGGTTAGTCTCATGAAGTTAAGACCTAATCGAGAGAGGAGTTTTAGCTGAACAATTGAACTAATAATTGAGTGTATTCGAAAGACTCACTTAAACATTAGAAGTGAATTATCTAGAGTTAGATCCCCAATAATTATCTTACACATATCCTATCAATCCCTGTTTTAGCCTCATCAGCAAGTAAACGAGAACAGCTTCTCTCACTTTAGTCTCTCTCTCTCTGCGCAATTGCCATATCGGCGATTCAAAACCTTGCAATTCGGATACCCAAAGGATCCAGTTCAAGCTCAGTTGGTGCATCTTCGGGATTTCTTTGAATTGTTCATAATCTTGCAAATACCCACTACCAAGTTCTTCTGATTTTTGAGACCCCCCCCTGCTGCTCACCGATAACTACTTCATCTTCAGTCCTTCACTGTAACTCGAAGTTGGGCGAAATTATCTCGAAGATTATGGACACCTGAATTTTCTTTTACCTTTGGTTCTTGTTCAACATCAAAGAATCAAAAAAGACTGCCATTTTCTTCGTCATCTTGAAGAAGACAAGAATCACTCTGCGATTGGATTACACTCCTCCTTGCTACTAGGGTTGTCAATGGATATTCAAAAACTGACTAAATCGACCGAACCTATTTTCAGGTTTCTTTTTAAGAAACCGGAGGTTTTTATATAAATCTATAATCGCACCGATAATTAGGGTAGGTTTTTTATTTTATAAAAATAAACCGAAAAAATACCGAACCGTACCAAATAAATTTTATATGTGAAAAATATATTTATCTAGTAAGTTTAAAAATAATAATGCATTAAATTTTTCTTTGGGCCTTGGAATTATGCAAACTATTACAAGCCAACAAATAATTAAACTCAAAATACTAATTCCTAAAACCTATTATGCTACATCTACTTAAACTAAGTTATTTCAAGTATCTTTATTAGCAAGACACAAAGTATTCTAGCGATAATGAGTAGCAAACTATAATTTATTGAATATGTTTCCTTTTATATAATTTAGATTTATCTTTTTGAATATTTAATCTTCTATATACTTTATTATTGAGTCTCAGCTTGGTTAATATATTTCCACTCATGTGATTTATATTTTTTTTGCATTTGCTTGGTTTCTTTTACATTGTTGTAGAATAGTTGATGGATCTATACTATAGACATCTTTTATTTTTTTTAATTCATCACTCTTTAAATAGTAAAAATGTCTAGAGAGTTTTGCTAAGTCCTATAAAAGAACGTATGTTATTGCATTCTACTTCCACTGATGAATTTTACATGTTATTTAAAAAAATACTGAAAATTAACCGAACCGTACCGATACCGATTAGAAACCGACATGATTGGGACGGTTTCGAAAAGTCTAATTTTGGTTATACATAATAGAATAACGGAAAAATTGGTATGGTATCAATTTTATAAATTAACCGGACGAACCGAACCATTGACACCCCTACTTGCTGTAATCCAAGTTCTATTGTTCCTCTCTTGTCTTGATATTTTAATAGTTTGATATTTTAGCGTAATTGTATCCCATTGCCTGCCTATTTTGTTCTTGAATCTTTAGTTAGTATTTGCTCTAGCATTGTCAATTTAATTGCATTAGTGATAGCTTTGCCTACTTGTTTATATTGTTATCTACCTGTTTATATCTTTATTCTTAATCTTTATTTCATATATCCTTGGGATCTTTAGTTGTAGATTATATCCCCCTTTAGCTCTTGTATTGTATTTCTTCACTTATTTTGTTATCTGTTAGTTGTAGACTATAATTCCTTTAGTCCCCTTGTTTTATTTCTTCACCTGTTTGTCTGACCTTCAGTTGTAGATTATAGTTCCCGTTAGTTCTTTTATTTTATTTCTTCACCCGTTTTGCGACCTTTAGTGGTAGATTATTTTTCAGTAATTCATTTTATTTTTGTCCCTTGTTTTCGGGATAGATCTTGCGTATGGTAAGGTCTTGTCCTCGGAGGTGCCAGCGCGAGGGAGGGGGTGCGGGGGGTAAGGAGGTAAGAGGGCTAAGGGAGATACTAGGCTTAGAGTGGGGTCTTGGAACATAAGAACTTTGATTGGAAAATCTGTAGAGTTAGCGAAGATTCTCGAAAAAAGGAAAATTAATATAGCTTGTGTACATGAGACTAGGTGGGTAGGAGATAAGGCACGTGATGTGGGCAATTTCAAACTTTGGTATTATGGGAGGGTGGGGGCAGGAATGGGGTAGGTATCTTGGTTGATAAGGACCTTCGTGAACTAGTGATGGAGGTTAGGAGGGTGAATGACAGGCTATTGACTATTAAACTAGTTGTTGGAGGTTTTACTTTGAACATAATCAGTGCGTACACACCCCAAGCAGGCTTCGATGAGGAAGTCAAGAGGCGTTTCTGGGAGAATTTGGATGAGATGGTACGTGGTATCCCATATACCGAGAAGCTTTTCATATGAGGAGATTTCAACAGCCATATTGGAGCGTCGTCTGGGGGTATGATAATGTGCATAGTGGCTTCGGTTTTGGAGATAGAAACGAATGAGGAATGTCTTTGCTGGACTTTGCTAGAGCATTTGATTTGGTGATAGCAAACTTGCGTTTCCCAAAGAAGAGGGAGCACTTGGTCACCTTTCGGAGTTCGGTGGCCGAGACTTAGATTGATTATTTACTCTGCAGGAAGTCCGATAGAGGTCTTTGCACTGATTGCAAAGTCATCCCGAGTGAGAACCTCTCGACCCTCCATAGGCTCGTAGTCATGGACCTTGAGATCACGAGGAAGAGGAGGAAGAGGGTGATGTATATCCAACGTAGGATCAAGTGGAGATCCTTGACGGAAGCTAAAGCCCAGGAGTTGGGGGCCAAGATGGTGACTATGGGGGCTTGGAGAAGTAGTGGGGACGCAAGCGCTATGTGGACCACGACTGCGCAATGCATTAGGGAAGCTGCGAGAGAAGTATTAGGGGTCTCAAAGGGTTACTCTGGTGGTCACAAAGGAGACTGGTGGTGGAATGGAGAGGTGAAATGAAAAGTGGAAACCAAGAAAGCAGTGTATCTGAAGCTAGTGGAAAGTGTAGATGAGGAGGAGAAGAGGGCGAATAGGGAGCATTATAAATTGGCTAAGAAAGAGGCAAAGTTAGCAGTTACAGCGGCCAAGACTGTAGTTTTTAGTCGTTAGTATGAGGAACTCGAGGGCCGATGTGGGGATAAGAGGTTGTTCAGGTTAGCCAAGGCGCAAGAAAGGAAGGTGCGGGACTTGGACCAAGTGAAGTGCATCAAGGACGAAAAAGGTAGAGTTTTGTTGGATGAGGGGCTTATCCGTCGGAGATAGCAGACCTACTTCCATAGTCTCTTGAATGAGGAGGGGGACAGGAACATTGTCCTGGGTGATTTGGAACTCTCTGGGAGTCGTTGTGACTTTGGGTATTATAGGCAGATTAGAGTTGATAAAGTTGAGGGGGATATGCGTAAGATGAGCAAGGGTAAAGCGACCGGGCCAGATGAATTCCCGGTGGAGTTTTGGAAGAGTGCAGGCAAGGCAGGCTTGGAGTGGCTCAATAGGTTATTTGTCATTTTTAGAACAAAGAAGATACTTGAAAAGTGGAGGCGAAGCACGATGGTTCATGTATACAAGAACAAGGGTGATATCTAAAATTGCAATAACTATCGGGGTATCAAACTGCTTAGCCATACTATGAAAGTCTGGGAGAAAGTGGTAGAGCTAAGGGTAAGGAGGAGTGTGTCTATTTCTGAGAACCAGTTTGGGTTTATCCCGGGGCGTTCGACTACAGAAGCCATCCATCTTGTTAGGATATTGATGGAGCAGTATAGGGAGAGAAAGAAGGACTTGCATATGATGTTCATCGACTTGGAAAAGGCGTACGATAAAGTTCTGAGGGAGGTTTTGTGAAGATGTTTGGAGGCTAGAGGTGTACATGTTGCCTATGTTAGGTTGATTAAGGACATATATAATGGAGTAAAGACCCGAGTAAGGATGGTGGGTGGGGACTCGGACCATTTTACGGTGATGATGGGGTTGAATCAGGGGTCGGCACTCAGCCCTTTTTTGTTTGCTCTGGTGATGGACGTACTGATGTGCCACATCCAAGGGGAGGTGTCGTGGTGCATGCTATTTGCAGATGATATTGTATTGATTGACAAGACACGAGATGGTGTGAATGCGCAATTAGAGGTATGGAAACAGACCCTGGAATCTAAAGGTTTCAAGTTGAGCAGGACCAAGATAGAATACTTTGAGTGTAAGTTCAGTGGCGAGACTCAAGGAGGGGAAGGGGAGGTGAGGCTGGACTCGCAGGTCATCATTAGGAGAGGGATTTTTAAGTACCTTGGGTCTATTATTCAGGGGGATGGGGAGATTGATGAAGCTGTCACACGTTGCATTGGGGCGGGATAGATGAAATGGAGACTCGCTTCTAGTGTTTTGTATGATAAGAAGGTGCCACCGAAACTTAAGGGTAAGTTTTACAAAGTGGTAGTCAGACCAACAATGTTGTATGGGGCTGAGTGTTGGCCAGTCAAGATCGCTCATGTCCAGAAGATAAAGGTAGCAGAGATGAGGATGTTGAGATGGATGTACAAGCACATCAGGTTATATAGGATAAAAAATGAGGTTATTTGCGACAAGGTGGGTGTGGCCCCTATTGAGGACAAGATGCGAGAAGCGCGACTTAGGTGGTTTGGTCATGTGAGGAGGAGGAGCACAGACGCCCCAGTGAGGAGGTGTGAGAGGTTGATATTGGAGGGCCTACGGAGAGGTATAGGTAGGCCAAAGAAGAGGTAGGGAGATGTGATTAGGCAAGACATGGAGCAGCTTCAGCTGACCGAGGACATGACCCTTGATAGAAAGGTATGGAGGTCGAGGATTAGGGTAGTAAAGTAGGTAGTCTAGAGTGTTCATAACAGTAGTATTGGCATGCAATCTCACTTTCTGTTGATAGTAGCTTTTTATGACTAACTGTTGTTTCTTTCATTGTTGATCACCTTACTATCTGGTTGTTTTTATTCTGCTTTTATATGGCTTCTTGGTACTGTCCCTTCTTGTCTATATTTTCATTAATGTGGTGCTTATGCTTTCCTAAGTCGAAGGTTTATTGGAAACAGCCTCTCTATCCTCACAAGGTAGGGGTAAGGTCTGCGTACACACTACCCTCCCCAGACCCCACGATGTGGGATATTACTGCTATGTTGTTGTTGTTGTTGTATATCCTATCAATCCTTATTTTCTCCCACTGATAACTTCCTTGCTTATCCTTGTTTCAATTGTCATTAATCAATAACTTTAGATCTTAGTTAATTTTAGTTATAAATCATATAAATCTCAATTGTTGATCATCTTGGATAGCAATCATGCTAGAAACTACGAGAATAATGTTTAAAGCCAAACCTTGTGGATACAATATTATACTATACTATATTTGATTAGCGAGCATAATTTAAGTGGTGTTTTGCACTCGTCACCACCTTATCTCGGTTGTTACCACTTTTCCATTAAGAACAATTTTACATAAACCCGAGCTGTCGGGGAGACTGGCCAAATAGGCCATCGAGCTAAGTGAGCACGGCATCACATACCAGCCTCGAACAACGATAAAGTCACAAGTTCTCGCCGACTTTGTCATAGACTTTAGCGCAAATGTAATGTCAGAGGTCGAGAAGGAAGTCGCTCAAGCTTCTCTTCAAACACAAGACCTCTGGGTCCTGTACACCGACGGCGTATCCAATGCTTTTGGATTGGGAATCGTACAAGAGGTCCCTACCGGCGAAGTAATTTGATAATCCATAAGGTGTCCGGATATGACTAACAACAAGGACGAGTATGAGGCCGTTATTGTAGGGCAAAGCGGCTGAGACTCCATTGTGATTCTCAACTCATGGTCAACCAAGTTATAGGGACTTACCAAATCAAAGAACAAAGGTTGTAAAAATATCAAGCGGAGATATATAAGTTGCTGCCCAAATTTGACGAATGCTAGCTTGACATGATCCCATGAGCTCAGAACGTTGAAGCAGATCGCCTTGCCAAATTGGTCGCCGCCACCAGAAACATCACGACCGGGGATAAAAGTGTAGTCCATCTCCTCAACTCGTCACTAGACAAAATAAAGGTAAAATCTGCAAGTTTAACTTGGGACTAGTGCAATTGTATTATTACCTACTTGTAGGATGGCACCTCCCAAACGACAAAAAGGAAGTTAAAAATCTAACAATGCAAGCGGCCAGATATAGCCTCCTTAATAACGACTTGTACAAAAGAACATATGGCGGTCCTCTTGCAAAATGTTTAGGTCTGAATCAAACCCATCGCATTCTCGAGAAAGTACATAAAGACCACTGCGGTGCTCATTCTGGTGCTCGAGCACTCGTCAGGTGTCTCATACGGGTCGGTTACTACTGACCCGCCATGAAGAAAAATGCCTCAAAATTTGTGAAGAAATGCGAGCAATGTCAGAAATACGCCCCAATAATTCACCAAGCGGGCAAATACATTCATTCTGTCACCTCTCTATGGCCATTTATCAAGTGAGGAATAGACATTGTGGGTCCACTCTCGCTGGGGTGAGGTAACATATGATTTCTTTTAGTTTTAGCTGACTATTTCTCTAAATAGGTGGAAGTAGGAGCGTTCGCCCAAGTGCGCGAACAAGAGGTAATCGCCATCATATGGAAAATATCATATGTCGATTCAGCTTACCCAAGGAGATAAGTTGCGACAATAGGCCCCAATTCACGGGAAAGACAGCCACTGAATTCTTCAAGAAGTGGCACATTAAGAGGATACTTTCAACAACTTACCACCCAGCAGGCAACGGGCAGGCTGAATCCTCCAATAAGTCCATATTAAACAACATGAAGAAGAAACTTGAAGAAACCAAGGGACTGTGGCCAGAAATACTCTCAGAAGTATTGTGGGCACATAGAACCACACCGAAGACGAGCATAGGAGCGACGCCCTATTCACTGGTCTACGAAATAGAAGCAATTATATTGGTCAAGGTTAGAGAACCTAGCCTGAGGTACTTCCATGATATCGGCACCAGCAATGATGAGAGTAGTAGATAAGAGCTCGATGAGGTCAACGAACTAAGAGATATGGCATACATAAGGATGGTCGCCCAAAAACAACAGGCAGAACATTACTACAAGAAGAAGTCAAAGGTCCGACCGCTTAAGATCGGGGACTACGTACTCAAATCCAAAACCCATGCAAATAGAGATCCACGAGAAGGCAAATTGGGAACAAACTGGGGCAGGCTATACCAAATAACAGGCAAAACAAACAAAGGTTCATTCCAACTAGAGATAATGGAAGGGAAACAACTACCAAACAATTGGAATATCAGCCACCTCAAATACTTCAACTTCTAGAAAATAAGAAGTGCCCCCCAAGGCGTACTCTTTTTTCCCTCACTTGAGTTTTGTCCCACTAGGGTTTTCTCAAGGAGGTTTGTAACAAGGCTACGAGAGGGACATTTCGAGTTGAAGTATACGAAGAACGAACGATTTTCTTTTTTCATTACCCAACTCCTCAAGATTCTCCAAGTCGATCAATAAAAGGACTAGAAGAAATGCCTATCGTCCCTCAGCCATGACTAAATGAAAGGTAAAGTTTGATCAAACTTGAAAAACACCTATCTGCCCTCGGCCAAATCTCAACTAAGAGACATACTCTAACTATATAAACAAAGGGTCGATATGGCCCATGGATATTCAGCTACTAAGGCTACGGTCAGTTAGAAGATGACGGCAATAAAAAGAATAAAGAATCAATACATGCAAACACAAAAGCAAAACATATAAGTACAGAAACAAATCGCAGCAAATGAAAAAGGTACGTATAAAACAAAGATCAACCTTGATATTCATACTTGAAGAGTTTTTACAAAGGCGCTCAAAGACGCCAATAAAAGTACAAAAAAAAGAGTTAAAACAAAACTATTGGCCATCTTCATCACTGCCCTTAACACCCTTGCCATCTCGGACTTCAATGTCATCACCACCCCAACCTTCAACACCATCGCCGCCTCAGACTTCAACGCCCTTGCCATCTCTATCTTGACCATAGGCAGAATCATACCAAGAACCAACCACGAGTCGATCCACACCCTCGTCCTCGTCCTCGTCCTCATCCTCGTCCTCGTCCTCGTCCTCGTCCTTGTCCTCATCCCCCTCAGAACTAGGGCGGGGCGTAGAAGGATCATATCCACAAGCAAGCCAAGCCTCGCGAGCCTTGACCCGAGCATCCTCAAGGGCCACCTCAAAAATAGAGCATGCTGCGTGCAGGTCATAGAACACATCCAGTCGGGCTTCAGCATGAATCCACTCTTCATATAGCTCGAGAGGGACGTTGGGGAAATCAGAAACATTAGACGAAAAATATCGCGCGAGCAGTTAGGCTTTCTCAGCTTCTAGAGCAGTAACTCGATCATACAGCTCGGAAATTTCCTTGTCCAGCTCCCCGATTCTTTCCTCGATCCGGTCCTCCTTAGCCCTCACCGTCGACTGATCATTTTTCCGCTCAGCACAAAGGGTTTTGTTCGCCATCTCAAGGATGTCAACCTTCCTCCGAGCATCCAACCAAGAGAATTCCGCCTTCTCGATCTCCTCCTTCTTATCGGAAATCTCACCCTTGAGAGCCTCCACCTGGAACTAGCACTCTTCAAGCTGGCCTCGCAGTTGGACCACTTAAGCTTGAAGGTCGCTACATTGGGCCTCCACGCCTATGCTGAGCTAAAGCTCCTCTTCTTTGCTCCTCAAAGTCCCTCGAGGATGCTGCACTTTTCTACAACCTCCATCAGCTCTTCGTTCCTCTTCTTCAAGTCTTCCCTCAGGGCCCGCACATCACCGCCCTCACGAAGCCAACTTTGGAGATCCCCATATTTACCGCGATACTCGGTATACTTCCCCTTCAGCTTCGCAAAAATCTCTTTGCGCTTTTTCTCCCTCCGAGCACTCTCAATTTCCAGAATAACCATCTACAAATCAAAGAAAAGAGGTTAGAACTTAAAATAAGCTAAGGCATTAGGAAAAAGACGGACAGCAGTCGTACTTACCCTGAGAGTGAGGCCAGTGATACTCTTCGATAGAGTACTGTCAGTTATCTTCTTGAGGGTCTCACCCTAGACGCTTGAACAAAGAGGACCGAGGGCAGAGACTACCTCCTCGGTGTTCACCATCAAATCACGATCCATTGGGATCGTGATGCTCTTTGAACCTCCCTCCAATCTCACCTCGAGCTGGGTGAGCCCCTCATCGATTATTTTTAGATCGTCCAAATAAATATCAGAGCCCCAATCGTCACCATCCTCGGCAATAGTTTTCTCTTTGTCACCGGTGGGCAAAGTGGCATACATTGCTGCCCGAGAGGATGAAACCTCCTCTTACCTCGGAAGTGTGTGGCCGTCATCAAGTGCCCCCTCCTCGACTGTTTCCCCCTCGAAATATAAGGGCATACCCGCATTGACTTCTACGGGTCACGAAGCCTCAAGGCTTGGCCCAATATCAACGCTAACACAAATTGTCGTCATCTCACGCAACGTGAAACCTTCTTCCACGGCGTCGATGGCCAAAGGAACTCCGCCACCCACATCTACAGATCTCTTTTTTCGAGGTCGAAGATCCCCGTCACTGGGCAAGCGTTTGTCGTCTTCGTCAGCAAGCAAAAATAAAGGAGGAGTAGAGGCAACAATGGGTGAAATATGGGTGGAGGCAGAAGCTGCAACAGCTGGAATTGGGACGGAGGCAGAAGCTGCAACAGCTGGAATTGGGACAGGGGCGCGGATTGAAGGCGTAGTGGCCCTCCTCTTCCAGAACGAGGGCACGGGGGCCCTAGCCCTCCTCGCGGCCCCGATAACACAGCCTAGAGAAAAATTAAGAAGGAAGAGATCAGTATAAAGGATGAACACAAACCTCATAAAAATATCATCGACGATAGGGAAGGGATTACCTGTCGAGGGGAGAGCTGGTCTGAATTTTTGGAAAAAGCTCAACCAGTCACGTATTCCTGCCGTATAGGGAAGGATCTGCTTGACTCAGTCGGCGATATGTGCCACCAACAGGAGAGGTCGATTAGTAGCTGCAAAAAAAGAAGAGTTGATTGACCGACCCACAATAAGTAAAAAAAATTTTAAAAAAAAAAAAGGAACGCAAACATCACGAGCACTTACGGGTGGGGTTCCAGGACTCAACGAAGCCGGCGGCAACAGACACTACGGCCTCAGTCCTGAGAAAGAAATAATCGAGCCAGAAATGTCGACTACCCTTGTCGTCCATCCTCACCACCAAGCATTTTCCCCCGTGGTGGCAAAGGTTCAGTAACGTCCCTCGATAGAAATAAGGGGCGAAAAGGTGCACCAAGTGGCGTACTGTGATCTTGACCTCAGATAATTCGACGAACTTTGCCAATATCTTGTCCACCTTGAAGATGTAAGGGTTGAGCTATGCGGGGCACACGTTATAATGGCGGCAAAATTCTTCTATCAGCTGTGGGAAAGGGAACGAATAGCCGATTGTGAATGGATAGGTGTAGAGGGTGCAGAATCTGGGACGATGGATTCGTACTTCATCGTCACCGGCAGGAACCAGCTCCATGTGATCGGGAAGGCCGAACTTAGCCTTAAACTCGGCTAAACGCTCAATTCGTCATCGTAGATTGAAACCTCTCGGTCACCACTTCCGGTGACTTGTGGAAATCGGGTTTGACATCATGGTATCGAGGCACAATCTCCTCCACAGAGAGGAGAGTTTCCTCCTCAACGGCGACTGCAATGCTTCCCCCTGATCAGGGAACACGACATCCAAAGGGACACGGTGATCTTCCACATGGGCATCAGATGAAGATTCGACATTGTTATGAAGGTAAGTAAGAAGGTAGAGAAAGAAAACATAAAGGCGATGAAATCATACGAAGAAGGAGAGGAACGTTTTCTTGAGAAGTAAAGAGAATGTAAAAAACTTAAACTTCAACAAGTCCTCCCCCATTTATAAGGTTTGGGGCACCAGAATCGAAACGGTTCGTCATGATTGGCACAAAGATCGAAATGGAAGAGCCAATCAAAGGTCACACGAGAATTGATGCAATGCGTCGAGAATCAGCTTCATCATGACGCATGACGTCATGATGTCACTCCATCTCTTGGACCAAATGGTTCCAGCAGATCACCCGGGAAAATCAAAGGTTTGAAATATGCGGCCCACAGAAAGCCACATCGCCAGCTCACTACAACGACTACGACCCATATTATCTTTTCGACAAGTTCGACCATGAACGACATTATTCACTCATTGAACTCGCCCGCGAGGACGACCTCAACGAGCAGAGGGATTAATTGTATGGGCCAAAAATTAACTTAGTTATGTTTAGACCATATCAGCATTAAGAAGGCCTTCGAGAGCTTCCACGTGTCATCAGTATGACTTCAACAAAAGCGAATTCAAGATCAAAGTGATATAACGAGAGATAATGGGTTAGGTTAAAGAGTCAACAGAGATCAAGGCCGAGTACGAGCACTCTTCTTAAACAGAATAGTAACGGCTAGTTTTAGATAAAACTTTAAAGAAAATATTCCTGTGAATATTTTCTGGATCTGTACTATTAGGGTTTTGTGGCATATGTCCCCTTATAAAAGAAAGAAATATAGTGATGGGGGACATTGAACACTCATTTGTAAGACAACACATTGACATTCTCTAAAGATTCTTGTTTTATTATACACATACAAAATATACCTTTTTCTTGTGATTTTGGTCTAACTTTTCTCCCACGATCCAAGGAGAACCCAAATATTCAATGGCTCGTCAATCAATCATTGTTAGAAAGAATACCAAAGAATCTAACCCTTTTCGGGTGACTCACATGCTTTTATTTACTTAAATGTCATTCATTGCTATTTATTATTATTTAATGTTATCTCCTTCATTTTTGGATCATTGAATATAACCATATTGCCACCATTTATTTCTACTTAGATAATACTCATGTTATCTCGCCACAAAATTGGTTAAGACATCTTTTGGATATTAACATTGGCTAAGATTAACTCCACTTTATTAGTAAATCTAACTGTTTAAACCTAGATCTGAATTTTGGATCGAATAGGTATATTTAATTAAAATTGGTTATTTGACTTTTGCGACCAAATTACACTTGTTCCGACCGATTTCGATCGGTATGCTTTGGATAGATTTTGGCAGTTTTCTAATAGTGCATCCGACTATGGCATCTGTATCATTGCCGTCGGGACTCTCCCTCCGCTGCTCCTCCGCCGCTTTCCACCCGCAGCTGCGCCCCTACCACCTCTTTTCTCTGCCATGCACGGATGCTGCTGATTTCGCTAAACGTTCCCTCTCCGTCCGCCTTTATAAGTCGCGCTCGCACAAGCATCTCTCCGTTATTACCGCCGCCAGCAACATTTTGACAACGGCCAATTATGCAGCAGGTATATATAAATCCTTATCAAAATCTTATGTATATACGGATTGGAATAAATACTTGAATTTTTGCAAAAGTTTTTCAACTTTGTGATCATTGAACTCACTAACTCATTATCTTCTTCAGATATGGATGATCTTCAGGAGCCAATCAGCAAGCAGACGGGCGTTTCTTTCAAGCTGACTAAAGACGTTTTCTCCAAAAAGGTTAAAGGGGATAGAAACATGGCGTTCTCTCCTCTCTCAATTCAAATATCTTGGCCTCATTGCTGCCGGCTCCAACGGACCTACTCAGGATCAGCTGCTCCGTTTCCTCAAGTCCAACTCCATTGATGAACTCAACTCTCTTTATTCTCATGTTCTCAATTCCACCTTTGTTGATGACAGTCCCTATGGAGGTCCGCTTTTGTGTGTTGCTAATGGTGTTTACTGTTTGGGTCGACAAATCACTCACTTTTAAGCCTTCTTTTGAGGAAGTTGTGCATGAAGTTTACAAAGCTACTTCAGAGTCGGTTGATTTTCAGCACAAGGTATATATATAAGGCCTTTATTAATTTGTTGAACTGAAGAATCCTATTTTAAGTAGTCATTTGGACATAAAAATAGTGAAATCCGGGAAAAAGTGAAATTTGTGAAAATGGTATTTGAAAGTTAGAACTGTGTTTGGATATGAATACAATATGGAACTGTTTTTAAATTTTTGTGAGTGATTTAAAATAAATTTTGAAAAATATATTTTTGGAGTTTTTTAAATTTTCGAAAAATTTAAAAATCAACTTAGAAGTAAAATTTGACATTTTCATGGCCGAACATCCCGGAAAAAAAAAAGTGAAATCTTTTTTGTGGTAAAACGGCCCGAAATTCTTTTTTCATACCGCTAGCCGGTACTGTCATCAATTTGTTTACTGCAATCTCCCTTTGTTGGCTGCCTTGAAAAAGAAACTTTTGGCTAAAGCGTATTATATGAGCTAACTCTTCTCATTCTGTGTTTGTCATAATTAAGGCTGCTGAGGTTGCCAATCAAGTCGATCAGTGGGCTAAAAAGAAGACAAATCATTTCATCGAAGAGATTCTTCCCCAAGGCTCAGTAAACAATACGACAAGGCTTTAAAGCTGAAGTGGGCAAATTTTTTTTGAATCACCATGTTCCATATGGAAAAGTTGAAGTGGGCAAATTTCTTATCCCTAAATTCAGAATAATTTTTGACTTTAAAGCTTCTGACCTTCTAAAGGGAATTGGCCTCAGAGTCAGATTGCCTTTCTGTGCTGGTGATTTGACCGAGATGGTTGATGATTCCTCGGAATTGTTTGCTTCAGAGGTTTTCCACAAGTCCTTTATTGAGGTATATGAGGAAGTCCTTTTGGAGGGTATCAAATGGTAATTGAGCAGGAAATAGATTTTGTTGCTGACCATCCATTCTTGTTCCTTATAAGAGACGAATCTACTGGTGTGGTGTTATTCATAGGGACCTTATTGAATCCATAAGCTAGTTTGCCAATCGAAGGAACAGAGAATGAGTTTGGAAATCTCTGAATTCACATTATGGCGGATATAGAAAGTTTTTAATCTAACCGAAAGTTTAGATTACTCTGGAGTCATTTTTAATTATATTCCATACTTCAGTTACTAGTTATGCATGTTTACATTATCAATCACTGGATGGATGGTATGTTATTCCCAATTTTGTAAAGAGATTTCTCCAATAAGCTAGTGAAGCAATAATATAGTATCGCTCTGCTAACCTCACTAATAGTAGATTATATACCAATAGCGGATTTTTCAACTCTACCCATGGCATCTACAACATCTTCATAGAACAAAGAAGTTGAACCTACTCCACACATTTCCATAGTTATGTAAGCTAGGCCAACTGCACAAGCACAGAAGGATGTTTTGAGAAATTTAACCAGAAAATAATTGAACTTTCCTTCCAAATTGGACAAACAAAATAAGGTAATTCAACAGACGTGCAATGAAGGCTCGTGAAGTAGACTATAAACCATTTCAAGGTCCGCTAACCTTTAGATTTGTTTTATTTATTTATTCATTTATTTACTTACTGATCATTTGTTTGGCTACTAGAGATGTATGATGAGAATCAATAATTGACAATCCCAAGTTCCCTTTTCTTAGTATAGCCAAGTAGCAGAAGGGGACAGCTGGGCACCATCCTTCGTGTAACAAAAAGAAACTGAGTAAACTTCGATCTAAAAACCACACAGGAGTCTGTTCACAGATCAATACGTTAGGCAATGAAACTATATTGCTATCAATCAACTTACTGTAGCAAAAGACAGTGGCAAGGCTTCCCTTTGCTTCTATTTTTGCATGTCCATCTCAGCTACAGCAAGTGCACAGTATATCTTCTTTCTGTGGGTGGTGGGGGATAGGGGGAGGGGATGTCTAGCTAGACCTGGGGAAGATGTAGCTATGAAAACAGCAGATGAATACAAAACTGCACTAATTTGAGCAACATGCTAATTGCTATAGTACACCTTGAGAATCTTGTAGCATTTGGGGATTAGTAAAAACGACAAAGGATGAAATGTTGACAGAAAAACTTACCTTAATCTAACCCTAGAGGCATAGTTTATATGCAACAAGTCTTGCAGTAATATACAACTCAATCATATACTAGAACAAGGACTAAGAAGAAAAAGAGCTCTCTAAAAGTTTACAGAGTTCCCAACTTTTTTCTCTGCAAGCCGGTCCATTCGCACAAACTGAAGCCCTTCCCCCGATGCGTATGGCTGAAATCCCAATGCAGTAGTTCTTTTCTGCACCAAGTCGGGGATCTCGTGGCTTACGCCACCCTAGAAACTATCAGTATGTCTCACTTGTCACCACTGACCATAAGTTGCTCTAGGTTTTCCCTTTGTAGAATTTAGATACTGTGAGACAAAGAGCACTCCCATCACAATTATAAGGCAGCCTACGAGTGTGCTAAAGAAGAGTGCACCAGGTTGCCTAGTTTGAACAAAACCATAAACTCCACTTGAAGTAACAAAGATAAGATCAGTTAATCCATCATTTGAAAAGTCTTCAGACACCAAGGCATGAGTGGGAGGTGCAGGGAGGTCAATAGTAGTCAACAGACTCCCTCCAGGAGATAATACGACAGCTTCTTGGTCTCCTGCTGCAAGGATCAATTCTTGACTGTCATGCACACGCAGTGGAAATGCCTTTAGAGTCGGCACCACTGTACCAGCTTCCATCATTCCCGCAGGCGATGGAAGGTTTGACCATGTAGCACCAGTCAATATCTGCCAATTCCACAAAGCACCATGTCCATGCAAGCCCGGAGAATATGATGTTACCTGACAAGTAATCCGCTTTCAATAATTGAATAAAATGAATGTGCCCAAAATCTCATGGAAGATAAGACATTAAGCATGTCCATGGCATGAGGAATCATTTCTTTCAGAATTCGAACTACTCAGTGTGAAGAAACAATTGCGCGTTACTGTTAAAACTAAACGCTTGTTCCAAGTTAAAAGGATACCTCGCCACGATTTGTCAAGAATATAACATCTCCATGGCTTCCCTTACGATGTCGATGACCATCATTTCTGGGGATGAGAATAGGCGTTGCTACCTCTAGAGAAGTTGCATCAAAAGTGTGACCAAATCCTCTGGAGAATTCACCATGCTGGAATAAGTTAAAAGGAGAATGACGACAAATAGAAGCATTGAAAAGTTGTTCCCGCACTGGAACACCAGAGGTGGCAACAGCCCAACAGGGACGCAACACCTCCATTGATCCACTAACAACAGTCTGTTCAGCACCATTGGCCCCCACAACCTGCAAAAAAAAAAAAAAAAAAAAGGAAAGAAAAGAAAAGACAAAAAGGCGTGAAAATGCTGATTGATTTCTTACAAAAACAGTACTGTTAAGCCACCAACATTTAACCTTAATCATTCATCTAGAGTTAAAGCACCTTGCTTTCTAATCCGCCAGTTCTGTGATCTTTGAAAATATGTCAGGTTGATTTCTCTCCTAAAAAAGCTTTTAACCTTTTCAGAAAAGAAGGGGTTCTTACCTTCCACTTTCAGTTTTATCATCCAGTATCCTAGATACATGTCAGTCATAAGATATATAAGCTCAAGAGAAACTGAGTGTCTCTAGAATTATCTCATCCTCTGCACATATTTTATCCTGTTTTTTAAAGAAACTTCTCCACTGTAAAGTTTAATGCTTTTAAGTATAAAGTTTACTCCCCAAGTTCAGTTTTTAGGCCAGTTGTTTAGTGTCCTAAAGATCTTCTGCAACTGGTCATTTCGTCAGATTCTAGTTCCATCTTTTTCCTCTTGATTGAGCAATCTATTTGCTGCTTTATTCTTTGATTCATTATCCATATCTACTCCCATTCAAGCAGGACGCATATATCAAAGCTAATTGAGCTTATCCCGTCCGCAATATTAGTACGCAATTTTTTTATGGAATTCACATTGGAAATGGAGAAAGATGAAAGTGAGCAAAAATTTATACTTTACCTGGACATGGTCCAAAACTCCATCGCCATTGATATCTGCATGAAGCCCGCCTTCTAGGAGGTGAAGCTGATGAAATCATGAACTCACATCAAACCACAAACTAACAGACAAGGAGATAGTGAGAATGAAAAGGGTCCAGAGTTTCCTCGAAAGAGTTTTCTGGCACAAAAAATAGCATGCTTAGCATTTGGCATACAGCTACTATTCGAGACCTCTGTTACTTGGGCAATGTCCCTATATTTTAACATACACACAGCAATACTAGAATCATCAATCACAAGTATTTTAAACCAAATATGTGATAGCGACAGTACGTACCTTGCACACAGTACGACCAGTTGCTATATGAACAGCTTCAATCCCTTCCTTCTCATGAGCCACAACAACGTTAGGGACCCACCAAAGCTTGGTATAATTGGTGATAGTAGGAATATAGGGCAAAGGCTGCACCAATAAAATGCTGAAAATGTAAGTGAGTGCTAAAATAGTTTGAGGACCGCAGTATAGTCAAAATATTCTCAATTATGGTCGAATAGGTCTTAACTATCCATGCATGATCTAACTTCAAATTAGCTGCCAGCAGAAAAATGTTGCTCTACTAGATGGTCCTACAGAAATGCAATTTCCAACACAAAACAGGGATTATGTTAGTGATATAGTATGAAAACCATGGAAAAGATGTTACAGTCTAAACGAGATGAAAACCAGGATTTAATCATTTGTAGATGCAGTAAAGCTATGCCTTTACTTCCCTAAAACCTGCTTATTGATATCAATCTGTATGACATCACATCACGGTCATTTTGTGCAAACTGAGGGGTAGAAAGACATCTCCCTCCCTCCCTCTGTAGGTAGGTAAGGCATAAGTTCTCAATATTTAGCAATCACTACCTGGCCTGAAAATGCTCGAACCAGTTTTCATATAATTTCGCCTCTACTGACAAGTTTCGATATGCCAAATCATTCACTCTACAAAATAGGTTGACACTTGAGTATGAGAATTACCTGTAAGGCACCGTAAAATTTTACCTAAAACCCGGGGTTTCGTGGTGCCGAGGTAGACTTATGCGTTGATGATTGTAGAGATTCTTCGCGGCGAGACTTTTTGGGTTGGACAGTGCGTTGGGGAGTTGAAGAAAATTTTTGGCAATGCAAGGCATTTTCTGCGATTGCAGAACTGATCTGCGGACCGCAGATCTGCCGCGGAATGAAGCAGAAACTTGAGCTAATTTTAGGGCCATTATGCGGTCCATTATGCGGCTGCATAATCATTTCGCGGGCCGCACAATCCATGGCAGATCCAACATAGAAATTTACGGAGGGAAGTTCTGCGGCGCATTATGCGATCGCAGAATTGGTCTGCGAACCGCAGACCTGTCGCAGAGTGAAGCCGAAATGCCCAGTTCCGGAGGGCTATTATGCGGTCCATTTTGCGGACCGCAAAAGCGTTATGCGGTCGCATATACGACCGCAGATCTGCATCGGGCTTCATTTTTCTAATTTTTTTAACCCGACCCTATTTCGATACATAATCGTTGAAAATCATTTGTAAGGTGAAAACCTGATATTTTTAGAGAGAGGAAGTGCCATAGAGTGAGAGGGAAAGTTCCTAAGATTTCTATCCATCAATTCTTGCTCAAAGTTGGAGAATTCACAAGGAGAAGCTCACAAATTCTTCATCTAAGAGGTAAGGTTCCATGTCCTAGTCTCAATTTCGAATTTGGGGTAGAAGATGGTTAATGAGGGGTGTGATTCTTGGGTGTGAGAGTGTATCTATGCATGCATGTACAATCATGAGTTGTGGGAAGGTAGTTGAGCTCAAATGGGTAGACCTTGGGTTGTGGGGTGAAGGAAATCCACCATAGGAGAAGCTAGAAATCATAATGCCCACCTAGTGTTCGATAAAATGCTCAAATGGGCTGGAAACATGAACTCCTTTCTAATTTGTGTTCATTTTTGCTATATCTTCAAATAGATCAAAGTTGCTAGGACTTCCGGAACTGTGTAGTGAATTAAGGAAAGCTCAAAGCGGGGTATGTTGGCTAAACTCCTCTTTTAGAATTGAACCCCACCATGGCCTTGTAAGTCCCATGTTGCTCATTATAAATTGATTATTCCGAATAAGTCTTGTGTCAAAAGATGAATGCGTTCAATATGCATTCCAAATGTTCTTGTTATGTTGAGTTACTATTTGAGAAGGTGATTTAAGTATGGGCTGTGTGTTAATATGTTATGACTTAATAACGTGATTCTAATGAAAGCTATCATGTCGAATTGTGTAAGAAATCACATGTGCCTAAGACCCTTAATTGCTCAAATGTGTATCAAAAGTCTTGAGTGGAAATGTTTGTTGTTGACGATCTGTTATGATGTTTGAAAGTGAAATAGTAAGCATGAAATATTAATTACGGCCAACGTGCCAAGAACGACATTAAAATTATGGCTACCAGTGCCAGTGAAATGGAAAGATGTGTAAAAGATTATGAAAAGGGTCTGAAATCCGTTAAATAATAAATGATTGGGAGTATCGTTTAGTCACCGAGGAAGGGTAGGTCAAAATAACCTAACCCCGAAACTACACGTGCCGGGGCAGGAGTGATTGAGGGAAAAATCCCCGTGTTAATGTGATGAGGTTGTTTCCCCTTATATGGGATGAGAATGATGTGTTGAGATGTTTCCTCTTGAATGGGATGAGATTATTGCTAGCGAGATGTGATATGATGTCGATCCACACGGCATTGTGGTGAGACGGCTTAGCCGATCGGGCTGAGATCGAACGCCATGCCGCGCACATGGTGGTATTGTGAGTGGATGTCTTGGGGTGAGACGGCTTAGCCGATCGGGCTGAGATCGGACACCATGCTAAGAACACGGTGGTGTATCGATGCTAAGGATCTCCCAACTTAAAAAGATTGTAACTTACTTGAAATTTACCTTTCCCCTAACTTGACACCTTGATGATGTTGAATCTCTTAATGATTTCATGTATCCTTCTCCGTTTACTGTTATTCATTCTAATGATAGGGTGTTTAGTTCTACATACTAGTACTATACTATTCCATATGTACTAACGTCCCTTTTTTCCGGGGGCGCTGCATCTTTAATGGATGCAGGTGGTTCCATAGCAGGTGGTGTTGATCAATGACAGCAGCACACCCTCTCCTTAGCTGACTTGGTGAGCCCCACTTCATTTCGGGGTCATGTGTCTCTTGTCCTTTGTCCATAGCATTTTAAGGTATAGCCGGGGCCTTGTTGCCGGCACTGTCTTAGCAATCTTTTGTTTATGTTAGAGGCTCCGTAGACATAGTGTGGGTTGTATCTGGTTTTGGGAAGGTTGAACTAAAAATGTTGTAATCGTATCATCTGTTCCACTTTAACTATGACTGTACAGTGTACTGTTTTGAAGACTTGTTAATGACGTAACTAATGGAAATGAACCGGTGTTATTCACATGACCTCTTACTGTCTAATTAATGAAATGTATTCCTCTTTATTCATGGGTGAGTTAGGTAGACGGCATTGTGCAGGCTTGCTCAACCGGGGTAACTCTGTTGAGCGCCGGTCGCGCTCCCCGAGGTTGGGGCGTGACATTACCAAACAATTAAAACATAACGCCATTAAAGCATATTTGGTAAGAGAGTTTTTCTCTAATAACCAATTCACAAAGTAGCTTTTCTACATAAATGTTAACAAAAATTTAGAACTCCAAGCAATTTGAGATCTGACGAGTACATCACTTGCAGAATCCTGGAATATTACGCCATTAAGATTATTAATTAAAGATCACAGCTAAGGATAGATCAGAAACACATCTTCTAAAGTAATGGCAAATAGTTATCAGAACATAATACAAGACAGTCTTGAGAAAAAAGGCAAGGACGAAGAGAACTGAGGAACTGCTAAAAAACCATAGTAAACCATCACCTTTTTGGGTTTTGCTGATTTTGCGTAATTTACTGCCTTTCCAATAACATTTGAGATTCTTTTAGTAGTGTCTTTCCCAGGTGGATGATTTTCCTCAGGCTTATGGTAAGGGTAAGTGACGGACTTCCCAGGTACTTTCTTAACCACCTTCCTTTTATGTCGCCTGAAGTGTGCCAGCTTTAACCTGGTGTCCTCCCGCCGATCCTGGTCCGAAAGAATTCGCATTAGTGCCATCACCAATTACATGCAGTGCAATGACGATCAGTATAGAGCAGTAAGATGCCATACTCACCCAGTGATGTGGCATAACTCCAAGAATGGATTCTCTAAATTCCCGACATTCGAACTAAAATTGCAAACAGTTCAAGTTAGCTTAGTGATGAATATGATTTTAGAGTTGAATAACGCATTTCTCAACAAACAAGGCAGAAGTAGTGGGAAAAGATGAAACAACAAAATGAATATCAATCAATGGCCAATCTCAAACTGGTTGGCAGAACTGCAAGAGGTTTTTATATCCATTAGCTCTATTCAGGTTGATTTCATTCCATAACAAACAAGTCTTACATCATAAAATACTATAACAAACACCAGACCTAACGTAAGTGTAACAATAACAAATTAGCCTTAGACCCATCTAATTGGTAACACTTATATGGATCTTTTGAAACAATTATGTTGTGTTCTTAGTTAAATCCGCAATATTCAAGTTATTGGGGTTTTCTTAGACTACTTTCTTTGATTTGATTCTAAGTTTACTTTATTCTCTTTTAGCACCTTCAAACATTATAATGTGTAGCTACAGACGGGTGCATTTGGAGGTCCACGCAAGCTCAGGCGACAATATCTCATTTTATCCTCTATATGTGTGAATCACCCTAATGTTGCCCAAGTGTTTTAAGCGAAAAGAAAGAAGCAGCGAATAGCAAGCTTTTTCTACGTAAAGCGCACATTTCATAGTGAATACAAATTACCGAAAATATATGACTTAGTACTTGTAACATCAAGCTGAAATGCAAATTACTTATTCAGCATCCTGTATATACTGTAACGACAATATCAATAAAACAATTCAAATAGTCAAATGAAACTCTACTGTTTCAACAAAGCCACGGAAAGATAATTTCAAATGCAAAAATAATTTTTTATTTTCAATGATCACCCATAGAACAAAGAATTTATTTGGAGCATATAATTTAAATTTAATTGCTTTAGTAACTGAACAACGAGAGTTGAAGAGAAGCACAAAAAGATTCAAATAAGAGCAGTTTTAGTTTTTAGGAATAAAAAGAAAAGGATAGAAGTGAATCAAGAGAACAAGACACAGAAGCAGAGGAAGCAAAGGCGTTACAAACTCGAGAAAGGGAAGACAACGACCCCAAAGAGAAAATTGAAGCATAACAACAACAGACCCAGTGTAATCCCACAAGTGGGGTCTGGGGAGGGTAGTGTGTACGCAGACCTTACCCCTACCTTTAATAAGGCAGAGAAGTTGTTTCCGGAGTAAAAAGGGTGGCGCGATGCACAAAGCATCCCGCGTTCACGCAGGGTCCGGGGAAGGGTCGCACCCATAATCTCAAATAGAAAAATATCCTATCTTTTTCTTCATCTTTTTTTTCCATCTTTTAAAATCAGATCAAAAGAATGGCCACCTTTTTAAAATCCATGTGCTCCACTCATAGGTGATAAAATCTTGCTTCACATCAGTCTGCTAGTTGCAAGGACTTCTATAACACCACTACTTGCATTCAACTCGCGTTAATTACGTCCCTAACCTTTGTATACAATGCCAAAACCAAGCCAGCGAGAGATCATAATACAACAGATCTTGTGTCACATGAAGGGGGAGTTCATTGGGAAATGAGGTTCAAGAGGAACTGAGGGGTAACTGAATTTCAAAATATACTACAAACACTCTACAAAAAGAGTTTTATCGAGCAAGAAGAGATGGACAGTGATCAATTGCCATACTATCATAAGCTGATGACAAGGAAACAATCAGGTTTTTCGTTTTTCAACACTCATGAGTTTGGACACCTAGATGCTATAGCGTTAAGAAAAAGTGTGCATTTTGCTTGGATGGTAACGAGGGGAAGGAACGATAGCCGAGAACACGAGAAGGCAGAGAATTACATTCCTAAGCTGCTGCTTCATGTGCAAATGCTCGGGAAAGGATGTGGACTAAGCAAGGTGGCAACACGACTTTGGTGGGAAGTGTTGAATTGGTTTGGAAGACAAAGGACGATGTCAGACACAATGAAAAACGCATTAAGGTAGAGTTGGCCAAGGACATGGAAAGTTGCCCCACTAGCACTAATGTTGGATGCTATGGAAGGAGAGAATAAAAGAGCTTTTGATGGTGTTGATTTGAACATATGAGAGGAATAACTTCTTCTCTTCCTTTTTTTTTTTTTTTGGGTGACCCTCAGGGTTTCAATCTGTATACATGATTGGGTGTACCTTATTTCCAATATCTTCTTATAGCGGGATCTTCTCACATGAATAAATTATTTAGTGAAAACACCACAATAACACTTGCATCCTCTATTGGATGTGATCATTCCTACAATTGACCAATTTCATATGACAGCTCATCCCTCTTAATATACATATTTTTATGACACTCGTCAGGTAGATATTTTGGGCTATAGAAGTTCAATATTCACTTCCATATAGCATTGTTGATCTCATAGTCGTTCTATGAAACTTGGCTTTACTTTTTAGGTAAATACGGCCCAAATCACTTTGATATAACATTGTTAGTCTCACGATCATTCTATGGAACTTGACTTTTTTACGTTTTTAGGTATCTTTTACTGCATATCACTCCATTAAACGATCCCTTTTTTGATAAGATAAATGATATTATTAACAAAGGGGAAAATCCCGTATACAATAGGTATACCAAAAGGTAGAGAATCTACAACATAACATGATTCTTTATAAAAGACACTCCATTACCCGCTCCTTTATTGCAATCATGTGCTATATCTTCACATATCATGGCATTCTCCTAAAAGATTAAACCTAGATATCTGAATATCTTGCAGTTAGGCAACATAATCTCGTCTAATTTCACTTCACCTTTATTGTTCTTATGGACAATTGGACACTAAATTTGTAGTGTACATGTTTTGTCTCACTCTTACATTTTCTTAAACCATTACACTCTAAAGTACTACTCCAATATTTGGCTATTGGAAGGGGAGCTTTGGAGCGACGGTAAAGTTGTCTCTGTGTGACATGTGGGTCAGATGTTCGAGCCATGGAAGCAGCCAATAATGCTTGCATTAGAGTAGAATGTACATCACACCCCTAGGGGTGCGACCCTGCGGGATGCTTTGTGCACGGGCTGCCCTTTTTTCATGTGCAAATATCATGCACCATGAAACCTTATTTGTACTTATTGGTTTGGTCATCCATAAATAGGCAAGAAGTAAGGGCTCATAGGTAAATCTCTACTGTAAACCCCCATATCAAAAACTTTTTTTGGTTTCAACTTCATCTACTTAAGGTTTTCTTAGAACAACAATCATAAGGAGAATCGTCAAACAAAAAGGCGAGGAAGTAATAAGCAAGAGTATGAACTTTTAAACATTGCACTGCAATACCAACTATGACAGGAAGAAAGCGAACAGAAAACTAACATGGAAAAATCACTTATAATAAGAGAAAGGCTTCTCGTTCTTCTACAAAGTGACATCCCAATATTCGTCAACTATATATATACTATTTTAACTTAAATAAACAAAACAGAAAGCGTTACTGTAACCCCTAAGTTTTTAATAAAATTATGAGATTGCCTAAATGAAAAAGTTTCAAGTAGATATTTTTCAAAGATAAGGAACAGAGCAAAAAATATGTCAATTGATGACACCCCAAATGCATTCAATGAGCTAGTATGTTTCTATACCTCCCCAGGATGACGACTGTTCAAAGCATGTGCATCAAGCTTGTAGTTATGTTGTGGAATTAGAAGAGATTCATCAGAAGATGGCGTCTGAATATTCTGCAATATCAGGACAAAAAAGAAAGAAATATCTTAGAAAAGATTGAAGATCATTAATAGAAAAAATCTCAAAAAGATGTCTTCTCGAGTTTACCCAAACCCAAACTGACTATGTTCACATCACAAACTCTATGCTAGAAACAACACCAGCAAGTCGTAAAAGCACGTGTGAGATTAATGCAAAGAATTGGATGTAAAAGATAATAAATCTAGCTAGCTCTCACAGGATGTTCAATTCCAAATTGAAATTTTTCTTCACTATTAACTTCATGACACCTTTTTTCAATAAATATCAGACCAGCAATGATGCAATGCAAACATTAATATTGGTCTACGGTACAGATACCTCTAGGATACACACTTGATGAAATATTTGACCTGAAAGGTAGTCCAGAACAAACTTACACCAAGAAATATCGGAAGGAAAATAAGCGACAATACTAACACCATCTTCATTCTTTGGGGAAACATAACTTGAAGCAGAAAAGGCTCCTTTTGGGGGAGGGAGAGTTAGTGGGTAACCTCAGTCTTCCTGCTCCAGCGAAGTTGACCGGTGCGACCAGCAAGTGCATAAAGTGCAAAATGGCGTAAATCAACAGCTCCTGAATTCTCAGAAGCCTGCATTAAACAAGTACGTCAAGTTGGACACCAAATAAAAAAGATATCCAGGAATAACGTATTACCATAAGCATATTTTGAAAAAAACATATTCGCGAAAAGAGGATAACTACAAAACTGAATTTAAAACAGCCTCTACACAAAGGAACAGTTTCCTCATTTTCAGCATCAACTCCCCCACCACCAAAAGAAAGCAAAACTAGACAAATATAAAAGGGAATAATAGGCATATTGATTGGGATTTCTCCACCCCCCTGAACTACATAAATACAACCAACCCCATGCGGATCATAAGCATTATCATCTAGAAAGGTTGCATGTTTATA
This sequence comes from Nicotiana tabacum, assembly GCF_000715075.1. Lineage (NCBI taxonomy): Eukaryota > Viridiplantae > Streptophyta > Magnoliopsida > Solanales > Solanaceae > Nicotiana > Nicotiana tabacum. Next base: position 149,522,911 of record NC_134096.1, on the reverse strand, counting down.
AGTACTTCAAGGACCTCAATAACACAAAATTACAAAATCAGCAAGAAGAAGTGAGAAAGGATAATGATAAACGCTCAGCCCTTTGTGCACATGTAAGAGCTATAACTATTTCAACCAGAACAGAGTCATGTGGACTATGTAAGCATCTAGAATTTGTCTCTGTGATATTTAATATGACAAACAGGGATGCAGAAAGAATACTTTTCTTTGATCAGAGCCGAAATATGAAAGAGGGAATATAAAAAGGGCGTCATGTTCCCAAATTTACAGGCAACCAGAACTGATATAAGTCATTTTCAAGTCAGACTCCTTGAGTGAAAGCCACGATACTAGGTCTTTTCTTTAATTCCTCTTCTAAACCGGTATAAGCAAGTGAGAAGCACACCGGTCAAGAAGAGGAATTAAAGAAAAGACTTATCTTCTTTTCAACATACAAGCTACTTATCTTCTTAAAAAAGAAAACACACACATTCGGTATTCAATTTCTATCTTCCCCAAATAACGAGTTAATTGATGTTTTTTTTAAAAGGTAACAATGACTTAACTGATAAAACTCCATTTCCTACTCCCCCCCCCCTCTCCTCCCAACGTTGAGACCAGATGCAATAAAGGCAAGTGAAACTGAAAGAGGACAAATAAGGTTTCAAGACATCACATTGATAACAGAAAGCAAACTACAGCCCACTAATTCCCAGATAACTGAGAATTATTTACAACAATAGAGATGATGCAACGTGTCATGACTACATTGCTTTCCATTAAAAAAAAAAACTAGGGAGGAGAACTATAAAAATGCCTAACTAGCTACTGAATCACAATTCGAGCTTTGGTACAGGAAAATTATGCAACAAAAGAAATATTTACTAGACCATCATCCTTTGAAGTCGATAATCTTTTTAGGCACCTAAAATGCTAGAAATATTCTTAGCTAATTCTATAAGTAAATGGTTGTTCTCAGTTTACATATATGGGAATTTAGTTTTCTTCTTAAGAAAATCATGTCAGCATAGCCAAAACCTCAAGAATTACATTGTGTGTTAGCTGAACACAACCCATGAGAAAGAAAGAGAAGATGAAACGGAAGAAAGTCAAGGGATAACTATGATAAGTAATATTATGTTTCAGCGATAATGGGGAACAAAAAAGAGCACAGCTAGCAATAAATAGAGCACAGGGAACATAATAGTAACCTTAAGAGCAAGAAGAAATGTGTACTTCAAACAGCATGAATATTTACCTCCTTCTCAGCAGCACTTCTTCTGTGCTGCTCTGCACTTTTCTCAGCCATTTCAATCTCTTCAAATGGATCAATATACATCTGAAAGGGAAGAAATAAGTAACATAAGAAAATTTCGCTTCGTAACTTTTACTTACTCGAAGAAAACTACCAAAAAAGGGGTAAGAGACTAGCTAACAGATTCTACAAGTGTCAAGAAGTCCCACAAAGCTGTAATTTTTTCTGGGCCTTTTTACTTTGTAAATACAAAGTTAAGTCGTAATGAAATAACATTCTAATAGGGTTGGTCACTTCTAGAAAGGAGTAATTACATACATGAGGCTGCATTTCCATCCTTCCACCAATAATAACCAAGCCTGAATCTCCATGTTTTACAGTGTAATTACTTACGGAAATTGCTATCTCCCTGTGATGAGCATTATGTGGAAAATCCTCCTGTACGAATTAACCAGGAAGAACAAATAGAACATAAGTTTATCAGAAAGTATATCAGAGGTTTCTGTAATTCAAAATGTGAGAATCTCCAAGCATAAAAGCACCTGCAAGTTGACCTCCCATAGCTTTTTGAGATTGTGATCGAAACACATCACAGACCAACCTGAGGTAACAACAACTAGGACCTGCTTACGAGGCTCCCTGTGATTATAGTTCCTATCTATCACACCAGTGGCCATCGCCACTGCTCGTCTGCCTGAGACAATACGAATTTTGTCAGGCAAGAGGGACACCTCCGCGAGCAAACGTGCTTCACTGAAACCTTCATCAACACGCCTAGAATGTGGTTCCAAAACCTAAAAAAACCAAACGACAGACAAGAAATTTTCCAGCAAACAAAGTAGATTGAGCTTCATCGGAAAATTGATTAAGAAGTTTACTAAATGTTGCTCAGAAATTGTCAAGCCTAGTGTACTGTCCAGCCACACAGAATAAACCAAAGATCGAACGGAAGGGCAGATTGAGACTGCTTCAATAGTGCAGTCGCACGCATAGCTTTTTCCAGAGGGTAGGGAGCCTCAGCTTATGCATTGGTTTATCGAAATAACCTCTACTCTCCCAGTTCCTTATATTCAAAAAGGTGAGCAGCCTTAAACAAAAATGCCCTCTGAGGACTCTCTATACTTGTATAATCCGTAAAGTATTTGGCTTGCCCTTTATATCTTATTAGTCAAACCTAATCGTTTATACATGCACACTTGGAACTCACTGACTATAAATCCTATATCTAGTCTCTGATCCTATGGGATTGTAATTAAGGAAATTACCTGAATTTTGGCATCGTGAGTTGCGACAAGGACCTCTTTCTTGCCATCACCGTTGAGATCGGAAACAATTGGGGGAGGAAGACGCTCGGCCTCGTATTTGATGGGATACTCTTCGGATAGATGAAACCATGCCTCCTTGAACGATAAATCACCTTCGTGCTGGTAATTATATACATAGCCAATAAATACAAGTTTAAAGTAGGAATTTTTAGGAAAAGTGATACTCCAGTATTTAAGAAGCTAGGGTTCTTGAAGATCGGTGCTATTTTTTGGCACTATGAGAATGGCGTTGAATAGAGAAATGAGGATGAGAAAAAAGAATACCTGAAGAGAAAAGAAAATAGCGAAAGCAGATAGCATCAGAATAGCTAAATCGCGCTTCCTCATCTTCGTTCTTCCTTTTCTTCTGCTTCTTCTTCTCGTTGTTGTTGATCAACGACTCACTGAGTCGAAACACTGCTGTAGCGTTCTCAGCTTCGACAGACAACAGAGTGGTAACGTTTGAGTACGGGTTCATCTTCCTGCCGACCCGCCTACTAGTCGGATCCAATAAAATTGGATTTTTATTTTCCTATACACTATTTCATACTTTATTAACCTCCTGCTCAAGTTTTAATCTAACTATATTATATATACAAAATTATCAATTATATATATTTTTGGGTATTTAACGATAATAATTAAATCCTTAAATCACTCTAACGTCTATATATCACTCCCCACGTTTCTCTCCCCATACCCTTCAAAAATCCCTCTACATTTTTCACTCTTTTTCAAAAATCTCTCTCTATTTTTATAGATTCAAGCTCTAAATACTCTACCACACACCTCCGTTAAAAGGTGTTCAAATAGTTTGTCCACAAAAGTTTTCTGTAAATTCCTGGAGTTAGCTTCAAAAACTAACGGCATATGAACATCCTTTTGGTAAACGGGAAAATAGATTTACGAACTTGGAATTATTAGCAGGCATTTAATAAGTGGGAGTTCAGGGCCCCAACTAATACAGTTATTTACTTTATTGATTACTGAATAATCTGCAGAATTGAGTGGCGGAGCAGTTCTTATTATTGACTAGGCGTTTGGAAATAAGAATTGTAAAATTCGAAAAAATGGTGAAAATGGTGTTTGAAATTTAGAGTTGTGTCTGGACATAAATTTTAGTTTGGGTTATTTTTTAAGTTTTGTGAGTGATTTGAGTGAAAATTTTAAAAAATGATTTTTTGCCATTTTTTCAAATTTTCGAAAATTTTCAAAAATGCATCTTCAAGTGAAAATTGAATATTTTATGAACAAATGCTGATTTTGAAAAAAGTGAATTTTTTTTGGAAAAATCTTCCATCAAATTTTATGACCATAGGGCCTCTAAGTCTCATTGTACCCAACGACTCAGAGCAGGAGGTAGCCCCACCCAACTAAAGCAATTAAATAAGCAGTTGATGCCACGGAGAAAAGAAATATAATAGTCCTTCCCATTTTATATGATTGTGTTTGACCTAATACGGAATTTACTAAAGCCATTAAAAAGTTTTGAAACTTTGAATTCGAATTTGGGTTTTCAAAAACCATTATTTGTTTGGATTGGGTGTTGTTGCAAACAATTGAGAATATTATTTGGAGTTTATATCTCAAATTTGAGGATGTTTTGGTGAAGATTAGACTTAATTTTGGCTGAATTTCAGATTGAAACTCGAAGAAGAAGAAAAGAAGAAGAAGACATGACATACATTATACTTACGAAATTATAGTAAAGTTGTAGTAAAATTGTAGAAAAATTATATTTTGTTGTTTGTATATTTTGTTTTATTTAAATATTGTATGAATGCTGTATAAAATTGATATAAAAATTGTATTTAAATTGTATGATATTGTAGTTATATATAATTGAGTAGAAATAATGTATGAAATGTGTAGATAAATTATAGATAAGTTGTATAATATATAATTAGTTGTATGAAATTTATTTTTACTATGTATAAATCAGATACAAAATATACAAAAGACATATTGTATAAAATTTGTATAAACATTATAGTTAGGTGGTATGATATTGTAGTTGTATATAACTAGGTAGAAATAATGTATGAAAGTTGTAGATAAGTTGTAGATAAATTGAATAACATATAATTAGTTGTATGAATTTATTTTTTCTATGTATAAATCAGATGCAAAATATACAAAAGACATATTGTATAAAATTTGTATAAAAATTGTAGTTAAGTGGTATGATATTGTAGTTGTATATAACTGGGTAGAAATAATGTATGAAAGTTGTAGATAAATTGAATAATATATAATTAGTTGTATGAAATTTATTTTTATTATGTATAAATCAGATACAAAATATACAAAAGACATATTGTATAAAATCTGTATAAAAATTGTATTTAAGTTGTATGATATCGTAGTTGTTTTTAACTAGGTAGAAATAATGTATGAAAGTTGTAGATAAGTTGTAAATTAAAAAATTTCAAGGAAGCTAGCTACCAAAAATTCTCTGTATCTTCTATATTAATCTCTTGCGCAATGTCTATGTCGATCTTCAACTTAAAGTTTCTTTTAAAAAGTTAAAAAAAAAATAGAAAAAGCCTACTGTTTAGATTTGTGTTTTTAAATACATAACAGGAGAATGATGAACATTTTGATTAATCATATTTATATTAAGTTTGGCTTTGTTAATGGGCAAAGAGATGGAAGGTTGAAGATTCCCTGGAAGAGGCACCGAGAAGTCTACGGTTATCAATTCAACATGATCAAACCGAATGCATACAATTCATGAGAGGATAGACCCTTTGTTATGCCTTCTACCCAAATTGTTTCAGAAGTTTAAGCTTTTTCTGACTTTCCAGGCGTGAAGAAAGATCGGCAGATTTCTTTTTAGTGTCCTCTAATTCTTTCTCAAGCTCCTCTATCTGTGTCATCCAACAGGACAGAATAAAATTGATGCAAATATGTTAGATAAAAAAGGTGCCATTACTAGACTAAGTTCAATAACATAACATAAAAGAAAAACTAAGTATCAAACACATGCTCCGCATGGAAGTGCTACATACTGTACGTTTCAACTCGGTTTCCCTTTGGATGTATGACTCACACCTGTCGAACAAAGATTCAAAGTGTTAAACTGGTAGAGCCAATCAGTTTAGTTGCTAAACATTTTGTGATCACACGAGGAGGCCAAAAGCCGATACAAACTAGAGAAGGAAACAGGAAATAAGGATTAGTCCAGAAACTACATTCAGGCTTCTTAAATCAGAGATGTAAGAGAGATAACGGACGAGAAGCTTATATCTTTAAATCTCCAAGGCAAATTTAAGTGCAAAACCAAATTCAAAGGTTCAAAACATTAATCATGTACTCATATTGGAAGGCTCATGCCACAAGAATCAACATGCGGTTGTCACTCATCCATTGATCAACAAACTCGAGAGGAAACAGTAGCATGAATTCTGCAGAATCTTCTTCCCCTCAAATTCAATTGCTTTACACTGCAACCCTTAATCTTTTTTTTAAAAAATAATGGTGGTGTCCATGCCAGCTTACGCGTACCTGAACTAACCCACGGGGTACTTGTTGCCTTGCACCAGCACCAAGTACCAGATAATTTTGTCCACCAAGGCTTAGATATATGGGAAGAATCATCTAGCATTTTCTGTCTCTATTGGGATTTCAATTCTATTCTTTCATGGTCCATTCCAAGCTTCATTGATTGCTAGACAAGACACTTTGCATGCCACTACACCCCTTGATTTTCCTGCCACCCACCATGTTAAAGGCTTTTATTCTGTTCTAATGAAGGAGAGATGACTTTTTACATCACATCATGATCCTTTAATTTCCACCAGAACTTGTCAACGATTAATCATGTGCAGCTCCTACGATGTGTTTTCTGACCAGGTTTGACAATACTGGCAGAGCGGGCCAAAGATCGTTCATATTCTGTTTTGTTATATTTCGTGGTTATGATTGTTTAGTTTGTCTTAGCACAAGGTACAGAGTTTGCCTGGTAAGCCAACCCAGGCCACGACCCTTCATTTTTTGGCGTTGTGACAACACTTTGACAACAAGAATGAGCAACGAGAGAACCAGAAGATAAGCCCGAAAGCATAACTAACAAACGAAGAAGAGACACACCAGAAGAAGGAAGTAATTATTGAAAAGAAAAAGAAGAGAGAGATTAGTAACAGAAAAAAAAAGAAGCAATTGCAAGCCAAAGAACAAGGACACAAACGAAAATTACAGTAATGCATATGTAGAAGAGTTCTACAGTAGCAAAAGGCTTAAAATTTGTTCTCTTCCTTTAACTTTTGATAACAAATCTATGATATTGCTAAACATTATCTAAGGTCATTTTTGTACTAAGATTTTATCTGAGTACTCCAGCATAGCATACGTAGGACAAAGATTTCAATTTGGACTACAATTCCCTAATAGAAATACAATCTGGGTGGATATAATCCCACCTTATCCAATATGGCCATGAATCCTGTTATCAACAATCCAATCTGAAGGGATACACCCACCTTATCCTATATGAGGTACCAAATGACTCTTTAAGTGTATAAATCCATCATTGATTAATCAATTATGCAAGGTTAACTATATGCCATGAGGCTGTATCTTAAAAGAGGGCATATTTTTAAAGAAGCATGTACCTCCTAAAGAGTTGGATATTCTCTTCACAAATCTGATCAATTGACATGCAACTTGAACTGGCTATTTGTGTATCGTTTTTAACAGATCCCTGCAAATGTTCCATTAAAGAAAAAAATGAAACAGTCAAACCCCGTTTTTGTACTGTTATAATAAATTGACATTATTCAACTAGACATTTGATAACTTTAGGAACATGAATGTTGTCACATTAACTTCTCAACCATGCAAAACCAGCATAGACGATAAAGTAACTCAAATAAATGCCGAGAAAAGAAAGAACCAGGTCCTACAGTTGCATTCCCTGTAATAGGTTGTACAGCTGGCAATTCCCTATTGGAATTGGTTCTTCCCACTTTTTCACTCTGCACAGAACGGAAATCTGGCCTGGGATGAGCTGCAAGGCCGGTAACTGGCTGACGGTCAATAGTTGGCGACTGTATTTGAGCATTATCCACTTGCTCTCTCAGAAGATTTTGCAAATGTGGTTCAAGAGGCTTCAGTCCTATCAGGTGACAATGACCTTTCCTGTATTATGATCACAAGAGACATGACTATATCACAAGTTGTGAGGTACTACTAGTTTAGTGACTAACACTGATAAATTACAATGATGATGACAAATTACAATTTTGGCAGTAGTTTTGTAGAAGTAATAGTAGGTAGATGGAGACAGGATAGAGGAGAAAAGTACAGCCAAGGATACCTTAAGCTGGGAAAATAAAGTATAACCTCTACCCCATCCCCTTTTTATCTGATGGAACGTTTAATTGTATTTCTCAGTAAGCAAGATCAAGAGGGTATAATCTTGGGCGGGAGCACTAACAATCAAGACTGGCCACATGTGCTATAGCTAGCTCATGACTTGAAGCAGGATTTGACTACGAGAGAGTTTTAAAGAAAAAGTGAGAATTACTAGATCTCTATTAGTTTAAGATTTTAAATCTCTCAGCATGAGCCCATTTGATTATTACTCAGATTAGCCAACAAAATGAATCAGAACCATCTGAAGTCAGACGCGAGGTCAAAATTACATGTTTCACTATTTGCTATTTTACATTTTGCAGTATAAGTTCTTCAAAACAAGCCATCCTTTGACAGCCCACTCGCAAATTGAAGGCATAATTACCACTGAACTACATCTATTTCCCCTTTCAATCAAAAAGTATATTTATGTACTACATTGAAATTATATTTGAACTGCTAAAGCTTAGTTGATTTATGTAGTACTCAGACTTGCAAATGCACACAACAAAGTACAAGCAGAACCTCTCTTTAGTCTTTCCACAGCCCCCATTTCATCCAGAAAAAAGGAGGAAAAAACCCTTAAGGGTTCTGAGAGAAGATTAAACCAACAAGGAATTGAAAATATGACCAACAAATTTACATAACTGAACATACAAAAAGATAATTAACTCCTGTTAAATATCTGAAATTACAGTATAGAACATACCAGTAGTCCATCACCATTTGCTTTAGCCTAGTCTCCAGCTTGAAAAACAGAGACGATCTTTCAAAATCTTGCTTGTCATGTGCAGGTTCTATGAAATTTGCTTCCAGAACACCTGAGTCAAGGGAAATTGAGTACATCATCGTCGTAATGAGTAGAGTGAGTCTAAATTGAACTCAAAATACATACCAACAACACCATTTCCTTTGGAAGAACCATCTGCAGTAACTTTCCAGAATGGCTAAGAAAACCCAGAAGAACATAATCAGCAATAGGCAATTTCAAGTTTAACTTAGAAAAGTTATCTATTAAAGTAATCACAAGTCCAGCAAAATTCATTTCAGACCAACTGCAAAGTTTGGATGCACCTACATGCCCGCATACATCCCAATATTTATTCATGAATTTCAAGGTCTACTCAAATGTTTGTCCTCTTTCTTTTTCTCTCTTTTCCCGCTGGGAGGGGGGGAGGGGTTAAACTGAGGCCAAAGCAGATAAAGTTTTTGTTAACAGCTTCAGCTAAGAAAAAGAAAATCTTGTTTTGTTAAACTCTTCAGCTAAGAAAAAAAAGATATTTTGCATATAATGGTAATCAAAATTCTTTGAAAATACTCAGGTGAGGCGATTGCACAAAAAAAAAAAAGATATTGCAACAAAAAAACTGCTCTGGAAGATGACATATTTCTCCAACCACAACATCGCATACCCTGATGAGGCGATTTTTGTGGTAAATGTTGAATCCACAAACTGGTGATGGAGCGTCCTTGACGAAGCCTAAAGTTGTTTCAACCAAGATCTGCAGCAGAAAAGTTGTTTGAATCCACATATTTAGATGATGGTCAAATATTACCACAAGCTTCGCAACAGACTTGCAATTAGTGAATACCCACACTCAGAAACTCATATAATATTACAACTGCTATTTTATTCTCATTGTGAATATTTAACACAATAGAACAGTTTACAATCTAAAGTTGGACTCTTCTAATCTAATTTGAACATGCAGCCCCCGAAGCAGGAAAATCAAGAACCCTTATCATACCGTACCTCCTTTGATGTCCCAGCAAGCTGTGGTCTGTAGGTGATTACTTTTGAGTGCTTCAACTCCTCAAGAATATTAAACTGCTCAACGGGCTTCCCTCTTAGTATGATACTGAAATTTGTAAATTTTTTGAGGTATAATATGGATGTGTATGCCTGACAAGAGATACACAGGCATTAAGATACATTAGCAAAATATTCAGCAGGGATGTTTACAGGAATTAAGCAAATTTAAGTGGTTACTCTTAGTGAGTAGCGTAAGCGATAGGAAATATGGGATTGCTGTTCAAGCGCTCTCTTGTTTGTTTTTGATGTATTTCCACAATTAGCTTCATCTCTCAACATTATATCCTGCTTGACCAACAAAAGAAAAAATACGACATCCTTTAAATAGCAAGAGGAGGATGAGGGCGAAAAGCAGGAAATCTTCAAAGAACAGCAGCGGCATGACCCGTGAGTCCAAAAATATAATACATCAACAATCATTGTTATAAGACACATACTAAGAGTAATCAGAGGAGTTATAATCATGTTAGATGAATGAAATAAAGTTCTAGCCTAATGGAGATGACGTTTAGCTGCTTATTGTATGAAGAGAATTATGAGTTTACTCCATAACAAGAGCATTAGACATAGACGGAATCGTCAAAAACCACTTGTTTATCAAGACCTTCTTTCTCCTTTTTCTTCCTTTGTTGGGATCAAGGCAAGTCAAAGACACACTTCCATAAGGTTCATGCTTCACAGGAATCTCTAGAGCCCGCTAAGAGATTCTACAATATTGTAAGGATAGGTGAGAAATTTGGAGAATTCCTAGTTTTAGAGAAGCCTTGGTTTGTCCTAAAAGACAAATTACTAAGTACTGGAATGAAACTGGCCCAACTGGATCACAATGTATTTAGAAGATTCATGTAACTGGCCCAACCTAGTTTCAGGTTGAGACATAGTTGTTAACAAGAGCCACTCCATGAAACTGGCCTCTCATTGAGGCTTATACCAAACTAAATCAACTATTAGTGTGCTCAACATTACAATGCGCTCAAAATTTACTGGTCATGTACGAAATCTAAAATGTGCAATACATTGCCACGCCTAAAGGTTGTGTAAAACATCCTCATAAGAAACTCAATGACGATGCCTTACTTACATGAAAGCCAGGCTCTACCCTTTACAACAACAACAACAAACCAAACCCAGTATAGTCCCACAAGTGAGGTCTGGGGAGGGTAGTGACCTTACTCCTACCTGGAAGGTAGAGAGGTTGTTTCCGATAGACCTTCGGCTCAAGGAAAGATGAGAAGAAAGCAATAGTAACAAGCAGTAATAACAATAAGATAATAAGAAAACGAAGCGAAATAGAAATCTAGTAATAATAGAATATAAGACTAACACTAATACTACTAGTATGGGAAGGAAACACTCTCGACTACCTACTAACCATCTACCTTAATTCTCGACAACACCTTCCTGTCAGGGGTCATGTCCTCGGTAAGCTGAAGCAATACCATATCCTGCTAATCACCTCTCCCCAATACTTCTTAGGCCTACCTCTACCTCTTCTCAGACCCGCCAAAGGCCAACCTCTCTCGCCTCCTTACTGGGGCATCTGTGATTCTCCTCTTCACATGCCCAAACCATCTAAGCGTCGCTTCGTGCATCTTGTCATGCACCGGGGCGGCCCGAATGAGGCTCTACCCTTTGAAAGAAAAAAAAGGACACAAGTTTAAAGATTTTGAAAAAGTAGAAAAGCTCTACCCATAACAACCAATAGGACCTAGTCTGAAAACTTGATATTACAAGTTCAACAAAATAGCACGACAGTGAAAGAGCTTATGTTCAATTGGGGTGGCATAAGAGAAGACGCCGGGCTTGGGATGTTCCTCCTTTAGCACTTATGCGGGTCGTCTGGATATAAAGAAATAGGAGAGCTTTTGAAAGTGTTGAGATGCATTTTGTACATATGAGGAATAGCCTCTTGTCCCCTATTTCTTCATGGTGCACCCATGAGGTCCCTTTATGTATGGAAGATTGGATGTCGTTCGTAGAAAATCATATCTTTTTTTTAGGTTTTTTTACTTTTTGGTATACTTCTTGTATATAGGCATTTTTTAGCCATATTTATTACTAATAGAATTATTACTTGATCAAAACGAACACAATCAAACATAATTTCTCATGGATCGCTTCAAAAATAAATTCAACCATCATGTATTGGGGCATAACTCTTAGACCTAAACAATGATCAGTTAATATTAGGGAATTGGGATTTAAAGAAGCACAAAAAGCATTTTGCTAACATGCTCCAGCAGTTCGGCAAGGATTTGAGATGTATGGATAGACATACAACATCAAAGGTGGGGAACCAATTATTCACCAAGGCTATCAAACATTGTCAGCGATTGGTTTTTGGAAATGGTGAACATGTTGATTTATGAGTTCTAATAACATTTTTTTATAAGGTAAAGATTTTATTAATAAAAGTACCAAGATGGTACATAAGACTACACCAAGTTTAGCCAACACCTATAACAACATACTTCCAGTTACAAATTAGTTAGCACATCCAGAAACTCCATATACTGATCTAAGCTTTCAACTAAACATTTCTTACACCAAAGAAATTAAATTTGAAGACAAGTATTTTTTATTCTAGCAATGTGAGTCCTCTTGTCCTCAAAGCAAACATTGTTCCTTTCTTCCCAGATGGTCCAAAAAATGCATAGGGGGATGTTTCCAATAACATACTTTTCACATGGTCGTCAATCGAAAGATGACATTTATGGATTGCTGGAAGGTCAACCCCAAGTAAAGAAGCTTCCATAAATTTAAAAGTTTCTGGAGAAAAAGGAATTTGTGGGTTGCCAATCACATGAAGCTTGACCGCAGCAGAAAAAAAGCTCTAAAAGAACTCCATCTTTACAAGGTTCAAATAAAATTTTAAATGTTCAAATATAATTATCTTTAGAAGGTTTTCTTTGACACTCATACCTCCAAACGACCAATAGAGTTTTTCTTTGGGTTCTCTTTTCATTCTTTTTTTAATGAATAAGGACCAAAACAGAGTTGTCTCTCTACTACAGAACAAACTTTTTATTGGGACAACAGAAAGTTCAAGGTTGTGGACACCTATATGGAAATGAAAGCCAAAATAGTCTATGAAAATCAACTCTAAAAATACGCAGTTTTTGCAGGTTTAGAGAGTGCAATCACAAGGCTGTGCAAGTGTAACATTCTCTAACTCCCTCCGAATGTGTAACCCAATTCTGGGGTTTACACATGGATTTGAACCTTTTTTAAGAAATAGAGAGAGAGGAGGCTCGATCTTGGAGTAAAGGGAGTCATATTAGGCTCATCAGATTAATGAGTTGGCCTGGAGCAATGTTAGTTTGCTCGATGAGTTGAATATAGAGAGAGAAAGCGAAGCCAAGAGCAGCTCCATGGGTTGAGTTGAAAGAGAGAAACTCAAAGAGATAGAGCATGAAAAGAAAAGGCTGTTGTGAGAATTATGAATTCCCCGAAGTTTGAATCTGATACCATGTCAAAGAATCTAAGCACCCAACAGAAAATCTTAAGACAATAGGTGGAGTAGTCCAGAACTATTATAAACTCCTGACAGGCGTAGCACTCTCTAACACTACTGGACATTACAAAAATGGTTATAGCCATGTATAAACTTTCCGTCCTTATTCTTTTTAACATGTTTACAAAGGGTAAATCCAAAAGTTCTGACCTTCACAGCAAACCAAAAAGTTCTAAGTACTAATTTTTATGGTCGACAATTCAGTCTTAGGTGAAAGGCGCAATAGAATCCTTTGACCTTTATTAGCTAGCATGCCAAGATATCCAAGCTCAGACTGGAGAGAGCTGAGCCAAATGTTTTCAGGAAATAGACATACCTCATCATCGTCATCAAAGTTCAGCTCATAAATTCCTTCATCATTCAGCCATAGGTTGTAGACTATAATCTTAGTTCCATGTGATTTTATATCCTCAAACTGGAGAACATACAAGAGAAAGACAGAACATTCAGTAATAACAAATAAAAGTAATTATTGTAACAATAATTGCTTTTATTTAGCAGAATCATGTACATGCAGTTGCTATAGTTGCATATATAGAGTTATATGCTATGTACTCAAGCAAGAGTGGACGTGGTGTCAAATCATCCCAAATCTTTGCAGTAATTTCACTAAGGGCCTGTTTGGAAAGCCACCTTGGAATTAGATTTGAGTATAACTCGATGCAGTTACACAGTTTTGGTGTGTTTGTCTCGCCAAGCAAATTACTTGGTCAACATGGAATTGGGTGTAGAAGATGACTTTTCAATTCTCTATTATTTTTCTTTTCCAAATATATTATTCTTTTTACACTCTTTTTCTTCCATTTCTTTTCTTCAACAGATATGAATGCTAGAGCAATTAGATAAAATTGCTTATAAAGTTTTGTTATGAGAATTCTTTTATGAGGAACACATGTTAAAATAATTTCTTACTTTACTAGCTTTGTTTTCTGTTCATTAGCATAAATAATTTATTACTTTAAAAAAAAGAACTTTTTAAACTCATGTCTATTTTTTGTTATTTAAAAGATGCAACAAATAATGAATTTCATATCCTCTTCACATGATATAATTTAAATTCATAGTTGATAATATAATTTTATAGAGAATGTATTTTAAATACCCATTAATAACGTACTTCCTCTGTCTCAATTTGTGTGGCGGTCTTTGACTGTGCATGGAGTTTAAGAAAGAAAGGAAATTTTTTGAAACTTGTAGTCTAAAACAAACCATAGATATTTGTGTGGCTGTAAATCAATTCATTAAGGATAAAGTCGGAATTCTAAAAATAAATTATTTCTAAATAATGAAATGTGACATTCTTTTGTTAGACGGACTAAAAAGGAAAGAATGCTACATAAATTGGGACGGCGGGAGTAATATTTAATATTTCTTATATTCAAATATATAGTAGTCACACATTAAAGTTAATTTATTTGCCCATCTGAAAGAAAGTTGATTTAATTTTTGATAATCACTTCTATTTTAAAAATTCAGAATATTTAGCTACGTAATTACACAATATAACCAAACATGATGCTGAAACTTACTTTGTAATTACATTACACTATGGCAAACAAACATGTCTTTGTAAATTACTAGTCTACGTAATTGCACAGCCTAGCAATTACACAGCGTCCAAACACACCCTGAATAATTTCCTGACAGATCTATGATTTTACAAATAGACAAAAGCAAGGAGCAACAATCGAACAGATCAAAAAATGGGAAGGAGAAAATGTCCCCCCCCCCCCCCCAAAAAAAAAAAAACCCCCGAGAAAAACTGTGTATCTAAATTTGAGAAAAAGGAAGTACATATTCGCTCAGAGTTTCGTAGGTTTGTCTTGATATGCTTAATGAGTTAACATAAATGCATATTTTAATATTTGATTGTTTTGTGATCATGGCATCTTCTCATAAAAAAGAACTTCAGATAACACATCGATGCTCTGAGTCTGCAACAAAGAATTGAATCTATAAAGTAACTTTCTAAAACGGTTTTTCACACAAAACAAATTTATAAAATAAAAAAGTAGCTTTATAGTATCTGCACCAATTATCCAACCAACCTGTTGCATAAGATCCATCTTTGTTGCAAAAGGGGACCACTCAAGGATTGTTTTCAAGTTAGTTGACCAATCATCTTGAGAGCCACATAGTATTGGTTCAGCCCAATGGTCAGAGATATCAAAATCGATCTGCATCAATTTTCAATTAAAAGGAGAAAGAATAAGAATAGATGTTCATGTTCAATAACAGATTACAAGCTTCAAGTGCCAAATATTAAAAAATTCAACAGATTGTAAAGAATATTTACCATTGGAACAATCACATCATCTTGCCCTGTTCTCCGAAGAAATGTATAGGACAGAAGACCAATACTTTGAGTTGCTCGGCTAGACCATAAAAGGGCAGAAAATATCAAATTAGATTATCAAGCATAATATCAATTCTAGTAACATAACTAACAGTTTGGTAATACGAGTGAGCAGTAAGTTTCAGATGACAGGGGTTTTTAATTGACATATAGTATGGAGTCTCGCAGCGATTTCTCGTTGAAATAAAACACTTCAAGGAAACGTTTCTGAATTGGTTTTGAAGCCACAACAAGGTATGATAATTGCATCATAAAACGTCGGGCAATATTGTTGTATCATTATTTAAAAATGAGTATTCAGTAAAGTGCTTTGACTTTTGGTATAATCACAGCCGCTGGACTCGTGTCATTTTGTTCTTCTTCCTTTTCTCAATTAAGGGATCAATCTTTTGTTTGCAAGGGTTAAGATAGCCTTTTATATTCTGTTCCCATTTAACAAAAACCAACCAACAGTAGCAACGCTTGAAAACCAAATACAACAACAACAACAACAACAACAACAACAACCCAGTATAATCCCACTATTGAGGTCTGGGGAGGGTAGTGTGTACGCAGACCTTACCCCTACCCTGGGGTAGAGAGGCTGTTTCCAATAGACCCTCGGCATCCTTCCCTCCAAGAACTCCCCACCTTGCTCTTGGGGTGACTCGAACTCACAACCTCTTGGTTGGATGTGGAGGGTGCTTACCATCAGAGCAAGGGTGCTCCCTACCTTGCTCTATTTGAAAACCAAATAGAAAATAGGAATAATTAGTTACTAATCTAAAGGGTTACACCCTTCAAAAAAACTTAGATTATTTATTTATATTTTAACAAATGGGATATTTAAATCAGTAAGAAGGATATTATGGTAATTTAACTTTTCAGTTTAGGGGCTTCCCACTTTTATAACAGTATAGATAGATTATATAATAAGCTATGTTTTCTTAAGAGGGACATAATATAAACCTTGAGAGTTGGTGATTCATAAAACAACTCCTAAAAATTCTTTATTGAAATCAATGTGATATCTTGAAGGACCCTCAGGTTCCATAACTACGAGAGAGAGAGAGAGAGAGAGAGAGAGAGAGAGAGAGAGAGAGAGAGAGAGAGAGAGAGAGAGAGAGAGAGAGAGAGATACCCTGACTGAGATGAACGGCTGAAAACAATTACATCAGCACCCAACCTCATGGTACTCGTCTTAAATCCATTACCATCTAAACTCCAGGAAAAGACCAAAGAAAACAAATTAGCTTTCAAAATATCAAGTAGCATATTCATCAAAAAGAAAAAGTCAAGCAGCATAAAATGCCTCAAAACCTCACAGAAGTATAAGTGATTCCCAAGCACCAACGGAGCGCAAAAACAGATTATGCCAGTAATACAAATTAATACACCTAATCCAATTATTTGAAACTCTAGATGCTTACATTGTCCAATTGTTGAGTTTGATGTTTTTGAAGAATAACCCAGGCTCATGCACTTGCGAAGACGTTCTGGATCCATACCACCCCCATCGTCTGCACAGATGATATAGTATATGTTATGGCAATTGTAACAAGGTAAAAAGTGTAGTATGATAGTGATGAAAATAACAGCAATACCACACCCTGGAAGAGCAATGCAGGAGAGTTGTCCCTTGGGTTATAAATTCTGTCAACTTTCACGCAAGTTGCCCCACTGCTTATCTAGTATGCAGATAAAAACCTTATCAAACAAAGCATCCAGATTAAGACAAAGAAGAAAAACGGCCATTAAACAAAAGAAAATTTATACAAGTGCAAGAGAGACTGGTTTAACATACAATCTTGATTTTCCCTTCACCACATTATCTAAATTGTTTAACAAGAGTCACATGAAAGTGAAAGTACAGAATCTACCAGTGCAAGCAGCATAGCCAGAGATTTTTTTATAAGTCGGCATGGTGGAGAAAGATTTTCGTCCAGATAAATCATACGACTTTCGATGTTGAAGGCTGGGAAATGGTGGCTCTCAGTTAAATGATATGAGTTTGCCAGCGTATAAGCTTCTGTAGAAGGAAACTTCTCACAGGACTAAAAATAGAAAGTGGTGATCGGTTCAGGTTGAAAGAGCTAAAATTGTCAGCTATGTTATCTGCATGCCCATAATGAAGAAGAAAACTCATCAAAAGATCTAGGCCTTTTTGCCCTAATGCAACTGACACAACAACTTAGGTAGAACTAACAGAAAAATTTCTATTGTAGGTCCAAGAAAAGGGGAGAAGCTGTGAGCAAAATATCCGAAGAATCTTTAGTCTTGAACAACGGAGGATAGTTAATCACATAATTTATTTAAAAAATCAACATAAGAATGTTCTTTTTTTATAAGGTAATAAAATTTAATGAAGGGGCATAAAGAAGCCCGTATACGAGTAGTATATCAAAAAGTAAAACCTACAAAAACATATGGTTTTTCTACGAACAACACCGGATCTTCAATACACAAAGGAATCTAATGAGTGCACCAAAATGGTATAAGGGATAAGAACTACTCCAAAACTGTACAAAATTCATTTCTACACCCTCATAAGCTCTCCTATTTTTCTCTCCAAAAGACCCACATTAGTGCGAGAAGACCACATCCCATGCCCTACGCCTTCTCTTTCGTTTTCCACCACTCCAGCTGAAAATTAACTCCTTCACAGTGCCTGGCATCACCCCTTTTATTTACTCCAGGACACCATAAATTGAAGAACACCTCTTTCATGAGTAAAAAATATAAAATGAAGAGGGAATAGCAAACAATTACTTAGATTAATTAAACAATTGCAGCCTCTAATATTTTGCAAAATAATAATATAGAGACATGAGAATGTGTCTCACTGCTCTTCCTCATCAAGAAAATGTGCCTTAGTACTCTCTGGCACATTTGCTAGAACAAACAACAAATGAGAAAAATAAATATTTACAACTGAAAATCACAAAATGTTAGGAGCCAAATGCGATAACCTTGAGTATTAGAAAGTCTAATTGAAGAAACCAAAGGTTAGTGAGAATTATTGTTAAGATGTTCAAGTCTCAAAATAATTGAATTTCCATCCAAAACGAAAAAGGAGGAAATGAAACACACGAAGGTTAGAAAGTTGTGAGGTATCCAAACCAACAGGTGTCTAACCTAAAGTTCTTACTAAAATGGAGCTTCTGTTACCTACTCAGCACAGAACAAGGGCGAGAGAAAGAAGGGTAAACTTGCGGCCTTTTGGTTCTGATTGCTTGATGCTATGTTAAATTAGAAAGTTGTTAGAAACAAGATTCACTACAAGACTCAATCAAACTTCCCCAAGGGGACCAACAAGCTCTTGGCTAAGAAGATGATCTTGTGAGGCCTCATGTCTACCTCTGCAAAGAAACTTAGACAAAAGAACCACATTTTAGTTGCAAAACCTCTTAGGATATTTAACCTTTGAATACCACAATTACGTCTGAGGGCCACCTTAGACAACAAGAAGTCAAATGAAAATAATAGAAATAAAAAGAGAATGGTTCTCTTGCGAATAGTGATGTCTACCAATCAAACGATGAACATCTCAACTTTAACAACAATTAATTCAAAAATGCAATGGCCCGTAAGAACAATTCAAAGCTATTCTTCTCGCCAGAAACCAATTCAAAAATGCCTAAATCCTCGGTAGTACCACTACTAACTTTTTGTATGAGGATATTATTGGCAAACAAGGGAAAGAAAGCTTAAAATGAAACAACTTGGTAATATTTTAGTTAGATTGTGCTCAACATGGAGGAAATGACATGATTCTGTGACAATAGGTTTCTAATTGAAGGAAAGTCCGTCGGACGACAATGAAAGCGAGTGTGTGAGGTGAGTTAACCAAAGCAGCAAAATATAGCAGAACTCTTAAAGACATATGGGGCGACAATGCTGTAGTTTCAACAGAAACCAGACCTCAAGCAGAATCGATAAATTATAAGTAGAAAGCCTGAACTTCTATTTTCACCGCATAGAACACAATATAACAAAAATAATCAACATTACAGTAAATACCTCGTCAACAGCATTATCCAAAAGCTCGGCTATTGCTGCAATGACATTCAAAGTATCAGTGGTCGTACAATAACAAGAGCAAAATGGATCCACAGTGAAAGTTGCAAAACGTACTTATTAATTAACTATCTTCTACCACCATAAGACTATGATTTATAAGATTAGACTTCTATCAAACCCAAAACAATCCAAAGTTCATTTATTTTTAAAACTAGATCAAAGTGCCACATGCAAATGAAAAAGTACACAGTAATAAAGTTTACCTCCGAACGCCCATTTATGAGAAGTAGCATTGGAATGCAGAAATTTGGGATGAACACGCGCATGTTCCAATTCACCTACAGGTAAAATAAAATTTAATCATGTTGGCAGTAAAAGTAAACTCTGAACTGCGAAAATATAAAAGATGAGAAATGAACCATGCATAGCAGTTGATTTGATACGACCAACTTCAAAATTGCCAGCTTTCCAGAAACTTCGAGACTCCAGTGGCCTGTAATTGGATGGAACAATCGCGTTGGGACTTTCTATTACCGGTGATTTACTCAGTGAAGTTCCTCCGTGAGGCATGTCTGGTTTTCTCTTCCCGACGACGGAAACGCCGGCGTCTTCGTCGTCGCTACTGTCGAGTTCGACGACCTCGATTGGGGGCTTCTCTTGCTTAGGCGACATTGAGAAATAATTCAATTTGAGGGAAGTATGTAACACTTTATACTTCCTTCAAAACAAACACTTGAGGTCATTCGTAGCATGTATTATGAAAAATAATATATGTATTGTTTTATTGATCTCTTGTTTGATAATATTTTTTAATCTATAAGTATCATTTTTTTTTTAAAAGTGATATAAATATTATTTTAAGAATTACGTTTGAGTTATATATATATTAAACTTAAAGGAAGTAAGTGAAAAATTATGAAAATGATGATTAATGTCGATCCTATTTAATTAACTCAATAAAAAAATAAGCTCTACCTTATGAAAGTCTTTAAAATCTTAAATGTTAGTTCTACCAAAATTAGATTATTAATTATAATTACGATTTTTATTCAACATGAAGGGCACTTATGAAGGATCAAAGTTTATCAACATTTCATGTTAATATTTCATATTTTTATGATATAGTTATTGTGTCAATATAAATAGACAAATTAGACTCGTCCATCGAAAAGTTTTTAGTGCGAATATTGATCCTTAAATCATATTCCATCAAAATTATGGTGAAATTTAATTAGTTGGATTTAAAATTTTAAATATTACATAAAATTTTAAATGTTAATATAATTTATTAACATGGAATTATTTGTTAAAGGGATTGATATAAATTACTCTACAAATTTTTAGATGGTAGGCTTTCCGATTGATTGGAAAGATTTTAGACTCACACATAAAAAAAAGCTATCTAAGCCGATCAATATTTTGTTTTTTGCCTTTGTTTGTACTTTTAAGCTTTATAAATATTTAGGTAAACATACTCATAATTATAATAAAATAAATTATACGTCTACCTAACGTGAGAGGGTTCATATTTTTGGAGTTAAAGATTGATTATTTTACTCAATTCAAATACACACACACACACACATACATATATATATATATATATATATATATATATAAGCTTATATTTAACTTTAAATTCCTAAATATTAGGAATTTATACGTAGTTCAAATAAGGAAATACTTAATAGTTAATATTTTATTTATTTTAAAATCTTAAATATTAGGTAAATAGTTAAATGACGATATTATCTAGTGTAAAATTACTTTTTAAAGGATAAAAAAGGCGAACAATATTTCGTCAAAGGGTTTCGTGCTTTTAATATAGTATAGATAGATATATAACTAATATATGAGTTATACATCCTATTCAGTATTTATTCTTATAGGCCAAATACATATCCAGCCCCTCAAACTTCCCTCATCTTTTCATTTGGACACTTAAACTAAGCCTTATTCCCATTAAACACCTAGGTCTTATTTATTTTTTTCAAGAATAATACGTGTGAACCTGAATACACATCTGAATATCAAGACGTGCATTAAGATTAAGACATCTGAATCTGAATACACGTCTGGATATTAAGACGCGTATCAAGATCTGAATACAATGATTAAGATTGTTTGTTTTTCAACATCTGAATGTATAAAATTTATCTTTATTTGAAAATTAATAAACACGAAAATCAAATAAAATACTAATTAATCTAATATTCTATCAATAAAATAAAATTTTTTAAAAGATCGTAGTTAGTGGTGGTGATGGCTAACGGTGGTGCTTGTAAATGCCTACTAGAGGTGGCGGTTGGTGGTGGTTTTGGTAGTAGCTAGTGGTGATTGGTAGTGATAGAGATTATGGTTGAGGATGGTGGTGGTGGGTGGTAATAATTAGTAATGGTGGCTAGTGGTTGTTTTTGTGATTGAGGAATGTGGTTGTCACGATCCAAAATCCAACTAGTCGTGATGACACCTAACCCAACCCGTTAGGTAAGCCAATTACCAACTATGCAATTCCAATAATAATTATTAAATCAATTTAAGTAATTAAAGGTCTTAATCTTATACAATCCCCAAGAACTAGTAGTACAAATCATGAGCTTCTAAGAATGAAGTTTACAAAGCGGAAATGAAATAAATACATAGTCGGTTTGAATAGTACATAAACAGAGCTTTTATAAATCTAAGGCTACCATGAACAGGAGGCAACTACAATAGGAATGCAGGTACATCTTCAAATCCCGCAACCATCGAGCACAGCAACAACAACAACAACTAACATCTGCACGCAATGTGCAGAAGTATAGTATCAATACAACCGGCCCCATGTACTAAGTAAGTAACAAACCTAGCCTTAGGTTGAAAGTAGTGACGAGCTTCCACCAAGGTCGGGTCCAAAATCAATAGTCCACAATAATTCATAACAACATAAAGCAAATAATATCAGAAGTAACTCACAGATACAATGCTCAACAAAATCATGATTTAAAAAATAATAGTTCTTCCTTTCAATTACATCAGTGAAAACCCAAATCGTTTACCGAAATTGCCGAAAATATGAATAAGTTTGAAAACAATAATTTTTCCCAAAAATCCTTTCAATAATAAATGAGATATTTCTTTTTCTTTCCATATAACCCGTGTAAAAATAAATGTATCACTATGCCCATCTGTCAAAAATGTGTGAAAATCATGAATGATGTGATGCAGTACAACATGAGAAAAATACATTTCTATGCTTGTATGTCATGTGTGCATGCCATTGCGATGCAACTCAATGATAAAATCATAAACAACAGCCCCTCGGGAATACCTCACTATCACTCATATACAGCCCCTCGGGCAAACCTCACAATCACCCATGCCTCTCGGGCATACCTCACAATCACTCATGCTACTCGGGCATACCTCACAATCACTCATGCCTCCTAGTCACTCATCACTCGACACTCGCACTCAGTACGTACATGCGCTCACTGGGGGGGGTGTACAGACTCCGGAGGGGCTCCTATAGCCCAAGCGCTATAATCTGCACGGACAACTCATGTGCTGCACGGACAACTCACGTGCTATAATATCATATCAGAATCCGCACGGACAACTTATGTGCCATAATAAGCCAATAAGACCTGCTGCAAGCGGGCAACCCTGATCCATATAATAGTGATAATACATATAAAGTCAATATAGCCTGCTGCGACGTGCAGCCCGATCCAAAAATATCCTCACAATCAGGCCTTCGGCCTCCTTCAGTCATCAATCTCTCCAGCCTCTCTCTCATGGGCTCACAATATCATGAGAATAGCCCAAAAATGATGATATGGTGTATCACTGAATAACAATATGACTGGGTATGAATTTTCAATTTAAAACAAATAATTCACAATAATATGACCTCTACGGGTCCCAAAATACTGACACATAGCCTCAACATAATTTAATTTTTAATATGCTTTTCAGTTCAATTTCTTTAACACATAAAACTGCATGAAAAATGTCAAGATTATTTAACTACAAAATTTCACAGAAATAATTATGTCATAATTTCTATAGTGCACGCCCACACGCCCGTCACCTAGCATGTGCGTCACCTCCCAACGATTTACATAATACAAATATTCAGGGTCCATACCCTCAGCTCCAAGATTAGAAGAGTTACTTACCTCGAACAAGCCAAATCCAATGTCGAGCAAGCTAAGCAATGCTCCAGAAATTCCATTCTGCGCGTATCAACTTCCAAACGGCTCGAATCTAGTCACAATTAATTTGATTCAGCCCACAAAAATTATAGGAATTTATACCATATCAAAATACTAATATTTTCCACAAAATCCGAAATTACGCCCCAAAAATCACTCATGGGGCCCACGTCTCAAAATCTGACGAAACTCACAAAATACGATAACCCATCCAATTACAAGTTCAACCATACTAATTTCACTCAAATCCGACTCCAAATCGGTATTCAAACTTGAAAAAATCGTTTTGTGGCATTATAGAAATTTTCTTATATTTCTATTGAAGATTCAATAATCTTACACCAAAAATAAAGATTAATTCATGAAATATAATCAAAAGGGAGTCAAGAACACTTACCCCAAGTTGTGTGAAAATATTCCTCTCCAAAATCGCCCAAACCGTGCTCCAAAATTCGAAAATGGGTGAAAATATCGAACCCTCGAACTTAAAGGATTCTGCCCAGTCGATCCGCACATGCGGACAAGATTTTCGCACCTACGCCTCCACTTATGCGAGCAAAACGTCGCATTTGCGGACTTCACTCACCTGCCCAGTTTTCGTTTCTGCGCGCATTCATCCGCATCTGCGCTCACGCAGGTGCGGAATTTTCCCTCGCACCTACGACCAATGCCTCACAGCCCTCTGCCCGCATCTGCGCTCCTTCTTGCGCAGGTGCGATTCTGCACCTGCGAAGCTCCTTCCTCACCTGCGCACCTCTCTTCAGCTCACCCCTGCTCACACTTGCGAGCTCGCACGTGAGACTACTTTTCCGCAAGTGTGATAACACCATAAGGCTTCAGTTCCAGCAGTCTTCCAAATTCAAAAATTAATCTGTTAATCATTCGAAACTCACCCAAGACCCCTGGGACCTCAACCAACTATATCAATAAGTCCCATAACATGACACGGACCTACTCGAGGCCTCAAATCATATCAAAATGACGAATCGCACCTCAAATCGAAATCTATGAACTTTGAACTTTCAAATTCTATATCTTGTGCCGAAACACATCAAATCAATCCAGAATGAATTCAAATTTTGCACACAAATCATATTTCACATTACAGACCTATTCCAATTTCCAGAATCGGATTCCGAACCCGATATCAAAAAGTCAACCCCCCGGTCAAACTTCCAAAAATTCAACTTTCGGCATTTCAAACCAAATTTTACTACGGAACTCCAAATAATTTTCCGGACACGCTTTTAAGTCCAAAATCACCATACGGAGCTATTGGAATCATCAAAACTCCATTCCGGGGTCGTTTACATATAAGTCGATATCTGATCACTATTTTAACTTAAGCTTTAAACCTTAAAACTAAGTGTTCCAATTCATTCCAAAACCTCATCTGACCCGAACCATTTACCCTGGAAATTCACCCAATAAATGTAAGGTACAATTTGAGCAGTAAATGGGGAAACAGGGTTAAAATACTCAAAACGACCGGCCGGGTCATTACATTCTCCCCCACTTAAACATACGTTCGTCCTCGAACGTGCCAAGAGTTATTTTCAAGCCATCAAATCAACATTCCATCTTACCACACACGTACCCGGGGGTGAACCCACGTCACCCTATTCCATATAGGCTTGACAACATAATACAACTGAAATCATTAATTTAACTTTAGCCCATAAATCTTGGAATTTAATTTCCAACCTCTAGAATTTCTTTCAAGACACGAATCTTATATTTACACACTGTATGTGTTTGAACAGTTGTATCAAGCAATAACCATAACCATAACCACGGACATAATCACCTAACATATTACACAACTCGCATGCGCGTAGCACCATTCCTGATCATAGTGACTACTCCAAAATCAACCAAATACCAGTATTAAACTCATATCGAACCAAACCTCATCCCAAAATCTTTGTACATTGTTGATAATAAAAGAAACATGCGAAATTTCATGACCACTTACCAGATCAACAAGTCACGGAGCTCTTTCGCCTCAACCAGAACCATAATCGCTTTCTGAGCCGACTTTTAATATTATACTTCCGAACATACCGTAATCAAACATGATAGTACCCATTCTAGGTCCAATGACCTTATATTACTAAACACAACTATTCTACAGACATGCCGCGCCAATATAACTCAGAGCCTTAAACTAAGTCATCCGTGCGCCAATATGCAATAATTCAAATGTATTCGGTCATGAAAAATGACACAAATGAGAGAACTGCCCCGCCAGATTAACAAGTACCACCACAACGAAATGCTAACAATTCATCATACACCGTAGAACCATCACCCGATCCTAACACAAGGTTCATACCTTAACATAACTCCGCTGCAATGCGTGACCCCATCCAAACGCTGGTCCATAACATATACCTCGAGCCACCCCGCTCAAAATTAATAACCACAGAGAGGCAAATGACAAAAATGCCACACAAAACCTGAAAGAACATAACCCTTACGCAATCGATCATGCAATAACTAAATACTCATCTCGCTTAAATTCTACCATGAGGCCCCCAATAGAACCGCACCATGTGTGCACATAACCAATGAATCACAACTCCTCGTAGTATAAAGGAGTAACTCACAGATCATCTCAGAACATGAATAAGTTCAACATCAACCGAATGGTACATCCCTCAACAAATAGCATTATAGAGTCAACCATTCCGGCTCGGTGTAGAATACACATTTTAATTGGGCCTACCAATGGACCCCCAAATCAACTCCAGTCACCCACAAATAGACAATTAACCCTCCAAAAATTAACTGCGACTGATTCATATTATATCCTATTATCTAACTCACTTTGGCCACGACTTCACAGTCCGCAACCATGAACAATCTGCTCCTGAAGCTCCTAAATTCCAAATTCATAGGACACATGAATCATCATAACTGATCCCAATTCTAGCCTTAGAATGACTAACACATCTTTCATGCATGATCATTCCACAAGAAATACTCCCATAATTATTCCGTGCCACATAGCAATAATTTGAATATCAGCAGTCTACCAACCATGTGAGTACCATAATACTAATTTATACATCCGTAAGTCAAAATACAATGCGCCTTCTGAAGTCTGCCCCCTTCTCATACAACACCAAGTAGTAATAGTATTCACCTAGTTATTTGAAACCGTCCATGTTGTCCAACATTTGTTACCTTCTCTTCAAGACTGTACTGCCACCTTGTACATGAAAATCTAGCTTTCGTACAACACATAACATCTATCTTGCCATCATGTGAAAAGCACAAGAATCTTATTATCAACTTTGAGTCACCAATAATTTACATACCCTTTTGGTTGGAAACCTTTCTCTTGCTTCTTTCCAAAAGGAAATCACAATACACAACACGTTCTCCACACCGGTAGAAAGTATCCAGCTCAAACCATCCAGAGTACTTGGAATCCATTTGCACATAATCAAGCCCTCATAGTTGAATCTCTCTAAATCAACCAAGCCACGCAGGTTGCCAAGCCCAAGAATATTTCCACCAAAATATCTGCAAAGTCTTACCACATCGTAATTACCCAAAGGACCGATCCTACTATTACCATACTGGCCCAGTCCACTACCCAATTGTCCTATTTTTCCGAGTCCCTTCCGAATTTTCCTTCAAATTGATACTTTTTCTTGCTAAAATACTACGATCTTTAACCACAACTCACCCCACAAACCTTAGAATAGAACCACAGCGCCTTATGACCTTTAAGCAATTGTATTCTTCTTAAGCACCTTCAAAAATACTACAATTGTAACACTCACTCTGAAAATACCTTATGTGAATTTAAAATTGTTCTTCTTACCTCCCTTATACAAAAATGTAGAATCCATAGTCATACAGAATTTCCGCAAGTCCAGGCACCACCAAATGCAAATCTCAGGTTTTATCCAACACAAGTCCGGAGAAATTCTCAATTGTTATATAAAATTCTCAAACCCACTAGAATTTTTCTTGGGAGTCACCCACTTTACTCAAATCTAATTGCACCGCCCAAATGGGCCAAAAGACATGTGCCCCATTAGCACAACGATACTCAAAGAAGTAACTCTACTTTAACACCACATATCCAATTCATACTCCGTGCGCACTACATCATTCACCCATAACAACTCACTCATCCTACGATTTTTATATACTCATACGTGCAATATAATTCGTAACCGGGAATTTTCTTATTCGAATCATCCTCGATCTCAACTTCTGCAAGTCATAACTAACCCACAAGTATGCCTCATACCAAAATTAAAATTTAACACCTAACCATGAAATCAAATTGTCAATAGCAAACTCCCCCACTTAGCTCAAAGCCATAGATAAAAACATTCCATAATTCACAATACCCATACTCTATTACTGTCATAATACCATAGTCAGTGCAACAAAATTCTTCTCAAACTCATACAACACCAACCATAAAAATACCCCAAATAATCCGCTAAGCTCACAATCATTCTCTTGACACTCAAGTCAACTTTCTCAGCCAGATTCAAATTCAACTCTCCACACATACGCCCTGCTGGCGAAAAAGAAACTCTCCACTAACATATAAGGAATACACCTACGTAAATTACTCTCCAGGAGATAACCCACCTCCCTAGCCTCAAATTGACATCTTGTTATATCTTTTCGCAGCTACAATTTCTATGCAATCACTAAATATTTCCAAGTCCAAACTTATTAACAAGACATGAGAATTTAATATGTCCCAAAATTTAACAATCGTGAAAAATCCTTCAAAACATTCACACTCGAGAATGTACGTCTCATCAAAATGAAAATCAAGCACCTGATGGCCTTTCCTTTACATTTCATAGAAACACTTCTCGTCACATTTAAATCGTCTTAACACACCCCACAGTTACATCGTACTCATCACAAGGCCATTCCACCGCTCATCGAGCCATAAATTCCACTCGTAGGGACATTACTGGACATACGAGTCCAAATGTACAAGTTATAACTGAAGCTACCGAGCTTAAGATGTCTAACCATGGCCTCAAGTCCTCCAGACTGGCGCATCACCAAAATACAGAATACACACCTCGAACCTCGTTCATAAAATCACAAGTCGGTGATGCACGGCTGATACCGAGCGCTCATGTGCGCATACGAATGCGTGGAAGTAATTCAAAGAGTTATATTTCAAGCCGAATCAATTCCGCATGATAAGGAAAGAAAGATGGGAAGTATATATCCTAAATGCCTTATAGCCTCTCGAAGATAAGTATGGACGTCATCATACCGATCCGCAAGACTCTACTAGACACTTGCTCATGACTCGTAAAACTTATGAACCTAGAGCTCTGATACCAATCTGTCACGAACCAAAATCCAACTAATCGTGATGGCACCTAACCCAACCCGTTAGGTAAGCCAACTACCAACTATCCAATTCTAATAATAATTATTAAAGCAATTTAAGTAATTAAAGGTCTTAATCTTATACAATCTCCAAGAACTGGTAGTACAAATCATGAGCTTCTAAGAATAGAGTTTACAAAGCGGAAATGAAATAAATACATAGTCTGTTTGAATAGTACATAAACAGAGCTTTTATAAATCTAAGTCTACCATGAACAAGAGGCAGCTACAATAGGAACGCAGGTACATCTTCAAATCCCGCAACCATCGAGCACAGCAACAACAACAGCCAACATCTGCACGCAATGTACAGAAGTGTAGTATCAGTACAACCGGCCCCATGTACTAAGTAAGTAACAAACCTAGCCTTAGGTTG
This sequence comes from Nicotiana tabacum, assembly GCF_000715075.1. Classification (NCBI taxonomy): domain Eukaryota; kingdom Viridiplantae; phylum Streptophyta; class Magnoliopsida; order Solanales; family Solanaceae; genus Nicotiana; species Nicotiana tabacum. The sequence continues at coordinate 149,493,370 of NC_134096.1, read as the reverse complement.
AAAGTAGTGACGAGCTTCCACCAAGATCGGGTCCAAAATCAATAGTCCACAACATTCCATAACAACATAAAACAAATAATATCAGAAGTAACTCACAGATACAATGCTCAGCAAAATTATGATTTCAAAAATAATAGTTCTTCCTTTCAAGTACATCAGTGAAAACCCAAATCGTTTACCGAAATTGCCAAAAATATGAATAAGTTTGAAAACACTAGTTTTTACCAAAAATTATTTCAATAATAAATAAGATGTTTCTTTTTCTTTCCAGATAACCCGTGTAAAAATAAGTGAATCACTATGCCCATCGGGCAAAACATTGTGTGAAAACTCATGAATGATGTGATGCAGTACAACATGAGAAATTATATCTCTATGCATGTATGTCATGTGTGCATGCCAATGCGATGCAACTCAATGATAAAATTATAAACAACAGCCCCTCGGGCATACCTCACAATCACTCATATACAGCCCTTCGGGCAAACCTCACAATCACTCATGCCTCTCGGGCATACCTCACAATCACTCATGCCACTCGGGCATACCTCACAATCACTCATGCCTCCTAGTCACTCATTACTCGGCACTCGGCACTCCCACTCAGTAGGTACCTGCGCTCACTAGTATAATCTACACGGACAACTCACGTGTTGCATGGACAACTCACGTACTATAATATCATATCAGAATCCGCACGGATAACTCACGTGACATAATAAGCCAATAAGACCTGCTGCAGGCGGGCAGCCCCGATCCATATAATAGTAATAATATATATAAAGCCAACATGCCCTGCTGCGATGTGCATCCCGATCCCAAAATATCCTCACAATCAGGCCCTCGGCCTCCCCCAGTCATCAATCTCTCCAGTCTCTCTCTCATGGGCTCACAATGTCATGAGAATAGTCCAAAAATGATGATATGATGTATCAATGAATAACAATATAGATTGGGATATGATATGTAATGAAATGAATATGACTGAGCATGAATTTTCAATTTAAAATAAATAATTCACAACAATATAACATATGTGGGTCCCAAAATACAGGTATATAGCCTCAACATAATTTTTAATATGTTTTTCAGCTCAATTTCTTAAACACATAAAACTGCATGGAAAATGCCAAGATTATTTAACTACAAAATTTCACAGAAATAATTATATCATAATTTATATAGTGCACGCCCACACGCCCGTCACCTAGCATGTGCGTCACCTCCCTACAATTTACATAATACATATATTCAGGGTTATACCCTCAGCTCCAAGATTAGAAGAGCTACTTACCTCGAACAAGCCAAATCCAATATCGAGCAAGCTAAGCAATGCTCCAGAAATCCCATTTTGCGCGTATCAATATCCAAGCGGCTCGAGTCTAGTTATAATTAATTTGATGCCGCCCATGAAAATTATAGGAATTTAAACCATATCAAAATGCTAATATTTTCTACAAAATCCGAAATTACGCCCCAAAAATCACCCGTGGAGCCCACGTCTCGGAATCCGACGAAACTCACAAAATACGACAATCCATCCAATTACAAGTTCAAACATACTAATTTTACTCAAATCCGACTCCAAATCGGTATTCAAACTTGAAATATTCGTTTTGTGACATTATAGAGATTTTCTTATATTTCTCTTGAAGATTCAATAATCTTACACTAAAAATGAAGATTAATTCATGAAATATAACCAAAAGAGAGTCAAGAACACTTACCCCAAGTTGTGTGAAAAACTTCCTCTCCAAAATCACCCAAACCGTGCTCCAAAATCCGAAAATGGGTGAAAATATCGAACACTCGAACTTAAAGGATTCTGCCCACTCGATTCGCACATGCAGACAAGATTTTCGCATATGCGCCTCCGCTTGTGCGAACAAAACGTCGCATTTGCGGACTTCACTCGCCTGCCCAGTTTCCGCTTCTGCGCATTCGTTCGCATCTGCGCTCACGCAGGTGCAGAAGTTTCCCTCGCACCTGCGACCAATGCCTCACAGCCCTCTGCCCGCATCTACGCTCCTTCTCGTGCAGGTGCGATTCCGCACCTGCGAAGCTCCTTCCGCACCTGTGCACCTCGCTTAAGCGCACCCCTGCTTGCACTTACGAGCTCGCACATGCGACTACTTTTCCGCAGGTGCGATTACACCAGAAGGCTTCTGTTCTAGTAGTCTTCCAAATTCAAAAGTCAATACGTTAACCATCTGAAGCTCACCCGAGGCCCCTGGAACCTCAACCAACTATATCAACAAGTCCCATAACATAATACGGACCTACTCGAGGCCTCAAATCACATCAAAACGACGAATCACACCTCAAATCGAAATCTATGAAGTTTGAACTTTCGAATTCTACATCTTGTGCCGAAACACATCAAATCAATCCAGAATGATTTCAAATTTTGCACACAAGTCACATTTCACATTACGTACCTATTCTAATTTCCAGAATCAGATTCCGACCTCGATATCAAAAAGTCACCCCCCGGTCAAACTTTCAAAAATTCAACTTTCGGCATTTCAAGACAAATTCCACTACGGAACTTCAAATAATTTTTCGGACACGCTCCTAAGTCCAAAATTACCATACGGAGCTATTAAAATCATCAAAACTCTATTTTGGGGTCGTTTATATATAAGTCGACATCTGGTTATTATTTTAACTTAAGCTTTAAACCTTGGAACTGAGTATTCTAATTCATTCTAAAACCTCACCTGACCCGAACCATTTACCCTCACAATTCACCCAACAACTGTAAGGTATAATTTGAGCAGTAAATGGGGAAATAGGGTTAAAATACTCAAAATGACCGGCCGTGTAGTTACAATGGTGCTAGTTTATAATTTATAATGATGGATAGTGCCAATTTTATTATTGATGGTGATGGGGTAGTTAGTTGTGGTAGTTAAGGTGGATGAGTTTGTGGTTGTGGTTGAGAATGATGGTGGTGGTGGGTGGCATGGTGATAGTTAATAACGGTAGGCGGTGGCGATAATTAATAATGAATGTGGATGATAGCATCTTAATAAAATTAAGTATTTGTTATAGATCTTAACCATATAGACTTATTCAGATCCATTAAGTGGTTGTGAAGTAAACAAAACATACTTAATGATTAAGATTTGAATGATTAAGATTCAAACTATAAAAACAAACGCACTTAATATTTGAGATCTGAATAATTAAGATTCAGACTTTCATTAAGTGGAAACAAATGAGGCCCTAATGTTTGTTGGAAATGTGCCTATTAAACACTTAACTGATAACCCCTCACAATAACAAAGTGTGTGAATCTCACATGCTTGACATGGCCAAAAAAAAAAGACCAATCAATACATGACACATGGATTTTTCTTTTTGAAAAAAAACTTCTTCTACAATTACTTTTTCCGGAATCTCTCGCCTTTTCCTTCATTTTCTTCTTGCTGGAGCCACCATCTACCTACGGTTCATACTTCCTCCGACCATCAAAGCCTCGCCGGTGATCTCTTTCTCATCTCAAATTAGATGCTCCCTGTTGCGGCGAAACGCACACGCAAGTATACGCGATCGTCAAGTAATAAAGTGATAAGATAGAGTGTCAAACCCACGAGAACTTGTGATTAACTATTAATTAAATTAATCTATTCCAATTATCTAAATAAGAATTGAACCCAAAAGTAGTGATGCTAAAGTAATTAAACTAAAAAATAAACAAATAATAAACTCTGAACAAAGAAAGATTAAATTTTTATGCTATTAATGTAATGAAAACGACGCAGGGTTATGGGCTATCTAACACTCCTATTGTATTCTTCAATTGAATTAACTAACTAATTTATCTAGTTTATTGGTTAACAGGGTTAATATTGCTCATAAGAATCTGTCGAGTTCTTACTCGCCTATTCAAGTTAACCTAACGCCTATATGTCTATGAAATTAGAACTAACAAGAACACATTTATAATTCTTATAAATCAACCAAGCAAGGCAATTAGGTATATGTCTATCCTAACCGCAAATCCGTTCCCCGATGCCCAGGTTCAAGAACTTGCTCTACTCAATCCTATATGCAATCTAGAATTTCCACTTTCGAGTTCAATTCTAGATTCTTAGATAGTATTCAATTGGTGATCAAGCAATCACATAATTAAGTGTAAGATTAAATAAATAAACTAATATAATAAACTAATAAATTAAAATCAATATTCGAATAAGAATAGTTATGAAAAAACCACAACCCCAGAACGTGAAGTTTAGCTCCGCATAGACATGAAATCAAAACAATAAATCATACAAAAAAAACATAAAAATTATTAAGTTTAGTGGAAGAAAAGATGAAACCCGGCCTCCACGGCGGCTCTATGCTCTGCCTTGGTCAAAAGTTTGTCAAAAGTCCCCAAAAAAATATTTTTACATGTATTTATAATAAGTAGGGTCGAACCTAGACGAAACCACATTCTCCTGCGCGAAATAAGAAAAATACTTTGTAAAAAATATACAGGCGCACCGCATGGGACGATGCGCCATGCGGTGTGATAGTGGGGTTTATCAGGGAGCTCAACAATTTAAAAGGCAGGCGAAATTTACACAAGCACGTCGCACTGAGCGTCGCGCCGCGCGCCGCGTTAGTGGATGAATTCAGGGACATTCAATTTGAACAAAACTTACCAACATCCTTTGTCTCCACTAGGAGTGGCAAACGGACGGGTCGGGTCGAATATTCATGGGTCGAAAATATATAATTCAAAAAACAGACAAATTATCCGACCCGACCCGCATTTGAGACGGATAAAAAATGGGTTATCCGGCGGATAATATGGATATCCATATTATCAATGGTTTCTTGAATATGATCACTTATGGGGGAATTCCTAGTCTCCCAAACTTGAGGAACCCCCAATTTGAGGCTTTACAAATGTAAAAGTTAAATATATTAGTTATCCACTGGTTAACCATTTTCTAGGTGGATAATATGGTTCTTATCCATATTCAACCCATTTTTAAAAAGTTCATTATCCAAGCCATTTTTAATGGATAATATGGGTGGATAACTATTTTTTTTACCCATTTTGCCACCTCTAGTCCCCATATAGGCAGACATGCCAATTAATTATGAAATCTCTTCTGTCATTTAGCATTAAAGCACCTAAATATAAGATAAGTAATGCATTAAAAATATATAATTATAGCCAAACATCACTCCCTTAATTCACTTTAAAGACAATTCAAGAATTCTCTCATCTCGAAAAGCAAGTCAAACTAAGCAACCTCTTTATTAGTCGCTACTGCCATTTATGATCAGGAATCCATTCAGACCACAAATCAACAATTCAAAAATACTACTTTCTCAGTCAAAATTCACAGCAAACTAAGCTTAATATTGCCAGAGATATTTGTAATGGAAGTAAAAGATTTATGCCTTAAAACTCCAATAGAAAAAATTAAATATAGATGTAAGTAAGCAGAAGAAGTCAAACTAATGGTCCTTTGTAATGGCAGTAAGGTCGCCGAAAATTTTCGTCGGCGGTAAGAAAATCTGTATGGAATTAACAGTGAGTGAGAAAGAGAAAAAAATTATGCAAAGAATTGGTTGTTCATGCTATTAAATCAAGAGTTTTGCTTAATGATATGCTTTTCTTTTTGCATCTGGTGATGGAAGTAACGGCCGGCTGGCGGAGATTTGGTGGATATGTTGGTGGAAGTGGTTGTTAAGGGAAGATAGAAGATGAAGAAAAAGAGAAAAAAATTAAAAATAAAATTTTTGGCCATTCAGGCTCATTTTTAATGCGAGGCTCACCCACACTGTCATGTCAGCTTTATCTGTCTAATAGATAAATTAGAACTTGAGCTTAAGTGCTCGATGGGAACAAAGTTTAGTTTAAGTGTTCAAACGGAAATATGATGCAAGTTTGAGGGGCTGTATTTGGCCATTCTTATACATAGCAAATTATAGCATTAGCAATACCACAGACTTTAATACATGGATAAGCATGTTTTAAAAAAAATTCCAAATCCTTTCCAATTCATGTGGATGGAATTTACATAAACAAATAATTATTTTAAAAAAATTATGCAATTCATGTTATTTTTAATATACTAAATCAAACAATCGATAAGAAACAATCCAAATATTAATAATCTCAGCATTACTAATGTACCATATTCAGTATTATTCCGATAAACCCTACCAAACGACCCCTTAGTTTCCTACAGAAATATGCAATCAATATTCTCCTACTTTTAAAATATCCACTAATTCCATGGGCATTTCATGTCAAAGAGTATATACTCCAACTATCTCACAAATCCTATTCTATAGGGCTAGCTTCTTCATCCTCATCCGTCGAAAACTCTTGCAAAAACTCTTTTCAAAATTTTTAACCAAACACCACCCAAGTGGAAGAGCCACAATAGTTTTTTTTTGTGATAAAGGCTATGGAATTACTGAATTACAAAAGTTGCTGGTATCTTTCTTCTTATTTACTGTACCACCTCATTTTTGTATTCTCAATTGTCAATTAATCCATGTATTCCCTCTCATGAGGACTATTCTTTTTCTCTTTGTTTTCCCTCTCTTGACGCTTCTAACTCCCCTTCTTGTCATTATCATCTCCATTTACGTCCATTTAAAATTCTCATCTATTTATTGATCCTTTCCAGAAAGCTTTAGCGATGACAAATCGATGGATATTCCTTACCTATCTGTTTTGTCAATAGATGCCCTCACTGAAACATGTCAAATTGTTATTTTCCAGCTAGAGAAAGGAAAAAAAATAACTTCATGATGAAATGGAAGAATCCTATTTCAAAAGACATGTTCCCGTCACATTTTGCTTACATAGTCTGTTAACACCGATATATATATTTTTTGATAATCTTGTCTCGATCAAGAGATCAATCCAATTAAGTCGAAAACCAAACTTTTGACGCTTATCAGTTGCTTAGTAGTGAGCAATTGACTTAGGGCCTGTTTGATTGCGTCAAATAGAAGTTTTACAACCTCGCATCCTAACATTCAAAAAGTTTAATCAAATATATTTGATACTACTCCGCACATACGTTTTAAATTTGCGTTAAGAGGTAGCAGTCCTCTTACGGCTACATATCTTAAACATTGAATATGCATGTAATTTGAACATAAGAAAAGACTTTTTGAAAGAGGCAATTATATTGACAAGCAAGTTTGCTGTTTTTTTCCCCGTGTGGAATACTACTGAGCTAGTTGTATTCCACCCTTCTCAACTTGAGGTAAGAAAACCAGATTCTCTCTTTCTTTCTTTGTCTATATACTCTAGTGCAGGGAATATAGAAGGATTGGATGATATCCGGTGAGTAGTGGGCCACCTTATCCTAAGGAGTGCCATGACACCCCTTTATTCGAAAAATTACACTGTATAGCTAGGTAAATTCTTTTAGAGGTATATTATATTTGGTAAAATTTACAGCTTACAGGTCACTACTAGAAAATCGATAAACTACAACCGAAATTTTTGACGGAAAAAAGTTGATCGGTCGGAATATTTAAAAAATATCAATTATATTTTTTTAAAATAATTTTGACCACATTTCCGACCACTGTGGTCGCAATTGTTGGCGCAAAAGCCCGCAAATTTATTTTCAACCGAATCCAACGGTATTAAAATTTTAAAATGTTACTGTTTGACTCATTTTACTTTATTAGCGACCAAATCGGTCGGAATTCGTTTTTAAAACACGACCCGACCTCGTTCCCAAAACAATCGCCTCTTTTATTTTTCTTTCTTCCAACTTTTTCTCTCATCCTCCTTTTAGGTAAAAAGATCCTTGCCCCCTCTCTCTTTCTCTCATTCGTCGATCCCTAGCTTTTTTCCCTCGATTTTTTAACATTTTTTTTGCAGTAGTGGTGCTGTTGGAAAAAATAATAATCCCTCCCAGAAATAATATTCACAGAAAAATAATAATAATATAAGAGAGTAACAACGATACCAACTCTTTTAACGAGGTAAATATAATATCCGAGCGGAGCAATATTATCACTATAATATTACAACTTAGTAGTGTCGAGAAATTACTACGATTTTGAAAGAAATAATACTCTTTATTTAAAATACCTCACTACAATATTACTGACACTCACTATTTATCTCACAGACTACAATCTGTGGATTACTCTCTCTAACTTCTATTACTTCTCTAACTTTTCCATCTTTTTCTTTATTTTCTTTATGGGTCCCACAAATCTCACCCTTAATTTTAAATTTTCTTGGTCATTCTAAGTCTTGATCTCAACCTAAAAAAATCTTCGAACTTGAGAGGTTTTGTGAATATATCTGCAGCCTGATCATGAGACTTCACATATTTGAGCTCGACTTCTTTCTTGGCAATGCATTCTCTGATGAAGTGATACCTTGTATCTATATGCTTGCTTCGATTATGATACACCAGATTCTTGGCAAGTGCCTGTGCGAATTTGTTGTCAATACAAATCTCTGTAGCTTCAATTTGTGGCAAATTGAGCTTCTTCAATAATCTTCTCAACCAAATAGCATGACACGTACAAGATGTTGCTGCTACATATTCAGCTTCACAAGTCGAGAGAGTAACAATTGATTGTTTCTTTGAACTCCAAGAAATAACAGAATCATCTAAGAAAAACACAAAATCAGTTGTGCTTTTTCTATCATCAATATCTCCCACATAATCACTATCACAAAATCCCATAAGGTTGAAATCACTAGAACAAGAATAAAATAGCCCAAAGTCAATAGTACCTTTTAGGTAACGAAGAATTCTTCTAGTGACTTTCAAATAGGTGGAGGTAGGAGCTTCCATGAAGCGGCTTACTACTCCAACTGCAAAGAGTATATCTGTCCTGGTACAAGTAAAGTACCTCAAACTTCCCACAAGACTTTTGAAAAATATGAGATCCACATTTTCTCCTTCATCAAACTTGGACAATTTTATCCCACTCTCCATCGGTGTGTTCACGGGGTTGCAATCGAGCATGTTGAACTTCTTCAAGATCTCCTTCGTATAGCTTTCTTGAGAGATGCAAATTCCATCCTCCTTCTGTTTCACTTTTAGGCCCAGCTAGTATGGCATGAGTCGTACATCTGTCATCTCGAACTTATGGGACATATCTTTCTTAAAAGCTTCAAACAAATTTGGGTTATTACCCGTGAAAATAAGATCATCAATATCAAGACAAACAAACAAGATATCTCCATTAGTATAAACTTTAAGGTAAATAGCATATTCATGGAGACAACACGTAAACCCATTGTCTTGAAAATACTTATCGATGCAACTATTCCATGCTTGTGAGGCTTGCTTCAATCCATATAAGGCTTTGTTCAACTTCAGCACTTTATCTTCATGGTTTTTTACCACGAAGCCTAATGGTTGTTCAATATAGACTTCTTCTTCAAGATAGACATTCAAGAAGGCTGACTTGACGTCTAGTTTATAAATCTTCTACTTCATTTGCGCCGCCAAAGAGATCAACAAACGAATCATCTCCATGAGGGCAACAAGTGCATAGACTTCTTCATAGTCAATGCCTTGCCTTTGCTTGTAGTCTTTAGCCACAATTCATGCCCTATATCTCTCCACATCTCCATCAACATTCTTCTTTGTCTTGTATACCCATTTTACTCCAATTGCGCGATGACCCTTGGAAAGAGTTGTTAACTCTCAAGTGTTGTTATTCTCTATTGACTCGATCTCTTACTCCATGGCTTGTCTCCACCTTTTGTCTGTAACAGCTTTATCAAAGTTCATTGGTTCACTATCAGCAAAGAGACAATATAAAGAATTAAAATTAGTAACTTCTTCCGTACCATCATAGAGCTCTTGAATACTCCTCGTCCTTTGCGGTTGTTCATTTGAACTTTGTTGAGAAGAAGGAGATGCGACATTGGCTGAGAAGGAGGTAGAGTTGCATCTTGCACAGGTTCCACGGTCTCTGGTTCTTCCTCATCACCAAAGTATGGAAGAAATCATATGAAGTTTCTTCCTGAGCTTCCCAATTCCATGCCAATTCTTCATCAAATTCAGCATCACGACTCATCACCACCTTGTCGCTGCTTGGGTTGTATAACTTGTATCCTTTTGAACTCGTATCATAGCCAACAAACACATGCTCGATACTTCGATCGTCAAGTTTCGCTCACCCTTGCTGTGGCACATGAGCATATGCTATGCTCCCAAATATTCTCAAGTGCTTGACACTTGGCTTTCTTCTACTCCATGCTTCATGAGGGGTTTGGTCTCTAACATTCCTTGTTGGAGACCTGTTTTTCAAATAAACTGCACAAGAAACTACTTCGGCCCAAAATTTCTTGGGCATACTTTTACCTTTCAACATACATCTAGGCATATTAAGTATCGTTCGATTCTTTCTCTCTGCAACTCTATTTTGTTGGGGTGAATAAGGTACCGTTAGAGGGCGACGAATTTCATGAGATTGACAAAAGTCATTAAATTCTTTTGATGTGAATTCGCCTCCTCTATCGGACCTTAAAGTTTTTATTTTATAGCCACTTTCTTTTTCTACAAGTACTTTAAAATTTTTAAAAGCAGCAAAAACTTCAGATTTTTGGTTCAAGAAATAAACCCAAGTCTTTCTACTAAAGTCATCAATGAAGAGTGTAAAGTATTTACTTTTACCAAATGAAGGTGGATTGATTGGCCCACACACATCAGTGTGAACAAGCTGGAGCGGTTTAGTTGATCTTGACATGGCTTCCTTTGGAAAACTCCTCCTTGCATGTTTTCCAAGAAGACAAGCTTCACATAATTGATTCGGATGGTATCCCATGCACCGTGTTCTTTTCTCCCATTGATTTGAGCGCTTCAAAATTCAATTGCCCAAATCGCATGTGCCAACACCATGATTCATCTTGCACATTAGCCTTCATACACTTTGCATCAATTGTCTTAAGATCTAGCAAAAAATAATCTATTCTTTGCCATATGCACTCTAGCAATTAGAATTCCACTTAAATCTCTAAGCCAAAGATGCATATTTTTCATGTGGATGTCATATTCTTTTTCAAGAAGCTGGCCCAATCTCAAAATATTACTTTTTAATTTTGGCACATAATAAACATCTTGAATTAGCTTGTAACTACCATATTTAGAGGAGATCAGAATCGTACTTATCCCTTCGATTTGAATCTTTGAGGTATCTCCAAAGGACACATTACCTCTCACCGTTTTATTGATTTTCACAAACTTCTCTTTGCATCCACACATATGATTGCTTGATCCATTGTCCAAATATCACAAGCTACAATCATCCTTGTCTTCTTCCTTGAGTGCCAGCAACAACATTGACCAATCCTCTTCTTTTTTATCGTCAACAAGGTTAGCTTTTTTCCCCAACATTGTTACGACATTTCCAAGGGTAATTACCAAATTTATGACAATTATAACATTCAATTTTGGATTTGTCATACCTTTGTCCATTATTTTCTTGGTAGTAGCTACGTCCTCTTCCTCCTCTATGTCCACGACCATGACCTCTGAATGTCTGGTGGATTTTAACTTCATTGTTGAAGTTGTTACCGTTACTTCTTCCTCTTCCATGACCGCCACGGCCTCGTCCGCGTCCATTCCCTCGATAGCTCTTTTCACCTACATAATCCTTGAAGGATGCTTGAGTTTTAAGAAGTTGCTCCAATGGCACTTCTTGTCTCCTTTTGATCTTTTCTTCGTGGGCCTGTAAAGAGCCCTCCAATTGCTCTACCATCATAGAGTCTAAATTTTTAGACTCCTCAATAGCACACACAACAAAATCAAATTTAGGTGTTAAAGTGCGAAGGATCTTTTTTACCACACGGACATCTTCTATGTCCTCCCCATATCTTCTTAGTTGATTTACAACACCCTTCACTTTTGAACAATAATCCGAAATGCATTCGGATTCTTTCATTTTTAAAACTTCAAAATCAGCCCTTAGAGTTTGAAATTTTACCTTACTCACCTCGTCAACTCCTTGAAGAGAATTTTATAAAATCCCCCAAGATTCCTTTGAGGTGGTAGCATCTGCCACCTTCTCAAACATGGCATTATCCAAACATTGGTGGATGAGCGTGAGGGCTTGTTGATCCTTCTTCCTCGTCTTTGCCAAGACCTTTTTTTTATTTTGAGGCAGAACTTTCTCATTATTGGGTTTTGCATACCCTTTGTCTACGATTTTCCATATATCCTGAGAGCCAAGAATGACTTTCATACGTAGACACCATTTTTCATAATTATCTTTTGTGAGACGGGGGTACTGAAAAGATAGCAGACCATTATTCGCCATTGCTCTAATACCACATTGTTGGGAAAAATAATAATCCAGCTCAAAAATAATATTCACAGAAAATAATAATAACACAAGAGAGTAACAACGACACCAACTCTTTTAACGAGATAAATACAATACCCGAGCGGAGCAATATTACAACTTAGTAGTGTCAAGAAACTACTATAATTTTGAAAGAAATAATATTTTTTATTTAAAATACCTCACTACAATATTACTAACACTCACTATTTATCTCACAAACTACAATCTGTGGATTACTCTTTCTAACTTCTATTACTTCTCTTTGTTTTTGGTGTGTCTTCAATGAGGAACGAATAGCTCCTTTTATAGGCACAATTGTCACCAACCCAACCAATCAGATTGGTTCAATAATTTGCAAAGTCCAGCGCGCCAACTTTTGTAAATTTTCTAGCCGCCTAATTTGTCTTCTCCAACTTTTTCATCTTTTTCTTTATTTACTTTATGGGTCCCACAGGTGTTGCGACAGTTCCACTAACGTTGGAAGTTTTCTTCTCCGGCATTTTCTCCGGCGAGGTAGTACTTCTTGGACACATTTCTTATTTTGTTGTTAAAGTTTTAGTAGTTTCAGTTTTTGTAGGTTTATTTGATTTTCTATATGATCATCTTTTGATGAATTAGGTATTGTTGAATTTTTGATTTTAGTTTTTGTAGGTTTATTTGATTTAGGTAGATTTGGCATTATGTACAATTTAATTATATATTTCTCTGGGTATGCATATGTGATTTATTGGTAACACATATCTAAGAATTTAGTGTCATTTTAGTTTTCTCTATAAGAAAAAAATAACACCATTGCCTTGAATTTATCTATGGAATGATATATTAACTTTATAGTTTATTAATTTTAATTGTATTAACTACTTATAGTTTAAAACTTTAATGTAAAGTTTGTTGTACTAGGTTCTTTATTTCTTGTTAGTTTTACTATTGGAATGATATTAAATTTAAAATTTATCGATTTCAACATCAAAATTAATTTTGTAGAATTGAGGAATCGTTAGTCATGTGTTGATTTTATGAACATTTAAGAAGTTATTCAAATTTAATTATTATAGTTAAAGACTTATATAATTTAGAATAGGGATTAATGTGAGATTTCGAGTGTTAAAAAATATTAATTTAAAAAATAAAATATATATTAATTAAAGTGTTTTGGCACAATGATACGTATATATCTAAAAGGAACCTTTGAAAGAATATATCTTTATAATTAGTTTAAATAAATCACATTATTTTAAATATCTCATTTCTAGTTTTTTATTTGTGTAGATGGAATTTGTGCATCGTAGATCGATGTATAATAGGAATCATCCTAATCGTGTAGGGTTGAGGGATGAATTTATTGAGATCGAATATGGAAACCGATTACAGAGATAAGTTATTTTTTCAAGGATTTGTGTTCTAGCACGTTGAGGGTGGAGAACCTAACTTGCATGGAGAGTAACATTATCATAACTTTAAACAAGCCTCTTGATTTTTTTGATGTAATGGAACATCTTTCAATTCACCTTGCACAAGAGGCACGACTTGGAGGACCAGTTCAATGTAGATGGATGTATCCCTTCAGAAGATAATGATATTTAATGACATCTGCTTTTATTATATATATTAACTTTAATGCAGATTGTTTTCATCCTATCCGTCTACACATTTGGTTGTGGATTCTATGAAGCTATTTTATCAAGAGCAGTGGAATTCTTGGATACAGATACCGTACAACATCATAGAGCAAATGTGGACATCTGCTTTTATTATATATGTTAACTTTAATGCAGATTGTTGTCATCCTATCCGTCTACACATTTGGTTGTGGATTCTATGAAGCCATTTTATCACGAGCAGTGGAATTCTTGGATACAGATACCGTACAACATCATAGAGCAAATGTGGATCAATTTAGGATAAAAAATATATTAAATTTATTTAATACTTATTGTCTTCATCTAATGTTATTTTTTATATTGCGGACAAAGTGTACATGTCAGATCCCACTTGTGGAATTACGTTGAGTCTGTTATAGACAAGGTGTACATGGCATCCTCAGTATCATAATGAAATAAATGTTATTTTCGAGAAGAAGGCTGCTAAGTAGATTAAAGATACTTTGTTCGCTGCTCAGAATGCTGGTAAAATGTCGGAGTGGTTAAGAGAAGATGTTTGGAATAAACTTCTTGAGAAGTGAAATACTAATGAATGGAAGAAGAAGAATGAACAAGGAAAGGCAAACCGCGCCTCCAGTAAAGATGGCTCGTTGCACACATGATGTTCGATTAGTTATGCGGCCCATAAACTAAGAATCTAAGATTTTAATTACTTATGAAATTTTTCTTAGTTTAACATATAGAATATTACGATTGTTATGACTAACTCATACTTTTTGTTATGAAGAAAAAATAAAGAGGGCGAGATGTGACTCATGCTGAGGTGTTTGAGGAGATGCATAAGAAAAAGAAGGACGGTACAAGAGAACACTGAGTGGAGCCGCGTGCGTCGGACACATATGTAAAATACTGACTTTAAAATTATTTAGTTTTTATTAATATTAGTTTGTTTACATAATAGTTATGTTTTTATTTCAGGAAGAATGACAACAAGCTCAGTTTCCTTCAACTCAACCAACACCTGATGATATGGCTTTATAGTGGATAGAGATAGCGAGTGGAGTAAACAAAGGCAGAGTCTACGGACTTGGAGTACGCTGACCTACAAGTTATCCAAACTCATTCTTAGCCGGTGCTTCTACTTCAAAAAATCAAGAACAGATGGAATCTATGAGAAAATAACTTCATGATTTGAAGCAATAATAGAACGCACAATTCATGAACAAACATGAGCATGATCTATCTGATGATGGAGATGAACATACTGAATCTGATGTGTAGTCTTTTAGGTGTATGATTTGGTTGAGTGTTAAACTTGATTGTGAGAGACGAGATTTCATTTAAGACTACTTTGATTAAAGTTTTTGAACTTGAATATGGGCTACTATTTGGATATTTTTATGCCCAAAATTGTTAGGTTTAATGGATTGATAGTTTGTTATTTGAATTTTATGATTTAAAATTGTGATATTGGTTGGCATGATTGATTGGTTGTTGGTTTGAATATTGTTATTATTTGACAGGTGTTGTAGCTCAAAATTGAGCAGAATTCTGTCCAGTTTTACAGAAAATTCCGACTGATTTCCGACAGAAACCTTCAAACATTTGCCTAGTTTTTCTAAAAACTTTTCCAGATTTCCGACCAAATCGGTCGGAAATGATAATTTTTTTTAATTTTTACGACGGTTTCGGTCGGAAAATTAAAAGAATTTCGTTTTTTATTTTTTAATTTCTGGACGAATCAGTCGAAAATATAAAATAAATATTTATTTTTATTTAAATAATTACGACATATTCGGTCGGTAAATTTTCGACCACTGTGATCGGTAATTTAAAAATAATTTGGTCGTCTAATCTTTTAAACAGTCCGACCACTTTGGTCGGAAATCACCGTCGAATTCGGTCAGAATTTATTTTTCGACCGACCAATTTTGCTCGAGAAGTAGTCGAAAATCAGGAATTTACGATCGTTTTTTGACGGATTTTGTGGTCGAAAATCAGCCATTTTCTAGTTGTGGTGTATGTTTCTCTAGCAAACACGTGACAGTGATAACATGGTGAAGAATATCGGATACATGCATGTGACGGGTATTATGTCAATTCCGAGGACATAAAGGTCAGGGAAGAAAATTTGAAAGGAAGTACCGGTTGGAAAGAGTAGTATTAAAGCAAGAGCTGTTACAGAAAATCATACTCCATCCGTTTTAATTTATATGAACCTATTTTATTTTTAGGGTGCGCCCAAAATAATGATCCCTTTTCATATTTGGAAAGAATTTAACTTTATGCAATGATTTATAACCACACAAAATATACGTGCTTCATTTTACACCACAAGTTCAAAAGTCTTCTCTTTCCTTAAACCCTGTGCCTAGTCAAATAAGTTCACATAAATTGAAACGGACCCAAATGTTATGCAGCCATCAAGAGAGGTTTTAATTCATCTTTAAGAGGGCGTGATTTGAGGATATTGTATCTTCATATTTAACTATAAATAGCAATATTTGTACTCATTGAAAAGAGGAAAAACTAGAATTACAAAGGCTATTATTCTTTCTTCCAGTTACTCTTAGTTCCGATGGAAACAATCTATAATCCATGCTTGTTTATCCATGCTTGTTCTTTCTTTAATCATCTCTATCATTTTCTTTATTCTTTGTTGTATCATTTATATCAATGTTTGCAAGTAATATTTCAGAAGCTTTTCCCATGCTCTAACTGCGGTAGCTACAGTATTGGCCACCACTTTAATATGTGGAGTAGTATCCGATGCCAATTTCATCACTGAATAAAATAAAACACCAGAGCAGTCCATAAATGTCATGTTGTATAACTTTGGGGGCATTCTAGAGTGATCAGTCTGAATTTTGTGTTAAAACTATCAGCCAAAAGAATAGCCTGCAATGGTGCACGACCCAATTCCCCTTCTGCATCTTCTCCCCCATTCCTCCACTTCTGTTTCCTCCCTTCTTAACCACCATACTGCTTAATCAAACACTAATTATGTCGCGCGTAAATAAAAATCTCCAAACCTAGATGGTTATTACCAAAAAAGTAAAACAACTGCAGAAACCTGAGCAAGCGGTAAACTAAAATTAACAAACAAAGGTTTACTCCCTCCATCTCATATTAATAGTGGTGGTTACTAAAAATAGTTATCTCAAATTATTTATCACTTTAGAAATTCAAGACAAAATTAATTATCTTTTTTTAACCTTTAGTAATAATTATCCTTGAAGATTACAAACACTTAACTTTGTTTAAATACCAATGAAGAAAGATTAAATATTAAGACATGAATAAGGATAAAGTAGTCAAAATCTCATCCTAATTAATTTTTTTAAGGGGCGTGTTCAAGAGAATCATGACAGATAATATGAGACGGAGGGAGTAAGAAAAAACTAAGTGGGCGTTTGAACATAAGAACTGTGAAATTCCAGGAAAAAAAAGTAAAATAAAAATTCAAGTAAAAATGGTATTTGAAAATTAGAGTTGTGTTTGGACATGAATACAATTTGGAGCCGTTTTTGAATTTTTGTGAGTGATTTAAAATTTAAAAAATAGTTTTTTGGAGTTTTTCAAATTCTCGAAAAATTTTGAAATTCTATTTCAAGTGAAATTTGAAATTTTAATGGACAAATATTGATTACGAAAAAAAGTAAAAAAAAAATCCAAAAAAAGTGAATTTTTTAATGGCCAAACGGGCCCTAAAACTCGGGCGTGAAAGAATGAAAGACAAAGTAGGGTATTGGCCGGAGATTTGGAGTTACATAATTGGGTGAAGGTAAAATAGAAATATTAAAAAAATGAGAACCGTAGCCGAATACGAAACAAATCACAGCAGAATATATTTTTACCAAAAAAAGCAAACAACTATTAAGAAAAGATATTTTGTTTCCATCCACAATAGGAACTAGAATAATAAAAAAAGAGTCCGAGTAGGGACAAATCTGTAAATGTGTAGAAACTTCTTTTTTCCACCCTAAGCTAAGCCAGCCTATATATAAGGGAGAGGGTCGCTCCAATTGCACAAAGCTTGCTTGTTTGATAAGCTAATTGATTTTTCGTGAAAAAAAAGAAGAAGAAATCCAGAGAAATGGCAGAGGAAGGACAAGTCATCGGCGTCCACACGGTTGATGCATGGAACGAGCATCTCCAAAAGGGAATTGATGACAAAAAACTGGTAACCCACCCTCGTCTTTTCTCTGTCGTTTCTACGTTGTTTTGCTGATTCTGTTGGTTATTTTTTCGTTTTTGCGTTTGCCTGTATGATTAGTGGTTCGTTGTACTTTTTCTCGTATGTTAATTACGGATCAGATCTGGATTAGCCGTGGATTTGTCTCAGTTTAATTTATCGTCTTATTTCTTGTTGTTATAGATGTCTTTCTTTTTTACTTGGTTGGTCTTCGGAGGGCTGAGCTTTTGTCGATATCGGTAATTGCCGTCTGTCTTTTTGGAAAAAAACTATGGAAAAAGAAAATCAGGTTCTGTCCTTAGTATCAGCAAACACGACGTTCACTTTCGCTGTGACGTTTATCTGTGTTTTCACGTTGTCTCCGATATGAGGATATATTGAATTTTTTATAATAATTTTTCACAATTGACTTTTTTTGTGACTGACAATGGAGGCATATTCCATGTCTATCCACAATAAAAAAGAAATAAACCTTTCTGGTTCAGCCTTGTTTCGAGTACATCAATGGCGTTCCAGGCTTCTAGCATGACAAATTAAAAAGTCATGTTTTCACCGGGATAACATGACTTTTACCGCGAGGACAAAAGTTGTTTTTTTACAAGTATTGAACTTTTGCTCCGTATTGCTCGCCTTAAATAAACATTATTATTAGTTTTTAGTATTCAAAAATATTACAATATCATTTTCTTCATATAGTATCTTGTATATGCAATTGTCATGTGCCCTCTACTTGTATATCCAGCTTAAAAGATATCCAGAAAATGACCCAAAGGTACCAAATGTATCCTACGTGCTTTAAAATATATGGTCAACCACATCAGCTTCTTGAGATCTGCACCGTAAAGCTTCTTGCTTATGATGCCTATTTTCCAATCCGATCCAGTACTATATCATGGTTCGGTAAACCTTTCCTTAATTATGGGGATGCAAACATAAGCAAGTTGTATGTGCGTTAACTGTTTAAGGGTAACTAGTGACCTAGTTAAATACATGTAGCCCTCTGTTTTCTATTTCCTTCGGATTCTCTATTACTTCAATTTGCTCATATTACTTCTGTTGCAGATAGTTGTGGACTTCACTGCTTCTTGGTGCGGTCCCTGTAAGTTCATTGCCTCATTCTATGCAGAGTTGGCCAAGAAGATACCCACTGTTACCTTCCTGAAAGTGGATGTGGATGAATTGAAGGTAAAACTATTGAGCCAAACATTTACAATATGTTTGGTGACTTATAA
This sequence comes from Nicotiana tabacum, assembly GCF_000715075.1. Lineage (NCBI taxonomy): Eukaryota > Viridiplantae > Streptophyta > Magnoliopsida > Solanales > Solanaceae > Nicotiana > Nicotiana tabacum. Next base: position 149,474,039 of record NC_134096.1, on the reverse strand, counting down.
CCAACCCCATTAATGTTATATGGTCAACAACTTAGGAATTACATTTCTTAGTACGAATGGTCTATTATAAGTATTGATGTCTTATTTCCTTGTCGCAGTCGGTAGCTACTGACTGGGCTGTGGAGGCAATGCCAACTTTCATGTTCCTCAAGGAGGGAAAGATTGTTGATAAGGTGGTAGGAGCCAAAAAAGATGAGCTGCAGCAGACCATTGCCAAGCACATCAGTAGTACCTCAACAGCCTAATAATATGCTTTACTCTATGTCATATTTGCGCTTGGTTTAGTGACATCTATCTTAATATTAGCAAGAATAATTTAGTATCTGTTGGATATTACAATTTCTTACTAGTAAGTCAATATCTATCTGTAGTTTGATCTGTTCCTTATCCGATCAAAAGTTGATTTCTTGCCCTTATTCATGATTTTATTTAAGAAATCGAGACTTCTCCAAATGGGTGCGTTCGATTTGAATTAATGAATGCAATTAAGTTTGAATATCCCATTTCCTCTTACCGTGTAATGTGTATAATACTTAATAGTATAGTAGTTTTATCAAGTCTGATTCAAAAACTAGAAATCATCTCCCCATGGCGGAGAATGTAATAGCCGCGAACAACATGCATGGAGTGCCAGGACTATAAACTAAGAGCAGTTCAGAGGACAGAATTCGGATAATGTGATTTTCAAGTCATGAACAATTCTTTGGTCCAGCAGAAAATGTTGCACCCAAATAGAGTATTTCAGTTGTAGATGGTTGATATAGTTAACTTCAAATAGTTTTGGTAGCTGGAAGCATAATTCTTTGATTGAAATTTATCTTTTTTAAGAGACTTCGACTAGCACTAATTTAAGGTTGCTAGATCAGAAACCAAAACTTGAACTGCTGTCCACTCATCTTTTTCTCCTTCAAACTGAAAGTGACACATTGGCCCTCTTTGGTATAAGAAGATTTGTATAATCCAAACAAGCAGTAATCACAGCAGCTACAGTAGAAGGATTCAATCCACAAAGAAATGGATGCACGGTTCAAACCAGAACACTGGTACCCTATAACAAAACCCTCAAGTGAGTCCCAGGTACTTAACATTTGTAGCATTTAACATTATCATCTCCTATGGCACTGGCTGCATGAAAAGGAAAGAAAACATGGATGTAAATACACTTTTCCATTGAATTCTTTCTAACAACTGCACAATACAGACAATTATAAGGGTCATACTAGGATCCGTTCCTAACATGAACCTAAGGGGTTTGATTTTCCCAGGAAGACAAGCTATCACACTGACTAAACAGTACATAACAACGTAACGACGCTTATCTGGTCCACATTTCCAGTATAAAAGCAGAAAGGGACCAGACTGCATTCTATGATGGAAGTTGCATTTTGGAACTCCCAACGTCTACAAACTCATCTATAATATACTATCTTCTCAGAGTCCCCTTCAGCACCCCAATATTAAAACTATCTAATGAACTCATATCAGAAATTTTCCTCAAATAACAGAAGCATTCGTCAACCAAACTACTACCTCCTATTTCCTAAGCTCTCACTACTTTATTCTTACCTCTCACTAGTATTTTCCTCATGGGTGTACACTATGTCATGCAATATTTGAACAATTTTTTTCTTTTGTACTCTTCAATTCTGGGTTGGCGTACAATGTGCTTCTACAGACAACCGCTTCAATACGTTAGGGCAGGGATCTCCGAAGTTGCTATTTGCTATTGTCACAGCACACCTTTGGCGTCCTAGACATTTCTGGAAAAGTTAAAGAACAAACTCTGTGAGTCGTAAGATGTTAGGTGGCCAAGTGGTCAAAATAAAGTGAACCACCTTTTCTTGTCCCTGTCAACTGCTAACAAAATAAGACGAAAGGGTACCTTTTCTACAACAGCATATGAGGTAGGAGCATGGCAAGTTCCTTGCTGGAAGCTCCCACAGGTTCCAAGAGGAGTTCCAAAGCTCGCAAATTTAATGGAGGAAATAGACTGACCAGGAGCGCAGTGAATGCGGACTTTAGGTAGGTGAAACTCTTCCGTTCTGCCATAGTTTTCTATTTGCCAATTCTTAATATTTGGATGATATTCAGCAACATCGGCACAAACGCTGCTGACTGTTCTCTTCACAAGAGAAATTCTTGAGGGATCTCCCCCTAGTTCTTCAAAAAGCACCAACAGATTTTGAGTGGGTTTTAACCAAGACCGAGGAACATGGTACCTGAAACAATAAAATCTTTAAGTTGCCACTACGAGGAACTCCAGCTTCTAGTTGTTAATGGTATATGTGAAGCTAAGTATCAGAATGCAGCACATAAGCTGCGAAGAGCTGGTTTACCATTTTTGAGTTGGTTGCCCACATCCAAATTGACATTTTGGAGGCCGAAAATTTCCAGAATAATGGCAACCATTGCAATCTCCAGTAGCATATGCTGTCCAATATCTACCAATACTCTGGCCATTAATCCATACTTGACCTTTACCCATACTGCTCATGTCCAAAGCCAATGGCTCATCTCCATTGGGTGTATTGAAGTAAGCCTGCAATATGATGAGTTGTAAGATACAACTACACTCACTTAGATGTTGGAATATATTTCTCCTAATTTCATACCTTATGCCATGTTAAAGGTTGTTGTCTCTGTGCAATTAATGAACCCTGCATCCAGTCAACAGCAGAAATACCATTTGGAGAAACAAGATTCATGGCCTCCCCTTTGAGCCCAACCTGTTAGTAAGTCCAAATTAGTGATAGAGGTTGCAGTTGAAATACTTGAGTATTGATTGAACAATAGTGCTGTAATTTAGATTACCTGATATGTCCACTTTGCCCAGGACAAGTCCCATTTTCCCTGGTCTAGGCCATGAACTGCAACAGGACCCAGTACTCCAGTGCTCCATGTTTCAAAATGTCCACCCATGTTCTTCAGAAACAAACAGAACCTTAAGATTTTAGGGTACATTGAAAAATGTATACATGACCTCAGTACTGTAAATAGGCTACAAATTGTTGCTTCGAAATATCAGCGATGGTGATGACAATAGCTACAGTCACACTGAGGAGCTGGTTTCCTTTCCCTTCCTTTTCTGATAAAACGTTTACCTATCCCTTTATTGATTTCCACATAGGTATATATAATCAAAGAATGCGCAATGGCCTCTTACACTGCAAGGTAAGCAGCATGAAGCTGTATTTGTCTTGTCCTCTCAAGTTTAAAGCCTTTGCCAGCCCCAGCGAAAAGAAGGGGAAAAAACTTGTCTATCAATTATCATTAACTCTACTGAAAGTAGGCATTAACGGATGCTCAATAGTTTTAAGCTATGCATAATTTTAATGAGCTCTCTCAGATTTATTACTTTCTTCACTTCCTGGTACCTGCATTTGGTTTTTCACTAGCATAGTAATTACTGGTACTATAGTTGATTAGTGATTCTGGTATAGGTTAGTGATGCTACACACTTATTGTTCACTTCACTGGGAGCTATTTGAACCATAGAAATTTCTTTTATTTGCTGTATGAGTTATTTGAGTTTGAGTTGATCTCAAGTAGGCACGCTATTTGGAAGACTGAAGGTGAGGATTAAACTAACCGGCAGTCCGACAGCCACGCTAAGCAGTGAAATTCTGTTTGTGCCAGCACGAAGGTTGACTTTTCCTTTAAATACGAATCTCCTATTCTTCCTCGTCCCAAATGCAGAACCTATAACATGTGTAGGATAAAATTAGTCAAGTGTAAGCAGACTTTGTAGATAACTTTTGATGGGAAAATATTGATTGCATTACCTGAGAGTTGTCCATTAATAAACACATGGAGAGCATGGCCTGTTGACTCGACTATAAGAGTAGGGAGCTCTCCACCATGTAGGAAGGACTCAGTTGAACTAATATCAACACTGTACTCAGGGGAAACATGTATACATATGTCACATAAAGCTAGCATTTCAGGTCACAACTCTTAAATAGCAAAGAAATAAAGCATCACTGGTAGGCAGGCAATCCAATCCTCCAGAGAAGTAAATTGAGACAGGTTCAAAAGCACAAATACCAAACTAAACTCACCTAGTTATGTACCACAAATAGTCACTTGTATCTCTGGTAACGTTTATTTGTTCCAAGAGACCAAAAGATCTAATTGATGAGCTGTCATCCAGTGCAGATATATCTTCATTGTAACTTTCCCAAGATAGCATCTCCGAATTAGTTGGTAGCATTTCCATCTTTGATGTTTGAACTCCAACCTGCACATAGAGTTTGAGAGCAGTTAAATCCTTGCTATCAGAGTTCTTTTGCAAGTAACGTGTAGGAACTCAAACTTTTAGAAGAAGCTAAAGCAGCTAATGAGTATTATTGAATGTACACAAGTTTCCGAGCCGGTGTATTACGTACTTTGGCTGTGTTGAAGACTACATTTCTGCAGTCAGGAAGGATGCTAATGGACCAAGGAGGCAAATTATAGTGCATGTTGTTGAACATTACTCTTGCAGCAGATTTCCAGTCATTGTTTGACAGGAAAGCAGCACAATCCCCCGTCTCTGAAGAGTACACGTATGCCTACAGTAACAGCAAATATTCAATGAGAAACTGCTGATAATGAGCCACGGCAACAAGATCAGTGACACCAATGCAGAATTTTATACCTGTTGAAGGTTTCCTAAGGATGTGATTGCTGGATCTGCAGAAACTAAGGCTTTCTCACACATCTTGACAGCTCTATGAAGCTCCTTGAGATGACCATATTTTGGCTGTCTTATTAGACCTGTCAAACGAAAGGGGCATTGAAGAGTTATTTTCTCTTTCAGTTAAGTGAATTGCCAAATGATACAGTCAAATTATTATGTTGCAATTTTCTTTCAGCACACACAAATTAGAGAAAGGATGACGCACAAAAATCCTTATAGCATGAGATATCAGCGAAGTAAAATGGTTTCATCAATCATTCCACAATTTCAGAGACCAACAAAACTTTTTTTTGTAGAATATTCAGGACCCGTGAAATTAAATTTACACGAGAACAGGTGACAACCAACTACAAGTAAACTAAAGCTCTACACTCACCGTACTCATCAATTGGAGCATCATAGTCGTAGCTAGTAGTGATGAATGGGCCTCCTGCGGATCGTCCAAAGTTCGTGCCCCCATGGTACTATTAGGCAAAAAGAGGAAATGTTGTTACAATAAGAGACTATATATACATGCTTTCGATCTATTAAGAAATATATATATCACACATTTATTGGAACAGCTGAATGAAAACTAACCATGTAATAGTTAACAAAAGATCCTCCTCTTTGTATAAATTGAGCTACAGCAAATGCCAAATCCTGAACTGGCCTCTGATGAAGGGTACTGCCAAATTCCGAGAACCTTACAAATGCATTTGAAATCGAGTCAAACATGACCTGATTTCCTACATAATCAAAACTTGAAGAGACAAGATTACATACCAACCACTCCAAGCCTCAGTCCAGATTGCAGGTTTGTATGGTTTGTTTGGGAAGAAATTATCACAGTAGAAACCATTACAGGTATTAATCTGTTATCAACAGCAGGAAAAATTATGTAAGACGTTATGGAATTGTTTGAGGAGCCTAAAGAGTTAGACCGCAAATTTATGGATTTTATTAGAGGCTGGAGCAAACCAATAGAGGTTAAGAGGAGTAACAACTTTTTGGTGCATACTAGAAGGCGTAAAACTATTCTACACTATCAAGTCACTTAAAAGCTAATTATAGGTAAATTTTATGGAAAGCATGAACTGGTAAATGGCAAGTGATTTGTTATAGCAGGTAAACCTACATTGACAAATGAAGATCTTTTATATTGTCGGTTTATTATAAGTTAAACTAAACTAAAAAAAATTTTCCTATAAATAGAACAATGCCGACTGACTACTACTGTTATGCCAAATGAAAGAAGGAGAAGCTCTAACAACTGAGTTTGCATACCACAGGATCTGGGGCATCTTCTTCTTTGCACATGACCCAGGGGACACCTGTGTCCAATCCAACTGCCATATTTGCTGCCCATGTTGAATACTGATGGCCTGTTGCTCCAAGTGCCTTGGCTTGCGGCCCGTACTCATTCTCAATCTGCAATAGCAGCAGATCAGACAGAGCGAATTGAACTAGGTTTAGTTGAATTTGGCTTCAGCAAACACAAGAATAGTATAATGAACAAATTGGAGTAAAAGATATACCTGGGATAGTATGATTGGACCACCCTGAGACTCGAATAGATTATGACTCTTCATCAAGTTAACTATTTTCTCAGCATACCCTTTCATTGCATTCTGTCATGACCATAAAATAAATAAACTTTCATTAACAACCCACCATATAAAATTGATAAATCTTCTTCAAATGCTAATTTTATTTTTATTTTTTTCAGGGGGAAATTGAGACCTTGAAAGGTTCATTATCTGCTCTGAAGCTAATGCCTGGTACATACTTCAGCCATACTGGAAACCCTCTGTAGAATTGACAGTAAAATTAGTACAAGTATGAACTTACCACTTGTCTTTAGATCTAAACAAGAGCTAAAAGAAGAAGAAATGTACCCAAAATTCCACTCTGCACAAACATAAGGGCCAATTCTAAGATGAGCATAGAGGCCTGCTTTCTGAATTGTCTTTATAAACCTCACAAGGTCATATCTTCCTTCAAAATTGTACTGAAAACCCCACAAAGAATATGAAAAAAGATTTAATCTTTGAGCACAAGACATGACTAAAAACAAGCCAATTGTAAAGAAATAGTAGTAGAGAAATGAAGTACATTGCCAGGAGAAGGCTCATGAACATTCCAAAACACATAGGTTTCAACCACATCCAAACCTCCTTCTTTGGCCTTGTTTATCAGATCTTCCCACATCTACAAAACCACATTTTGAACCTAACTTCATAAACACTTTCACACTAAAATACAAGAAGACAGAGAGTATAAAATGGGCAGGAATTGGAGTACCTCAGGTGTGCTTCTTGGGTAATGTATAGAACCAGAAAAAAGTAATCTCCTTTGACCATTAATGACAATGGCTTTCCTATCATAGGTAACATCACACTGAATCAACTCACAACTGATAAACAACACTATACACCACAGCATAACCCACTTCTGAACTGAGTTAACCTCCATTATTCCAACTCCTTCTTGCTCTGCACCTTACAAACACATCCAAAGAAAACTTTGCTTTTGGGTGGAGGGAATTTTGAAGCAAGATCAAGAATCTTGGAGCAAAAAGCTAATAAAAGTGGGGGGAAATGTGGAGGGGTGGGCTTAATTGCAATGTGGGTGCACTACAAGTCAGTCCACTTTTGCTTTGAACAGCACCACACCACACTGCTTCTGTCCAAGTAATTGCCTCTTTCTCCACCTCAAAACTATAGTTGCAAGTCTTGTAAGTGTAAACACAAATTATATATAGAGACAGTTGTAATGTAATGTACAGCTTTAATTCACTATTGCCGAGAGAAAATAAAAGGAGAGAGAGAGAGAGAAAGTCATCAGTGCGTGACTGTGAGCTCAACACTCAAAAAGAAGTAAAAATAGTTTACTAATAAGTTAAAGCACATAGTAGTAAAAGAATCTGACAAACAGAAAAAAGAAGAGGATTATCATGTGTAAATCTAAGAGGCTTTCCCACTGTTTTCTTTTTCTTTTCTTTTTTTTTAATTTTGTGGGTACTTGCTTTCAAATTATTATTAGGAGGTTACGAATTTGAACTGTAGAAATAGTCTCTAATAAATAGATTCTTGTGGTTCGAACCTTATTTATATCTCGCGCATAGCATACATTGAGCTGTCCTTTTTTACATTGCATAATCAAAAGGAGAACGCTTGTTATTTTAAAAAACAAAATTTTATTTCCTGGACTCGAAGCGAAGATCTATGGAAATTATTTATCTTACTACAAATCATAGTGGTTTTTTTGCTTTTTATTATTCGTTGAAATTAAAGTATAAGGTTGGAATGGAGGGAGAGAGTGACTCTGGCGCATTAATGAAATGAGTGCAGGATTTGCGGGGTTATTATTTAATAAGGTTAAAATTGGTGGCTAGATTTGTTTTCAAAAATCTTTGTTAAGCCTTTTTAAATGTTTTGCTTTGCAGATAAGGAGTCGTATTTTAAGTTTTTGTTACAGGAAGCAATGTTATTCAGTTACCTGTTTTTCCTAGCTGTCACTGCAGATGGTCAAACTATACATGTGATACTTAGATCCGCAGAATTTTAATTTCACGTCTCATTTAATTGTTATTACTTGACATTAATTAAAAATGAAATCCATGATTCTTAATCTGACCTAAGGACAATATTTTAAATGATTTGAAAATTTAAACTTTTGAGTTTTGAATAACGGAATAGATTGTCAAGTGGAAGGATCGGTTTCACTTGATTTTTCCTTGTCAGAATGATTAGGAAATTTCCTAAATATTTTTGTATTTGTTCCAGTGAGAAGACAGAACTTCACTTGTACAACAATGAAGTGTTAAGAGTTGTAACCTTAGCATATAATCATCATTTTGCATCTAATTGTACTTTAAGTTATTCCATGTTATCATCTAAACTGGTTTTGATTTTATAAATACAAATTCTTACAATAATTTCTTCAGTTGAAACAAAATTCTATGTGTTAATCCATATTTGACTTAATACTCATTATGAGTTCAATATTTTTTAGTTGATTTAAGTAAATAATCTCACAATCAACAAAGCAAGTCCAAAATTCTTCTCTTTCCTTTTCCTTGTAAAATGTTTCGCCATTTGGAAGCGATTTGTTTTGATGATGAAAACTGCAAGCAAAGGGGAATTACTAACAAGTATTTGCGTGTCACTCGTCGTGACTTACCAGAAGCAAAAACACTTCAATTGTGATAAGAAAACGACAAATTAAATAGACTTAAAGCCAATAAACAATGAAAGCTTTCTTAGACGTAACAACCTCTTATATGTCATGTATACAGGTATTGAAGCCCTCACCGACACAACCATTGGTAGTACATGAATTAGATTTGTGTCAAAAAAAGAAGATAGTAAAGTGTTGAAACTTAGTATATATAGACATGAATATCACTTCTCTAATAGTTTCAGCTTGCAATTAAATACTTTGGACCAAATTGGTTTGGTTAAAGTAGCAAATAAAAAGACAAGATACTAGCTAAGATACTTTGGACATCATTTTTCCGGATGTAGTGTTACAATTCAATTAATATAGTGTTAATTAAGTGAGAATGTTTAACTAAATATGAATAATAATTTAAACGAATGCTTTTACAATTAAAATAATTAAACGACTTTTTTCAGAAGTGTAGAAAATCTTCAAAAGACAAGATAAATTAGGAATTTATTCAAGGGTATTCAAATTTTAAAAAAGTGAAAAAAAAATCGACAAAGGATATTCAATATGTGTTATATACTTCTAAACGTAATATTTTATCTATATACACAATACAATTTTTCGATGAAGGGTGGTCAATTGACCACTTTTAACCATGAGGCTTCGCCACTGGATACTAGTATAGAAGAAGCATTATTCATTCACAAAAAAAAATGGTTTGGCCCTACTGACCGAATTGGCACCACAACTATAATCCATTTTAAAGCATACTACAGTACGTGTGAAGTTGCTTGGACGCCCTGTGGACTGTGTTACACTCGAAACTTTTTGGTTCGGTCATTTTCATTTCAGAAGAGTAAAGCTCAAACCTCTCTCTCTTCCCTTTGGCAATAACTACTCCTCTTTTAAAACCTAATGCAGTGCAGAGGTAGAGTTACAGCTTATTGCCATTATTTTCACGGATGTCGTTTTCCCAAAATCATGTCATTTTATAGTGTAATATAGCTCAAGAGCTGCCACGGCTATGGTTACTACTTACTACTTACCACTTACTTATGAGTAGTGTCAAACTTGGCTACCATTTTTCTAATCACTAACAACTAACACATGTCAACATTCCAATTCGTAAAATGTAATGGTGGGAACGAGTATTTGGAAATTCAAAAGCTATTCCACTAATTAAAGTTTCCTTCTTGTTTTTATTCTTTGTCCTTTTTTAAAAAAAAAAAAAAATCTTTTGTATCTTAAAGAGAGGTCCCCACAAGACCGGAGATAAGCTAATTTGCGTCAGTCAGGAAGTAGCACTATATGGTTCAACTCTAATAAGTATTTTATTTTAAAATTGCAATATAGCATAATGGAACGGAATTTTATGTTTATGATATTGAAGCTTTTACACGAGAATATATATACTTCTCCATTACCTGAAACATTGCATGAAAAGTCGCAATGCTTTCATGCTATGTTGCTACTCCTATCATAAAGTCAGATTGGATGAACAGAAATAAAATCAGGTTGTTATAACATTGTAAATTAAGTAAAATGTGTAACATGAAAAAAATAAGATAAATGAGTAGTAGTGTAGTTTTTTTTGGGTAGGTAATAAGGGAGAGTATACTCTCTGGGCTTAACATATCACTTAATCTGTACAAGTTAATTGGAAGTATCTAAATTAAATAAATAAATCGTAAGGCACGGTACTTCCACTGCAATGATAAAAATTAAGCAGCTAATCCTTCTTTAGTTTCATTTTTTTGGCGATATACAAAGCTTTTTTTCCTTCTTTATGCCAAGGTAAGTTAAAGTTACTAAAAAAATGTTGAGTAGGTCTATTAAATTTGGATAATGTAAGATAACACTAAGTCAATACACAAATCAAATAAAAAGCAATATATCTATACAAATAACGCCGTCTAGTTGATTATAACGGTGGTGTCTGAATCAACTCTCATACACTTAGAGTCTTTTGTTACTTAGTTTAAAATATTTATAGAAAATATAGAAAAACCTCACAAAACTCAAAATGAGTAATGAATAGTGAGATGATCCCAATTAGCTTGAGAGTGAGGCATGATTATTATTGTAATTGTTGTTGAGTCAATAAACCTATCATTAGGGTGTGTAAAGAAAATCGATAAATCGCACAAAACCGATAATTCGATTCAAATCGGAAAAAAAACCCGATTGTGGTTTGGTTTGACTTGGTTTGGTATTGAAAAAAAAACCCCGACCATAATTGGTTTGGTTTAGTTTTAACTAAAAAAAATCAAACCGAAACCAAACCAACCCGATAGTACATTTATACAATTTTTAAAAAATATTTTATACATATAAATATTTATTCTAATGTAATTTATAAATATTTATTAAATTTTTTCACAATTTTATCTTTTAACATAATATTTCAAATTTTGGCTTAACATTTTTTAATGGTAAATAAAATTTATAGCGCATAAATGTAGTAACTCAAACAAAGTTCAGATCAATAGTAATGCTAATAAAAGAAATTTAATTCAACACTAGGAATGACGATAGTGTTGGATATCTATTTTTTAGTTTTACAATGAAAATGCATAGCTTAGTTTATCTTTTTCTTTAGTACTTAGTTATGTAATTAATACTACTTATTAGCTATATTTATTTTAACATGACCTATATATAGTATTTTTAGATTATGTTAATTTTTATTATAGCTTATTAATCAGCAATATTTGATTTATGCAATTTTACTATCTTTGTTATTGAATATTTTAGTATAATGTTATGATTTATCTCATATTATTGTGTTATTTTCTTGAAAAATATATTATATAGTTGTATCTTACTACGACTAAAAAAATATTTGGAGCACAAGTTATATATTTTGTGCTATGAAGACTTTACCGGGAAAAAAACCCGAAAAAACAGAAGAACCTGAGAAAACCCGAGATTGAAAAACTCGACTTTGTTGGTTTGGTTTGGTTTATAAATTTAAAAACTCGACACCATTGGTTTAATTTGATAATTAAAAAATTCGAACTAACCCGACCTATGTTCACCCAAACCTATCATGATCATCCTACTTAGACGCTTGTTAAATGGTCTCTACACTTCTAATTGTCTGACAAAAAGGGCATTTTCAACTCTGTCCTTCTAGTCCGTGGTCAAAGAAGGGAGGCAAATGGAATACTTAGCATGGGTTTGGACCTAAAAATTATAATTTTTGACAAAACAAATACTAGAATTAAGAGTTAAGTTAAAAAATAATATTTGTAATTTAAAATTAGGTTTGGACATGCATTTCACTTGAAAAAATGTTGCAGTTTTGTGAGTGGGGAAAAAAATTTTTCTGAAAATTTTGAAAAACTACTCTTTGAAAAACTCATTTTTAATTTTTTTCAAAAACTTGCAAAATTTCAAAAAATTCATGGACAAATACATTTTGATTTTTTTTTTTTTGAAAAAAAAGAAATCAAACGGGGCCTTAGTTGATCCAAGGTGAAGGCGCCAATTATTTCCTTTTTTCCTTTAATTAATTGTTTGGATTAGTATCATTTAATTTGAGTGCAAATTGTAAATTAATAAACATTGGATACTAAGTGGTTGCTGCAGTCTTTTGAGAGTCAAAATAATAATAGTATAACGCCTTTTTGTTGCTTTTGTTAACTTTTCCATTACGCTTTTTAAGCTTTCGACGGCGTGATGAACGGGCAGATTGCAGATTCTGTCCGCTATTGCTTATAGTTTATACTTAAAACAAGACATAACAACTTACAATTAAACTAGTCTCATTTACTAATTAATCACTACACTAAAAGCTCACTTTAGGCATTCTTATCGAGTCTGTTCACATTTTAGTTTTAATGATTTTTTGCGACTTCAAGAATATATTAAGTTGGCATAATAATATCAGTAGTTGCTAATAAAAAAATTAAAAGAAAAAATTTCGTCCAGAATCAGTGGATAAATGTGACAGAGAAAATGACAAAAATTCTCAGCGATTAATTAAGCATGGGGATTTACCTAATTGATTTCTTGCTGACGTGTATGATGTCTTCATGTCATGTTTTTTTGATTTTTCACCTGTTATATGGTATCCGTATTGGAGCTCGACTATATTCGGATTCGCACCGGGTAAGGCTCCATTCGGAGGAAAGCGCTTCATACCAAGAATTTTTCTACACCCACGACTCGAACTCAAGACCTTTCCAATTCATGTCATGCTTATTTGTTATGGTTACTCTCTTTGTCTCAAGAAAAAAGGTAGAGTCAAATACCAAGAGAGTCAACCCATTCAATTTTTTTTTTATCACTATATTTTTATCTTTTCTAAATTAATATTGTTTCGCTCGATTCAGTTATTGTATTTTCATGTTGTGACTGTTTAGTACTACTTTTTCTTTTTCTCACATCTTGGGCCGAAACAGTCTCTATCCTTACTAGGTAGAGGTAAAGTATGTATCCACATTATCCTTCCCAAACCCCATATGTGAGATTATTTTAAAAACCGAAATTTAAAAACTATTATTATATTCTTGAAATAATAGTCATTAGTTTTGAAAGGGATGAAGCACTCTTTATGTTTTCCTCTCCTGATTGTCTAAAAATAGTGGTCGCGCGTAACGTGTCAAACATAACATTATTTAGCTAAAGCTCTATCATAACTAACTCTTTGAGACCATCGGAAGGTCAAAAATTAAGTTTTGCACATTACGTACGGGCAGTTTGTAAGTGATTTTTGTGATTAATTTCAGGTTTGTACCAATGAAGAAATGCGTTGGGTCCTATCAATAAAGGACTGTTCCATTTCAACACAACACCAGGGCAAAGATTATAACCAGTGCTTAACTGCGTCTGATGAAAGTTTAGTCCAAAATAGAAAAGCAAAAAAGGAAGTATGTAAAGCACCAGCTGCGAGAAGATTACCAATTGGATGCTCTCTTTAACTTACACCCAAAAGAAAAAGATGTCCAATTCATCTTTTAAGTACTGATTGGTTCTCGATAACCATCTATCTAAAATAGGAAGATATAAGAAATAATGAAATTAAATAAGTTGAACTCCAAAAAAGAAAAAAGAGTAAGTAAGAAGCGTGGAGGAAGATGGATAGTTGGTCAGTCTTTGTCGAATTGGCAATTGAATGAACACTCATTGTGTTTCTTTTATTTTGTTTTGAGGTTGTATTTTTTGCAAGAGACAAATGTCCCCTTAGCATGATTGCATATACACCAAATGCCTTCCTTACGCACCTCCCACCCCAATCTTAATACTTGTGTAAATATTTGCTAGTGCTAGAATATATAAACTCACTATATCGGTTGGACCCCTCTTATCTCATCTTTCTGTATTTTTATTTACGTTGATTTACTAATTAAATTGATTCGATGATTCGCCACTTCGATATTCCACTAAATCGGGGTACATCAATCGGGTTTAATTTTTTAGATAATAATATAACTCTAGTACATTTGGAAGGACTTATGGCAACTTTCCTCTTTTTTCCTTTAATCATTTGGAGCAGCCATTACCCTCTTTCTTTAACCACACTAACATTTGGTTTGGTATTTGACATGAGTCTCTTATATAAGTTGAATTGTATGATAGGATAGATGCGAGATTTTAAGAACTTCTAGTTGTAGAGAATTAGATCCAAACAAGACAAATATAAAGAACGCACCGTATATTAATCAACTTTAACTAGCTCAGAAGTATGCATAATTTGGTACCTATTAATTATCAAATTGAAACCTAAAATTTTTGAGTATTTAGTTACTCGATACGGTAGAAGTATCAAATACCATAACGAAATACGTACCAGCTCGATATTATGCCACTTTTTAACCTTTAGAAATCGTAATGCTTGGTATTTTATTTCTATCCAACTTGATTACTAAAGTCTAGAAGCCGAAGAAGAAGTGAAGAAGGAAGAGTTGTAATGAGGTACGGTAGTTATCTGGGGTCCACTACTAAAGCAAGGGGCACGTGGCATTCATAATTGTCGCCAATAATTATTAACGCCGTGACCCCCTTCATATTTAATTACCGGTAACGAACTTTTCTGTCTGCGTTTCACCGTCAAAGATGCCCCCATTCTGTTAGCGTCGGTGGGCTGAATATACACAATTGGAACTAGCATTTTTATTATATTTTATATTCCTTTCAACTAGTATCATAATTCGACATTTAATTTGCATAAGAACTGCTAAACACCTTCAAACGTGGAGTATTAAGTGTGTTTATGGTGTATAATCTAAGCGTAAACCTCACAAGATCAAGTTCCACACATAAATATTAGGACATTTTACAAGTGTCTCGCCCAAGGATGAATCACAAAAAAAAGTCGGTTAAAACACCGATATCAATCACCACTTTTATTCTCTTGGAATATTCTTTTTTCCTTTTTATTTACTACGTCTATAATATAGTGCATCCATGAAATTCTTTTTGTATGACAACCTATTTGTTCCTTTGCAGAGGTGTTTTTTGAGTATTGTTAAGAAACATATTAAGGAGTATATGTTAAATTTTGGTCGAACACTCGTGGTTTTGCCAAAAAGAAAAAAAAAATGAGAAAGGGGGGGGGATCTTCTCATCTTTGTGCAGACAACGTGGTTAGATTTGGTTGCTTTGACTTCTGCTCGAGTTGCTTTTTATTTATCATTAAAGGAGGAAGAGAAAAGTTGTGCCTTTTTTATGCTTTCTCTTTGCTACTTATTAGGCTTAATAATACTATTTTATAATTATGATTATTTATTACGAGTGGTCAAATTTTTTTTCCTGTCAAGTGGGTAAGAATTAACGGATAAAAAACATGCATAATTTGCCGGAATTTGTGACGTGATTACTTCCTTTCAGTAGGACGAATGACATAATTTCTTATTCATAAATCATTATGTCTTAATCTAATCCACAAATTACAATATTATCAAATTCCTTAATTAACTCATTAGAAAGAGTAGCATCTGTATGTCTCAATTATTACTCTCCGACCGTGGCGCAACCCGTTATTACTGTATGTTTTAACGGTAAAACAAGAATAAGAAGAGCTACTACTTGTGACATTCCAACGGTTATGTTTTTAACCTTTTATTATTGCCAATCTAACGGTTGATTAATAGAATATTTTTTTTTTTTGACATCTTCAATGATTTATAGTTGGTGTTGGAAAAAAGAAGATTTATAGTTGGTGTTATCCACCTCCCGCATTCATCGCTTGAACGTTAATTAGTTAGATCTTTGTGTTAAAAAAATTATATACAATAATTTTGGTTTTTGCTTACTTTGACATATATAGCAAGTGTTTTAAGCGATTCCAGGATCTAAGAGTTGATGATTTAACCAAAAAGCATATAGTTAAGTTAAACTAAGTTGGTCATCTGAACTTATTTTCTGATTTTGATTTATAAACATTTTTTAATTTATTCGTTAAGCGTATAAATAATGTTAAAATAGTATTTTAAAGCTAATTTGACTAGCGTATAAACTTACTTAACAAACACCCTCAACTTATATTCACTTATTTTGATAACTTTAATCGGTTTTGATGATGTAAGCCATATATATAGACCTGTTTATCTACTTAATTGTACATCAATTAATTATTTAAGAATCAAAAGTTCGTTGGTGTTAGGTAACATAAACACATGCATAAGCAAATTAGCTAGCAAATTAAATAGGTGTTTACTCGTAAAACGACACAGTTGAATTTATACGTGATTTATAAACAAATGAATTATTTTGATCCTAAAATAATAAATGAATTACAAAAATGTAAGGCTTAACGTTAAAATTGAAATAAGACGATAGAGATCTTGAACCCGGGAACAGAGCTTCCGGAGGCAGTAAGAACAATATAAAAAAGCAAGAAAGTGAAATGTTATTGAGCTTTGAACAAGTCTAATGTATGCTTGTCAGAAAATTCGTGTCCCTTACAATGATGGTAGAGCTCACTATTTATAATTGTACCTAGGGAACAAGGTCCTAGAATCAAACCCCCCTTAAATGACAATTATGAGAGCCATTGAAGAATGCGTAACGGTAGGGGTAATAAATGCCTTATTTTCTGTAACAGACCGTGCACTTAATACAATAGAATATACTTTATTAAATTCTACCAGTGGTAGGCATTTACTTCACCTTTTTGAATATCATTCTCTCCGATAACAAGCGAGATCATTGCCCTCGGGCCCGATTGCCTTCCGTCTTCGGCTCCATGTGTCACTTTCTCATGCGAACATTAAATATGAACATATTTTACCCCATACAGATAGCCCCCCCTGCTTTCTGGTTGCATCACTTGGTGTCACCGGTGAGTTGGTAGAGATACCTTTTTTGACGGAAAATTCTCTGACGCCCTCTAAAAAATTTCTAACGGTTGATTAGACGCACGTTTCTTCGCATTTAATGCCCCGAACACGCGTCATCCCACGATTTTGCATCACTTTTGTCGTTTATCGAGATAATTATGGCCACGATTTTAGCCGCCTATTCCTTTACTTATACGCATCAAACTTCTTCATTTACACTTCATAATTCTCCAAAATTTCTCAAACTCTCTTTACTCAACTCATACTTTATTTTCAACATTTATTTAACCTTCTTCTTCAAAGAAACCCTTCCTTCCTCTCTGATAATAATGGCTTCTTCTTCCAGAAACACTAATTCTTCAAAAAATAATGGTAAAACTAATGATGCTTCTCCTCCTACGGTGAGCACCATCATCCCAAGAATTCTTGTCACAACTAAAGACTTCGAAGAGAAATATCCTTAAGCTAACCCTTGTATGTGGGTTGTTGGCGTGTACCCTTCTTCCATCCGTTCTTCCAGTATTCCTACTGAAAATGAAGACTGACATTACCAAGATTTAAACATTATCGCTCCTGATCTGGTGGAGTGGAAAACCTTACCCAATAAGGCTTTCACGTATTTTTATAAGTATCCCTTCACTTTGGGGTCGTTCTCTTTGAGTGGGGAGCTTGACTCCGTTATTATGGAGTTCTGTATCCGTTACTAGGTATGCCTGGCACAAGTAAGTCTTTTTGTGTGGAGGATAATCTCTTGTCTTCGGTGTCTATGCCAGGAGACGGGAGAGAAGCTAACCCTAGCCCGATTAATAAGCCTTTATTCCCCCAAGAATTTTCGCATGGCAATGATAAATTTCAGCAAACATGGCCATCATGCTCTGCTAGCTAACATTGATGATGACAACGACCGTGGGTGGATGGAATGATTCATTGCAGCTTCCACCGGGGACATCATTCCGGCCACGACTTTATCCTTTCCGGAATTGTTGAACCGCACTCGTAAGTTCATTGTTTGTTTCTTCTTCTAGCTAAATATCATCCCATGCTGTTACCGATTCCTCTTCTTTCACTTGTTTCAGCAACTCGGTGGGTTCCATCGAGGGTCAAAGGCTTGGACCAGTAGGTCCAAAAGATTTTGGATGTTACTATGCCCGAGATCCGTACGTGAGAAGAACTAGCCCTTAAATATGGGTGGAAGGCCAAAAATCATGATAGGTTAAACTCATCTTATTTTTCCCTTTCATATCAGAAAGCTAATTAATCTCTTTCTCTTCTTGAATTCAGGTCTACCGCATGGTTCAGTTGTTGTCCCCGAGGAGGACATTTTGGCTAATCTTGCTGATATGATGAGGCTGCTGTAGGAGGATTTTACCCCAACATGTGTCTTCGGGCTTGCTTCTGGTGCAAGTGCTTCTTCTCAGAGTCCCCGGCCGGAGAACAAGCAACCAAAAAGTTGACGTTCCTCCACAGCCTCGGGAAAAAATAAAAAGGCAAAGAATGCAACGCCTAAGCCATCCCCGAATGTTGTGGGGATGAGCTCCACACGTGAGTCGGTCCCAAAATCCGTGGTGATCGACGATGATAGAGGAGCCAGTGATGAGGGGGCTTCTCTACATAGAAGACAATGACCTTCATCAGCTCAACAGAATGATCAATCTATTAAGCTAGTTACACCAACCGTAGACGATGCCCCGACACTCTGAGGGAGTTCAATATGGTAGAAGATGTTAAATCACGCTTCCCAGTCCCAGTTGTCGTGCCTGATATTGTGAGGTTGAGTACCGGATCCCTTTCGTCTTCGGTTGACGAGCAACCAATAACCAGCACTACATTTGTCGCAGCTGCTTCTCATCCTACAACGCCATTTGCTTCGTCTCTCTCTCTCTCTCTTTTCCAACTCTACCTTCGCCACCAGCAACTACTACATCATCTCCACCACCCGAGAGGAGGATGTCCCTCTTCCCCAGTCCATAGTTCATGGGAATTTTGGGCAAAATTATGTTGTCCCCTCCGAAGATCCCCAAAGAAGAAGGAGTGTCACCCTCTCGATCTCTAACGGATGCCATCTGTTATCCTGGTCGGTAGAGCTTGCTAACTATCTAAAGCCTTTGGCTTTCGAAAAAGATAGGGATAAGATACAAACTCTCTCGGGAGAGTGTTTGTTGAATAATGCCATGCACAGCGCAGCGACGGTATAGCCTTTGTTTTCTCTGTCGTTTCTTCTATCTTTGTTATGACATGGTTTTGAATTTATATTTTTATTTTGCAGGCCAACTTTCTTGCTTCCGAGGGTCTTTAAAGGCTGATTCGTTATAAGGAGGAACTTACCTCCGAGCGGGATCGACTTTTGGCCGAGCAAGACCAAACTGCTACTCGCCTCTCAGAATTAGAAGTATGAGCTATTGAGGGTGTGAGTTGGAGGCTTAGTTGCAGCAAAGCGAGCAAGAAGTTATGACTCTTAACCAGGAGATCGCCTCGTTAAGGGCACAATTTGAAGAAACTAAGGTCAAATGGGTTGAGGTCCATAATGTCATTCTTGCTACATCCGATCGCAAGGTTGCCACTCCAGAAAAATTGAATAATTTGGAGGTAGCCTTAAACTCCAAAACTGAAGAGGTTACTGCCACCGAGGCAAAGTATTCCTGGTTAGAGGAGAAGCATAAGAATACCATTGAGCATAATAGAGTTTTCAGCTCCACTGTCCGCGAGCTTAATGTTAACCTTTGGTCCACCAGATCCGTGTGGGATAATCTTTCTGTCGAGGTCGACCGTCTTAAAGAAGAACTCCAGCGTCGAGCGACTTCCCTCATTGTTGAAAAAAACATATGTTATGTATAGCATGAGGAGAAAAACCTTGGAAGAGGCCAAAGCGGGTGTCATTGACTTTGATGTTGAAATCGTTAGGTCTCGTGAGCTGGAGTCAGCTGCAAAAAGGGATCTTCCAGTCCGGCCTGATGCTACCGACTCTTCTGGTCCCAGTTCTGAGTTCTCGGGAACTAAAGAATAAGCGGAAGGTGATAATTCTGAAGGCCAAAATATTGAGCCGACGGTGGATCCACCCACTTCTCCTGGGGTGTAGGTGCTTCTCTTCCTCCGGGTTCCGGAGATGCAGTAGCTTAGTTTTTGCTTTCTTTTCTTTTTCATACTTTTATATTTGTGCTACTTGGAATGCTTGCTGTGAACAGAAGTACTTTTTCATTTAAGTATCATGCAAATTTTTTTCTTTGCACACTTTAAGTATTCGCGCAACTCTTTGCGTACTTTTCGTTTAAGTATTTGTGGAAGTCTTTGCGTACTTTTCGTTTAAGTATTTGTGGAAGTCTTTGCGTACTTTTTGTTTAAGTATTTGCAAAAGTCTTTGCGTACTTTTCGTTTAAGTATTTGCGCAAGTTTTACTCTTTGTGGCAAATTGTTCAATGCTTCGGGTGCATTTTTCCCCGGGAGCATTTGAATTCCGGGCATAAGTTTTTCCAAAATCATCCCTTTAATGTGAGGGTTTTATAAGAGAGGGACATCTTATGTTTACGATGCTCTTGAATAGGACGTCTCCTATTCATTACAGCACTAGCATTTGAAGTACTTGTTTAACTTTCAAATGATAAAATCAATTCATAGTTCAGACAAAAAACAAGATAGAAATAAAAGGACTTTATTTTATTTCTTCTATTTTTAAAAGTACATAAGCATTCGTTGTGCTAAAAAGAAATTGCCATTTCTTGTAGCTAACTTGTACAACTTGTTTCTACAGGGCTGGTCGCGTAGTCCCCGGTCCTGATGGTACAACTATGTTTTTGGGTTTCGTATTCTCGTCAATGTGACAATCATTGTTGCCGTATCCTCATATCATTCCCCCTCAGTGCTCGAATGCGAAAAATGCGAATTTGAACACTGGAAGTTTTACACCTTCGAGGATTCCACTAGTGAATTGCTAGATAATCTTCAGCTCGATAGCGAACTTCACTTCCAATTAGGAATTTATGTTATCGAGCCAAAGATTATCTAACAATCCCCCAGTGGCTTGCACTTGTGAACGGTCGGGTAATCTCTGTTCGACAATAATCTTTACTTCCCGGTAGGAACTTTTGAGCAAAAGGCTATCTAATTGCTCCGTAGTGGTTCTTTGCTTGTGTGCATTGTCATTTGAAGGTCTTATTATTGTTGCTAAAGTTTCCTTTGTAGTATGCTTTCCGTTGTTGCCTCGTTAAAAACCTTTCCAGGAAAAACTCAATTGGGATAAAAGCTGGACGAAGGGAAAAAAGAGTGCAACACATACTTTCAGTACAGGCGAGGCTCATCAACAATAATATCTCTTGAGGTGTGCCACATTCTAGTTTCTTGGCAACTTTTCTCCATCTTGATTTTCTAACTCGTATGACCCTTTCCAGGTGACAGTTGAAACCCGGTAGGGGCCTTCCCACATTGGACCTTGCTTCCCTGTATTGAGCTCCCGGGTGTTCTGAGTTACTTTCCTTAAAACCAAGTCTCCTACTTTGAAATAACGGAGGTTGGATATTCGATTGTAATATCTCTTTATTCTCTGCTTTTGGGCTACCATCCTTATATGCGCCAAGACCCTGCGTTCATCGAGCAACTCCAAATTGACTAACATTGCTTTATTGTTTACTTCTTCGTTTACCCAAAAATATCTCAGAGTGGGCTCACCTACTTCTACTGGGATCAGAGCTTCTGCCCCGTACACAAAAGAGAAAGGAGTCTCTCCCGTGCTCAATTTGGCCATTGTTCGGTATGCCCATAGTACACCTGGTAGCTTTTCGGGCCATTTACCTTTAGCCGCTTCCAATCGTTTTTTGAGATTTTGTATTATCACCTTGTTTGTTGATTCTGCTTGACCATTTGCGCTCGGATGATAGGGTGATGATGTAATCCTTTTGATTTTCAAGTCTTCAAGGAACTTTTTGATCTATCCGCCTATAAATTGCGGCCCATTATCATAGGCTATATCTTTTAGTATCCCAAATTTGCAAATTATATTCTCCCACAAAAAATATACCACTTCGTGTTCGCCGATCTTCTTGTATGGACCTGCTTCAACCCACTTAGAAAAATAGTCAGTTAAAATCAAAAGAAATCCTACCTTACCGGGGGCCGGTGGCATTGGTCTGATGATATCCATTCCCTACTTCATGAACGACCATGGCATCAAAACTGAGTGCAATGGCTCTGCCGATTGATGTACCAACAGTGCGTAGCGTTGACATTTATCACATTTTTGAACGTAAGCTTTAGCGTCTTGTTCTATTCGGGGCTAATAGTATCCTGCCCTAATTAATTTTAATAGTAAGGAATCTGTGCCTGAGTGATTTCCCCAGATCCCTTAGTAGACTTCTCGCATAACATAATTAGCTTCAGAGGCTCCCAATTTTTGTGCGGTCTGCACTTCACAAAGGCTCCGGACTTGGTCTTTTTGCATACTCATATTCTTTGACGCTTAAGCTCAATTTTGCGGCTGCACAATTCATATGTGGTTCGCACAATTCATGTGTGGTTCGCATAATTCCACTTGCGGCCTCACATCTGAGACCCAACAAATGTCAACTCTCTTATGACAGAGAATTGGCTGATGTGCGGCCGTAACACGATTTCTGCGGTCCACACAATTAAATTGCGGTCGTATATTGGAGTCTCAAAGTAGGGACTCTCTGATGACAGCAATAGTGCATTTCTGGGCCACAATGGGAATTCTGCGTTCCACACATTTTACCTTGCGGTCGCAGATCCCTTCTTCACTAATGCTGCCCTAAAATCAATTTCTTCGGACCACACAAATTTAGATGCGGCTGCAAAATTCAAAAATTACAAACAATTCAGTTGTTTCATTCTAGGTTTTTTAATTTTCTGCACAATTTGACATGGAAACATCATAGAAGCATGAAAATATGTTAACCCAGTCCCCATATTGCATGTATTATTTAACTTATTACAAATTTAACCCCACACGGATACACAATTGAATTATAGTGACAAATGGCCTAAAAATCTACAAATTAAAAGAAAAATATTAACAAGAAATTGAAGCATACGAGATGAATAAGGGTAATGAGTGATTGATCAAGGATATTGTGTGTGTGGACAGATGAAATCACCAAGAAATTTCAATAGGACATTATTTCTATGCTCAGAGAGGGGAAAAATGTAACAAATGCCTATGTTCCTCTATTTATACGAGTTGGTTGGCTAAGGGAAAGAGGAGCGAGTGCGTCCGCATAATTTCATGTGCACAAGATTGCCCACCTTGAAATTTTTGTTCCAAATGTATTTTTCATGAAGATACTTTATCTTTTCTTTGTACAGGGACGAACTTACATAAGCATGGTACCAGAACTCATCCAATTTATTCAAATATGCTACCCTCAAGTAAGCGGCTATATCCCAATCAAGATTCAACTTCTTTAGAGCCCACATGGCCTTGTGCTCTAGTTCCGCCGGAAGATGACAAGCTTTTCCGAACACCAACCCGGTATGGTGACATCCCGATATGTGTTTTGTAAGACGTCTGATAAGCCCATAATGCATCATCAAGCTTCTTGGACCAATCCGTCCGATTAACATTCACCGTTTTGGACAAGATACTCTTTATCTCCAGGTTGAAAACTTTCACTTGCACACTAGCCTATGGGTGATAAGGAGTAGTGACTTTGTGTAACACCATACTTGCTAAGCAAGGTGTCGAAAGCCTTGTTGTAAAAATGTGACCCCCCATCGCTTATAATAGCACTTGGAGTACCAAACCGTGTGAAAATATTCTTCTTCAAGAAAACCACCATACTTCTCGCCTCATTGTTGGGTAAAGCAACAACCTCAACCCATTTGGACACATAATCAACTGCGACCAAGATGTAGGTGTTTTCACAAGATCTCACAAAAGGGCCCATAAAGTCAATACCCCACACATCGAAAATATCAATCTCCAAGATGGTTGTGAGAGGTATTTCATTCTTCTTTGAGATTCCACCGGCCCATTGACATTTATCACATCTTTTTACTAGCTCACTTGAATCCTTGTAAAGAGTGGGCCAATAGAACCCGCAACTAAGCACTTTGGCCGCCGTTCTTGCGCCACCATGATGACCACCATATGGCGAAAAATGACAAGCCCCGAGAATTTCACCTTGCTCTTCTTTTGGTACACATCTTCTAATCACCCCATCCGTACAAATCCAGGAAAGGTATGGTTCATCCCAAAAATAATCTTGACAATTCCATTTGAGCTTTTTATTTTGGTTTGAAGAGAACCCATACATAATGATTCCACACAAGAAAATTTGCTAGATTTGCGAACCATGGCATCTCTTTCATTGAAATAGCCAATAGTTGCTCATCGGGGAAAGAGTCATTGATTTCGAGGTCATCACGCGGCCTCTCCTCCTCCTCCAAACGAGACAAGTGGTTCACTACTTGGTTTTCACTCCCTTTTCTATCTTGGATGTCAATATCAAACTTTTGCAACAAAAGCACCCATCTCATCAACTGAGCTTTGGAGTCCTTCTTGCTCATAAGATAACGAAGCGCCGCATGATCCATGTAGACAATGACTTTTGCACCCATCAAGTACGGGCAGAACTTCTCAATTACAAACACAATGGCAATGAGCTCTTTCTCCATAACGGTATAGTTGACTTGGGCACTATTCATGGTCTTACTAGCATAGTAGACCAGATGAAATTTTTTGTTGATGTGTTTCCCCAAAATAGCCCCAACCGCTACGTCACTTGCATCATATATGAGTTCAAAAGGGACACTCTAATTTGGAGCGATGATGATGGGAGTAGTTGTCAACTTGAACTTCAACAATTCAAAAGTTATCATGGAATCATCATTGAAGTTGAACTTAGCATCCCTCTCAAGAAGCTTGCACAACGAGTTCACCACCTTAGAGAAATCTTTGATGAAACGCCGGTAAAACCCCGCGTGGCCTAAGAAACTCTGCACACCTTTCACCGAAGTTGGAGGTGGAAGTTTAGAAATCACCTCAATCTTTGCCTTGTTAACTCCAATTCCATTCTTTGAGATTTTGTGGCCAAGGACAATGCCTTCCTCGACCATGAAATGACATTTCTCCCAATTAAGCACCAAATTTGTTTCTTCACATCTAGCCAACATTTTATCCAAATTTTCAAGACAATCATCAAAAGAATCTCCAACCACTGAGAAGTTATCTATGAAAATTTCAAGGTAGTCCTCCACCATTTCCGTGAATATGGCCATCATATACCTTTGAAAAGTCGTCGGTGCATTGTACAAACCAAATGGCATCCACTTGAAGGCAAAAGTACCACAGGGACATGTAAATGTTGTTTTCTATTGATCTTCCGGAGTAATAAGAATTTAGTTGTAGCCCAAATACCCATCAAGGAAGTAATAGAAAGCACGACCGGCCAATCTATCAAGAATTTGATCTAAGAAAGGAAGTGAAAAGTGATCCTTCCTTGTGACTTTGTTGAGCTTGCGATAGTCCATACACACCATTCATTCGGTCACCATTCTTGTAGGAATCAACTCGTTCTTGTCATTGGTGACCACCGTTATGCCCCCTTCTTTGGGACACATTAAACGGGAGAAGTCCACGAACTATCGGAGATGGGGTAGACAACCCCGACATCCAACCACTTGATAATCTCTTTCTTATCAACTTATTGCATAGCCTAATTGAGTCTCCTTTGATGTTCAATAGATGGTTTGGCGCCATCCTCCAACTTGATCTTATGCATGCAAAAGGCGGGGCTTATCCCCCGAATATCCGCCAATATCCACCCAATAGCCTTCTTCCTCTTGTGTAGCACTGCCAATGTGGAATCTACCTGCACGTTAGTCAAACAAGATGAAAGAATAACCGGTAAAATAGAACAAGGACCAAGAAATTCATACCGAATATGTGGAGGCAATGGCTTCAACTCCAAGATAAGAGGCTATTTTATAGAAGGCTTTGTAGGAGGAGTTGTCCTATTTTCAAGATCCAAAGATAATTTTCGAGGTGCATAGTTGTACGACCCCATTCCTTGCAAAGAATTCACACATTCCATGAAGCCATCCATCTCGTCATCTTCAAAGTTGAGCAAGATGGCCTCCAACATTACTCCAACATTTATTGTAGCACTTGTGTCATCAATAATAACATCGGTCACAAAGTCCACAAACGAACACACCTTATTGCTATTTGGTTGCCGTGTGGACTTACACACATGGAAAACCACTTTTTCATCACCAACCCAGAATGTAAGTTCTACGGCTTCAACATCACAAAGAGCCTTCCCCGTAGCGAGGAAAGGTTTTCCAAGAATAATCGGCACTTCATAATCAACTTCACAATCTAGAATGACAAAATCCACCGGAAGAATGAACTTATCAACACGAACCAAGACATCTTTAATCACTCCCAAACGCCTCTTCATAGTACGATCAACCATTTTCAATCTCATAGAGGTTGGTCTTGGTTGCCCAATCCCCAATATTTTGAAAACCGAATAGGGCATCAAATTAATACTTGCCCCAAGATCACAAAGAGCTTTAGCAAACTCGGCACTTCCAATTGTACAAGGAATCGTGAAAGCACCGGCATCCTTCAACTTAGGAGCAATTGAATGCACAATTGCACTCACTTGATGAATGACTTTGATTGTTTCAAAATTCATTGACCGCTTCTTTGTCACGAGATCCTTCATGAACATTGCATAACCGGGAATTTTCTCCAAAGCTTCAACTAATGGAACATTGATTGAGAGACTCTTCATCATTTGAATAAATTTCCTGAATTGGTTTTCACCATTTTGCGAGGCAAGTCTTTGAGGGTATGGAGGTGGAGGCTTAGGAAATTGTGCCTTAGCCTTTTTGCACTACCTGCTCTGGTATGTCAATAATATGATCCCTAGACCGGTTTACCTCCTCTTGAGTCTCTTCCACACTATCATCAATATCAATCCGGACTTCATCATTAGGTTTCACCTTATTTCTCGAGATCTCTTCTTCTTGCACCTCTTGCTCATCATCCATAAGTTGCCTTTGACTTGATGTGGGTGAATTCTCACCTCTACTACTTCTTGTAGTAGCGGCCATGGCATGCCCCGTGTAGTTTCCACCCTTTGGATTTACTATTGTGTCACTTAGTAGTGCCCTCTTAGGGTGAGAATTTAAAACTTGAGAGATTTGCCCCATTTGAACTTTCAAGTTGCGGATTTATGTGTTGTGTGAGGCAAGTTGGGCATCCGAATTGGCATTCTTTTCCATTATTTGCTTGAACATATTTTCAATACACCCCAATTCGTTGGTTGAAGAACTTGAACCATGGGAAGGATAAGGAGGCGAGTTGTTCGGTTGTTGATACATTGGGGGCCTTTGAAAGCCCGACCCCCGATTTCCTTGATTGCTACCCCCCCCCCCCAAAAAAAAAATTCTTTGATTATTTCCACTCTAATTTTCTTGATTACTTCCACTCTAATTTCTTTGATTATTGTTGTTATGCCAATTCCCTTGATTGTTGCCACCACTCCAATTTTTTTGGTTGTTTGAATTCCAATTGCCTTGATTGTTTTGAGGTCGCCATTGTTGTTGGTTTGAGCCTTGGAAGTTGTTTATTTTTCCTTGAAAGTTATTTAAGTATTGCACCTCCTCTTCTTGTTCATTATAAGAATCATATTGATCAAAACCACTATCTTCTTGTACATAATTCTCCACTCGATTTTGCACTTGTGGACCTTTAGTCCTCCTCTTGTTCACTCCCTCCATGGCATTGACTTGCTTGGGATTTTGCACTTGATTTAGTTGGGCCTTTGCTAGTTGCGTCATGGTGGTTGTCAACTCGGCAATGGCTTGCCCATGGTCTTGCAATTCTTTGTGAAGGTGAATCATGTTTGGGTCACCTTGTAGAATATTGGCCCGAGATTTCCAAGCTGATGACGTTTCTACCATCTCATCCAAAATCTCACACCCCTCCGCATAAGGCGTAGTCATGAAATTCCCACTGTCAAGTTGATTCACTACACATTGGTTGGTTGTGTTAATCCTACGATAGAAAGTTTATTGAATCATATTCTCTGTCATATCGTTGTTGGGACGTTCCTTAACCATTGTTCTATAATGTTCCCATATCTCGTGTTGTGGTTCATTTGACTCTTGCTTGAATGCCAAAATTTTATCTCGAAGTGTAGCTATGTGCCCCGGAGAGAAGAAGTTAGAAATAAACTTTTCTGCCAACGCATCCCAAGTGTGAATGGAATGGTTCGGCAATCGTTCCAACTAATCTAAAGCTTTCCCCTGTAAAGAGAAAGGAAATAACCTTAGCTTCAATGCATCCTCAGAGATATTTGTTTGTTTGCTCCCCCAACAAGTATCCACAAACCCCTTCAAATGTTTGTACGCATTTTGTGTTGGAGCACTGGTGAAGAAAACCCGTTGCTCAAGCAAAGTGAGCATCACATTGGTGATTTGAAAGTTGCCCGCCCTAATACGGGGAGGGACTATTGCACTTGCATATCCTTCATTGTGTAATATTCAATATAAAGCCATTCATGGTGAAGGTGGGGGTGAAGCGGGGACATTGTCTTGAGGCATTTGGCCTCTTCTATTGGCTTGAGATTCAAGAGGAACCTCATCAACTTGATCATCCTCGATGTACACATCCCCCAAAGGCAAATTTCCAAGCTCATTGTTCACCATGGTTGTACCTACGATTTCTTACACAAGTTAGTAACACGGAAGAAAAGGAAGATATTCCAAAAATACACCCAAATATATAGCTAACACTATTTTAACTTCCCCGGCAACGGTGTCAAAAATTGATGACGTCCATAACACACCTCTATAGGAGATATGATACGACTGTATGCAATAATAATTACCCAACTATGAGTCGGGGTCGAATCCACTAGGAGTTATGGGGGGTGTTAAGAGTATATATTTGAAGAAAGCAAATGGGTTATCTAAGATTGCACTTCCACAATAAGGTTTTGTTTTCTATTTCTACTGTTACTCTAATGAATGCAAGCTAAAGAAAATAGATTATAGATAAATGTTTTTGAGGTTTTTCCAATTGGATTAAAGGCCTAGGGATGTGACCATAACGTAGGAGTTTGCCTAATGGGATAAAGATGTTTATACTTGTTTTGTTTATATTATAGCTCTCAACTCTACGTTACCCACTCAATACCTCTGGGTCAGAGAGTGATTTTGTCCAATTTGGCTTTCTCAAGTCCAAATGGGTGTCAACCAAAACAGTTGATAAGAGCTCAAGTCGGGTTCTTACTATCTCTAGTTTGAACCCTTTAATTAGGTTAATCAATCTCTCAATTATGGTTGTCCAACGGGACGGGATGGGATAAAATTAACGGGACGGGACGACATTTAATCGGGATGGGACAAACAGGACGAAACGGTAGGCCCATCCCGTCCCGCTAACAAACGAGACGGGACGGGATGGGACAAACGGTAGGCCCATCCCGTCCCGCTAACAAACGGGATGGGATGGAACGGGACGAGACGAGTTCGCGGGTCTTAAGTGCCGTTTTAAAAAAAAATTATTTAAGCATTGAGTTTGGCAACGTCTATTCTTTTGACAATGACTAAGTTTTTAAAGTTTGCATTTGCAACAACTAGTTTTTTGACTTATTTAATAAACTTAAAAATTAAACGGAAATTAGGAAACTAAGTAAAGAATTATAAAATATTAAAGCAAAAGACTTGTAATGAAATATTCTAATAATTATAAATTTATAATAGAGTTATAATTTATTTAATATAATTTCAAGCCATTAAGTAACTAAGTAAGAGTGTAAGACAATTCATAAAAAAAATTTAACGCTTAGTGCCTTTTATTTTATTAATAAAACTTTCAAATCTCACATACAAATATAATTCTTTTGAAGAGGACCTAATCTACGCAGCCACCTTCTAGGAAGGGTTCTGTTTGAACTAGGCCTTTTAGTAACCAATTATAAATTATCATACTAATATTTGTAAGCTCCTATATAACTTCGTTGTAACTTATCTATAATTTCTTTCGGACATTGTTCTGGAATTGGCAATGTTGATTGATGTTCCATGAGTTCCATGTCGTCATCGCTCCTATTGCTAAGTATCTCATTGTATTCTTCTTCTTCTTCCCTAGCGGTTAATTTTTCAAAACCAAGATATCTTCTTTCTGAATTAATCCAATCTCTGAATAATACAGAAATCTTTAGGCTGTCCTCCGCTAATGAATGTCTATAATCTCCGATTTGAAATCTTGGCGCGCTAAATGCACTTTCTGATGTTATTGATGATGCTTGAATAGCAAGGATATCTCGGGCCATTATCAAAAGTGTTGGAAAAGTCTTGCCACGCTCCCTCCACCATGCCAAAAGTTGTTCGTTGCCTTCTTCGTCTTTAATACTTTCCAATCCTTGATTAAGATAAGAATCAAGTTCATCATCAATAGAGGAATCAAAACATATTATATCATCCATATCTTCCCATAGAACTTCTACTCTAGACTTAGAAGTAGAAGGAGCAGTTTCACCACCTGTTATTTCCATAGATTTATATTTATTAAACATTGATCTAACATAAGAATATATGTTAGCTTGACAGTCTTCGAGAGATGGTTGTTCATTTTCTTGAATTGCTAAATTCTCATAAATTTTATGAAAAAGTCCATTTTTTTTCGAAATTAATATTATAACATGCGGGGGGGGGGGGGGAGGGTTGGAAAAATGAAGTTTTATCAACATGAGTCATTTCATCTATATATTTTCTAATTCTAGGAGAAGGGTTAGGATTAGGATTACTACTACTTTCACCATAATTTAATAGTTTTTTTAAAGCCAAATACATTTTTAGGTGCCATAATTTAAATATAAAAATAAATTTAAACAGTTAACACAAAAATTAAACACACAAATGAAATACGAAAATAGAGCACGTAAAGTAAACACAAAAATTAAGCACTAAAATTATACGCAAAAATTATATATTAAAATTAGGAGATGGAACGAGTGCACCGTGATTAAATATTGAAATTTGAAGAAATTACCCAAAATATTGCTTCAAATACTTGACGAATTAATTTGAAACTTGAAAGTTGCTCCAAAAATTTGCCCAAAATACTTGAAACTTATCACTTGATAGTTGATAGTGAGAAAATTGAAAGAATAATATTGATAGAATGTAAGAGATTTGAGAGAGAATGAATAATTTTTGTGGGAAAAAATAAAGAAGGATGGAGGTATTTATAATAGAAAATAGGGCCAAAGTATAGTTTAATAAACTTAGGGGTTATATTAAAAGTTTGGGAGGGGGGTGTTTTGGGGGGAGGGGTGGAGGCCAATTATAGCCGTTTTTGGACGTTGCCCAATGGCTATAATTCAAAAAAAAAAGAAGAAGGAGGCGGGACGAGACGGGACAGGCGGGACGGGATGAAACGGGACGGAATGAAACGGGACGGGACAAACGAGACGAAATGGTCATCCCGTCCCATCTCGTGTCCCGTTTAACATGGAACCATCCCGTTTAGAATTAAGTGGGACGGGACGGGACAGGACACGGGATGGGACCGGGACTGGACGGCCCGTCCCGTTGGACAACCTTACTCTTAATTAACTTGTTAGCTAAGTTATCCTAGACTAGGTCCCTATTTCTCAAGTAGAGACTAAGTCAAGTAGGTATGAATCAATATTTGCAACCCATTAATTCTAAAATTGAAGCATGAACTAAGCTAAATAATTAACACCCAATCATAAACAAGCATAAAATTAATCATCCATAAAGTTTACACACTAGGATTGGGTCACATCCCTAGTAAAAATCTAGCTACTCATAATGGGAGTTTAAGAGAATAAAGATGAAAAGCTAATTAAACTCATAATGGAAGATTAAAATGATGAAATCTAATGTTAAACTACTAAAATAAGCTAAAACTTCCTAAAATAGCAAAGAGAAACGGCTACGACAACTTTGTATGTTCAAACTTGACCAAATTTTGTGAAACTTGTCTATTTATACAGAGCTAAAAATTGCGGACAAAAATACCCCTAGGGAGGTTCTGCGGCCTCACAATTCTATATGCGGTCCGCAGATTTCTTCAGTTTGGCAGGAAGGTGAGTTCTGCGGCCACACATTTCTGGACTGCGGCTGCGAGGCAATCTTCTGCGTTTGCATAATTCTTGACTGCGGTCACGAGGCAATCTTCTGCGGCCGCACAATTCTTGTGCGGTCTACACTTCATAAAGGCTCCCGGACTTGGTCTTTTTGGATACTCTCTGATCTTTGATGCTTAAACCCAGTTCTGCGGCCGCACAATTCATGTGCGGTCTGCACATTGCTGAAAGTCTTATTGGATATTTCTTCTTGGTTTGCGGCCGTAGATAGAATTATGCGGTCCGCAATTTCTTCTGCAAATCGCACATTTATGCTTATGCGCCCTTTATTGCCTTATGATTCGGAACACTCCTTTTTGAGTCGAATTTCATCATGGGAGACCAAACTTCCAACATTCCTATAATTGCACAATTTCATTAGTTTCGGGAACACAATTCAATACTTTCAGACTAAAACAAAAGCTAAAAGGTGCTAATAAGTAGTCAAAATCCCTACTTATCACATGCGAACACGTAAAGCAATCGACATTAAGTTTAAGAAATTCAATAAATCCATACCTGAGCTCGGGGTGTAGTCCTGTCCCTAAGTGGAACTTCCTCACCAAGAATTTTTCAAATAATACGACTTGTTAAAGTTCTTCCGCCGTGGATTTTGTTGTGTTTGTTTCTTCTGGTACCTGAAAATATCTTAGTACTTGATAGGATTCTGACAACTCCTCCCTCTGGTTGACTTCGCTCGGCTCGGAAGCAGGCGCCGGTTCCTGTAATTACTATGCCGCATGCTCCTTCCCTTTGCTACTGAAAATTGATATCGCATTTATGTCCCTTGCTTCCGGTTGGTCGCCTCTTATTTGTTTAATTCCCTCAGGAGTTGGGAATTTCAGCAACTAGTGATATGTTGATGGCACAACCTTCATTTCGTGCAACCACGGTCTCCCCAGGATAATATTATATTCCATATCGTCGTCCACCACCTCGAAAAGGGTCGTATCCATCACCCTCTCAGCATTCGTTAGCAGCAATATCTCTTCTCGGGTTATCACACTTACTAGGTTGAACTCGATGAGGAGTTTTGTGGACGACATGATGCTTCCTGTGAGCTTGGCTTGCTCCAACACTCTCCATTGGATGATGTTGGCCAAACTTCCTGGGTCCACCAAAATACGTTTAATTTTAAAATCTAAGATATTTAAAGAGATTACCAATGCATCATTGTGAGGCAGCAACAATCCATCTGCGTCTTCCTCCGTGAAAGTAATATCGCCCTCGAAGACTTCCCGGAGTCTCTTACTGTGGGTTACCAACACCTTTGTCTTTTTTTGCGCCGCCGAAAATGTCACACCATTAATCTCGTTCCCCTCCCGAAAATCATGTTGATTGTCAAACGTGGAGGATCCTCTCCTAGTTTCGAACGCTCCACGTTATCGCGATTGTGACTGTAATTATTTTTAGTCCGATCACTCAAACATTCCTTCAGAAGGCCGTTTTGTTTGCAATGTCGCCACCTCTTCATGCAGATACCGGCAGTCCCAAGTACGGTGACCGTTTGTCCCATGGTATTCGCACCACAAATTAGGATCCCTTTGGCTAGGATTAGATCTCATTGGCTTTGAGAACCATGATTCTTTAATGTTCTTCATAGCCGACACCAGCTCCACTACACTGACATTGAAGTTTTATTCGAAAAGCCTGGGGTAAGAAGAATCTCGAGAACCTGATGTCACCTTGTCCTGCAATGACCTGTTATTTTAGCCGCGATCAGCTCTCCTATTGGTAGCGAATCCATTCGCCTACCAGAAACCTCTGCCACGTCTTTTGGACTGTTCATAAAGTAGAAACCGTCCCCTAGAAGACCGTCGATCTGAGAGGACTTGACTTCTCTTTCTTCTTCTCCCGGTCTCGACCCTAGGTTGATGTTGGGGAACCGAGCTAATCATCCTCAATTCTTATCTTTGATTCATAACTGTTGTGAACATCTGCCCATGTTGTTGCCTAGAACTTGAGCAAACTTTTATTCAATTTACGAGAAGCATCAAAACTCCTTAGATTCATACATTTATTGAATGCTTCAGCTGCCCATTCGTCTGGTACAGCCGGTAGCAGCATTCTTTCCTTCTGGAATCTAGTCACGAACTCGCGCAACAATTCAGACTCTCCTTGTGCAATCCTGAATATGTCGGCCTTTCGTTCCTGTACCTTCCTAGCCCCGGCATGAGCCTTAATGACAGAATCCGCGAGTATCTCGAAGGAATCTATGGAATGCTCGAGCAAGAGTGATTACCATGTCAGGTCCCCCTTCGTGAGGGTCTCTCTAAATTTCTTCAATAATACTGACTCGATTTCGTGCGGAACCAAATCGTTCCCCTTCGCCGCCATTGTATAGGTGGTGATAATGCTCCTGAGGATCTAAAGTCCCATCATACTTCGGTACATCCAATATTTTGAATTGTTTCGGGATCAACTCTAGTGTCATGCTTGGTTTGAACGGTAATTGATTGTACTTCTCCGAGTCATATCCTTTCAATACTGGTGGTGCGCCCGAAATTTGATCTATTCAGCATTTATTCCTCTCATAAACTATATGAGTTCGATTTTAAATGGATCATTTTCATTATTGTTGCCGGAACCGCTACCGTCTCCCCCGACCCTGTCAAAACTGACTTCACCCCTCGGGGTGTTGTTATCGACCCTTGGCGTTGTTTGATTGGCGAGAGCACCGGGAGGAACTAAACCTCGTCTATTCGCATTATTGGAAGCACCCAACAATGCATGCCTTAATTCCATCATTACCTAATACTGCCATGAGAGATGGTCCATAATGGCCTATTGTTGCTCCCTCAAGATCCTTACTGTTTCCACGACGTGATCGACTTCATCATCATGAGGAGTTGCCTCTCGAACGTATCGTAGATATTGCCCACCGTGAATCGACGTGACCTCATCCCCCTCGTTGCGGGTATCACTAATGGAATATTCGTGATGTGGTTGATTTCCT